>NC_086108.1:105269305-105879513 GCF_963921235.1 Mobula hypostoma
AAATAACAATAATAACAATAATCAATAAATAATACCATGAGCCGGCTGGTGACGTAGTGACATCAGCGTCGGACTTCAGAGCGAAGGCTCCCGAGTTCGAATCCAGCTGGTTCCCTTGCACGCTTTCCATCATGCCGGTGTCCCAATGACTCCACTCAGAGTTAAGGGCTTTCTTCTTCTTCAATACCATGACTATAAAATATAGGAGCAGAATTAGGCCATTTGGCCAATCAAGCTTGCTCCGCCATTCCATCGTGGCTGATCCTGGATCCCACTCAACCCCACACACTTGCCTTCTCGCCATATCCTTTGATTCCCCGACTAATCAGGAAAAGATCAACTTCGCCTTTAATATACCCATGGACTTGGCCTCCACTGCAGCCTGTGGCAGAGCATTCACAGATTTACTACTCTCTAGCTAAAAAAATTCCTCCTTACCTCCATTCTAAAAGGTCACCCCTCAAATTTTGAGGCTGTGCCCTCTAGTTCTAGATACCCCCACCAGAGAAAACATGCTTTCCGCATCCACCTTATCTAGTCCTTTCAACATTTGGTAGGTTTAAAGGAGATTCCCCTGCATTCTTCTAAATTCCAATGGGTACTGGCCAAAGCTGCCCAACGTTCCTCATACGTTAACTCCTTCATTTCTGGAATCATCCTCATGAACCTCCTCTGGACTCTCTCCAACGACAACACATCCTTTCTGAGATATCGGGCTCAAAACTGTTGATACTGTTTTTCTACCTGGAAACAGAGAGGCATTTGTAGTGTAGGTGACCTATATATTAATGGAAACTTTGCCTCATTTGCGCAGTTACAAGCAGTTTACGATATCCCTGCATCTAGTTTTTTTTACATATTTACAAATTTGAGGTTATGTTAGGAAATATAAACCTAACTTCGAAGTTTTAGACAAACACGATTCCCTGGAGGCAATAAATAAATTTGATCCTGTTACTCGTAGTGCGGTATCCTATTTTTATCAGATCCCACATAATGGAGCTCGGGTGAATACTGCAGGTTTTAAACAGGCATGGGTGGATGAATTGGGTATAGAACTGACAGAGGAGGTCTGGGATGAGTGCTTAAAGAGTATACATGATTGTTCGGTCAACGTCAGATGCAGACTTATACAGTTTAAAACATAGAAACATAGAAAATAGGTGCAGGAGTAGGCTATTCGGCCCTTCGAGCCTGCACCGCCATTTATTATGATCATGGCTGATCATCCAACTCAGAACCCTGCACCAGCCTTCCCCCCATACCCCCGATCCCTTTAGCCACAAGGGCCATATCTAACTCCCTCTTAAATATAGCCAATGAACTGGCTTCAACAGTTTCCTGTGGCAGAGAATTCCACAGATTCACCACTCTCTGTGTGCAGAAGTTTTTCCTAATCTCGGTCCTAAAAGGCTTCCCCTTTATCCTCAAACTGTGACCCCTCGTTCTGGACTTCCCCAACATCGAGAACAATCTTCCTGCATCTAGCCTGTCCAATCCCTTTAGGATCTTATACGTTTCAATCAGATCCCCCCTCAATCTTCTAAATTCCAACGAGTACAAGCCCAGTTCATCCAGTCTTTCTTCATATGAAAGTCCTGCCATCCCAGGAATCAATCTGGTGAACCTTCTTTGTACTCCCTCTATGGCAAAGATGTCTTTCAAT
This sequence comes from Mobula hypostoma, assembly GCF_963921235.1. Lineage (NCBI taxonomy): Eukaryota > Metazoa > Chordata > Chondrichthyes > Myliobatiformes > Myliobatidae > Mobula > Mobula hypostoma. The sequence continues at coordinate 105,270,972 of NC_086108.1, forward strand.
ACGTAGACTCCATTATTCCAAAGAAAAGTTGTACAGTTTCTACCCTGATGTTTCACCAGTTTGTAATAGATGTAAATCTGTGAACAGTAACTTGTCACATTCATTCTGGTCATGTTGTAAGCTTTATGCATACTGGAAAAGTATTTTTCACTGTTTCTCTGAGGCTTTTGGGAAGCGGTGGGAACCAGACCCGCTCATTGCCATCCTTGGAGCAACAAGCTCCCTATCTTCAGCCAATATGTATGAAAAAATGGCTGTATTGTTTGGAATGGTGATTGCTAAGAAGTTAATCCTGCAAATGTGGAAAATGGACTCTGTGCCTACGTACGATCTGTGGCTGAGAGAACTGGAAAATACTTCACATTTGGAGAGACTGAGACTATATAATGAGGATAGAGAGGATATCTTTGAAAGGATATGGGGCCAAGTATTGGGCTTTCTTACGGTGTGAGGACTGAGGTTTTTTGGTGCAGTGCACCTATGCTGTGTATGTTTACTTTTGCCTTTATATTTTTCTCCTTTATGCTGCTCAATATTTAATTTGATTTTGTTATGGTTGTGGTTTTTGTGGATGTGCTGTTTTTTTGTTTTTTTGTTTGTTTGTAATAAATAAATAAAAATTAAATTAAAAAAAAACTATTGACAATACTCCAAGTGCGACCTGACTAGTGTCTTATAAAGCCTCAGCATTATCTCCTTGTTTTGATATTCTATTTCCCTTGAAATAAATGCCAACATTGTATTTACCTTCTTTACCACAGACTCAACCTGTAAATTAACTTTCTGGGAGACTTGCATGAGGACTCCTAAGCCCCTCTTCACCTCTGATGTTTGAAGGTTCTCCCCATTTAGATAATAGTCTGCACTTTTGTTCCTTTTACCAAAATGCATTATCATGCATTTTCCAACACTGTATTCCATCTGCCAATTTTTACCCATTCTTCTAATTTGTCTAAGTCCTGCTACAATGGCATTGCTTCCTCAGCACTACCTGCCCCTCCACCTATGTTTGTATCATCTGCAAAATTTGCCACAAAACCATCAATTCCATTATCTAAATCACTGACAAACAATTTGAAAACTAGCAGTCCTAATACTGATCCCACAAGGAACTCCACTAGTCACAGGCAGCCAAGCAGAAAGGCCTCCTTTATTCCTACTTGCTGCCTCCTGCTTGTCAATTATTCTGCTATCCATGGCAGTATATTTCCTGTAACACTATAGGATTTTATCCTGTTAAGCAGCCTCATGTGTGGTAGCTTATCAAGTGCCTTCTGAAAACCAAGTAAATGACATCCACTTCTCTCTATTGTTCACCTGCTTGTTACATCCTCAAAGAACTCTATCAGATTTGTCAAGCAAAATTTCCCTCGACAGAAACCATGCTGACATTGACTTATTTTATCATAAGTCTTCAAGCACCCCAAAACTTCATCCATTCAAGCACCCCAAAACTTCATCCTTAATAATAGACTACTACACTTTCTTAGCCACTGAGGTTAGGTTAACTGGCCTATAATTTCAACGTCAAGAGGTGGGAGAACATGGCAAGCGATCGCTCTCACTGGAGGCTAGAACTACGCAGAGGTCTAAAAAGAGGAGAAGAGAAGAGAAGAAAAACACACTCATCGGAAAAACAGCACCAAGACAACACTGGAGGACAGCGCCTTCAAGTGCAGTCACTGCAGCCGAGACTGTCACTCCCGTGTGGGACTCTACAGCCACAACAGACGCTGCTCTAACACAGACTGAAGCGAGACTTTCCAGCGCAGATCCGTGGTCTCGCGAGACTAACGGATGCCACCACCACCTATACTTTTCTTGCCTTCCTCCTTTTTTAAAGAGCCAAGTGACATTTGCAATTTTCCAGTCCTCTGGGACCATGCCAGGATCAAGTGATTCTTGAAAGATCATGACCGATGCATCCATTATCTCTTCAGCAACCTCCCTCAGGGCTCTGAGATGTGGTCCGTCTGGTTCAGGTAACGTATCCAACTTAAGACCTTTGAGTTTGCCTAGCATTTTTTCCTTTGTAATAGCAATGACACTCACTCCTGTTCCCTGACACTCATGGACTTCTGACACACTGCTAATGTTTTCCACAGTGAAGACAGATGCTAAGTAACTATTGCATTTATCTGCCATTTCTTTGACCCCATTACTACCTCAGCAGTATCATTTTCCAGTGGTCCAATATCAACTCTCACCTCCCTTCTATATTACTGAAAGAAACGTTGACTATCCTGCTTTATATTATTTGCTAGTTTGCCCTCATATTTCATAATTTCTCTTCTTATAGCTTTTTAGTTGCCTTGTCCCGGTAACCCTTCATGAGCTGACCAATCAAGAATCTATCAGCCTCTGCCAGCCTCTGCCTTAAACATTCCCAATGACTTGCCCTCCACAGCCACCTGTGTAAAGCAATAAATGAGATGAAAAGTCCTTGATAGTGAATCCAGAATCAGAATCAGGTTTATTATCACCAGCATGTATCGCTAAATTTGTTAACTTAGCAGCAGCAGTTCAATGCAGTACATAATATAGAAGAAGAAGAAAATAGTAATAATAAATAAGTAAATCAATTACAGTATATGTATATTGAATAGATTAAAAATCGTGCAGAAACAGAAATAATATATATTAAAAAAGTGAGGTAGTGTCCAAGGGTTCAATGTCCATTTAGGAATCGGATGGCAGAGGGGAAGAAGCTGTTCCTGAATCACTGAGTGTGTGCCTTCAGGCTTCTGTACCTCCTACCTGATGGTAACAGTGAGAAAAGGGCATGCCCTGGGTGCTGGAGGTCCTTAATAATGGACGCTGCCTTTCTGAGATATCGCTCCTTGAAGATGTCTTGGGTACTTTGTAGGCTAGTACCCAAGATGGAGTCACTAAATTTACAACCCTCTGCAGCTTCTTTCGGTCCTGTACAGTGCCCCCCCCCCATACCAGACAGTGATGCAGCCTGTCAGAATGCTCTCCATGGTACATCTATAGAAGTTTTTGAGTGTATTTGTTGACATACCAAATCTCTTCAAACTCCTAATGAAATACAGTCGCTGTCTTTGGAATGTCGGAGGAATCCGGAGCACCCAGAGGAAACCCACACAGTCAGTGAGGAGGATGCACAAGCTCCTTATAGGCAACAGCAGGAATTGAACCCTGATTGCTGGTGCTGTTAAACTTTACACCAACAGCTCTGCCACTCTGCCACTCATGAACACAGAACACAGAACAATACAACACTGTACAGGCACTATGACCTATGATCTTGTGCCAACCTTTTAACCTACTCCAAGATCAATCTAACCCTTCCTTCCCACATGGCCCTCCATTTTTCTTTCATCCATGTGCCTGTCTAAGGGTCTCTTAAATATCGCTTCAGCATTTTCTGGCTTTCTTTTGCACTTCCAGCAGCTACAGATTTTTTTTTTTTGATTTTCTCTACTTAATCACAAACTATTAATGGTGTTTTACTGCAGTGTTCAAATTTCTCAGTTCATGGAGGTTTACCATGACAAATTATAAAGAACAAATGTTCAGCTATTGTTAAGCATTTGCCATTACCTTTTGAAATGAGTTTAATGCTCTACTGTAGGCAAATCTGTGGCAGAGTTCAAAGTTCAAAGTAAATTTATTATCGAGGTACCATATGCTACCCAGAGATTCATTTTCTTGTGGGCATTCACAGTAGAGCAAAGAAATGCATTAGATTTAATGAAAAGCTGCACACAAAACAAAGACTGACAGCGACCAAGGTGCAAAAGAAGACAATCTATGCAAATACAAAAAAAAGAATTGTAAATAAATAGTTTGTTTGTTCGTTCCGTACCATGTCGCGTGATGTGGGTGATCGTGGTCTTTCCATGCTCATGAATGTTCCAGGCAAATTTTTCTACAGAAGTGGTTTTCCATTGCCTTCTTCTGGGCAGTATCTTTACAAGATGGGTGACCCCATCCATTATCAATATTCTTCAGGGATTGTCTGCCTGGTGTCAGTGGCTGCATTACCAGGACTTGTGATATGGACCAGCAGCTCATACGACCATCCACCACCTGTTCCCATGGATTCTCATGATACTGACTGGGTTGGGGGTGGGGGGGAGGATGCGAAGCAGGTGCTACATCTTGCCAAAAGGTGATCTGCAGGCTAGCAGAGGGAAGGAGGGCCTTACACCTCCTTTGATAGAGATGCATCTCCACCCCACTACCCAAAATAAATAGTAAGTAAATAATACTGAGAACAGGAGTTACAGAGTCAGTTCATAGGTTGTGGAATCAGTTCAGTGTTGAGGTGAGTGAAGTTATCCATGCTGGTTCAGGGGCCTGATGGTTGAAGGATAGTAACTGCTTCTGAACCTAGCGGTGTGGAACCTGAAGCTTCTGTACCTCTCTCCCGAAGGCAGCAGCAAGAAATGAGCATGGCCTTGGATGCTGGGGGTTCTTCGATGATGAATGCTGTGTTCTTGACGCAGCGCTCCTTATAGTTATGTTCAATGATGGACAGGACTTTTCCTGTGATGGACTGGCCTGTATCCACTAATTTTAGACTTTTACCTTCTTGAGCTTTGGTGTTTCCATACTTGGCCATGATACAACCAGTCAGGATATTCTCCTCTGTGCATCTATCTAAGTTTACCTATTACCTAGTGCATAGCATTGCCACTACAGTAGTTGTATAAAGAGCCTTCATGTTGGTCAATTTTGGTAGAATTTGTCAAGGGTTGGTCAGGATATTTGAACAACTCCTTATGAAGGAAGCCACAGGATTTTTAATAAACACCAGAAATTGTACAGATGCTGGAAATCTTGAGGAACACAAAATGCTGGAGGAACTCAGCAAAGATCTCTAATGTACAACTGAAAAGGCAGTGGGATTTGTTTAACTTTTGATTTCAAAGGGGTCAGTACAGGTGTCTCTCAATATTGTGTTGAAACCTTGGTCAAAGTCCCAGAGTCACAAAGGAATACTGCACTGAAACAAGCATTTTAGCCCTACTCAACCACACCAATTTGCCTGCTTTTGGCCCAGTAGGCACAGTGGCATAGTGGTTAGCCCAGTGCTATACAGTACCAGCCACCTGGGTTCATTTCCTGGCACTGCCTGTAAAGAGTTTGTATATTCTCCCCATGACCATGAGTGCTCCAGTTTCCTCCAAAGACGTACCGGTCGATAGGTTTATTGATCATTATAAAGTGTCCCATAATTAAATTGGAGATTGCTGGGCATTGTGGCTCGAAGAGCTGGAAGGGCCTACTCTGGGCTGTATCTCAATAAATAAAATAAAATAAACCAGGATTCCCAACTGTTTTTTATGCCATGGAGACTTACCATTAACCAAGGGGTCCATGGAGCCCAGGTTGGGAGCTTCTGCTCTAAACCATTCTTATCCATGTAACTGTTAAAATGACCTTTATATCCTGATTAAATATTTAAATACACCTGTCTCATCACATCCTCTGGCAGGTCATTCCATATACAGACCACTCCCTGTGTAAAAGGTTGCTCCACTAGTCCATAGTAAATCTCTCCCTTCTCATTTTAAGCCTATACCCTCTTATTATTGATTCTTTTCCCCTGAGAAAAAGACTGTGTATTCAGCCTTGTAGGGCACTGAGGAGTGTGGTGGAATAGAGGGATTTAGGAATACAGATTCACAGTTCCTTGAAAGTGGTGTCACAGATAGATAGAATAGAATAGAACTTTGTTTTCATTGCTCAAGACAATGAGATTGCAGTGCTAATCCAGTCCATGCAAAAGCAGGTATTTACAATGCATGCTGTACGGCTTAATTAAAAAAAAATCCCACATCTACATGCAACAAATGATTTTGATAGTCCATAACACTCAAAGGCCATTGGCAAGCCAGGGTGTAGCATTATTCAGCTGTACTCGGGAAGAAGCTGTCCTTCAGGCTTACTGCCTTGGTGAAGATGTTTCTGCATTTCCTACCAAATGGCAGGAGATTGGACAGATGGTGTCCAGGATGGTCTGGGTGTTTCACGGTGCTACGAGCGTACTGAAGGCATCAAGAGTTGTGAATAGTCTCCAGGTCTCCTACCTATGGGAAAAATATTAATAAGATTGAAAGAGTGCAGAGAAAATTTAGAAGTATTTTGGTGGGAGTTGAGGACCTGAGTTATAGGGAAAGATTAAATAGGTTAGGATTTTATTCCCGGGAGTGCAGGAGAATAAGGGGAGATTTGATAGAGACATACAAAATTGTGATGGGTATAGATTGAGTAATTGCAATCAGGCTTTTTCCATTGAGGTTGGGTACAACTAGAACTAAAGAGAGAACTTCTTCACTGAGAGGATAGTGAGAGTGTGGAACAAGCTGCCAGCAGAGTGGTAGATGCAAGTTCGATTGCAACATTAAGAGAAGTTGGTATAAGTAAATAGATGGGAGGGTAAGGAGGACTATGGTCCAAGTGCAGGTCGATGGGACTAGGCAGAATAATAGTTTGACCAGAGGGTGGTAAATTTTAGAATTTGTTACCACAGGGTCCTGAGGAGGTGAAGGCATTAGGAGTTTAAAAGGCAGAAATATATAGGTTCTTGATTGATAAGGGGGGGAGTATTAAGGGCTGTGGGTAAAGATGGGAGAATGGGGCAGACTCGTTTGATCAAGCACCCCAATTTTGCTGGTATATCATACAGCTTACTGTTATCTCGCTATCTTGTCATGGCCTTTGAACTGTGTTCCAAAGGCTCAGAGGTTCATTTATTATCAAAGCATTTATCCATATACAACTCTGAAATTTGTCTTCTCCAGATAGACACGAAACAAGAAAGAACATGGAAGTCGTTCAGACAGAAACATCCAACCCAACCCCCCCCGCACAAAAAAGAAAGGCCCAAAAAACAACCCCTCCCCTGCACAAAAAATAGAACACAACAGAATACAAATCCCCAAACACATCTCCCCTCGCACAACAAAATGAAAAAGGAATGGGTTCAGGTCTGTGGAACTTTCTGTGGAACACTATATTCTCCATTCTTTTTTTTTCTCTCTCCCTCTTTTGCACTACCTTGATGAATTCCTTTGGTTTGGAGTGACCTGTGTGGATGGCACATTTTCCACGGTATCTTAGTACATATAACCATATAACAATTACAGCACGGAAACAGGCCATCTCGATCCTTCTAGTCCGTGTCGAACTCTTACTCTCACCTAGTCCCACTGACCTGCACTCAGCCCATAATCCTCCATTCCTTTCCTGTCCATATACCTATCCAATTTTTTTTTAAATGACAAAATCGAACCTGCCTCAACCACTTCTACTGGAAGCTCATTCCACACAGCTACCACTGAGTAAAGAAGTTCCACCTCGTGTTACCCCTAAACTTTTGCCCCTTAACTCTCAACTCATGTCCTCTTGTTTGAATCTCTCCTACTCATAATGGAAAAAGCCTATCCACGTCAACCCTATCTAACCCCCTCATAATTTTAAACACTTCTATCAAGTCCCCCCTCAACCTTCTACGCTCCAAAGAATAAACACCTAACTTGTTCAACCTTTCTCTGTAACTTAGGAGATGAAACCCAGGTAACATTCTAGTAAATTTCCTCTATACTCTTTCTATTTTGTTGACATCGTTCCTATAATTCAGTGATTTGGTGTCGTATTCACATATGACACATATTGTCATGTGTGATAATAACAAAAAATTTCCAATTACAAGCCACCAGAGGAAGTGGTAGAGGTGGGAGCAATTATGATCCTTACAAAATATTTTGTTAGGTGTGTGGATGGGAAAGATTTAGACTGATAAGGGCCAAATATAGGCAGAGTGAACTAGTTTAAATAAACACATTGGTTGCAATCAAACCTGCATCTTCTACTTCTGTTGGCAGCGCGTTCCACACTCTCACTACCCTCTGAGTGAAGAAGATCTCCCTTTAGTTCTAATCTATCCAACCTCAATGGAAAAAGCCTGCTATTGCTGTGGACAAAGGCCATCAAGGACGAGGGCTAGTTGCCCCACAGGTTGGAGGATCCCAGCATCGCAGTCCACTTAGAGGGCATGAGTGGGTGAGCCCGGAGTTCGAAAGCTTAGCGTTCAGGGTGCTATCATCAGCAAGTGCTGGGGTCGATTCTGAAGCCCAAAGGTCAAAGACCAGAGTTGGCACTTTTGAATGTCGAGGCCTAGTAGCTGAAGCCTGGGTCTGCGAGCCTGTGAGTCCACTGGGGAGGTCAGATGGCCAATATCTGTGAGTCTGCGAAACCACTGGGGGATAGGGGCCCAGCGGCGGCTTATTCTGGGGTTGGAGGGGTGTGTGTGCGTGCGTGTGTGTGTGTGTGTGTGTGTGTGTGTGTGTGTGTGTTGGGGGGGCAGGGGGAGAGAAAAAATCATTGTTAGATAATATGGGCATGTTATGTTGATGCTGGAGTGTGTAACGTCACTTGCAGGCTGGCCCAGTGCATCCTTAGATTGCATTGGTTGCTAACACAAAAATTGCATCTCACTGTATATTTCAAAGGACGTGGCCTCTTCTCCTTGCTACCATCAAGGAGGATGTACAAGAGCCTGAAGTCACACACTCAACGTTTCAGGAAAAGCTTCCTCCCCTCCGCCATCAGATTTCTGAATGGACAATGAATCCATGAACACTACTTCAGTATTTCTTTCCTCTATTTTTGCACTACCCATTTAATTAATTTTTTTATATATACTTCTTATTCTAATTTATAGCTTTTATTATTATATATTGGAATGTACTGTTGCTGCAAAACAGCAAATTTCACGACATATGCTGATGATATTAAACCTGTTTCTGATTCCAATCTGATAAATAATTGAGTCGGAGTCTTTATGCCTCTCGTTCTGCTGCATCTCTTCAGCATGTTGGTTGGGTTGAGTCTACTGAAGTGTCAGGGAGTTGGGATGTTCCACACAGTGCAGTTAAGAAGCGGAGTGCGACCAGAACTGTGTCAGATTTTCAACAATCTGCTGACGGTTCAGTCAATAGCAGGATTGGACTGTTTTTGTCATGAGCTGAGTGATGAAAGTAGACTTCCCAGTTAAGTGCTTGCTGAGACGGAATGAATGTATAATTCAAAAACAGGCACCATCTGTTACATCAGAACAAGATAGTCTTGCCTGACACTGAAAGATATTTATGCTAAATTGTTGCTAAGGAAAGAATTTCTTTTCCCCATGGAATTCCAAGCCGTGGCAACCCACACCACTCTCAAGCTCATGGGTTTGAAACTCACTGCAAGAGTTCAGTTCTTGTCGCCACATTATAGGATGGATATGGAGGCTTTAGAGAGGGTGCTGAGGAGATTTTCCAGGATAATGCCTCGATTAGAGGGTATGAGCTATGAGGCGAGGTTGGAAAAACTTAATGCATTCTCTCTGGAGTATGAGACGATAGAAGTTTACAAAATTGTGACTAGGAGAGTCAGGATTTTTCTCCTAAGATAGAAGAGTATAAAACTAGAGGGCACAACTTTAAGGCTAGTGATGTTGTGGGGATGGTACTGGACTCTCTGACGGTGGTGTCTGAAAAGAAGACGCTGTCCAAATTGCATGCCAACTTGGACAATGTCTCCCATCCACTACATAATGGATTGGTTGGGCACAGGAGTACATTCAGCCAGAGACTCATTCCACCGAAATGCAACACAGAGCATCATAGGAAGTCATTCCTGCCTGTGGCCATCAAACTTTACAACTCCTCCCTTGGCGGGTCAGACACCCTGAGCCAATAGGCTGGTCCTGGAGTTATTTCCTGGCATAATTTACATATTACTATTTAACTATTTATGGTTCTATTACTATTTATTATTTATGGTGCAACTGTAACGAAAACCAATTTCCCCCGGGATCAATGAAGTATGACTATGACTATGAAAGTGAATCTGTTGATTGTGGAATCAGTTCAGGGTTGAAGTGAGTGGAATTATCCATGTTGCTTCAGGATCCTAATGGGTGAATGGTAATTACTGTTCCTGAACCAAGTAGTGTGGGACCTAATGCTCCTGTACCTCCTGCCCGACAATTCAAAGTTCAAAGTCAATTTATCATCAAAGTGGATACCGAACCAGTTCACTGTTAAGGTGAGTGAAGTTATCTACTCCAGTTCAGGAGCCATATGGTTGTCGGGTAATAAATGTGTCTGAATTAAGTGGTGTGGGACATAATGCTCTTGTATCTCCTACACAACTGTTCGTTCAAAGAAATACAATAGAATCAATGAAAAACTACACACAAAGACTGAGAAACAACCAATGCGCAAAAGACGAACTGTGCAAGTACTAAATAAATAAATAAATAGATAGATAGATAGATAGATAAATATTACAGAAAACGGTGAGTTGTATGGTCCTTGAAAGTGAGTCTATGGATTGTGTTCAGTGATCATTTCAGTGTTGAGGTGAGAGAAGTTATCCACCCTGGTTCAGGAGACTGATGGTCGAATGCTTGTAACTGATCCTGGTCACGTGGGACCTAAGGCTCCTGTACCTCCTTTCTGATGGCAGCAGCGAGAAGGCAGCATGGCCTGCATGTGTAGTACCCCTGAAAATGGGAGACAAACAAAACATAAACTTTGTAATGCACTGGTCACATTATGCCCCTCTCCAGGCACTCTGTAGTTCTTGGTCCATTTCCCCGGGGGTGGTATGGTGGAGATCTTGTCCATTTCCCTAGGGGAGGGACAGTATAGTTCTTGTCCATTTCCCCAGGGGAGGGACAGTATAGTTCTTGTCTATTTCCCTGAGGCTGGGTCAGTGTAGTTCTTGTCCATTTCCCTGGGGTGGTACAGTGTAGTACTTGTCCTTTTCCCTGGGGAGATGGTACAATGTAGTTCTTGTCCATTTCCCTGGGGACGGGGTGTGGTATGGTGTAGTTATTGTCCATTTTCCTGGGGTGTGGTACGGTGTAGTTATTGTCCATTTCCCTGGGGTTGGTACAGTGTAGTTCTTGTCTATTTCCCTGGAGGGGTGGTAGAGTCTAGCTCAGGGATGGCCAACCTTTTACATTCCATGTGTCAATTGTTTCACACACGAGTTCTATATTAATTTTTACAAGAATTGTGGGGGTACAAGAGTTGCATGGCGCATCTGAACTCGTGCGTGAAAAAATTGACGCATGGAATGTAAAAGGTTGGCTACCCTGTTGCTCTTGCCCATTTCACAGGGGTTGGTACGCTGCAGTTCTTGTCCGTTTCCCTGGGGGGTTGTTACAGTGTAGTTCTTGTCCATTTCCCCTGAGGGATGGTATGGTGTAGTTCTTGTCCATTTACCCGGTGCTGGTACGGTATATTTCTTGTCCATTTCCCGGGGGGGGGGGCAGGGCGGTGGTACGATGTAGTTCTTGTCCATTTCCCTGGGGGTAATACAGTGTAGGTCTTGCCCTTTTTTCTGGGGGTGGTACAGTCTAGTTCTTGTCCATTTCCCTGGGGGTGATACAGTGTAGTTCTTGTCCATTTCCCTGGGGGGGGCTGGAGTGTATTTCTTGTCCATTTCCCTGCAGGGGGTGATTTAGTGTAGTTCTTGTCCATTTCCCTGGGGGCAGTACGGTATAGGTCTTGCCCTTTTTTCTGGGGGTGGTATGGTATAGTTCTTGGGGGTAGTACAGTGTAGTTCTTGTCCATTTCCCTGGGGGTGATATGGTGTAGTTCTTGTCCATTTCACAGGGGTGAGTAGGCAGTAGCTCTTGTCCATTTCCTTGGGGGGGGTGGGGGTACAGTATAGTTCTTGTCCATTTCCCTGGGAGTGGTATGGTGTAGTTCTTGGAGGTAGTACAGCGTCGTTCTTGTCCATTTCCGGGGCGGGATGGGGGTGGGGGGTGAAATGGTGTTGTTCTTGTCTATTTACCTGGGGGTGATACAGTGTAGTTCTTTCCCATTTCCGTGGGGGTGGTACGGTGTAGTTCTCGTCTGTTTCACTGGTAGTAATACAGTGTAGATCTTGCCCATTTCCCTGGAGGTGGAACAGTGTAGTTCTTGTCCATTTCCCTGGGGGGGGCAGTGTACAGTGTAGTTCTTGTTCCAGCCTCGCTGCTATGTTTTCTCAGTTGCATGAAGTGTTGGTTCTCAAGTTCAACCCTTTGGTCAGGGTGTATTTGTGATGTGAAGCCAAACCTCAGAGCAAAGCCATTGAAAAGGCTGTCAGCGACAGCTTTTCTTGTTTTCGAGGTTGTGGTGTATGCCTGTGCAAATGGTGTAAAATGGTTAAAAATCACCAGAATGTACTCATATCCACACTTGCACTTGTCTGGGTGAAGAAAGTCAACTGACCCAAGTTCAAATGGCCGCTTCGTTGCCATGCTCTTGAGTGGTGCCCTTGTTTCCCAATATTGGAAATTCCCTCTCTTACCAGAGCTGTTGTGCGATCAGTGCCTTGCTGCCCCATTTTATCACGTAGATCTTTCAGGACTGTACTCTTGAACTTCTCAGGTAGCCCTGGTGTGCTCACTGGGTCATTTTGCAATGAAGGATGCCATCCTCATCCAATACTAATTTATCCCACTCTCACTGAAAGCTGCTGGCTCGCTTGCTTATTGTCTGTATTTGTTGAGAGGTAGGCTTCGAACTTGAGCGTACAAGGTTGATTACTGTTTTGATGCCACCATCCTCTTCCTGTGCTTTCCAGATCTATCTCCTGGACAGTGGTGGAACTGACGTGTTCACAAAGCTGACGTTTACTACATCTAATGGCACAGATACTGCCATGGACCAGGGTATGTCTGCACTTTGCTGTACTTCAATGGCCTGGACTGTGGTTCTCACTGAATTGGACAAAATTTCTTCTGTGCAGTCACTTGTATTTGTTTCCATGCTTATTGGCATTTGGGACAATGTTTTGGGACATTTTCTTTTCCTGGGCAATAACAGATAGTAGAAGTAGAAATTGGCCAGATCAGCATCTATCTCTGGTTGCATTCAACTGTGCTGAAGACAGAACATACATGAGGGTGTTGTTGTCACTGTAAACTGTGAACTTTGGGGCATAGTACAGGTAATCGCTAAATTTTTCAGTAATTGCCCACTTCAAGGCAAGAAATTCCAATTTCCCTCTGTGTAGGTGGTAGCTTTTTTTCTGCATTTTGCAATGAATGTTTGTGCAAAGCCTGGGAGACTGTACTAGGCAGTCAATCAGCTTCTCCAAAGTTTCTTGATGTGTCTCTGTCCAAGTGTTCGATTGGTAAGAGGGCACAGAGTTCCTGTTTTTATTTGCCTTTCTAATGCTACCCCTACTGGGCTGCTTTTGGTCACTGTCATCTCTATTTTTAACAATTCATCGAGGGGGGTTGAGGTTTGAGAGAAATCTTTAATGTATTCCCAATAGTAACTTTTGACCCAGAATCTTTCGCAGTTCTCTCACTGTGCCTGGCCTCTTCTCTTTCAGCACTGTTACTGCCATGGTGTCTGCAGGATCCATCTGATATCCCTCTGCCAACACAATTGTCCCCAGGTAGCGAACCTCAGCCTTGAAGAACTTACACCTGCCGAGTTTAAGTTCCACTCAATGCTCCCGCATTTGCTGAAGCTCTCTTCTCACTGCATCAACATGCTCAACGACGGTACTAGTGAACACAAGCATACACAGACTGTCTCTTAATCCCTCAAGGCACTCCTCCATGAAACGTCGGGAGGCTGCGGACACATTCATGAGTCCAAAGGGGATTTGAGCACAGGGGATCATGAAGGCTGTTAGTTGCCTGCTTCCCTTCATCATGAATACTCGATCGTATGCTCTCCCCTGGTCAAGTAACGAAAACCGAGCATTATCCCCTAAGCTGTCCATAATGTCTTGCACTCATGGAATGGGCTGGAGGTCAGGAATAGTTTTCTTATTCGGGTTCCTATAATCAATAGAGAGATGAAGGCTTCCATCTTTCTTTCTGACATGCACGATTGGCGAGGTGTAAGGCAAGTTAGATTTTTCGATCCACCTGCGGACGATTAAGTCATGTAAGTAATGCTTAATTTCGTTGTAGAGGAGTTTTGGAACTGAAATATAAGAGCAGGCAACCGCTTCATCATCTTTAAGAGAGATGCAAACCTCTGATACATCCAATGCGATTGCCTGATTTTGAAAAGGAGCAACATTCTGTCATGGAAAGACCACATTCTGGTTCACGGTCCAGTCCATCGATTCCTTATTCCGGGTTTTCCTGCTTTCCCTTGTTCCATTGGGTGCCTCAATTGAGGCACCTGATTCTTGTCTTGGTCTGGCACAGAAATACCTCTCACACCAAGGATTCCCTGCTGGACTGTTCCCTTCCCCTCTCCATCTGAATCCCTGGCAGTTACTTTGGCAGTTTATCTCAACAGTTACTTCAGCACTAACCTTCATCTGTAATCCTCGTCTGTTACCTTCGCCTGCCACCTCACCTGCGTCCTCGCCTGTATCGCCGTCTAGTTCAACCGCCGGAGTGAGACCAGAGCCTTGCCATGCCAAGATAAGGAACTATCTATCGTTGAGTTTGGAACTGTCTCTTTGTATCCCTGTGTTTAGTGTCCGTGTCAAAGAAGAGTCCCGGCCTTCGGTCCTGTTCCCAAGGAGGGGTCCTGGCTCTGTGTTCCGTGTATGAGTCCCAGCCCTATGTCCTGTCCCCAAGGAGACATTCCACCGAGATGCAACACAGAGCATCATAGGAAGTCATTCCTGCCTGTGGCCATCAAACTTTACAACTCCTCCCTTGGAGGGTCAGACACCCTGAGCCACTAGGCTGGTCCTGGACTTATTTCCTGGCATAATTTACATATTACTATTTAATTATTTATGGTTTTATTACTATTTAATTATTTATGGTGCAACTGTAACGAAAACCAATTTCCCCCAGGATCAATAAAGTATTACTAAGGCTATGAGTGGTCCTGGCTCTGTGTTCTGTGTTCCTGTGCTCAAGTCCAAGGCTCTGTGTTCCTGTGTTCCAAGACCAAGTCCAGGTTCCTTGTTCCAGCCCTGTCTAAGTCTGAGTTTCATGTCCTCGCCCAGCTCAGGAGTACCTCGCCCAGCCCGGTGCTGGAGATTTCTCATCCTGTGCTGGGTCGTCCCCATCCGAATCCTCGGCAGTTTACCTCAGCAGTCATCCCAGCCCTGCATCCTAGAAAGAGTCCCGGCTCCGTACCCAAGACCCTAACCAGGCTGAGTCCAAGAGCCGAGCCAATCCTAGTCCAAGAGCCACATCCTGCCCTGGAGTACCTCGTCCAGTCTACGTCCAAGGCTCTGAGGGTCCAGTCCATGTCCAAGGCTCTGTGTTCCTGTGTTCCAAGACCAAGTCCAGATGCCGTGTTCCAGCCTTGTCCAAATCTGAGCTTCCTGTCCTCATCTAGTTCTGGTGCCTCGCCCAGCCCAGTGCTGGGGATTCCTCACCCTGTGCTGGAGTACCTCGTCTTGTCCTGTAGCCACGTCCTGTCCTTGCTAAGATCTTAGTCCCGAGTCCTAGAACATGGGTTCCAGTTCCGAGTCAAGATCCAGGTTCCGAGTTCCTAGTCTAGGCTCCTTGTTCCTAGCTCCACGTCCAGATCCCATGTTTCTTGTCCAAGCCCTAGCCCAGGCCCTGAATCTTAGTCTCATCCAGGGCCTGTGTCAAAGTCCAGCATTGTTTCTTCCCTTGATTTCTTGTCAAACCTAGCCCTGTTCCTGGTACTACAGTGTCTGTGTCTTGCATTGGGGTCTGTTACCAATGCCCCCTTGTAACACACTCCTCTCGTAGCATCTGCTTCACAATCTGCTGCTGTTGTATATTTAGTTGTCTCACATCAACTGGGGGACCCCACAAAGCAGAGTCAAGTTCACCCTGATCATCCTCTTTTTGGTGTTGAGTGGCTGGGTCAAATACGACACCTTCCTGCGCAGTGATAGGGAACACGGACTTAACTGCTTGCAACATCCCGAGCACTGTCTACTCATCAAGCACATTATCATGGTCTGTTCTGTTGTGCACATCAATAACAATGTATGGACATGCACCCCTCTGGAGTGTTATGTGTTACCCACAGTTCATGGCCTTCTGCCCACTGTGGGTTCATTTCTGTTTCAAAGAGCATTATTTTCTCTTCTCTCACAAACGGACACTGTACATTGAACTTGCACTGTTGTATGTTCTGGTATGTAACTCTTCTTTGCTGCCTTTACTTGATGCTCACAGGGATTCTCAATGCTAATCAGATTGATGAACACCTTGATTTTGCTTCTCTTCAGGCTGCGGAATGCTGCTTTTACTGTTTCAGACAAAGGTTCTCCCTTCCTGTCGTTAACTCTCTTTTTGTCATTATAATCTGTTCAATCACATTGAATCCAACAATGGAATGAGACAGAGGTCTTCCTTTCAGAACCAGAACTAGTGTGATCAATCCTTGCGTACGGTGTAATCAATCCAAGAGGCGATGTTGCAGCTATATAGGACCCTGGTCAGACCCCACTTGGGGTACTGTGCTCAGTTCTGGTCGCCTCACTACAGGAAGGACGTGGGAACCATAGAAAGGGTGCAGAGGAGATTTACAAGGATGTTGTCTGGACTGGGGAGCATGCCTTATGAGAATAGGTTGAGTGAACTTGGCCTTTTCTCCTTGGAGTGTTAGAGAATGAGAGGTGACCTGATAGAGGTGTATAAGATGATGAGAGACATTGATCGTGTGGATAGTCAGAGGCTTTTCCCCAGGGCTGAAATGGCTAACATGAAAGGGCATAGTTTTAAGGTGCTTAGAAGTAGGTACAGAGGAGATGTCAGGAGTAAGATTTTTACGCAGAGAGTGGTGAGTGTGTGGAATGGGCTGCTGGTGATGGTGGTGGAGGTGGATACGATAACGTCTTTTAAGAAACTCCTGGATAGGTACATGGAGCTTAGAAAAATAGAGGGCTATGGGTAACCCTAGGTAATTTATAAAGTAAGTACTTTTTTGGCACAGCCTTGTGGGCCGAAAGGCCTATATTGTGCTGTAGGTTTTGCATCAGGCAAAGCTAATTTGAAGGTGATCTCAACGCATTGTACTCATGACAAGTTTGCACCACTGGCTGCCACCAGCTGTAATGCCTCAGGTGTCCCTACTGCCTCCGAGACATCTCTGTCCACGCCAGGCAAGTGTCTAGCTTTCCACTGCTTGTTGATGATGCACACCAGTGACCCTGTGTCCCATATCGCTTCACCTCGATGTCCTCGTAAGTAACATTCCGCAAGGCACGGTCTGCCCACCAGTGGAGTTACAGACGAATGCCGATTGACTTGACACCCAGCAACTAAAACACTGGTGGGTGGCTGTCTTATTCCTTGTGCTTTACAACCACTAAGCCAGTGCTCGCTGCTGCCACATTGTAACAGTAGGTGCAAAGCCCCTCACACCTTCTTTGCTGATAGTGGGAACACTGTCTAGTTTGTGGCAAATGAAGCTGCCGAGGCAGGCCAGGATATGGATATATTGGGACTGGATACTGCTGTGCATCTCTGTGCTGCTGTGGTAAAAAGGAATAATGTAGAACTACTTGGCATGGCTGCAGAGCATCAGACAGCAATGCATATGATACTACTGCGTACTGCTGGTAACTCTGTACCAGGTGTTGCAGCTGAGAAGGAGTTGCCCTCACCTCCTGTTTTCAATCTGAAACTGTAAAGCATTTCTGACACTCAGGTATGAGCTGTCGTAGCTGCTCTTGACCTGCGCAATGTCTTCACTCAGTGTTTTCAACGGTGACACAAGGTCAGTATGAGACCTTTCCATCTGACATTTATACTCAACAGGATGGTACTCTAACTGTGCAGTGAACAGTGGCAGTTCTGGCTGACCCAGCTGACTTCCGTTTATTCTTCTCTCCATTTCATTTGCACATGCAACGTTTGGCTTCTGTAATAGCACCTCATCTGAGGTTTTGGGATCTAAAAGGTATGGCTGGAAGTCATTTTGAATACATTCACTTTGTTATCTGATGAGTACAGTATGATAAATCATACTCTGCACGAAGACTGGGTCATACTTCAGACCAGGCTCCACTTCCTGTGAGGCAAACAGTATTTTCTGCTTCAGGTCAAGAACACGTTCTAAGAAACTTTGTGGCATCTCAGTACTGCGTTGGGCTTCCGCTCTCAGCTGCTGATACAGTTCGGTGATCCCTTTTTGCTGATAATGGGAGCGAAGGATCCGTCTAAGGGTAAGTAAGTTCGAGACCAAGTCTGATTTACCCTCAAGATAACTGCACAACTGGAGCCCAAAAGCATAATCGCTCTGATCACTGCATCAATTACCTCCTCCTCTAGATAGCTTCTGTTTCGGGCGCTTTCTGTCTGGCAAACAAGGCTAGAAAAAGACAACTTGTCTTTCTGACCAGGCTCACCAACCTGACCAGATATTTTAAAGTCC
The DNA here is from genome assembly GCF_963921235.1 of Mobula hypostoma. Classification (NCBI taxonomy): domain Eukaryota; kingdom Metazoa; phylum Chordata; class Chondrichthyes; order Myliobatiformes; family Myliobatidae; genus Mobula; species Mobula hypostoma. The sequence continues at coordinate 105,289,286 of NC_086108.1, forward strand.
TTGTACCACACTGTTGGGACAATTTCCCTCTGAACTAAACCCTGTGGATCACTTGAGTTCATCCTGTTAGGAGCTGACCTTCGCATTGAACTGTGGGTTAGTATAATTTCCCTGTTTCCTTCCTCCATTACATCAGTCACACGAGGTTGTAGCAATCTCCCTCTCTTCTCTTCGGTTATCCATCGAAATCCAATGACAATGTCCACTCCTTTAACGGTGAGATCTTTGATGATTATACAGTCCTATCCTGGTTCCACAAGCTCTATTGCAGGTGGGACATGTATATGTGGTAGTGGTGGCAACCTTGGCTGCATTTCTCCTGGCTCTCTTCTGCTGTCTTCTGGTTGTTCTTTCCATCTCCAGAATACGAACCCCGTCCCTACACAGCTGACGCCAAGTGGTACGGTCAGCAGCAACCTCCTCCAGGTCCTCGGGTCTGATCTTGCACTTCCTTAAAGCATTCTTCATCTGATCCTTATAGCGCTTCTTCCGCCTTCCAGCTGAGCATCGACCATGATGTAGCTGGCCGTATAACACTCTGCGGGGAATAACACTTTGCATTGAACTGTGGGTTACTATAATTTCCCTGTTTCCTTCCTCCGATTCATCAGTCACAGGAGGTTGTAGCAATCACTTGTCTCTAACCAGCAGAAGTTCAGACGTGCCACTGTCCTCCAGAATTCCCAACTCCTCTCTTTCCAGATGGACACTTATTAGGGATACAGGAGGCGACCGTGCTTTCTCAGCTATGTCCTCTCCTGGGAACTGAAGGAGGCTACTGAGTCCCACCAGGTTGTCCTTAGATAATTCGCGTACTTTCTCACTAGTACCTTCTTGGAGATACCTCAGCACATCTGTTTCCTTTTCCCCTTGGCGTTGGTGTGAGTTATTATGGTGGGTGTAAGATTACCTGCTGCTAACCGGATTCTGCAGCCTCTTGGATTCGCTGTGCCTCCAATGCATGCCCTGCTGCATGGTACACGCGAGCTCACTTTCAACGTTTAAGAGATGTACATCGATAGGTACGTGGATGGCTATGGTCCTCATGCAGGTCGATGGGAATAGGCAGCTCAAATTGTTGGCATGGATTAGATGGGCCGAAGGGCCTGTTTCTGTCTCTATGACTGTAAGTGTGACAACACTTGCAGGCTGCCCCCAGCACAATCATCGTTGATTCGATTTGACACAGACAACACTGCGTACGTGTGATCCTTCCTACTTGTGTCTCGATCTACAGATACTGCCTGACCCGCTGTATTCTCCAGATTTTGCTGCATCTGAACTTCTTGTGTTTTTCATTTTTGATTGCCTCTGTAAGTGATTGAAATTGAATCCAAATTTAGCTTGAAAGATTGTGTGGCGCCAACCGATTTGTATAAAATTAATGCCTGTATGAGCTACCGAGAAAATGAATTATCCATCAGTGGCCAATTACCACAAAAGAGATCAGAAAACAAATGTCAGGGTACTTTTTCCTGTTTGTTAACCTTGAAGTCAGAGTTGGCAACATTCACTCATTGACTGTACAGACAATTAGTACTGAGGGTTAATTGACACAATATAGTTATGACACATTAATTCTGTAATAATTGCTTGCTGATATTACATTTTCAGTGGTGCATCTTGTTTGAGAATTATATAAATTGGACAGGATAATTTAGACAGCAATGTGAGCAAAATTAAAAAGCCTAAATGGATTGGAATCCCCAGCACACACAGCATGGGGCAGGATGAAGCAACGAGGATATCTTCAAAAGATGATGCCTGAAAAAAGCGCTGTCCATCATTCAGGACTTCCATTGCCCAGGACCTGCCCTCTTCTCATTGCTACCATCAAGAAGGAGGTACAGAAGCCTGAAGACACACACTCAACATTTAAGGAACAGCTTCTTCCCCTCTGTCACTTCAAGATTCAAGATTCAAAAAACTTTATTGTCATTCTAACTGTACATCAGCTCTGCAGGGCAGAATGAGACAGTGTTTCCCAGGAGCAGTGCAATCATAACATAACAGATGCAACACTAAATAATAAACATAATAATAAATAGTAAAACACAACAGCCACATGTCAGTTAAATCAAGTTATAAGTGTCCAGTGCAAGTTAAAAGTGTCCAAAAGCAGAGCCAGGTAGAGCAGTTATTTAGCAGTCTGACTGCCTGTGGGAGGAAGCTGTTTAGTAGCCTTGTGGTTTTAGTTTTGATGCTCCTGTAACGTTTGCCTGATGGCAGAAGAACGAACAGTTCATGGAGAGGGTGTGAGGGGTCTTTAATGATGTACCATGTCTTCTGGAGGCATCGACTCTGAAAGAGGTCTTGGACAGAAGGTACGGAGACCCCAATAACCTTCTCTGCTCCCCTAACCACTCTCTGCAAGGTTTTTTTGTCGACAGCATTGAAGCTGGAGTACCAGGTTGTGATGCAAAAGGTCAGCACACTCTCAACCACGCCTCTGTAGAATGATTTGATTTCTGAATGGACAATGAACCAGACCATGAACACTGCCTAATTATTTTTTGCTCTCTTTTTGCATTACTTAATCAACTTAATGATATATGTTTCTTATTGTATTTTATAGCATCCTTTATGCATTGCACTGCACTGCTGCCTCAAAACAACAAATTTTGGTGACATTAAACCTTATTCTGATTTTGAACTCAGCAGATCAGGCAGCATGTGTGGACAGCTGATGTTTTGGACCAAGATCCTCCAGCAGGACTGGAAAGGAAGGAGACCAATGCCAGAACGAGAAGATGGATGGGGAGGAGCATGATCTGGCAGGTGATAGGTGAGACCAAGTGAGGGGGATGGCGGGGGTGGTGAAGTAGGAAGTTTTGATGTGATAGGTAGAAGAGGTGAGGGGCTGAAGAAGAAGCAACCAGAGATGAGGGAAGAGTGGACCGTAGCAGAAAGTGAAGGAGCAGGGGAACCAGAATGAGGGGTTGGCAAGTGAGGAGAAGAGAAGGGTGAGTGGGTAACCAGAATGGTGAACGGAATAAGAGAGAAGAATGGTGAGGGGAGAGCTTTCCAGAAGTTGGACAAATCGTCGGGCATGCTATCAGGTTGGAGGCTACCCAGGCGGAATATGAGGTGATGCTGCTCCAACCTGAGTTTGGCCTCATCATGGCTGTATAGGAGGCCATGGACTTGCGTGTTAATGTTTCTCTCTAAGGGAAGACTTTTACGGTTAGAATGAAAGGTACTTTCATGAGGAAGTGATGGAGAGCCTCGGCTTGTATCTGCTGGCATTATGAAGAGTGAAAAGAGACTGTATAGGAGTGTTAAGATCCTGTCATTGTTTAGGGTCAATGATAGATTATCACGACCAAGGGCAGTGAACCTATTTGAGAGTATTTGCCCAAGCTGGCAATAATCTTCTAAAAATTCTTTCAGATACCATGGTAATTTTGGGTAGAGATGAGCATTGATTAAAACTTTATTTGTTACATGTACACCATAGCATCGAAGCAGTCCCGATGAAGGGTCTCAGCCCTAAACATTGACTGACTATTCCCCTCCACTGTTGCTGCCTGACCTGCTTGACCTGCTAAATTCTTCCAGCCTTTTGTGTGCATTGCTCTGGATTTCCGGCATCTGCAGAATCACTCTGTTTGTGAAAGGCATCAGTTGCATCTGTGATCAGCGCTGCATGAAGATGTGCTGGGAACAGCCTGCAAATGTGGCCACACATCTGGCACCAAGATTGCATGCCCACAACTTTCTGACCCTAACCTGTACATCACTGGCATGTGGGAGGAAACTGGAGCATCCCGAGAAAGTCCACGTGGTCATATGGAGAACATAAACTCCTTGCAGACAACGGTGGGAGTCAAAACTCAAAAGGTGATCCCATGCTGTTACTGATGAATGAGTAACAATAATTATGCACTTTTTTTTAAAGAGAAAGGACAAACATTGATGCTCATTTAAGAGTATTAATTGTTTATTATTAATAGAAGTTTAGTACTGTGCAGAAGTCTCAGGCACATATATGTAGATAGGGTGCCTAAGACATTTCACAGTAATGAGTGATTTTATGTTTTGAACTGTACTGCTGCAGCAAAATAAAAAACAAGTATCATGATATCTAATAGCAATGATAAACCTGATGCTGACATGGGTCTCTGATGTGGACCGACAGTGATAACGGAGCAGGAAGAGGGGAATCATGGTTGGGAAAGGGGGATGGGAGAGGAAACAAAGTGGGAAGAACCAGAGAGACATTCTGTAATGACCAATAGACTAATTGTCATGGACAAGGATAGATCTGGTCCTAGGGTTGAGGTTCTGAACTGGAAGAAGGCCAAATTTGAAGAAATGAGAAAGGATCTAAAAAGCGTGGATCGGGACAGGTTGTTCTCTGGCAAGGATGTGATCGGTAGGTGGGAAGCCTTCAAAGGAGAAATTTTGAGAGTGCAGAATTTGTATGTTCCTGTCAGGATTAAAGGCAAAGTGAATAGTAATAAGGAACCTTGGTTCACAAGGGATATTGCAACTCTGATAAAGAAGAAGAGGGAGTTGTATGACATGTATAGGAAGCAGGGAGTAAATAAGGTGCTTGAGGAGTATAAGAAGTGCAAGAAAATACTTAAGAAAGAAATCAGGAGGGCTAAAAGAAGACATGAGGTTGCCTTGGCAGTCAAAGTGAAGGATAATCCAAAGAGCTTTTACAGGTATATTAAGAGCAAAAGGATTGTAAGGGATAAAATTGGTCCTCTTGAAGATCAGAGTGGTCGGCTATGTGCGGAACCAAAGGAAATGGGGGAGATCTTAAATAGGTTTTTTGCGTCTGTATTTACTAAGAAAACTGGCATGAAGTCTATGGAATTAAGGGAAACAAGTAGTGAGATCATGGAAACTGTACAGATCGAAAAGGAGGAGGTCCTTGCTGTCTTGAGGAAAATTAAAGTGGATAAATCCCCGGGACCTGACAGGGTGTTCCCTCGGACCTTGAAGGAGACTAGTGTTGAAATTGCAGGGGCCCTGGCTGAAATATTTAAAATGTCGTTGTCTACAGGTGAGGTGACGGAGGATTGGAGAGTGGCTCATGTTGTTCCATTGTTTAAAAAAGGATCAAAAAGTAATCCGGGAAATTATAGGCCGGTAAGTTTAACGTCGGTAGTAGGTAAGTTATTGGAGGGAGTACTCAGAGACAGAATCTACAGGTATTTGGATAGACAGGGACTTATTAGGGAGAGTCAACATGGCTTTGTGCGTGGTAGGTCATGTTTGACCAATCTGTTGGAGTTTTTCGAGGAGGTTACCAGGAAAGTGGATGAAGGGAAGGCAGTGGATATTGTCTACATGGACTTCAGTAAGGCCTTTGACAGGGTCCCGCATGGGAGGTTAGTTAGGAAAATTCAGTCATTAGGTATACATGGAGAGGTGGTAAATTGGGTTAGACATTGGCTCAATGGAAGAAGCCAAAGAGTGGTAGTAGAGAATTGCTTCTCTGTGTGGAGGCCTGTGACTAGTGGTGTGCCACAGGGATCAATGCTGGGTCCATTGTTATTTGTCATCTATATCAATGATCTGGATGATAATGTGGTAAATTGGATCAGCAAATTTGCTGATGATACAAAGATTGGAGGTGTAGTAGACAGTGAGGAAGGTTTTCAGAGCCTGCAGAGGGGCTTGGACCAGCTGGAAAAATGGGCTGAAAAATGGCAGATGGAGTTTAATACAGACAAGTTTGAGGTATTGCATGTTGGAAGGACAAACCAAGGTAGAACATACAGGGTTAATGGTAAGGCACTGAGGAGTGCAGTGGAACAGAGGGATCTGGGAATACAGATACAAAATTCCCTATAAGTGGCGTCACAGGTAGATAGGGTCGTAAAGAGAGCTTTTGGTACATTGGCCTTTATTAATCAAAGTATTGAGTATAAGAGCTGGAATGTTATGATGAGGTTGTATAAGGCATTGGTGAGGCCAAATCTGGAGTATTGTGTTCAGTTTTGGTCACCAAATTACAGGAAGGATATAAATAAGGTTGAAAGAGTGCAGAGAAGGTTTACAAGGATGTTGCCAGGACTTGAGAAACTCAGTTACAGAGAAAGGTTGAATGGGTTAGGACTTCATTCCCTGGAGCATAGAAGAATGAGGGGAGATTTGATAGAGGTATATAAAATTATGATGGGTATAGATAGAGTGAATGCAAGCAGGCTTTTTCCACTGAGGCAAGGGGAGAAAAAAACCAGAGGGCATGGGTTAAGGGTGAGGGGGGAAAAGTTTAAAGGGAACATTAGGGGGGGCTTCTTCACACAGAGAGTGGTGGGAGTATGGAATGAGCTGCCAGATGAGGTGGTAAATGCGGGTTCTTTTTTAACATTTAAGAATAAATTGGACAGATACATGGATGGGAGGTGTATGGAGGGATATGGTCCGTGTGCAGGTCAGTGGGACTAGGCAGAAAATGGTTCGGCACAGCCAAGAAGGGCCAAAAGGCCTGTTTCTGTGCTGTAGTTTCTATGGTTCTATGATTTCTATGGTAATCAAATGGCCTTGCCTGTTGTCTCATGGCTGAGTGTGTCTGCACCTGTGCGATCCCCTCCCCTTGTACTCCTTCTCTGCCACCTGTTCCACACCCCTTCCGTGGCGCTCCACCCTCACCATTCCCAACATCCTTTGCTCCCACCAGATTTACAAACTCTCTCTCCACTCCACATTGATAAATACAGTACCATGCAAACATCTTAGGCACCCAAGCTATATATATTTGTCTAAGACCCTTACACAGTACTGTATATCAGAAACAGATTGAAGTAAATGAAGCACTTTAAAAAACCTGTTTACAAAGTTATTCACAGTAATCTTTTAAAAGGCAATTGAAAAATAACACCATTTCTAAATGGTATTGTTAGTGTAACTGTGTACAGTACAAATACAGATGTGTATACCAGGTTTGCAATGATGTCAAAACATCTCATTCAACATCACATGTTCGCACAACCATCTAGACGGCACCAAGCCGGCATGAGCCATTTGCCGTCAAAACATAAAGCTGCTCTCGGGTTGTAAAAAAAACATTTGCTGCTTCATTTGACAGTAAAGAGAATCATTGTGTGCTGTATCTTCTTATTATGGGTGGGGATGAAAGAATTGAGGGGTGGCACTGCATGTCTTGTGCCAAAAAAATCTTTGTGCGTGCCATCTTGAACATGCGCCACCTCTGATTCAGAGGAGTTCTGATAACATTGGCTATTCATTCACCCCCTTCTTTTATGCCAACTGTCTCCCCTCTTTCTTTCCAGTTGTGAAGAAGTGTCTCAGCCCGACAAATGGAATGTCCATTTCCCTCCATAGATGCTGCCTGACCTCCTTCGGTGCCGTTGTGTATTGCTAAAACATTAATTTTCTCTTTCCGGAGAAGCCAGATGTTTCTGGGGTTTTCAGTTTTTACATCAGAGATTTCTGGAATATTCCAGAAACCTGAGAAAGGGTCTCGGCCTGAAACGTCGAATGTACCTCTTCCTAGAGATGCTGCCTGGCCTGCTGCGTTCACCAGCAACTTTGATGTGTGTTGCTTGAATTTCCAGCATCTGCAGAATTACTCGTGTTTGCGTTCTAGAATATTCCACTTCTTTTTAGCCATTCATGTGAACGTACAATCAATGGCCACTTTATTAGGTACACCTGTACACCTGCTCATTAATGCAAATATCTAATCAGCCAATCATGTGGCAGCAACTCAATGCATTAAAGCATGCAGACCTGGTCCAGAGGTTCAGTTGTTCAGACCAAACATCAGATTGGGAGCGAAATGTCTGATCTAACTGACTTTGACCATGGAATGATTCTGGGTTCCCGACGGAGTGTTTTGAGTATCTCAGAAACTGCTGTTCTTCCGGGATTTTCACTCATAATAGTCCCTAAAGTTTACGGAGAATGGTGCGAGAAACATCCAGTGAGCAGCAGCTCTGTGGACAAAAGTGTGATACAACAGTGGTGTACATCTCTGTGGGTGAAAACACCTTGTTAATGAGAGAGGTCAGAGGAGAATGGCCTGACCGATTCAAGCTGATGGGAAGGTGACAGTAATTCAAATAACCATGAATTCCAACAGTGGTGTGCAGAAGAACATCTCTGGACGAGCATCACGTTGAATTTTGATGTAGATGGGCTACAGCAGCAGAAGGCTATGGCCGCTTTATCAAGCACAAGAAATATCTAATGAGGGTACCTCTGAGTGTATTTTGCACATTCCTTCTTGTTTCTGCAATAAGCCATCACAAAACAAATATGCAAAATTACTCCTGTTAATGTTGTAGGTTTTATTTTTTCCTGAAAGAAAATGTTAAACCATGTATGTACCTCAATCATATCGAATGCAGAAAACTATTTTGCTGGCATTGTTAATTATTTCCACAAGATGAGTCAGAGGAAGAAAATTCAATTCTGAAATGTTTTCTTATTCATCGTTGAACAGAAGTACATAATTTCCATTTAATCCTAGTGCACAGAAGGAGGTCAAATCTGCCAGATTTTTGAAAAACCTGACAGTCGAAAAGGCTTTACCTTCTTCTAGACCTCTGCAACTTGTTTTTAATATATGAACCCAAATATATAAGATAAATATGTATTATAAAAATCTATAATATAAATATTAACCAATAGGAACCCATAATTCTTTGAAAGTGGTGTCTCAGATAGATAGGGTTGTAAAGAAAGCTTTCGGCACATTGGCCTTCATAAAACAATGTTTTAAGTGGGCCACCACATCATATCACCAAGTACTGATTCACACTCTAAGCTCATCCGCTTTGTTCACAACACTCCTTGTGTTAAAATAGACCCATCTCAAACTGTCGGTCTGAGCGCGTCCCTCCTCTATCACCTGCCTATATTCTCCCTCACACACTGTCTCCAAGCTTTCTCTGTTTGTGAGCCAACCTCTTCTTCCCCAGTCTCTTCAGTTTAAAGCATAATGCTAACTGCTACCCTACCATGGAGCCCTTGTGTACCTAGCAGAGAAAGAGAGAGAGAGAAACCCTCGTACCCCATCCGTTATTTATTTATATACCCCACCTCCCCCTCGTACCCCATCCATTATTTATTTATATACACACATTCTTTCTCTCTCTCTCCTTTTTCTCCCTCTGTCCCTCTGACTATACCCCTTGCCCATCCTCTGGGTTTTTCCCCCCTCCCCCTTTTCCTTCTCCCTGGGCCTCCTGTCCCATGATCCTCTCATATCCCTTTTGCCAATCACCTGTCCAGCTCTTGGCTCCATCCCTCCCCCTCCTGTCTTCTCCTCTCATTTTTGATCTCCCCCTCCCACTCCCACTTTCAAATCCGTTACTAGCTCTTCCTTCAGTTAGTCCTGACGAAGGGTCTCGGCCCGAAACATCGACTGTACCTCTTCCTAGAGATGCTGCCTGGCCTGCTGCGTTCACCAGCAACTTTGATGTGTGTTGCTTGGGTTTATTTACCTATCAGGGTAGACAAGATTCAAGGTTCAAGATTGTTTCCAGTACCCAAGTATAAAGGAAAACAAAGTAATTGTTACTCCAGATCCAATGCAGCATTAAAAACGTGATAAAATAAAGACAATAATAATAAAAACACAATAAATATAAGATTTATTCTCAAGGTATGTATACAGAATACAACTCTGAGATTGATCCTCCTGCAGGCAGCACGAAAGAAAGAAAGAAAGAATGAGAGAGAGAGAGAGCTACATAAGACAGCTCAGACACACAGAGACAGCACAGAGTTGAAGTCTTTACTCCAGCATGGAGATTCTAGATTCAGCTTCAGGTTCATTTATCACATATACATGTGCATTAACAACCACCACACCCAACTGTATATATATAACATTTGTTTTATATAGAAATTGCGGGCCAGTGGTCTGGGGTTTGAATAAAGCCGGCTCCTTGCATGCTTTCTATCCGTGCTGCGTTAAGCATTGAGCCAGCAAGTTGGCCTTGTTAAAAAAAACAGACAATACTGAAGAACCTGCAAAGTTGTCACCCGATGCCACAAGGCACGGAAAGGAACAACAAGAGTTAAATAAACTGTTATTACGATATATATATATATATATATCTCCCATCCACTACATAATGTACTGGTTGGGCACAGGAGTACATTCAGCCAGAGACTCATTCCACCAAGATGCAGCACAGAGCGTCATAGGAAGTCATTCCTGCCTGTGGCCATCAAACTTTACAACTCCTCCCTTGGAGGGTCAGACACCCTGAGCCAATAGGCTGGTCCTGGACTTATTTCCTGGCATAATTTACATATTACTATTTAATTATTTATGGTTTTATTGCTATATTTATACTCCATTCTTGGTTGGTGCAACTGTAACGAAACCCAATTTCCCTCGGGATCAATAAAGTATGACTATGACTATGACTATATATAGCGTGGAAGACCAGCAGTTGCCCATGCTGCAAGTCTCCCCTCTCCTTGCCACCAATGTTGTCCAAGGGAAGGGAATTAGGACCCATACAGCTTGGCACCGGTGTCGTTGCAGAGCAATGTGTGGTTAAGTGCCTTGCTCAAGGACAGAACACGCTGCCTCAGCCAAGGCTCGAACTAGCAACCTTCAAATCACTAGAAGAGTGCCTTAACCACTTGGCCACGCGTCAACATACACACATATAAAACACATATAATATATGTGTGTGTGCGTGTGTAGGTATGTATATAAACTATTATACATACATTATATACCTAAGTAGTTATATAATGTGTGTGTGTATATGTACATGTCTATATATAATCAAAACAACATAAGAACATAAGAAATAGGAGCAGGAGTAGGCCAGTCGGCCATCTGGCCCATTGACCCTGCTCCACCATTCAATAAGATCATGGCCGATCTGGCCAAGGACTCGTCTCCACCTACCTGCCTTTTTCTCATAATTGTTTACAGAAATATATTTCCTATTATAATTTATAGTATATTTTACGTATTGCACTACATTGCTGCCACAAAACAACAACTTTCACGGCATATGTCTGTGGTAATAAACCTGCAGATAGACATTCTATAGATACACAGTGGAGAATATATTGACTGGTCGCATCAGGTCTTGGTATGGAAACACCAATGGTCTTGAACGGGAATCCTTACTAAAAGTTGTGAATGCAGTGTAGTCCATCACAGGTAAAGCCCTCTCCTCCATTCAGCACATCTACAAGGAGCACTGTCACAAGAAAGCAGCATCCATCATCAAGGACCCCACATCCTAAGCAATGCTTTCTGCTCACCGCTGCCATCTGGAGGGAGATACAAGAACCTCAGGTCCTATACTACCAAGTTGAGGAACAGTTTTTACCCCTCAACCATCAGGCTCCTGAACAGAGTGGATAACTTCACTCACCCTACGCTGAACTGGTTCCACAGCTTATAGACTCACTTTCAAGGACTTCACAGCTAATGCTCCCAATATTTATTACCTATTTATATATTTATTATTATTATTTCTTTTTCTTTATTTTATTTGCACAATTTGTTGCTCTTTGCACTTTGGTTGTCTGTGCATCTTTGTTGTGTATGGTTTTTCATTGATTCTATTGTGTTTCTTTGTACTTGTTGTGAATGCTTGCAAGAAAATGAATCTCAGGGTAGTATATGGTGACATATACCCAAAATGTTGGAAGAGCTCATCAGATCAGGCTGCATCCATGGAAATGAACAAACAGTCGATGTTTCGGGCCGAGATCCTTCTTCAGGACCGGAAAGGAATGGAGAAGATGCCAGAATTAAAAGGTGGGGGGAAGGAGAGGAATGATAACTTAATGGATGGGCAAGGTAAAGGGATCAACGACATATCTCACCAATATTGTGGAGGCCACATCAGGAGCACTGGATAAAAAAGGTTCACAGATGAAGTGTTGACTCACCTGGAAGGACTGTTTGGGACCCTGGCTGGAAATGAGGATGGGCATTACGTTGGTGAGACCTGCCATCAATTTGGGGACCTCTTCGCCCAAAATTTTAATTCCCATTCCCATTCCCATTCTGACATGGCAATCCATGGTCTCCTCTTGTGCCACAATGAAGCCACCCTCTGGGTGGAGGAGCCTCCAACCTGAAGGCATGAACATTGATTTCTACTTCTGGTAAAAAAAAATCTTTTCCCTTCCTCTCCCCTCTCACCTACCTATCATCACCCTCGGTGCCCCTCACCCTTTCCGTTCTCCTATTGTCCACTCTCTTCTCCTATCAGATTCCTTCCTTTCTGGCCCTTTACTTTTCCCATTCACCTGGCTTCACCTATCACCTCCCCCTTCCCCACCTATTTATCCTGGCATCTCCTCCCTTCCTTTCCAGTCCTGAGGAAGGACCTTGGCCCAAAACATCAACCATTTGTTCACTTCTGTCGATGCTGCCTGACCTGCTGAATTCCTCCAGCATTTTGTGTGTGTTGCTTTGGATTTCCAGCATCTGCAGAATCTCGTGTTTTTATGGTGACCTATATGTACTTTGATAATAAATTTACTTTGAACTTTGACTCTGATTCTAATTCTGTTTCTGATTCTGATTCCTAAATGCAGAGAAAGGCCAGTTCTTTTTTTAAAAATCTTCTGGACTCTCTTCCAGGGATTGCCATTGTTGGGTGAGAGATCTTACACTTGTGACCGTGTGAGAGATATTCATGGCACTTCACAACAAGTTGTGGAGTAAGGCAAACTAAAATCTATTCTCTAGCTTTCTTTGTCAGTTACATTTCATCCCTGTGTTTACTATCCGACTACACTGTTAATTCTCTCAAAACCATTGCAATACAGATTCAAAAGCTGACTTATGCTTGTAATTTCCTTTGTCACCAGTTGAGGGCAGTGTGATGTCAAACCACAGCAATCTGGAGGCATAATATATCTTCTGCATCACTCTTTTCTATATTGCCTGCACTAATTAAAGACTTACCACTTAACTGATGTTAAGAAGCCATGAGCAGGTGTTTTTTTTTCTGTGGGAGTGTGGCAGTAGTATTCTCATTAAGTAGTGGTGATTTTCTGACTATGCCGTTTAGCTGACAATTCTTAGACAGTCAATCACATGGCAAGAAAGTGCTTGACAGATCTGCAAAAAAAAAACTGCTTTGGAATGAAAAAACAAGCTGGAATTGTTGGGGTTTACAAGAGCCTGAAAATACATACTAGTTGCTTCTACCCTGCTGTTGTAAGACTTTGAATGGTCTCCTAGTAAAATAAGTTATACTCTTAGCCTCACAATACATCTTGTTATGATCTTGCACTTTATAGTTTACCTGTACTGCACTTTCTCTGAGATGGTCACATTTTGTTCAGCATTCTGCTTTCTTTTTTATCTTGCACTACTTCAGTGCACTGTGTAATGCATCGAACTGTATGAACAGTACGAACAACAAATTTTCACACAAAATGCTGGAGGAGCTCGGCAAGTCAGGCAGCATCTATGGAGAGGATTAAACAGCGGACATTTTGAGCCAAAGCCCTTCATCAGCACTGGAAAGGAAGCGGGAGGAAGCCAGAACTTGGGATGGGGTGGGGGAGGAGGGAGAGTACAAGTTCAAAGTTCAATGTTCAAAGTAAATTTATTATCAAAGTACATATATGTCACAACCCTGAGATTTGTTTTCTCAGTAAATCCAATAACCATAATAGAATCAATGAAAAACTGTACCAACAGGGTGGACAACCAGTGTGCAAAAGACAAAACTGTCCAAACACAAAAGAAAAATTAAGAAATAATAATAATAAATAAAAAAAATCAAGAACTTGAGATGAAGAGTCTTTGCAAGTGAATCCATAGGTTGTTGGAGCAGTTCACTGATAGGACAAGTGAAATTGAGTGAAGTTATCCCCTCTGGTTCAGGAGCCTGATGGTTTATGGGGTAATAACTGCTCCTGAACCTGGTGGTGTGAATCCTGAGGCTGCTGTACCTTCTTCCTGATGGCAGCAGCAAGAAGAGAGCATGACCTAGGTGGTGGGAGATGGATCCTGCTTTCCCGTGACAAGGCTCCGTGTAGATGTGCTCAATGGTGGGGAGGGCTTTACCTGTGATGGACTAGACCATATCCACTACTTTTTCCGTTCAAGGACATTGGTGTTTCCATACCAGACAGTGATGCAGTCAGTCAATACACTCTCCACTACACAACTATAGATGTTAGTTTAAAAACACAAACACGAGGAAATCTGCAGATGCTGGAATTTCAAGCAACACACATAAAAATTGCTGGTGAACGCAGCAGGCCAGGCACCTTTTCTAGGATGAGGTACAGTCGATGTTTCAGGCCCTCTTCCTAGAGATGCTGCATTCACCAGCAATTTTTATGTGTGTTGCTATAGATATTAGTCAAAGTTTTAGATAGGGAATAATCTCATTTTTACCCCTGCCCCCATACTTATTTTACTGTAACCCCTATTGCCATCAATTCCCTTTCAACTAATTTGCAGCTTGGTACCTCTCAGACAAGCTGGATATGGAAGTCATTGGGAATATCTAAAGAGGAGGTTGATAGGTTCTTGATTAGCAAGGGTGTCAAAGGTTACGGGGAGAAAGCAGGAGAATGGGGTTGAGAGGGACAATAAATGAGCCATGATGAAATGGCAGAGAAGACTTGATGGGCTCATTAGCCTAATTCTGCTCTTATGTCTAATGGTCTTATGGAAGTGGAAAACTCAAAATATTCTGCAGATGCTGGGGTCTCCATCTGTTCGTTTCCACGGATGCTGCCCGACCTGTTGAGTTCCTCCAGCATTTTGTGCATGTTGCTTATGGAAATGGAATTAAGAATTGGGACTGGTTTGTTATTGTCACATGCGCCGAGATACGTGAAAAGCCTGTCTTGCAAACTGTTCGTACAGATCAAATCATTACACAGTGCATTGAGGTAAGACAAGTTAAAACAGTGACAATGCAGAATAAAGTGTAACAACTGTCGAGCAAGTGTACATTGTGAGGTCAAGACTCCAATTTATCATACTATGGAACTACTTAATAGTCTGATAAGAGTGGGGTAGATGCTGTCCTTGACCCTGATGATACATGGCTTTGGATTTTGGTATCTTCTGCCTGATGGAAGAGGGGTAAAGAGAATGTCTGAGGAGGGTGGTATCTTTGATAATGTTGGCTACTATACTGAGGTAGAGAGAAGTGCAGACAGAGTCCATGGAGGGGAGGCTGATTTTTGTGATCTGCTGAGCTATGATCTGCAGTTTCTTATGGTCATGTTAGAACAGTGCCTTCTTTCATAGGAGCAGAATTAGGCCATTTGACCCATCCAGTCTGCTCCGCTATTCCATCACGTTTGATATATTAACACCCTCAACTCCATTCTTCTGCCTTCTCCCTGTAAACTTTGAGGCCCTGACTAATCAAGAACCTATCAACCTCCACTTTAATTGTACTCAATAACTTGGCACCTACAACCATCTGTGGCAATTAATTCAACAGATTCACCATACTCTGGATACTTTAGTCTGAGGCTGTGCATTCTGGACCTTGACTCACCCACTATAGGAAACATCCTCTTTACATCCACTCTATCTCTGCCTTTAAATATTCGATAGGTTTCAATGAGATCCTCCTCTTATTCTTCTAAACTCCAGCAAGTACAGGCCTCAAGTACTCAAACAGTCCTCATACATTAACCCTTTCATTCCTGGAATCACTCTCGTGAACCACCTCTGGACCCTTGCCAATGCCAGCACATATTTTCTTAGATAAGGGGCCCAAAACTGCTCGCAATACATGTGTGGTCTAATCAATGCCTTTTAAAGCCTCAGCATTACATATTTGCTCTTATGTTTGTTCTAGTCCTCTCAAAATGATTACTGACATTGCATTTGCCTTCCTTACCACTGACTCAACCGGTAAGTTAACCTTTCGGGAATCATGAGGATTCCCAAGTCCCTTTGCGTCTCTGATTTTTGAATCTTCTCCCCATTTAGAAGATAGACTATACCTTTATTCCTTCTACCAATGTGCATGACCATAGACTTCCCTCCACTATATTCTATCTGCCACTTTTTTGCCTATTCTCCCAATCTATTTGTATTTCTGCAGACTCCCAGCTTCCTCAACACTATCTGCCCCTCCACTTATCTTTGTAGCACCTTCAGACATGGCCACAAAGCTACTAATTCCTTCATCCAAACCATTGACATATGAAGTAAAAATAAGTGGTCCCAACACTGACCCCTGCAGCAATGACCTCTGCCGTCACCCTTGCTAGTGTTCCCTTCCAAACAACGTCAGCCAGCTCCTCCTCATTCCTCTTTAATTCCGCTTACTCCATTGTAATACTGATACATCTGACTTTAGCTTCTCCCTCTCAAATTGCAGGGCGAAGTCTATCACTTACCCCTAAGGGTTCTTTTTCCTTAAGATGCCAAATCAAATTCAGTTCATTACACAACATTCAATCCAGAAGAGCCTTCCGTCTAGTGGACTCAACTACAAGCTGCTCTAAAAAGTCATCTCATATGCTCCCTCTTGGAATTCACATCAATGAGTCTTATTTCTCATATACTGTACAATAACCTGTAATAATATCAATCTTTCCTCATGTTATTAAAGTTGTTTGAAATGAACAAGCAAAATGTGTACAATTTTTGCTTCTCCAGCTGTCCAGGATTTGAACATATTTTACCATATGTTCATTAATGTACTGAACTGAATTCTATAAATAGAGGTATTCATTTTAACAGCTAGCAAGACACTGTCAATAAGAACTTTGATCTTCTCTGGGTTTGATCGTTTTCGTTCTCATTCATCTGCACTCTCACAAAACATACCTAGCAGGCCTGTAGCAGGTAATGAAGGATTTTCTCACCAGAGCTTTTGCACGCTATCCATTTGTAATTTCCTTGCTAAACGACGCTTTAAAAAGTCAAGTTTCCAAATACTTTTCCACTTCTTCCCACTTGCAAATTCTTCAGCAGATTTTGCATTATGATTATACATGCAGGTAACACCAGTTTCTGTATTGTACATAGCTGCACATTCCTGACCTCATGAGCTTTCAGTGTAGCAGTTTGCACTGTTTCATTGAGCGATTCTGCTTTAAATGAACTAGCAGTTCTTTTGCACTTCACGTCCTTTGCTTCTTTGGAATTCAACATAACGAATCAATAATTTCTTCAATAAAAACAGCATAAATAAGCCAGTTCTAAAATCTGCAGACAAATCGTCACAAGCTCCACACTGTCAACACTGTCCACATCAGAAACTGGAAAAGGAAATGTGATTGTGTACGATCATGAAATATACTGAACCTGCCAATGAGATAGAGGGTGACAACCTTTTCTGTGCAGATTTAATTCCTTTGTGCGTTAGTAGCAAAAGATGTGTGCACGTACAGCCAAGCACACATTAGAGTGAACACTGACCATGACTCAATGATGCCCATAATGTTGTACCTGCAATCTCCAATTGCGCTACAAGATCACCTACCTTATTTTGTATTCTGCATGCATTCCAGTGTAACACCTTCAGTTCTGTATTTGACACTCTTTTTGATTTTGGCCCCCTGTTAGACTTCAAATCATTTCACTGACTACAAATTTGCCCTGTTGTCTGCCTGTCCTTCCTTACAGTCTCACCACACACTGTATCTGTCTACCAACTGCCCCGTCCTCAGCGTTATCACTCTGGTTCCAATTCCCCTGCCAAATTAGTGGCCATACTGAGCCAAGATATATGCAGGTAGGATGTTTTCTATGGTGCATCAGTTAACCTACTGGTCCATGTGTCCTTCAGATGTGGGAGGAATCTTGACCGCCTGGAGGAAACTGAAATAGCGTGCAAACTCCATATAGACAGCACAGGAGTTCAGGACTGAGCCCCAATCATTGTGGCTGTTAGGCAACAGCATTGCCTGTTTATCCACTGAACAATGTCTCACAATCAACTATAGTTTCCATGTAGCTGTACTACCCAAAGAAGGGTATCTGAGCCTTTATGAGGCATTGGTCAGACCACACTGGAGTATTATAAACAGTTTGTTCCCCTTACCTAAGAAAAGATGTGCTCTCATTGGAGAGGGTCCAGAAGAGGTTCACAAGAATGATCCTGGGAATGAAAGGGTTAATCAATGGGGAGTGTTTAATGGCTCTGGGCCTGTACTTGCTGGAGCTCAGAGGAATGAGCGGAGATCTCATTGAAACCAATCGAACATTGAAAGGCCTGGATAGAATGAATGTGGAGAGGATGTTTTCTATAGTGGGGGAGTTTAGGACTAGAGGACACAGCTTCAGAATAGAGGGACTTCCATTTAGAACAGAGATGAAGAGGAATTTATTTAGCCAGAGAATGGTGAATCTGTGGAATTCATTGCCACAAGTGACTGGTCTAAGGTGGCGCTTGTGAAGCTTCTGTCTGGTGGCCAATGAAACAAAGAAAACAACTAAATACTTTATTTATCACATATTTTCTGGTAAACGCTCGCCGCAAACAATGGCCTGTAACTCCCCATTTGCTTGAAGGTGATTTGATGTGGCAGAACTGAGGCAAGGTGAGGCAGTGGTCACGTTGCCTGGAGCGAGGAAAGACCCAAGTTTCAATTGATTTAAGCACCAGGCCGAATTGAAAAGGTTGGGTACAGGCCAAATCGAGGCAGCGGGGTCCAGGCCCCAGAGCATATTGAAGCAACCGAAACCGATGTTTGTAGAGTCATTTAAGCATGAGGCCAGATTAAAAAGGTCGGGCCGTCAGGGCCTGAGGCGAGGGTCTGAGGGTCACTGAGTTGAAATGCGGATGGACTCTCTTTCTTGGGCTTCAGTTCCTTGCTAAATCCTTGCTTTTATTATTTGAATGATTTGGTTTTTTTCTCTCCACATCGGGTGTTGACGGTCTTTTTTTGAATGGGTTTCTTCATTTTGTGGCTGCCAGTTAGGCGGTGAATCTCACGGTTGTATAATGTATATATATTTTGATAATAAATGTACTTTGAACTTGTGGTGGCCAAGTATTTAAAGGGATAATTAATCAGCAATAATGGAATGGCAGAGCAAACTTGATTGGTCGAATGGCTTAATTGTGCTCCTACAGTATACATATTGGTCTTATTTTCAACCTTTGCCTCAGAGAGAATGGCTGACCTCCTGACATGTTTCACAAATGAATACGAGTAAGATATCATGTTAAATCACAATTTCAATACACTACAGCTTGTAAGAGAAATAAATTGCGCTTGAGACAGGATGTTAGGAATTTGTGGCAACAACAGAGGAACACTTAATGGAATTCTGATCATCGCTGTGTCAGTGAAATGAAGAAAGACAAGAGGCTCTTTAAGTAAGTTGAAGTGAAGGACATGATTGGACTATTTATTTCTTCTCATCTGTTCTGTTTTTCTCTTGGTCCACACTTGCCTTTATTGGTCAGGACACTGAGTACAGGAGTTAGAATGTCACGTAACAGTTTTACAAAATGTCAGGGAGATCATACTTTAAATATACACTCAGTGACCTCCTGTACCTAACAGGGTGCCCACTGAGTGTATGTTTGTGGTCTCTTGCTGCTATAGCCCATCCTCTTCAAGGTTCAATGTGTTGTGGAGAGATGTTCTTCCGCACATCACTGTTGTAAGGCATGATTAGTTGAGTTACTGTTGCCTTTCTGTCAGCTTGAACCAGTCTGGCCATTCAACTCTGACCCCTCTCATTAACAAGCGGCACACACACAAAATGCTGGAGGAACTCAGCAGGCCAGGCAGCATCTACGGAAACTCTCATTCACAAGGTTTTTCTGTTTATCGCACCGTTCTCTGTAAACTCTAGAGACTGTTGTGTGTGAAAATCTCCAGAGATCAATAGTTCTGAGATACTCAAACCACTCCTGCCCGGCACTAACACTCATTCCACAGTCAAAGTCACAGAGATCACATTTCTTCCCCATTCTGATGTTTGGTCTGAACAACAACTGAACCTCTTGACCACGTCTGTATGCTTTTATGCCACATGATTGAGTGATTAGATATTTGCATTCATGAGCAGGAGTACAGGTGTGCCAATGCAGTGGCCCCCGAGTGTAGTGTGTGCAGTTCCGATCACTGTACAACGTGAGGGGGGTGGGGGAGGGACCAAAGTAGAGAGGGTTCGGAAAATGTTCAGAGGGTGTTGCCCAGAGTATTGGTTTGTGTGATAAGGAAAGGATCTCTACTGCCCATTACGAAGCTGCCATTTAGGGCAGCAATGGAAATCCTCCACCTCTGGCTTCTTCATCATGTCAGTAGCTCGGTTTACACTACTGTGAGCAACACAACCCCCGGCTGGAGACTCAGGAATACTGTGGCACTCAGATGCAGAAGGACTTGTCATTCCTGTTTCTGTAACAGATTTTTTTGACCAATAAGGGTTGTTAGCCCTGAGCTGAACTCCTGAACCTGGAGGATCGGTGAACCACTCTTAGTCTGGCCTCTGCCCTTTGACCTGTTTGGCAAGAGCCAAAGCATAAAGCCCTGACTCCAGTGAATGAACATATCTCTCTGGGTCATTGAGGTTTGCAAGCCTCCAAACCACAACAAGGTCGTGGTCCTCTGGAAGGAAGGAAAGGATGGATAGGATGGAACTTAGACTGAAATGTTGACTATTTTACTTCCCTCCACAGATGCTGGATGACTAGCTGATTTCCTCCTGCACTTCCTTGTGTGTTTCTAAAGGAAGGGACTGCGTCCCCTAGCGAAAAGGAGGCTGAGAGGTGATGTTAGGATCAGAATCAGAATCAGGTTTAGTATCACTGTCATTTGTCGTGAAATTTATTGTTATGTGGCAGCTGTTCATTGCAATAAAAACTGTGAATTCCGGTAAAAGATATATATATATTAAAAAAATCGAATAAGCTGTGCAGAAAGAGAATAAATAGTGAGGTAGTGTTCATGGATTCAATGTCTGTTCAGAAAACTGATGGCAGAGGGGAAGAATCTATTCCTGAATCGTTGAGTGTGTGTCGTCAGGCTCCTGTACCTCCTTCCTGATGTTAGCAATGAGAAGAGGGCATGGGTGATGGGAGTTTTATTGATGAAGCTGCCTTTTTGAAGTGTTACAGATGTTTATGAAATCATGAGCCGGATAGATAAGGTGGGAGATCATCATCTTTTGTCCTGAGATACTAGAGGGAAACTAAAAGACATAGATTTCAGATGAGAAGAGTAAGATTTAAAGCAGACCTGAGGGGCGAGTTGGAAACAGAAGAGGTTCTGCAGATGCTGGAAATCTTGAGCAACACATAGAAAATGCTAGAGGAACTTAACAGGTCAGGCAGTAGACATGGAAGGAAATCAATAGTTGATGCTGTGAGCTGAAAGCATTCACCAGGAATTCATCAGGACTTTTTAATCAATCTTGATGAAGGGTCTGGGTCCGAAACATCAACTGTTCATTCATCTCCATAGCTGCTGTCTGGCCTGCTGTGTACCCTAGCACTTAGTGTATGTTTTTGCACAGACAGGGAATCGTTCATATGTGGAACAAGCTGCCAGAGGAGATTCAAAGTTCAATGTAAATTTATTATCAAAGTACATACAGTATATGTCAACATTTACTGTACTGAGATTGATCGTTTTGTAGTAGAACAAAGAAATAAACTAAAACCAGTGAAAAGCTACACACAAAGAATGATAAACAACCAATGTGCAAAAGAAGACAAACTCTGCAAATACTGTAAATAAACGAATAAAGAAATAATACTGAGAACATGAGTCATAGAGCTCAAGAGGTGCGGAGATGGTGATGATACCATAGATACAATCACGGTGTTTAAGCATTTGGACAGGTACATGGAGAGGAGATGTTTAGAGAAATATGGGTGAAATATGGGTGAAATGCAAGCAAGAACTTAGAACATTGCAGCAGTGAACAGGCTTTCAGCCTAGGATATCTTGCTGAACTTTTAACCTACTCTAAGATCTATCTAGCCCTTCCCATCCACATGGCCCTCCATTTTTCTATCATCCATGTGCCTATCCTAGAGTCTCTTAAATGTCCCTAATATACCTGCCTCTACCACCACCCCTGGCACTCGATGTACATGCCACTTTACTCTTACTCTGTATACTCATGACTGCCTCGCTACCCACAGCTCTAATCTTCTAATTAAATTTGCCGACGACACTACATTGATTAGCCTTATCTCAAACGATAACGAGGTGGCCTACGGGGATGAAGTCATCTCTCTGACACAGTGGTGTCAAGAAAACAGCCTCCCCCTCAATGTCGCAAAGACAAAGGAGCTAGTTGTGGATTACAGGAGGAATGGAGACGGGCTAACCCCTATTGACATCAATGGATCTGGGGATGAGAGGGTGAACAGCTTCAAGTTCCTCAGCATCCACGTTGCCGAGGACCTCAAGTGGTCTGAACACACCAGCTGTGTGGTGAAAAAGGCACAACAGTGCTTCTTTCACCTCAGACGGTTGAGGAAGTTTGGAATGGGCCCCCAAATCCTAAAAAATTTCTGCAGGGGCACAATTGAGAGCATCCTGACTGGCTGCATCACCGCCTGGTATGGGAACTGTACCTCTCTTAATTGCAGGGTTCTGCAGAGAGTGGTGCGGACAGCCCAGCACATCTGTAATTGTGAACTTCCCATCATTCAGGACATTTACAAAGACGGCTGTGTAAAATGGGTCCATAGGATCACTGGGGACCCGAGTCACACCAACCACAATCTACTCCAGCTGCTACCGTCCGGGAAGCAGTATCGCAGCATAAAAGCCAGGACCAACAGGCTCCGGGACGGCTTCTTCCACCAGGCCATCAGACTGATGAACTCACACTGATTTGAGTGTACTCTATGTTACATTGACCGTTCTATTTATTATAAATTATTATAAATTTCTATGATTGCACCTTGCACAACTTGAAGGAGTCGTAATGTTAAGGTTTTTACTCCTCATGTATGTGAATGGTGTAAGAAATTAAGTCAATTCAATTCACTCTCTGCTGTCGATGATTAGCTCAGGTAGTCACCTTGGTCAGCATGGTTGAGTTGGGCCAAAGGGTCTGATTCCCATGTTACATTATTCTATATCTCACTGACCCTTTAATTACTAAAAAAAGATCAATTGATATTCTCTGCTGACTCATCGCCTCATACTGTCTTTTGTTTCACTACAGGTGGGAGTTCAAGATTCCCACAGTCCATTGTTTGACTGTGAACACAAATAGAATTAGGAATTAATCCTACCTTTTCTTAAACACTGGGAATGTACATATAAAGCCATAGAGTCTTAGAACACTATAGTACAGAATCAGGCTCTTTGGCCCATCTAGTCCATGCCAGACTATTATGCTGACTAGTCCCATCAATCTGCACCTGGACGATAGACCTCCATAGTCCTCCATACCCCTCTTATCCATATTCCTGTCCAAATTTCTCTTAAATGTTAAAATTGAACCCACATCCACACTTTCCCTTGCAACTTGCTTCATACTCACCATCTTCTGAGTGAAAAAGCTCCACCCATGTTCCCTTAAACATTTCACCCTTCACCCTTAACCCATGACCTCTAGCCGTAGTCTCACCCAACCTCAGTGGAAAAAGCCTGTATGCATTTCCCCTATTTATATACCTCATAATTTATGTATATTTCTATCAAATCTCCCTTTATTCTCCTATTCCCCAGGGAATAAAGTCCTAAACTATTCAAATTTCCCTGTACCTCAGGTACTCAAGACCCAGCAACATCCTTCTGAATTTTCTCTGTCTCTTTCAATTTTGTTGTTATCTTTCCTGTAGATAAGTGAGCAGAACAGCGTACAATACTGCAAATTAGGCCTCACCAACATCTTATTCAAATTCAACATAACATTGCAACTCCTGCACTCAATATTTTGATTTATGAAGGCCAATGTGTGAAAATCTCTCTCCTTACGACCTTATCTACCCGTGATACCACTTTTAATAATTATGGATCTGTTCTTTCGCACTCCTCAGTGCCCTGCTGCTCACCATGCAAGTCCTATCCTAGTTGGTCCTCCCAAAGTGTCGCACTTTACACCTGTCTACATTAAATTCCATCTCCCATTTTTCAGCCCATTTTTCTGGCTGATCCAGATCCCGCTGTAACCTTTCGCGCCATTCACTGCGCCCCAAGTTGTGGTCCTATCCATGACAGATTTGCACAGCATCAAAACATTTAAAATTTGCACAGCTTAAAGAAAATGAAACGAAATGTAAAAGAGCATTATAGTATTCTGCTGTCACAGTATTACAGGAATCCATCTTAATAATCCTTATCTCTCAAAACAATGCTCTCCTGTCAACCCCTGCAGGAATTAATCTAACTTAATTTTTGCAAATATTAAACAAATTCATCTGATCATTCAAACTATGTTTGTTTGAATATTAAAACACCCCATTGCCTCCAATCACATTATTCATGTTTAACACACACACGCAAAAAAGGAATCTCAGCCTGTTTAGGACTAATATGACTCCTGACATTCAACATTTGCAATCATTTCACCGTTGCTTTAGAATTTAAGACTCTTCTGGGACCGAGCCTACAAACATGCACCTATACTGAATCAATTTTGCATAGAAATTGTTATATTAAATACCCTGGTGCCTACTTTGTAAGAATCTTTTGACAGACAGGAAGCTGTAGTTGATTTAATGGTGCCCACCCGTCCTATAAAGAAAACAGTTGTCTACTCGGCACCATTGATCTGATGGTGTCAGGCATGGATTGATTCCGGATCTGCTATATATTCTTCACAAGCTATCTTTGGGATTGATAACCTGCAGAATAAAGATAAAAAGTGTAACTGATTCATAGAAATATCCTACTTGCACGCCTTGACTTTAGATTAGGTCGATTAGCAACAACATTTGTGTTATAAACTTAACTCTGACCCGGGTCTGAGCGTGAGGAACGACCTGAAGTTTGAAAAACTTAAGCACCGGTCCAGACTGAAAAGGTCAGGGTGTCGGGGCCAAAAGCGAGGGACGGGTTGGTTCAGCTCGCTGTTTCTCGAGGTTTACTCATCTCTGCACTGAGCATCATTTCACTGGTCTGTGTTAGGGCACATTCTGGACTTAGCGTATATGTCAAAATATTAACTTCAGCAACCAATCTTTAGCCCTGAGCTTGGATTGCAGATTAAATTTAAAATGTAGCCCTGGGCAATATGTGCCCTGAGCAATTAATTGGAAAACCAGACGACATTTATTTTGCGTGTCTGGAGAGTGGGTGCGAAGAAGGAGGTGTGAAAGTGATATGTAATTCAAAAGAAGCATTGTAGATGCATTGTAGGTATAGGATTGTCCTTTGATGCAACCGTTCAGGATATTTTCTACAGTGATCTGAAGAAGTTTGTTATAAAAATATAAAGATTAGCTTTATTTATCACACATCAAAACATACAGTGAAATGTGTCATTTGCATAGACCGAATATGTGCTGGGGGCAGCTCACAAGTTTCACCATGTTATCTGGCACCAATATACCATGTTCACGACTGCGCAAGCACGTGGACATCAGCGAGTTAGAACAGCGAGAAGAGTTTAAAAAGAAGACAGCTTTATAGAGTGGGTTCCCGAGTAGGAGGGCTTTGGCTCAATGGGGCTTCGGCGATAACAGTTGGAGGTGAGGTCAGTTACTTGTGAAGAATAGAAACAGCAAGTATGTGTGTGAGGCCGGTGTTCCATACTGGGTGTCAGATGGGGGATGTCAGGGAGACTCCAAGCCTCCCGGACGGCCACATTTGCGCCAGGTGTGTTGAACTATAGCTCCTTAGGGGTTGCATTAGGGACCTGGAGCTGCAGCTCGATGACCTTCGTCTGGTCAGGGAAAGTGAGGAGGTGATAGAGAGGAGCTATAGGCAAGCAGTCAGACCGGGGCCTCTGGAGACAGATAAGTGGGTAACAGTCAGGAGAGGGAAGGGTAAGAGTCAGATACTAGAGAGTACCCCTGTGGCTGTCCTCCTTAACAGTAAGTACTCCTGTTTGAGTACTGTTGGGGGGGACGTCCTACCTGGGGGAAGCGACAGTGACTGCACCTCTGGCACAGAGTCTGGCCCTGTGGCTCAGAAGGGTAGGAAAAGGAAGAGGATGGCAGCAGTGATAGGGGACTCTATAGTTAGGGGGTCAGACAGGTGATTCTGTGGACACAGGAAAGAAACACGGATGATAGTTTGCCTCCCAGGTGATATGTAATTCAAAAGAAGCATTGTAGATGCATTGTAGGTATAGGATTGTCCTTTGATGCAACCGTTCAGGATATTTTCTACAGTGATCTGGTCCAGGATGTTTCTGATCGTGTCCACGATATCCTGCAGTGGGAAGGAGAACAGCCAGAGGTTGTATATATTGTTATATTGGTACCAACGACATAGGTAGGAAAAGGGAAGAGATCCTGAAAACAGACTACAGGGAGTTAGGAAGGAAGTTGAGAAGCAAGACCACAAAGGTAGTAACCTCGGGAATACTGCCTGTGCCACGTGACAGTGAGAATAGGAATAGAATGAGGTGGAGGATAAATGCGTGGCTGAGGGATTGGAGCGGGGGGCAGGGATTCAGATTTCTGGATCATTGGGACCTCTTTTGGAGCAGGCGTGACCTGTACAAAAAGGACAGGTTGCACTTGAATCACAGGGGGACTAATATCCTGGCAGGGAGGTTTGCTAAGTCTATTGAGGAGAGTTTAAACTAGAATAGCTGGGGGCTGGGAACTGAACTGAAGAGACGGAGGAAGGGATGGTTGGCTCACAAATAGAGAAAGCTTGGAGACAGTGCGAGAGGGAAGATAGGCATGTGATAGAGAAGGGAAGCACTCAGACTGATGGTTTGAGGTGTGTCTATTTTAATGCAAGGAGTATTATGCACAAAGCGGATGAGCTTAGAGCGTGGATCAGTACTTGGAGCTATGATATTATGGTCATTACAGATACTTGGATGGCTCAGGGGCAGGAATAGCTATTTAGAGTGCCAGGCTTTAGTTGTTTCAGAAAGGACAGGGAGGGAGGCAAAAGAGGTGGGGGCGTGGCATTGCTGATCAGAGATAGTGTCACAGCTGCAGAAAAGGAGGAAGACATGGAGGGATTGTCTACTGAGTTTCTGTGGGTGGAAGTTAGGAACAGGAAGGGGTCAGTAACCCTACTGGGTGTTTTTTATAGTCCACCCAATAGTAACAGGGACATCAAGGAGCTGATAGGGAGACAGGTTCTGGAATGGTGCAATAATAACAGGGTTGTGTTGGTTGGTGGGAGATTTTAATTTCCCAAATATTGATGACATCTCCCTAGAGCAAGGGGTTTAGATGGGGTGGAGTTTGTTAGGTGTGTTCAAGAAGGTTTCTTGACACAATATGTAGATAAGACTGCAAGAGGAGAGGCTGTACTTGATCTGGTATTGGGAAATGAACCTGGTCAGGTGTCAGGTCTTTCAGTGGGAGAGCATTTTGGAGATAGTGATCACAATTCTGTCTCCTTTACCATTGCATTGGAGAGGGATAGGAACAGATAAGTTAGGAAAGCGTTTAATTGGAGTAAGGGGAAATATGAGGATATCAGGCGGGAACTTGGAAGCAGAAATTGGGAACAGATGTTCCCAGGGAAATGTATGGCAGTAATGTGGCATATGTTCAGGGGATATTTGCGTGGAGTTCTGCATAGGTACGTTCCAATGAGACAAGGAAAGGATGGTAGGGTAAAGGAACCATGGTATACAAAGGCTGTTGTAAATCTAGTCAAGAAGAAAAGAAAAGCTTACGAAATGTTCAAAAAGCTAAGTAATGATAGAGATCTAGAAGATTATAAGGCTGGCAGGAAGGAACTTAAAAAATGAAATTAGGAGAGCCAGAAGGGACCATGACAAGGCCTTGGCAGGAAGGATTAAGGAAAACCCTAAGTTATTCTTACAAGTATGTGAAGAACAAGAGGATAACATGTGAGACAATAGGACCTATCAAGTGTGACAAGGTACAGAGGAGATGTTAGGGGTAAGTTTTTTACGCAGAGAGTGATAAGAGTGCGGAATGGGCTGCCAGCGACAGTGGTGGAGGCGGATACAATAGTGTCTTTCAAGAGACTCCTGGATAGGCTCTAGGCCAGGGGCCGTGGTCGATGGCCGGCGACTTGGGCTGGCTCACCCACCGGACTTAGTCTGGTGAGGAGGGTGTGAGGACACCCAGCAGGACTAAAAAAAACAAGACCTGACAAAGAGCGGATGAGCTCCTTGTGAGCCAACGGCCATCTTCCGTGGAAGAGATTAAAGCCTCACCATGTATCTACAAATCGTATGCTATGCACCTAGTTAGAAGAGACATGATGAACTTGGGCGCTGCACCGTGTGCCTGGACCTGCCCAAGGCCTCCGCCTAAGGAAGGGCCGAGTTCGAAGAAGTGGCTGAGGCTGGAGGCCGACACGGCCTCGGGCTCGAGTTTGGTGGGGGCGGCGGCGGGCGGTGCCAAGGCGGCCAGCAAGAACAAACTGGAGGAGAGGTTGTACTCGGTGCTGTCCCAATATCGAAGAAGATGGAGGTGCATAGCCGCCAACCCCGGATTCGGGACGGCACCCACTGACCGACTGACTGGATAGGTACATGGATCTTAGAAAAATAGAGGGTTATGGGTAACCAAGGTAATTTCTAAAGTAAGTACGTGTTCGGCACAGCATTTTGAGCCGAAGGGCTTGTATTGTGCTGTAGGTTTTCTATGCTTCTATGTCCACAGCTTACTAAGCATAACCCACACATCTTTGGAATGTGGGAGGGAAAGCAGAACAGCAGGCAGAAGTCCACGTGATCTTGGGAAGAAAGTACAAGCTCGTTACAGACAATCAGGGTAATTCAAACCCGATCGCTGATCGCTGTTTCTTAAGTAGCGTTACTCTACCTTGCTGTTCCATATTTGGTATTTGGTAAGATGCTGAATTTCCTTACGCTTCTGCCCAGGACAGGCCATCCAAGACATTAAAGCCTAAGAACCTGAAGCTGACCTAAGAATGAAGACTGTTGTGTGGTCTGCACGTTTCCTTTCTGAATTGATTAGTTTAAATTTAAAGATTAGCCTTATTTATCACATGTACTTTCAGACATACAGTGCAATGCATTGTTGGTGTCAAATCAGATCAGGGAGAATTTTGCTGGCTGGCTGGCAAGTGTCACATTTCCATTGCCAACTTAGCATGCTCACAACCCACTAACACTAACCTGTTGGTCTTTGGAACCCACACATGGAGAACCTGGAGGAAACCCACATGTTCATGTGGAAAATGTACAAATTCTCTATGGAGAGTGGCAGGAATTGAAGTCCCATCAGTGATTGCTGCCAATGTCATAGAGTTACGCTAACCACCGCACTACCAAGCCGTTCCTTTTTATCTAGTTTCCTAGCTTTTAGTTGCATTGATGTTGAGTGAGCCATTGGTATTGTGGCAGAACTCAAACAGATTATCCGTCTCACTCCTGTATGACACTGTCCACAGGACCCAGGGAACGGGAGTTGAAACAATCATCCTTGACCCAAACAGAGTGACGATAATGATGAACACTGCTAGTGTCTTCGCTGTGGAAGACACTAGCAATGTGCCAGATGTTGTAATGTGTGAAGGAAGAGAAGTGAGTGCAGTAACTATTACAAGGGAGAAGGTACTCAAAAAGCTGAAAGATCTAAGGGTACATAAGTCACCCGGACCAGATAAACTGCACCCTAGGGTTCTGAAAGAGGTAGTGTCAGAGATTATGGTGGCATTAGCAATGATCTTTCAAAAATCATTGGACTCTGGCATGGTGCCAGAGGACTGGAAAATTGCAAATGTCACTCCACTCTTTAAGAAAGAAGGAAGGCAACAGAAAGGAAATTATAGACCAGTTAGCCTGACCTCAGTGGTTAGGAAGATGTTAGAGTCAATTGTTAAGGCTGAGGTGATGGAGTACTTGGTGACACAGGACAAGATAGTACAAAGTCAGCATGATTTCCTTATGAGAAAGTCCTGCCTGACGAACCTGTTGGAATTCTTTAGGGAGATTACAAAAGGATAGATAAAGGGGATGTAGTGGATGCTGTATATTTGGACATTCAGAAGGCCTTTGACAAGGTGCCACACATGAGTTAAGAGCCCGTGGTATTACAGGAAAGTTACTAACATGGTTAGAGCATTGGCTGATTGGAAGAAGGCAGCGAGTGGGAATAAAAGGTTCCTTGTCTGGTTGGCGCCAGTGACTAGTGGTGGTCTGCAGGGGTTGGTGTTGGCACCATTTCTTTTTATGCTGGATATAAATGACTTAGATGGTGAAATAGATGGCTTTGTTGCCAAATTTGAAGATGATATGGAGATTGGTGGAGGGGTAGGTAGTGTTAAGGAAACAGGTAGGATGCAGAAGGACGTAGACAGATTTGGAGAATGGGCAAGAAAGTGGTAAATGAATTATAATGTTGGGAAATGCATGGTCATACACTTTGGTAGTAGAAATAAATATACAGACTATTTTCTAAATGGGGAGAAAATCCAAAAATCTGAGATGCAGAGGGACTTGGGAGTCCTTGTGCAGAGCACCCTAAAGGTTAACTTGCAGATTGAGTCGGTGGTGAGGAAGGCAAATGCCATGTTAGCATTCATTTCAAGAGGTCTAGAATACAAGAACAGGGATGTGATGCTGAGGCTTTATAAGACACTGGTAAGGCTGCACCTTGAGAATTGTGAACAGTTTTGGGCCCCTCATCTTAGAAAAGATGTGCTGGCATTGGAGAGGGTCCAGAGGAGGTTCACAAGGATGATTCCAGGAATGAAAGGATTATCATATGAGGAACGTTAGATGGCTCTGGTCTGTACTCGCTGGAATTTAGAAGGATGAGGGTGGATCTCATTGAAACCTTTTGAACGTTGAAAGGCCTAGACAGAATAGATGTGGAAAAGATGTTTCCCATGGTGAGAGAGTCTAGGACAAGAGGGTACAGCCTCAGGATAGAGGGGTGCTCTTTCAAAACAGAGATGCCAAGAAACTTTGTTAGCCAGAAAGTGGTGAATTTGTGGAATTTGTTGCCACATGCAGCTGTGGAGGCCAGGTCATTGGGTGTATTTAAGGCAGAGATTGATAGGATCTTGATTGGACATGGCATCAAAGGTTATGGGCAGAAGGCTGTAAAATGGGGTTGGGGAGGAGTTAAAAAAAGGATCAGTCAGGATTGAATGGCGGAGCAGACTCAATGGGCCAAATGTCTTAATTCTGCTCCTACGTCTTGTGGTCCAAGAAGATTTTAATTATTCCGGAGCACCACACACAGAATGCTGAAGGAGCTCAGCAGGTCAGGCAGCATCTACAGTGTTTTGGGCCGAAACCCTTCATCAGCACTGGAAAGGAAGGGGGACGAAGCCAGAATAAGAAGGTGGGGAGGGATGTTGAAGGGGGTGAGTACAGACTGGCAACTGATAGATCTGACCAGGTGAGGGGGAAGATAGGTGAGTGGGGAAGGGGAGATGAAGCTGGGAGGTGATAAGTGGAAAAGAAAAAGGTCTAAAGAAGAACAATCTAATGGGGGAAGAAAGTGGATCATGGGAGAAAGGGAAAGAGGAGGGGCACCAGAGGGAGGTAATAGTCAGGTAAGAAAACAAGAAACGGTAAGAGGGGAGCCAGAATGCGGAATGGGAAAAGGGGAAGGAGAAAACAATGTTTATGCCATCAGGTTGGAGAGTACCCAGAGAGAATGAGGTGTTGCTCCTCCAACCTGAGAATGGCTTTATCATGGCAGCCGAGCAGGGCATGGATCAACACGCTGGAATTTGAATAGGGAGTGGGATCAAGATGGGGGTATCTGGAATCCTTCCACTTATGGTGGATGGAGCAAAGGTGCTCAACAAAGTGGTCTCGCAATCTATTTCAGGTCTCATCGATGTAGAGGATGCCACACCAAGAGCACTGGATACAGTAGATGACCTTCAGAGATTCATTGATGAAGTATTGCCTCACCAGGAAAAACTGCTTGAGATCCTGAATAAGCTGTGAGGGAGGAGGTGAATAGGTAAGTGTGGCATTTCTTCCGCTTGCAGTGGTATGTGCCATGAGACAGAACGGTGGGGAGGGACGAATGGACCAGTGAGTCAGGATTCTCAAGTAAATTGCTGAGTCAACATAGAGACCCAGTACAGATCCAGCGGTGGTGACTGTGGTGACTGATCCCACCTCACAAATCCAAAAGCACATCACAATTTTTATACCCTTAAAATCAATGGCTAATTCAATATGGTTTCAATAATTACAAAGACATCATTTACTTCAACACTTCAGCTTGACATTGCTTTCTCTGAATTGCATATCTACAGGAGGTGACTCCACTAAATGTTCAAACACCTTGGCTGGAACAAACGAATTGCAAATTTTGCTGAGTTCACACAATGTTCAAAATGTGAGAATAGAGCAAATGCTTTAACCCATAACTGATGCAGAACCCCAATGTCTTAATATTTCCCTGGTGCATTTGCAAACCATATCTCTTAGACTGTAGGCCAGCCTGTGCTTTTAACGTTAATATGTTGCTTGCAATTTTCAATTTACTTTAAGAACGCAAGACGAGTTGTTATTTGAATTAATATCTGCTATATTCACTGAACTCCAGAATACTCCCTAACATTTACGATCGGAGACAATGTGCCTGATCAACAGCCAGACTGCGAACTACAGAAAGCAATGTCTGCTCCGGAGTCTTCTAAAGATCAGCAATTGCTTTAATTAGCCTGACGGCAGGAGGTCACGGTCCAAACGCAAATATCCCGCAGGCTCATCACAGACATGCAGATGGTGATATATTTTGATAAGGGATGCACAATTGCCTGTGTTTACCCTGGAAGGAGACGCGTTGGATTAGAAATTTAATGTCACTGTTTAAGTCAAAGAGTGTTGAAAGTCAAAAGTTTGCATCTGAGCCATGATAATGTTTTGGTACAGAGTTTAGTGTTGGTGGAGGGTGGGGGGGTGCGGTGGTGGGTGGAAATCACTCAACAGCTCTGTTCTACTCCCACTCTATCCCAGCACACCAAACCCACACTGACATCCAATCACCCATTTACACTTATCATCAGACGATAAGACATAGGAGTAGAATTAGGCCATTCTGCCCTTCGAGTCTGCTCCACCATTCCATCATGGCTGATTTATTAACTCTGTCAACCCCATTCTCCTGCCTTCTTCCCACAGAATTTGACACCCTGAATAATCAAGAACCCTCCACTTTAAATATACCCAATGACTTGACCTCCACAGCCATCTGCGGCAGTGAATTCCACACAGATTCACAACCCTCTGATTAAAGAAATTCCTCCTCATCTCTCTTCTAAAGGGACATTTCTTTATTCTGAGGCAGCGCCCTCTGGTCCTAGACCAGAGGCATCACATTTTGAAGATGTCCTCAGTGATGGGGAGGCTACTGCCCATGATGAAGCTGGCTGAGTTTACAACCCTCTGCAGCTTTTCTAATCCTGTGCATTGGAGCCTCCATACCAGGTGATGATGCAACGAGTCAGAATGCTCTCCATGGTACCAATGTAATTCATATTTTAAATATTGCAGTGGGCGAGGGGGTGAAGTGGACAAATACCTTCTCCTCCACCATCAGATTTCTGAACAGTCCATGAACGCATGAACACTGCCTCAGTTATTTCTCTTTTGCATTACTTACTAATCTATCTCTCTATCTATTTATCAATCAATCTATCTATCTGTTGTCACTTATAATTTTTATGTGTTGCACTGTGCTGCCACCACAGAGCAATTGAATTTCATGGCATAACGTATCAGTTAACATAGTACTTTATAATGCCAGCGATCAGGGTTCAATTCCTTCCCCGTCTGTGATGAGTTTGTACTTTCTCCTCGTGACTGTGTGTGTTTCCTCTGGGTGCTCCAGTTTCTTTTCACATACGTTCCAAGGCAGATGGCTATTAAGTTGTGGGTATGCTATGTTGGCACTGGAAACATGGGAACACTTAGATCATGAAAACACTCAGTCCTCTTTTATTGTCATTTAGAAATGCATACATGCATTAAGAAATGATACAATGTTTCTCCAGAGTGATATCACAGAAAAACAGGACAAACCAAAGACTAACACTGACAGAACCACATAATTATAACGTATAGTTACAGCAGTGCAAAGCAATACCATAATTTGATGAAGAACAAACTATGGTCATGGTAAATAAAGTCTCAAAAGTCCCCGAGTCGATCGACTCCCGAGTCCCTGATAGCAGGCGGCAAAAGGGAGAATCTCCCTGCCATAAACCTCCAGGCACCGTCAACTTGCCGATGCCTTGGAAGCAGCCGACCACAGCCGACACTGAGTCCATCCGTCCGAAAACTTCGAGCCTCCGACCAGTCCCTCTGATACAGCCTCCCGAGCGCCATCCTCTGCCGAGCGCCTTCGACCTGGCCCTGGCCGCTGAAACAAACAAAGCCGAGGATTCGGGGCCTTCTGCTCCGGAGATTCTGGTTACCACAGTAGCAGTGGCAGCGAAACGGGCATTTCAGAAGTTTCTCCAGATGTTCCTCCGTGCTCTCATTTCTGTCTCCATCAAATCAGAATTGTGCACGGTACCCTACTTGACAGATTACAGATATTTATCACCGGAGAGGCCGCGCGCGCTGCCGTCGCGCCGCCATCTTCTCCTCCTTGTGGGCTGCCCCCAGCACATCTCGCCCTATTTTGGTCATTGACACAATTGATACATTTCACTGTATATTTCGATGTACGGATGTACAAATAAAGCTAATCTCTTTTGATTCTAATTCTGATTCTGGGGAATGAAAAGGTTAAATTTCAAGGACTGCCACTCTCATCCCCTTAAGCAGAGAAGGTCAAAGGCTGATCTAATCGCGGTGTCTGAAATGTTCGAAGGATTCGATAAGATAGACATTAAAAAAGCTTCATCCTGCAGCAAGGGATTAGACACAGAGGGCTGGGGGTGTAATCCTCAAATTTGAGCCAGGTTTTTCAGAAGCAAAATAAGAAAACTTTGACGCACATCAAACCGAATGAAAATCTGGAATTCTTATCCCAAGAATGTTGTGGATGCTGGTGGTCAATTGGAACTTTCAAGGCAGAGAGTATTGTTAGATAAGGGTATTAGGAAGCTAAGGTAGGTAAATTAACTCAAGATACCCATCAGTCTTGATCTGACGGTTTGTAGAAGCTGCCCTGAGGTGTTCAATGTCCTATTGATATTTGTGTTCATCTAATCATCCCTCCGAAGTCAGAGTTCAAATTTGAGCAGCTGTGTGCAGTGGGGATGGGGGGAGGGGGTGGTTATGTAGAGAAATTCAACATGCAGTATCTTCATTTCATAGTGTTCCATACTCTCCAGATCCAAACTGACCGGCGATAGAGTCACACAGGCCAAAACAGTCCCTTTGGCTCAACTTACCCATGACGATCCGGGTACAGTCATGAGCACCTTTGCTTTCTCTGCCACAAAAGGGCAGAATCTCCTGGTGGCTATCCACTTCAGTTTGGTTTCCCACTCACACACTGACATGTCTGTCCGGGGACTCCTCTACTGCCACGATGAGGCCAGGTTGGAGGAGGAACACCTCATATTCCATCTGAGTAACCTCCAACCTGATATTATGACATTGACTGAAACATAGAAACATAGAAAATAGGTGCAGGAGTAGACCATTCGGCCCTTCGAGCCTGCAACGCCATTTATTATGATCATGGCTGATCATCCAACTCAGAACCCTGCACCAGCCTTCCCTCCATACCCCCTGATCCCCGTAGCCACAAGGGCCATATCTAACTCCCTCTTAAATATAGCCAATGAACTGGCCTCAACTGTTTCCTGTGGCAGAGAATTCCACAGATTTACCACTCTCTGTGTGAAGAAGTTTTTCCTAATCTCAGTCTTAAAAGGCTTCCCCCTTATCCTCAAACTGTGACCCCTCATTCTGGACTTCCCCAACATCGAGAACAATCTTCCTGCATCTAGCCTGTCCAATCCCTTTAGGATTTTATACGTTTCAATCAGATCCCCCCTCAATCTTCTAAATTCCAACGAGTACAAGCCTAGTTCATCCAGTCTTTCTTCATATGAAAGTCCTGCCATCCCAGGAATCAATCTGGTGAACCTTCTTTGTACTCCCTCTATGGCAAGGATGTCTTTCCTCAGCTTAGGGGACCAAAACTGCACACAATACTCCAGGTGTGATCTCACCAAGGCCTTGTACAACTGCAGTAGTACCTCCCTGCTCCTGTACTCGAATCCTCTCGCTATAAATGCCAGCATACCATTCACCTTTTTCACCGCCTGCTGTACCTGCATGCCCACTTTCAATGACTGGTGTATAATGACACCCAGGTCTCGTTGCACCTCCCCTTTTCCTAATCGGCCACCATTCAGATAATAATCTGTTTTCCTATTTTTGCCACCAAAGTGGATAACTTCATATTTATCCACATTAAATTGCATCTGCCATGAATTTGCCCACTCACCCAACCTATCCAAGTCACCCTGCATCCTCTTAGCATCCTCCTCACAGCTAACACTGCCACCCAGCTTCGTGTCATCCGCAAACTTGGAGATGCTGCATTTAATTCCCTCATCCAAGTCATTAATATATATTGTAAACAACTGG
Organism: Mobula hypostoma; assembly: GCF_963921235.1. Lineage (NCBI taxonomy): Eukaryota > Metazoa > Chordata > Chondrichthyes > Myliobatiformes > Myliobatidae > Mobula > Mobula hypostoma. Next base: position 105,325,800 of record NC_086108.1, read on the forward strand.
GGTCCCAGCACTGAGCCTTGCGGTACCCCACTAGTCACTGTCTGCCATTCTGAAAAGGTCCCGTTTATTCCCACTCTTTGCTTCCTGTCTGCTAACCAATTCTCTATCCACATCAATACCTTACTCCCAATACCGTGTGCTTTAAGTTTGCACACTAATCTCCTGTGTGGGACCTTGTCAAAAGCCTTTTGAAAATCCAAATATACCACATCCACTGGTTCTCCCAACCACCGATGTCAGGCTAACCGGTCTATAATTCCCCAGTTTCTCTCTCCCTCCTTTTTTAAAAAGTGAGGTTACATTAGCCACCCTCCAATCCTCAGGAACTAGTCCAGAATCTAAAGAGTTTTGAAAAATTATCACTAATGCATCCACTATTTCTTGGGCTACTTCCTTAAGCACTCTGGGATGCAGACCATCTGGCCCTGGGGATTTATCTGCCTTTAATCCCTTCAATTTACCTAACACCACTTCCCTACTAACATGTATTTCCCTCAGTTCCTCCATCTCACTGGACCCTCTGTCCCCTACTATTTCCGGAAGATTATTTATGTCCTCCTTAGTGAAGACAGAACCAAAGTAATTATTCAATTGGTCTGCCATTTCCCTGCTCCCCATAATCAATTCACCTGTTTCTGTCTGTAGGGGACCTACATTTGTCTTAACCAATCTTTTTCTTTTCACATATCTATCAAAGCTTTTACAGTCAGTTTTTATGTTCCCTGCCAGTTTTCTCTCATAATCTTTTTTCCCCTTCCTAATTAAGCCCTTTGCCCTCCTCTGCTGAACTCTGAATTTCTCCCAGTCCTCAGTTGAGCCACTTTTTCTGGCTAATTTGTATGCTTCTTCTTTGGAATTGATACTATCCCTAATTTCCCTTGTCAGCCATGGGTGCACTACCTTCCTTGATTTATTCTTTTGCCAAACTGGGATGAACAATTGTTGTAGTTCATCCATGCGATCTTTAAATGCTTGCCATTGCATATCCACCGTCAACCCTTTAAGTGTCATTTGCCAGTCTATCTTAGCTAATTCACGTCTTATACCTTCAAAGTTACCCTTCTTTAAGTTCAGAACCTTTTTTTCTGAATTAACTATGTCACTCTCCATCTTAGTGAAGAATTCCACCATATTATGGTCACTCTTACCCAAAGGGCCTCTCACAACAAGATTGCTAATTAACCCTTCCTCATTGCTCAATACCCAGCCTAGAACTGCCTGCGTCAGACATGTCAGATGTCTGGTTCTCCCCTATCCACTCTACTAGTTACATCCTCAAAAAATTCTGTGAGATTCCTCAGACATGATTTTCCTTTCACAAATCCATGCTGACTTTGTCCGATGATTTCACCGCTTTCCAAATGTGCTGTTATCACATCTTTGATAACTGACTCCAGCAGTTTCCCCACCACCGACGTTAGGCTAACCGGTCTATAATTCCCCGGTTTCTCTCTCCCTCCTTTTTTAAAAAGTGGGGTTACATTAGCCACCCTCCAATCCTCAGGAACTAGTCCAGAATCTAACAAGTTTTGAAAAATTATCACTAATGCATCCACTATTTCTTGGGCTACTTCCTTAAGCACTCTGGGATGCAGACCATCTGGCCCTGGGGATTTATCTGCCTTTAATCCCTTCAGTTTATCTAACACCACTTCCCTACTAACATGTATTTCCCTCAGTTCCTCCATCTCACTGGACCCTCTGTCCCCTACTATTTCCGGAAGATTATTTATGTCCTCCTTAGTGAAGACAGAACCAAAGTAATTATTCAATTGGTCTGCCATGTCCTTGCTCCCCATAATCAATTCACCTGTTTCTGTCTGTAGGGGACCTACATTTGTCTTTACCAGTCTTTTCCTTTTTACATATCTATAAAAGCTTTTACAGTCCGTTTTTATGTTCCCTGCCAGCTTTCTCTCATAATCTTTTTTCCTCTTCCTAATTAAGCCCTTTGTCCTCCTCTGCTGAACTCTGAATTTCTCCCAGTCCTCAGGTGAGCCACTTTCTCTGGCTAATTTGTATGCTTCTTCTTTGGAATTGATACTATCCCTAATTTCCCTTGTCAGCCACGGGTCCACCGTCAATCCTTTAAGTGTCATTTGCCAATCTATCTTAGCTAATTCACGTCTCATACCTTCAAAGTTACCCCTCTTTAAGTTCAGAACCTTTGTTTCTGAATTAACTATGTCACTGTCCATCTTAATGAAGAATTCCACCATATTATGGTCACTCTTACCCAAGGGGCCTCTCACAACAAGATTGCTAATTAACCCTTCTTCATTGCTCAAAACTCAGTCTAGAATAGCCTGCTCTCTAGTTGCTTCCTTGACATGTTGGTTCAAAAAACCATCCCGCATACATTCCAAGAAATCCTCTTCCTCAGCACCTTTACCAATTTGGTTCATCCAATCTACATGTAGATTGAAGTCACCCTTTATAACTGCTGTTCCTTTATTGCACACATTTCTAATTTCCTGTTTAATACCATCTCCGACCTCACTACTACTGTTAGGTGGCCTGTACACAACTCCCACCAGCGTTTTCTGCCCCCTAGTGTTATGCAGCTCTACCCATATCGATTCCACATCTTCCCGGCTTATGTCCTTCCTTTCTATTGCGTTAATCTCATCTTTAACCAGCAACGCCACCCCACCTCCTTTTCTTTCATGTCTATCCCTCCTGAATATTGAATATCCCTGAAAGTTGAGCTCCCATCCTTGGTCACCCTGGAGCCATGTCTCTGTGATCCCAACTATATCATAATCATTAATAACAATCTGCACTTTCAATTCATCCACCTTATTACGAATGCTCCTTGCATTGACACACAAAGCCTTCAGGCGCTCTTTTTCAACTCTCTTAGCCCTTATACAATTATGTTAAAAAGTGGCCCTTTTTGATGCTTGCCCTGGATTTGTCGGCCTGCCACTTTTACTTTTCTCCTTACTACTTTTTTGCTTCTACCCTCACTTTACACCCCTCTGTCTCTCTGCACTGGTTCCCATCCCCCTGTTGTGAACTAACCTCGTCTCGCCTAGCCTCTTTAATTTGATTCCCACCCCCGAACCATTCTAGTTTAAAGTCACCTCAGTAGCCCCCGCTAATCTCCCTGCCAGGATATTGGTTCCCCTAGGATTCAAGTGTAACCCGTCCTTTTTGTACAGGTCGCACCCGCGCCAAAAGAGGTCCCAATGATCCAAAAACTTGAATCCCTGCCTCCTGCTCCAATCCCTCAGCCACGCATTTATCCTCCACCTCATCGCATTCCTACTCTCACTGTCGCATGGCACAGGCAGTAATCCCGAGATTACTACCTTTGCAGTCTTTTTTCTCAACTCCCTTCCTAGCTCCCTATATTCTCCTTTCAGGACCTCTTCCCTTTTCCTACCTATGTCATTGGTACCTATATGTACCACAACCTCTGGCTCCTCACCCTCCCACTTCAGGATATCTTGGACACGATCAGAAATATCCCGGACCCTGGCACCAGGGAGGCAAACTACCATCCGGGTCTCTGGACTGCGTCCACAGAATCGCCTATCTGACCCCCTTACTATCGAGTCCCCTATCACAACTGCCCTCCTCTTCCTTTCCCTACCCTTCTGAGCTACAGGGCCGGACTCTGTGCCGGAGGCACGGCCACTGTCGCTTCCCCCGGGTAAGCTGTCCCCCCCAACAGTACTCAAACAGGAGTACCTATTGTTAAGGGGCACAGCCACCGGGGTACTCTCTATTACCTGACTCTTCCCCTTCCCCCTCCTAACCGTGACCCACTTGTCTGCCTCCCGTGGCCCTGGTGTGACCACCTGCCTATAACTCCTCTCTATCACCTCCTCACTCTCCCTGACCAGACAAAGGTCATCGAGCTGCAGCTCCAGTTCCGTAACGCGGTCCCTTAGGAGCTGCATCTCGATGCACTTGGCGCAGATGTAGACGTCCGGGAGGCTTGGAGACTCCAGGGCCTCCGACATCCGACACCGAGAACAACAAACTGCCCTGATACTCATACTGCCCCTCTCCTCAAATAACAACAGAAAATGAATACCAAACCTTCCTCGCCTCGCCCGTTTCCGCCTAAGCCCGTTGAGAGGAAGCCCTTAAGTCTTCACTCTGCTCCCGGCTCACTCCGCCGCCCGCAGACTACGCTGCCCGCTGTATGAGGCTCTGTTCCTTTTAAATCTGCCACGCTGCACTGCCCGACGTCACACGCCTGCGCAGTCCCACCTCTCTGAACGCCGTTGGAGAAAAAAAAACCGAAAATTTTAAAAATGTCTTCCTCCGCACTCCGCTCCGACTCTCAGACTTCCTTCTTCTTCTGCTGTGATTTCTGGCAATTGCTCCCAACCACCCCCCCCAACCTTGTCCAATTCTCTGTTTTGGTCACCCCTCTCACCCCTCTCTTCTCCTCACCTCCCTCTGGCTCCCCTCCTCCTTCCCTTTCTTCCATGGTGCACTGTCCTCTTTTACCAGATTCCTTCTTCTTCAGCTCTTTAACTCTTCACCTCCCAGCTTTTCACATCAGCCCCCCTCCTCCCCCACCCATCCATCCACATTTCCCCTCGCCTGCTCTCACCTTACACCTGCCAGTTTGCACTCTTTTCCCTCCCCGGATGAAGGGGCTTCTGTCCCCTTCTTTTCCAGTTCTGATGAAGTGTCTCAGCCTGAAATGTCAACTGCTTATTCCCCTCCAGAGTTTGCTGAGTTTCTCCAGCATTTTGTGTGTGTGTGTGTGCCACAGACATGAGCTAATCCCATTTGCCTGTGTTTGGTCCTTATCCTCCAAAACCTTTTCTATCCCTGTACCTGTCTGCAAGTCTTCTTGTCACTGTAACTGTATCTGCCACTACCACGTTCTCCGACATCTTACTCATTATACCTACCGTCCTCCATGCAAAAATCTTGACCTGCAGGTCCCTGTTAAATCCTTCCACTCTCATCTTAAACCTAAGCACTACCATGGGGGAAAAGAAAATTGCTGTGATCATCCAGCTTATCCAGGCCCCTCATGACTTTATAAACTCTCTGGTCTGACTCAACAGGTCAGGCAGCGGAATCTGAATCAGAACAGAATCGAGTTGAATATTACTGGTAGATGTTGTGAAATTTGTTATTTTGCAGCATTAGTACATTACAATACATAATAAACCTGTAAATTATCCTGAGAAATGTGTGCAGTACTGTGCAAAAGTCTAAAGCACATGTAAAATAAATTCTGTAAACCAAAGATGCTTTCAAATATAATTAAATTAAAAGTTTGTAAATATCAAAAAATTGCTATAACGAGCTGTAAACAGTAAAAGAAAACTAAATCAAATCAATATTTGCCTTTAAAACTGCATCAATTCTCTTGGGTACACTGTTGTGTGGTTTTGTAAGAAAATTGACTGGTAGGTTGTTTTGAGCATCTTGGAAAACTTGCCATAGTTCTTCTTCAGAATTTCAGAAACACGAAAAAATCTGCAGATGCTGTAAATCCAAAGAAACATGCACAAGATGCTGGAGGAACTCACCAGGCCAGGCAGCGTCTATGGAAATGAGTAAACAGTTGACATTTCAGGCCTAAACCCTTCATGAGTCCTGATGAAGGGTCTCAGCCCAAAACGTCAGCCGTTTATTCTTTTCCATAGATGCTGCCTGGCCTGCTGCACTCCTCCGACAATTTGTGTGTTGCCTCGGCAGACTTTAGCTGTCTCGCTTGCTACTGTCTCTCCAAGTAATCCCAAACAGCCTTGATGATGTTGAGATCAGGCGTGGAGGCCATACCATCTGAAACCATATATAAAATCTAGGGTGCTTAAGACTTTTTCACAGGATTGTATATAAAAGGATAAATTATATAAGCAGTGCAGGTAGAGAGCAGAGAAAATAGCATGCTGTGTACATAGGTTTATTGTCCATTCAGAAATCTGATGGTGGACAGGAAGAAGCTTTCTCGGGAACATTGAGTTCAGGCTCCTATCCATCTTCTTTGATGGTAGCAATGTGAAGAGGACACGTCCTGACTGATGGAGGTCCTTAATGACAGATGCTGCCTTTTTGAGGCACTGCCTTTAGGAGGTATCCTCAGAGTTGGTTGAATTTGCAACTTCCTTGAGCTTTTCTGATCCTGTGCAGAGGCCCCTCCAGACTAGTTAGAACTGCAACCAGTTAGAATGCTCTCCACGATATATCTGTAGAAATTTTCATGTGTCTTTGGTGATATACCAAACCTCTTCCAACTCCCAATGAAATCTAGCCACAGTTGTGCTTTCTTTGTAATTGCATCAATATGTCGGGTCAAGACCCTTCATCTGGAAAGGAAGGGGCAGAATCTAGAATAAAGTGACACTTTCAGTACGCTGGATGAACTCAGCAGGTCGGGCAGCATCAGTCAGAAACGATGAGTCGACGTTTCGGGCCGGAACCCTTCGTCAAGACTGAAGAATGAAAGATGGGGAAAGATTTGAAGAATGCTTGTAGCTTCAGTTGAAAGACCAGTAATTTGAAAGACAAAGGGGTGGGGGAGGGGAAGCATTGACGTCATAGCCCTGAAAACAATGGGTAGTAGAAGAAGGAGGCGGAACCATGAGGGAGCTGGGGGAGGGGGTAGAGTGACATAGGGATAGGGGAAGGGAGGGGGAGGGAATTACTGGAAGTTGGAGAATTCTATGATCATAACAAGGAGCTGGAGACTACTTAGACGGTATATGGGGTGTTGCTCCTCCAACCTGAGCTTAGCCTCATCATGGCAGTAGAGGAGGCCATGTATGGACATATCTGAATGGGAGTGGGAAGCAGAGTTGAAGTGGGTGGCTACTGGGAGATCCTGTCTGTTGTGGCGGACGGAGTGGAGGTGCTCGACGAAGCGGTCCCCCAATCTGCGTCGGGTTTCACCGATGTAGAGGAGGCTGCACTGGGAGCACCGGATGCAATAGATGACCCCAACAGACTCACAAGTGAAGTGTTGTTGTGTTTACAATCCAGAATAAGGTGGTTGTGTGTGGGGGGGAATGGTGAAGGGAAGAAGGACAAGCTAGAAGGTGATAGGTGAAGCCAGGTGGATGGGGGAGGGGCGATGAACTGAGAAGCTGGGAGATGATAGGTGGAAGAGGTAAAGGGCTGGAGAAGAAGGAATCTGATAGAAGAGTAGAGTAGACCATGAGAGATAGAGAAGGAGGAGGGCCACCAGGTGGAAGTGATAGGCAGGTGAGCAGAAGAGAAGAGGTAGGACTGGAGCCAGAATTGGGAATGGAAGAGATAGAAGAGAGGGAAGGGGAAACATTACTGGAAATTAGAGAAATCGGTGTTCTCGCCTTCAGGTTGGAGGCTACACAAACAGAATATGAGGTATTTTCCATCCAGCCTGAGAGAGGCCTTATTCTGGCAGTAGAGGAAGCCATGAAGTGACATGTCAGAACAGAATGAGGATTAGAATTAAAATGGTTGTCCACCGGAAAAGTGGTCAGGGTACACTGACATAGAGAAGGCCACATTGGGAAGACCGGAACATAGACCATCCCAAATGATTTGCAGGTGAAGTATTGCCTCACCTGGAAGTATGGTCTGAGGCCTTGAATAGAGGTGAGTGAGGAGCTAGATGGGCAGGTGTAGCACTTCTTCCACTTGCAGGGCTAAATGCCAGGAAGGAGATTAGTGGGGAGGGACAAATGGACAAGGGTTTCACAGAGGGAGCAATCTCTACAGAAAGTGGAGAGTTGAAGGATGGAGGTAAAGATGTATTTGGTGGTAAGATCCCGTTGAAGATGGTGGAATTTACAGAGAAACAATTTCATCCATTCTCTCCTTATAACTCATGTCCTCCAGTCCTGATGACATACTTGTGAATCGTTTACACTGAACATAGAACAGCAGTTTAGTTCTTTCTTTCTAAGTTATTTCTTCATTGATTTTGCTTGGAAGGTGGCTGTATGTGGTGTCTTTGCACGACAAAGCGATGTAATTCATCAGGACTGTTAATCTCCTTTCGTCAATGCTGCCTGACCTGCTGAGTTCCTCCAACAGTCTGTACATTGTTCAAGATATCCGGCATCTGCAAAACTTTTTGCATCTGAGTGGATAGTTTTATTCCCTCAGACTATGTTGGGGAGACTTTCAGTGCAGGATGTATGCACAGTTTAGCACATTTAGAGAGCCAGCCTCTCCTCCGTGTACTGCCTATACTCTCACTGCCTCAGTAAAGCAACCAGCATCATCAAAGACTCCACCTACCCTTGAAATTGTCTCTTCTCCCCCTGTCCAATTGTGCAGAAGATAGCAAAGCTTAAAGGCACCAGGCCTTAGGGCATCTTCTATCCCACTACTGGTAGAGTCTTGCATGATAAGGGTTAATAAGGACCAATGATCGAGTTTCTTCACAGAATTAAGGATTAAAAATACATGTGGACTAAGATGTTAACTGCCCTGTGCTAACACCAGTGGGATTATCAGTTGATCTGCCACCTGTCTTCAGGAGTTTCGGCCCGCTTATGATCAAGACTCCCTCGAGGTGGTGGGCCAGCAGTGCTAAAGCACCACCTCCCACTGGTGAGATTAAAAACTTGGCATCTGCCTCTGTCAGAGTTGTGGGTCACTTCCATCCAACAGATAGTCTGCTCTTCATGTGTCTATGTAACTACTGAAGGGTTTGCAAGATATGTATACACTGTCTGACTATCTGCCCCTCTGGACATACTTGGTCCACACCCACGCTGATCCTTTCTCTGCTGCCTCAGCTACAGCCCTGCTGGTTGACTTGATCTCTCTTCTAGCGAAGCCAAGGTCATGCAGCCACTTCTGGAAAGTGAACGCAATAAACCCACGGCAGCCTACTTCGAATGGATAGCATGAGACCTTCCACCCTCTGTCTCTGCACTCTGATCTCAACTCTGCATACTTGGTTAACTTGTGCTCATGGGCTTCATCAATGTTAAGTTCCCAGGGGACTGTGAGTTCACCAATAACCACTTCTCTACTGGTGTCAGACCACACGATTATATCTGGACGCAATGTTGTGAAAGCTATTTGCTCCGGGAAACTGCCTTTCCCGTCCAGGTCGGCCTTGACACACCAATCATTGGCTGAAGAAAGTATGCTTGATCGTGAGCCTGTGCTGTACACCCTTGACTTGGAGCCTTCTTTCACAAACGATGTGCCATGTTCTGTGCAGCATGGGGCATGAGATAAGTTGTGCTGCAGTACTCTCTGCTCAACCGCTTCTGTTACAACTTTGAGAATGTTATGTCTCCAAGTGTACATGCCGCTGGAGAGATTGACTCTGCGTGCACTCAAAATATGTTGAAGTGTTCCCTTCTCGCCACAAGCAGCACACTTGTCTGTCTTATCTTCATACCAGGTGCTGAGGTTGGCAGGTGTTGGGAGCAGATCGTATGCTGCTCTGCATAGAAAAGAAATGCGGAGTGGTTCCATCCGCCACAGAACATTCCAAGATAGACGTCATTGTTCAACCCTTTCCCACCAGGTCCAAGCCCCTTGTTAGGCCAGGCCAGCTGTTTTAGCTGACCTCTTCTCCTCTTCTACCTCTCGTATTTCTTGTGTTACAAGCTCACGGCGCTCCCTACCTGTGGAAGATGACCACCACTTGTGAGTTGTCCATCCAAATCCCTGGCAGCCTAGCTTGATAGCCCCAACCATCTCCTTTTGCTTCAATCTAGACTATACCCCATCAACTGCTACACGGGCTGACCACTTCCTGCCTGATCTCACATCCAGCTGGGTGTTCTTGATGACAGGGTCTTTTGAGTCTCGAAGCATCAAGAATGACCTTACCTTGGCTACCTTGATCTCTTCAACAAGGGATTGCGCTGGGATGGTAAGCTTTGTCTGGCTACTGTGGATTGCAACATTGGTGAGGCTGCTCGGTACTCCAAGCCACTTCTTCACATACTTGTTGATCTTCCGTTCCATTGCCTCAACGTGGGACATTGCCACTTCATAGACAGTTAGTGGCCACATTATCCAATGTACATTTACATGTATGAGGAATTTGTGTCGTGTGTTGATGCGACATGCAAGATAAAACAGCAGCATTTAACAATTATAAAGACTACAGAATTATATTGACTCTTGACCTCATCATCTAGATCTCATACTTTGTTGTTTACCTGCACTGCACTTTTTTGGTAGCTTTTACACTTTATTCTGCATTGTTATTATTTTACCTTATTCTACCTCAATGCACCGTGTAACTATCTGATCTGTATGATCAGTATGTAAGAGAAGCTTTTCACTGTATTTTGGTACATGAGACAATGATGAACCAAAGCCAATTCCAATACCAATAATAGTCCTTTCCCACAGCATGTCCTTAATCCCCTGTGCTTTCTTCCTCCGGCTAAATGGGGTAATAAAAGCACTATTGTGAGGTGACAATCAATCTGCTGGAAGAACCCAATGGAGTTCGAAGTTCGAACTTCAAAGCTCAAAGTAAGTCTATTATCAAAAGTATGCTTATGTCACCATATATTAAACTGTGGTTCATCTCTTGTGGGCATTTACAAGAATGTAAAGAAATGCAATAGAATTTATGAAAAACCATTCATAAATAATGATGGACAAACTGCCAATGTGCAAAAGAGGACAAATTGTGCAAATAATAAATAAATAAATAACACTGAGAACATGAGTTATCGCGTCCTTGAAAATGAGTCCATAGGTTGTGGCTTCAATTCAGATTTGAGGAGAGTGAAGTTATCCATGCCAGTTCAGGATCCTGATACTTGTCGGCTAATAACTGTTCCTGAACCTGGTGCTGTGGGACCCTCTGTGCGATGGTAGAAGTGAGGAGAGGGCATGGCCTAGAAGGTGGGGGTGCTCGATGATGGATGATGCTTTCCTGCGCCAGAACTCCCTGTAATTGTGCTCAGTGGTGGGAAGGGCTTTGCTGTGATGAATCACCACTTCTTGCAGACCTCTCCATTCCTGGGCATTTGTGTTTCCATATCAGGCCTTGGTGCAACATCTTATGTCAGAACCCTGCATTAGAAGCTTTGTCAATTCCTTCCCCCTCGATGGATGCAACTCAACCCTCTAAATTTCTGACAGCATATTGTTTCAGATTCCAATATCTGCAGTCTTGAAGAAGAGCCTTTGTCTGAAACATCAAATGTTTATTCATTTCCATAGATGCTGCCTGACCTGCTGAGTTCCTCCAGCACTTTGTGCGTGTTGCTTTGGATTTCCAGCATCTGCAGACTTTCCTAATGGTTCAAAAGTTCAATGGTTCCATTTATTATCGGGAATGTATACAGTGTACCACCTGAAATTCTCGCTCTCTGTAGACATCCACAAAACAGAAGGAAAGCCCCAAAGAATGAATGACGCAAACGTGTTAAGACCCCAAAGCCCCCTTCCCAATCCAACACACTAGCAGCAGCAAAAATATCAACCCTCCCTCTCCCCCCTGACCCTACCTGCTTCAGCAAAAAAAAGGTATCAGCTCCCCCAGCACCCACTCTGCAAGGAGTAGCAAGTTCCCAAAGAACATGACTTATGTTGATGATTTGCATTATCTTATGCTGCTATATTGGAGTTGACCGATTGGTGACATCATTAGAGAGCATCAGGTTAGAATGTTCACATGTAATTAGATAAACATGCAGCAAGGAAAAATTTGTAAGGATACAGGGAAGCAGCTGGGTTGGGTGCAAAAATGTTACTCTGGTAGAGATCTGTATGAATATGATGGGCTGATTGGCCTCCTCCTGTACAGAATCTTTTTATGATTTCTTTTAAAAATTTAAGATCTTAAAGATTATCTTTATTTTTCACCTGTGCATTGAAACATTATGAGCAGCTGGTACATATCACAAGTCCTGGTTATGCGACCTCTGACGCCAGGCAGACAATCTCTGGAGAGTATCGGTAATGGCTGGGGTCACCTGTCTTGTAAAGACACTGCCCAGAAGAAGACAATGGCAAACCACTTCTGTAGAAAAATTTTCCAAGAACAGTTATGGTCATGGAAAGACCATGATCACCCATGTCATACGTGATATCGTAACAAACAAACATTGAAACATGCGGTGAAGTGCATTGCTTGTATCAAATCAAATCAGTGTGGATTGTGCTAGCCAGCCTGCAAGTTTCACTATGCTTCTGGCACCAACATAGCATGCTCACAACTCACTGTACATCTTTGAAATATGGGAGGAAACTGGAGTACCCAAAGGAAAACCACGTGGTCACAAGGAGAATGTACAAGCTCTTACAGACAGTGGCGGGAATGGAATCCAGGCCATTAGTACTGTAAGCAACACACATCAAAGTTGCTGGTGAACGCAGCAGGCCAGGCAGCATCTCTAGGAAGAGGTACAGTCGACGTTTCGGGCCGAGACCCTTCGTCAGGACTAACTGAGGGAAGAGCTAGTAAGAGATTTGAAAGTGGGAATGGGAGGGGGAGATCCAAAATGATAGGAGAAGACAGGAGGAGGAGGGATGGGGCCAAGAGCTGGACAGGTGATTGGCAAAGGGGATATGAGAGGATCATGGGACAGGAGGCCCAGGGGAAGGAAAGGGGGGAGGGGGGGAAAACCCAGAGGATGGGCAAGGGGTATAGTCAGAGGGACAGAGGGAGAAAAAGGAGAGAGAGAGAGAAAGAATGTGTGTATATAAATAAATAACGGATGGGGTACGAGGGGGAGGTGGGGCATTAGTGGAATTTAGAGAAGTCAATGTTCATGCCATCAGGTTGGAGGCTACCCAGACGGAATATAAAGTTCCTCCAACCTGAATGTGGCTTCATCTTTACAGTAGAGGAGGCCGTGGATGGACATATCAGAATGGGAATGGGACGTGAAATTAAAATGTGTGGCCACTGGGAGGTCCTGCTTTCTCTGGCGGACAGAGCGTAGGTGTTCAGCAAAACGATCTCCCAGTCTGCATCGGGTCTCGCCAATATATAGAAGGCCACATCGGGAGCACTGGACGCAGTATATCACCCCAGCCGACTCACAGGTGAAGTGTCGCCTCACCTGGAAGAACTGTCTGGGGCCCTGAATGGTGGTAAGAGAGGAAGTGTAAGGGCACTTGTTCCGCTTACAAGGATAAGTACTGTAAGCATTTTAGCCAGAGAGTAGAGAATCTGTGGAATACTCTGCCACAGACGACTGTTGAGGTCAAGTTTTTTGGTATATTTAAAGCAGGTGTTGATGGGGCTTCTAAAGGTTATGGGGAGAAGGCAGGAGAATGGGGTTGAGTGGGATAATAATTCAGCTATCGTGGAATGGCAGAGAAGACTTGACACTAACTGTTCATTACCCTCAGTAACACATAAAAATGTTGGAGGAACTTAGCAGGTCAGGAAGCATCTATGGAAAGGAACAAAATTGTCGCTGTTTCAGGCCAAGACCCTCCATGGACTCTTTTTTTCCTTTCCATAGATGCTGCCTGATGTGCAGACTTCCTCCAGCATTTTGTGGGTGTTACTCTGGATTACCAGCATCTGAAGAACTTCTTGTCTTCATTCACAACATGCTGGAGGAACTCAGCATGTCGGGCAGCATCCATCAGATTGGACGCTCCCCAGACGGAATATAAGGCCCTATAAAGAAGGTGGGTGGAGGGTGGGAAGAATTCCCCTTACTGGTTTTTCACCTGCCGCCTCCTTCTACTACCCATTGTGTTTTCCCCTATTCCTCCTTCACCTTTCCTGCCTATCCCCTCCCTGCTTCCCCTCCCCCACCCCTTTATCTTTCCCCTTACTGGCTTTTCACCTGGAACCTCCCAGCCTTCTCCTTCCCACCCTCCCCCCACCTTCTTTATAGGGCCTCTGCCCCTTTCCTCTTCAGTCCTGACGAAGGGTTCCGGCCCGAAACGTTGACTGATCATTTCCACGGATGCTGCCCGACCTGCTGAGTTCCTTCAGTGTGTTGTGAGTATTGCTTTGACCCCAGCACCTGCAGAGTATTTTGTGTTCTTCTCTTCATTGCTCTGCATAGATGCTGCCTGGCATGTAGAGTTCCTCCAGTGTTTTGTGGGTGTTGGCAAAGAAAGAAGCTGATAGGATAGAAGAATGCAAGTCAGTATTTGTAGGGATCAAGCATTTTAATAATGGGCCGAATACCCTCACTTTGTGCTTCAGAATTCCAAAGTCCTTCTCCTTCTTCTGATGTTGAGTGTCAGTGTAATGGCTCTTTTATTCTCAACAACGTGCTGGGGACGCTTGCTGAAATTCCTTGTTGGAATTCAAGAACAGAAGAATAACAATGGAATAATTTGCATTTATTTTAACAAGATTTATGGCCTCCCATTTTTAGAAGCACGGATGACAGGCCCTCACAGAGGTCAATGATGCTTCTTTTCCCCAATTCAGTTTCTCGTGTAATTGCTCCTTGAAGACTGACATAAAGTGGAGATAAACAGACAACGAAAGACAAGCAGTTTGCTTCTAAGGACTTCTGTGGGTGACATCTGATAAACATCTGACCATAATACACTTTGATGTGTTTGCTATTTCAGAAGTTATTAGTTGCAGGAAAAGAACCTTATCTGCACCTTTAAATGGAGACCAGCAATTAACAAGGGACAGGTCAAGTGTTACAAATCAGGCTTCACACAGCGTTCATTAAAGAAGACGAAGAAGAGTGGAATGCATTAAATGCTGACAGCACCGTTTTTTTTTGCTTCAAAGAAACACTGTAGCAATTTTGACGTATAGATGAATTCAGGCAAAATAGAACTTGTGTTGTTTTGCATAGATTCAGAGAATGATATGGCACAGAAGGGGTTTATTCAGCCCAAAAAGTCAGCGTCATCTTTTTGACAAAGCTAATTAATCCTACATCCAAGCTTGTTCCCTGAGGTCCTGCAATTTTTTTTTTCTCTTTACCAGCACTTGTTTCTACAGATGTACAGTGGAGACCATCATAGTATCCCTCTTGTGTTTCTTGATCTCATTACTGGGGATCCAGTGTAATTCGACTCTGCCACGTTGACCTGGTCCACGTCTCCATTAACTCAGCCCAACACTATTTACCAATATTGTGATCTTTCTCTTTGTCACATCTATCTTATTAGGATTTGGGGTTATGAATATGCTAAGGGTTTGTGGGGATGGTGGCTAAGTTTGGTGAGGTTACTGCTTATAGTTGGTGTTGGGGTGCGGATTGTAGGGAACGAGTGCTCAGATTTGTGGGGATATAGACTAGGGTTTGTAGTGATGTGGGGCAGCGTTTGTGGTAGAGTGATCAAATGTTTCCTGGGGTGTGGTCCAGCATATGTGGGGCATGGTGTTAGGGTTAGGAATAGGGTTTGGGAGACGGAAGTGAGGAGGCGGGAGCAGAGAGGGGGTGTGGAGATTAGGATTAGGGATTGGGTTGGGGGATGGAAGTGAGGGCCGGGCAGGTTCCCCCCTTCCTTCCATTATGTAACACACACAAAATGCTTTAGGGTTTGGGTTAGCATTTATTGAGAGGAGTAAACAGTTGATGCGTTGGGTCAAGAATCTTCGATGGTTTATTCCTCTCCATAGATGCTGCCTGACCTGCTGAGTTGCTCCAGCATTTTGTATGTGTTAGTCTGAATTTCCAGCATTGACAGACTATTTTGTGTTTATGTTGTGGAGACCATCCTGACAGGATGTATCACAGCCTGATATGAGGCTGGCTCCAGTGTACAGGATGGTTATGGACTTAGCCAGCTCCATCACAACCTTTCTAATCAAATCAGTCGATTCTGATCAAGTTTAATTATCATTCAAACCATACAAAGATACAGTTGAATGAGACAGCTTCCTCTGAGATCAAGGTGCATAACATATCTTCAAAACAGCAAGGAGAGTCCAAGTCCCTGAGCGACATGCAAATTGATGGTACATCTCCCAGCAATGCAGCCTGTCGTTCCACCAGTCGAACACTGGAGGGCAGCACTAACAGGAGAGGCCAGCTCCCAACCAAACAGGGACACCATGCTACACTGCCTCCAGCGCCTTCTCACTTGGACTGCAAGCTCAATTGGGCAAGCCCACTGCTTGAGGCCTAGTCCTTGCTACAAACATGGCCACATTGCTGACTTGTTGCCTGTCTCACCGCAAAACAAGCGAAACAGGTCTCACATTATCAAGATCCGACAGGGTCTTGCAATTGCAAGAGAAACGTCCGAGACTGTCACTCATGGTTACGCTGCACTCTGCTTTTATGTATCAACAGCGTTGGCTTTGAGTAGCCAGCGACAGCACAGTCTGCACCCAGGTCAGCTCCCCCACACCACCGGCTTCGCCTCCTCCTGGCCGTTTGCTGGCTTCTCCTTCTCCAGCTGTTCGTCAGCTTCTCTTTCACTCGGCTGACCGCCGGTTTCTCCTTCTCCTGGCCGAGCTCTGGCTTCTCCTTTTCCGACCTGAGCACCAGCTTCTCCTTCCCCAACGCATCCCCCAGCTTCTCCTTCTCCGGCATTAGCGTGGGCTTCTCCTTCTCCAACTTGTCCGTCAGCTCTTTTGATGCCCTAGTCGGATGCTCCAAACAACAAGCAGACCACTGATGCAGTAGACCTACTGTACATGTAGTTCTTGGAGTCCAGTATAGCCTTATGATCATAAGAAACACATTTTAAAAAGAAAAGTGCACCTTGGTTGGCCCCTGAGAGGTCACTGCATTTGAACACACTGCCATCTTACTGGAATAAAGTATCTTGGGCTGAAATGCCAACTAATTATTTCCATCCATAGATGTTGCCTGACTTGCTGATTTGTCCTGCAATTTATGTGTGTTGTTCAAGATTTCCAGCATCTGCAGGATCACCACACTGGGTATGCTGTTTTCTCTATGCTGCCACGGAGCAGGAGGCACAAGAGTCTGACGTCCTTATCACACTTAGTGACTTAGGAACTGCTTCTTCCCCTCTGCCATCAAATTTCTGAATGGTCCATGAATCCATGAATACTAATTCATTATTCCTTTTTATAGCACTATTTATAGTTAGTTCAAATGAGATTCTGAGACTATTAAATAGTCCCCTAGTATGAAAAATAGGACTTTAACCTCACAATGTCATGGTCCGGTCCTTGAAATCCGCGTTCCGGTTCACCGTCTGGTCTGTGGACTCCGGACTCCAGGTCTTCCGGCTGTCCCTTGTTTCATTTGGGCTTAATCATAGGCACCTGATGCTCATCTTAGTGCTGGGAATATAAGTGGCTCTGGGTTCGAGTGTGGTGGCTGGTTTGTCTGGTCAGTATCTTGTCCTTGCCTCTGTGGGGTAAGTCAGGCTGTCTTTGTTGTTACCCTGTGGTTGGATCTGTCCCTCCTTGTCCTTGCCTCCATTGGGTAAGCCAGGCTGACTTTGCCATTACCCTGAGGCTGGACTGTTCCCTTCCCTTCCCTTCCCTTCCCTTCCCTTCCCCTCCCCTGGAGCCTTGCCTGCAACCTGTGTCTGGGTCCTTGTCCAGTCTCTGGCTCTGAGTCCAAACCCAAGCCTCGTCATGTCTTCGCCTTGAAGAACCCAAGCCTTGTCATGTCTTTGCCACGAAGAACCCAAGCCTCGTCATGTCCTCACCTCGAAGAACCCAAGCCATGTCCAGTCCTGTAGCCACGTCATGTCCTTGCCTAGTTCCGGGGTCCGAGCCTGAGTCAAAACCTAGATTCTGGGTCCTTGTTCAGTCTCTGGCTCGGAGTCCCAGCCTCTTAGTTCCCAGTTCCTTGTCTTGGTCCCACTTGCCTAGCCAATGTCCTATCCCAAGTCTGTGGTCTTGTCCCAGCTCTCTAGTCAAGTCTTGTTCCTAGTACTTCACTGTCTGTGTCTTGCATTTGGGTCTGCTCCCAGCGCCCCCATATGGCACACAATCTACCTCATAATGATTTTGCACTTTATTGTTTACCTGCACTGCACTTTTTCGGTAGCTGTTACACTTTATTCTGCTTTGGTATTGTTTTACCTTGTTCTACCTCAACACACTGTATGAACACTGTATCTCAATTCACATGACAATAATAAACTAATCCTAAATCCAAGCAACACGTTCCACTGTATGTTTCAATGCATATGGGATAAATAAATGAATCTGAATTCTAATTCCAGAAGTACAGGGCAGGTACTTTTACACAGAGTGGTGGGTGCTGGAAATGTGCGGCCGGGGGTGGTATGGGTGGCAAATACCAAAGAGGCATTTAAGAGTTACTGGATAGGCACAGGAAGATGCAGAAAATGGAAGGATGCAGACATTGAGTAGGCAGAAGGGATTACTTTAGTTGGCATTCAATTACTGGTTTAATTAGTTTGGTCCTATTCCTCATCACCATCATCGTGTGCTGTGTGTATGATGAGGTCATGGACCATGATATTGTTCTTGGCAAATTTACATTAGGAGCTGACTGACTTTTTCCACTGAAGCATCAGCTAACTTTCAGTGCCATCCTTGAGTCAAATCGATATAGAGCTATTTGTTTGTTATGTGCTGTGTTGTAAATGACAAGGGCGATCATGGTCTTTCTCATGACAATGATTGGTCTTGGCAAATTTTTCTTCAGTAGTGGTTTGCCATTGTCTTCTTCTGGGCAGTGTCTTTACAAAACAGGTAACCCCAGCCATTATCAATACTTGTCAGAAATTGTCTGTCTGGTGTCAGTGGTCGCTTAGCCAGGACTTGTGATATGCACCAGCCGCTCTTTGGACCATCCACCACCTGATCCCATGGCTTCACATGACCCTGATCGGGGGGCTAAGCAGGTGCTACACCTTGTCTAAGGGTGACCTGCAGGCTAGAGGAGGGAAGGAGCACCTTACACCTCCTTTGATAGAGACAGATCTCCACCCTGCTACGCAATTGATCCTATTTCTTTATAGAAGTATTTAAAATTATGAGGAGTATTGATAAGGCAGATGGTAACAGTAACATGAGAGATTCTGCAGGTGCTGGAAATGCAAAGCCACACACATAAAATGTTGGAGAAATTCAGCAGGTCGGGCAGCATCTATGGAAATGGATAAACTGTCGACATTTCGGGCTGAGACCCACCTTGAGGACTAAGAAGGAAGGGAGAAGATCTTCCCTAGGACAGGGGAGACCAAAAGTAGGAGACACAGATGTAGAATGAAAGGGGAGAGATTTATGGGTCAACTTCTTCATGCAGAGGGTAGTGAGTATATGGAACAAGCTGCAGGAGGAACCGGTTGAGAGGGATATCAGTCGAATGCAGGAAGATGGGGCAATCTGGATGGCTACCATGGTCAGCATAAGCTGGTTGGGCCGATTGGCCTGTGTCTGTGCTGTACAGCTCTACAACTCCATGGCATACTGCACAACATCATACCATGGTCGTTATTCAACATTCTAGGGTACCACAGTAACGTAGCCGTTAGCGCAATGCACTTACAGCTTGGGGTGTTGGAAACTGGTGTTAAAATCCGATACTGTCTGTAAGGAGTTTGTACATCTGCCTCATGACCACGTGGGTTTCCCCTGGGTGCTCCGGTTTCTACCCACACTCCAAAGACGTACTGGTTATTAGGTTAATTGGTATATTAACCTAATGGTTGATATATAATGGTTAATTGTACAGTATATTGTCCCGTCAGTGGTGGTTGTCCATCATGTCCGAAGACGATAGGAAACCTGCTGGAGAGTTTTTGAAGTGGAAAAACCATTGCACTGCAGCAGTTCCTCTCTCTCAACCTCACAAATTTGAGTCGATCATCACAAACTCAGGTCTTCCTTGGTTGAAGTGGATGACAACGATGTTCTCTGCCCCTCACTCGCCATGGAGCATTGCAGTACCACCTTCCTGGACTGGACCAGAATCAACTTCAGTATCATTAGCTTATGTTATACAATTTGTTGTTTTGTGGCAGCAGTACATTGCAATATATACCATATATATTAAAATATTAAATTAAGTAAGTACTGTAGTGGAAAAAGAAGAAAAACATATTCAGTTGGTGATCATGGGCTTAATGTCCATTCCAATATCTGATGGCAGAGGGGATAAAGCTATTCCTAAATTGTTGACTGGGTGCCTTCAGGCTCCTGTACCACCTCCTTGATGGGAGCAATGAGAAGAACATAGAACATAGAAATCTACAGCACATTACAGGCCTTTCGGCCCACAATGTTGTGCCGACCATGTAACCTGCTCTACAGACTGCCTAGAATTCCCCTATCGCATAGCCCTCTATTTTTCTAAGCCGCATGTACCTATCTAAGAGGTTCTTAAAAGACCCTATTGTATCCGCTTCAAGCACTGCTACTGGCAGTGCATTCCACACACCCACCACTCTCTGTGTGGAAAAACTTACCCCTGACATCCTCTTGGTACCTGTTTCCAGCACCTTAAAACTAAGCCTCCTCGTGTTAGCCATTTCAGCCCTGGGAAAAAGCCTCTGGCTATCCACACGATCAATGCCCCTCATCATCTTATACACCACTATCAGGTCACCTCTCATCCTCCGTCGCTCCAAGTACATTCAACCTATTCTCACAAGGTATGGCCTCCAGGCAACATTCTTGTAAATCTCCTCTGAACTCTCTCTATAGTATCTATAACCTTCCTGTAGTGAGGTGACCAGAACTGAACACAGTACTCCAAATGGGGTCTGACCAAGGTCTTATATAGCTGTAAAATTACTTTATGGCTCTTGGACTCAATCCTATGGTTGGTGAATGCCAACACACCATACGCCTTCTTAACAACACTGTCAACCTGCGCAGCAGCTTTGAGTGTCCTATCGTCATGGACTCTAAGATCTCTCAGATCTAACATGCTGCCAAGAATTTGACCATTGTATTCTGTCTTCAAATTGGACCTACCAAAATGAACCACTTCACACTTATCTAGGTTGATGTCCATCTGCCACTTCTCAGCCCAGTTCTGCATCGTAACGATGTCCAACTGTAACCTCTGACAACCCTCCAGGATATTCACAACACCCCCAACCTTTGTGTCATCAGGAAACTTGCTAACCCACATTTTTACTTCTTCATCCAGGTCATTTATAAAAATCACAAAGAGGAGGGGTCCCAGCACAGAGTCTTGCGGAACACCACTGGTCACTGACTCCATGCAGGATACGAACAATCCATAACCACCCTTTGCCTTCTGTGGGCAAGCCAATTCTGGATCCACAAAGCAAAGTCTCCTTGGATCCTATGCCTCCTTACGTTTTGAAGGAGTCTTGCATGGGGAACCTTATCAAATGCCTTACTGAAATCCATATACACAACATCCACTGCTCTACCTTCATCAATGAGTTTTGTTACATCCTTAGAATTCAATCAGGTACGTCAGGCACGACCTGCCATGCTGACTATCCCTAATCAGATTATGTCTCTCCAAATCCTCATTAATCCTGCCTCTCAGAATCTTCTCCAACCACTTGCCCACCACTGAAATCAGACTTACTGGTCTATAATTCCCTGGGTTATCTCTACTCTCTTTCTTGAACAAGGGAACAACATTTACAACCCTCCTCTTCTGTTCCCTACACTCTGAGCCACAGGGCCAGACTCAGTGCCAGAGGCACGGTTACTGTTGCTTACCTCAGGTAGGGCATTCCCCCCCCCCAACAGCACTCAAAATGGAGTACTTATTATTAAGGGGACAGCCACAGGGTGTTCTCCACTACTTGACGCCCTCCCGTCCCTCTCCTGACGGTCACCCACTTATCTGAGAGAGCATGCCCTGGGTGATGAGGGTCCTTAATGATGGATGCTGTTCTCGCTGCAGATTTCATCCACCCACTCTGCCAGAGCTGAGTTCACATGCTAGGACAGGCAGGTCCCTATCTCACTGGGGTAGAAGGCCGCTGGCTACCCTCACCTGGTTTAGCACCACCTATCAAAGAGGTATACTAAGGTGTGGCCACTACACAGGTTTACAGCAACTTGGAGCCACAGGTAACAGCTGAGTGTCCGGTGGGGACGAGTGGTGAGTGAGCTGCCCTGCAATGGACACGGCAAGCCCTTTCACCAGAGCTGCTACTCCTCCCTGAATACCCTATGCACCCTATGACCTTTGATTTGGTTAGGGTTAAAAAGGTGGGTTGCTGCATAGTTGGCTGATTGGGCCAGAAGGACCCATTTTGTGCTGTATCTCTAAATAAACAAATAAGAATTTCACCCTAATATTCCACGTTGCCTAACCCCTGTTTATTACGTTCATGTAAATTCTGAAGAAAACGCAAGTGCATTCATCCCGTATAGTTTGCAAAATCTGCATGCACCTTTGACCCAGGTTTTCATATAGGTCACCATCCAGTCTGCTAAGGTTAACACTGATCCAAGAGAATAGGCCTTCTGTTGTCATGGGAGTGGAATAGGAGCAAAAAAAAAGCATGCATGGTACACCATGTCCAAATAACATCTGCAACAGAGACTTATGTTTAACGCATTCCTACAGATCTCCTTTATTCTTGGCCTCCTGCATGGAAATTTCCTTTCCTGCTGTCCCTGGTCCCGCTGGAGGATTCCTCCTTCAGGACTGCACCTAGCGTCTTATACAAAAGGCGGAGTGGATTACTCAAGTACCATGGCTTGGACTGCTGCAGCCAGGAGGGGAGGGGCCTCTTCTCAGTGATACAAGCAACTGAAGCCTTTGGCATCAGGCACGCTCCCCACAGCTTAGCTCAGGTTTTTTGCCTCGTGGAGAGTTGCTTACACTAAACCACAAGTTCAGTTACTCATACTTCACTGAGAATGAGTGTGTTTTGATGCAAGGAGTTTCACAGGACACTCTCAGAAGAATAACACTCCACAGTTAGTGGCTATCCATTCATCCATTTACTTGTTAAAGGCTGCACCTCACTCTGCTCAATAAAGTTCGCTCAAAAATAACTCTGTGTCTAAAGATAGTGATGCCACATCATGTGTGTGTATGTATGTGTGTGTGCGTGTGTGTGTGTATGTGTGTGATGAATATCTTTGCTAAAGATAAAAGATGCCCCCTGAGTTGGCAAATTTATTTTTCTTCCAGCTGGCTTGCTTTCTAACGCCGATCTGCTCCAGCTGTGAGACCAGTTCTACCATTGCAGGCGGGATTGCAACGCAGCAAGGTAGAAGTCTGTTCCTCTGCCTCCTGCAATTTTCTATCCAGAAGCTGCAGTGATTACTTTGAGACAGTTTTACATTCAATAAAACACAAACTTGAATTTAAAAAAATCGCAATATGACTCAGTGAGGTTTAACTCAATGTAACACGCATCACCTGTCAGTAGTTCATAGCCTCTGCCTTCCAGTCTGGTTGACCCAATGGAGGATGGTATAGCAAGAAAACAGAACATGGAACATAGAACACAACGCAGAATATAAAACATAGAAAATGAAATCAGAATCAGAATCAGGTTTAATATCACTGGCATGAAATTTGTTGTTTGGCAGCAGCAGTATATTGCAATACATAATAATCGGAGAACTATAAATTGCAGTAAGAAATATATATACCAGTTAAATTAAATAAGTGGTATAAAAAGAGAACAAAAAAAGACAAAAAATAGTGAGATAGTGTAAATGGGTTCATGGACTATTCAGAAATCTGATGGCAGAGGGGAAGAAGCTGTTCCTGAAATGTTGTGTGTGCCCTCAGGTTTAATATCACCGGCATGTATCATAACAAATTTCACGACGCATGCCGCTGATATTAATCCTAATTCTGATTTCTGTCCCTCCTGTTTGATGGTAGCAATGAAAAAAGGTCATGTCCTGGGTGATAGGAGTCCATAATAATGGATAACGCCTTTCTGAGGCATCGCCTGTTGAAGATGTCCCCACTCCTGGGGAGGCTGGTGCCCATGGTGGAGCTGGCCAGGTTTGAAACTTCCTGCAGCTTTTTCCAATCCCGTGCAGTGGGCCACTGGGGCCCTCCATACCAGATAGTGATGCAACCAGTTAGAATGCTCTCCATGGTACATCTATTGAAATTTGTGAGTGTCTTTGCTAACATACCAAGTCTCCTCAAACTCCTAAAGAAATATAGACACCTTTCTGCCGGTTTCGTAATTGCATCGAAGGTGGGCACAGGATAAATCTTCAGAGATGTTGACACTCAGGAACTTGAAACTGCTCACGCTTTCCACTGCTGACCCCTCAGTGATGACGGTGTGTGTTTCCTCCACTTCCCCTTCCTCTGAAATGCACAATAAATTCTTTGGTCTTAATGACGTTGAGTGTAAGATTGTTATTGCATTACCACTCAACCAGCTGATCTATCTCACTTTTGTACACCTCCTTGTCAAAATCTGAAATTCTGCCAACAGTAGTTGTGCCATCATCAAATTTGCAGATGGTATCTGAGCAGTGCCGAGCCACGCAGTCTTGGGCGCAGAGAGAGTAGAGCAGTGGGCTAAGCAAGTAGCCTTGAGCCTTGAGGTGAGCCAGTGTTGATTGTCAGCGAGGGGGAGATGTCATTTCCTAGAAATAACACAGAGCATAGAACATAATAATATCAAACACAGAAAGTAGATAAGCAAACAAGAGGAATTCTGCAGATGCTGGAAATTCAAAAGTGTCCCTACCACCATTCAGGGCCCCAGACAGTCCTTCCAGGTGAGGCGGTACTTCACCTGTGAGTCAGCTGGGGTGATAACTGCGTCCGGTGCTTCCGATGTGGCCTTTTATATATTGGCGAGAGCCGACGCAGACTGAGAGATCATTTCGCTGAACACCTATGCTCTGTCCGCCAGAGAAAGCAGGATCTCCCAGTGGCCACACATTTTAATTCCACATCCCAATCCCATTCTGATATGTCTATCCACGGCCTCCTCTACTGTAAAGATGAAGCTACACTCAGGTTGGAGGAACAACACCTTATATTCCGTCTGGGTAGCCTCCAACCTGATGGCATGAACACTGTCTTCTCTAACTTCCGCTAATGCCCCACCTTCCCCTCGTACCCCATCTATTATTTATTTATATACACACATTCTTTCTCTCTCTCTCTTTTTTCTCCCACTGTCCCCTTGACTATACCCCTTGCCCATCCTCTGGGTTTCCCCCCCTCCCCCTTTTCCTTCTCCCTGGGCCTCCTGTCCCATGATCCTCTCATATCCCTTTTGCCAATCACCCGTCCAGCTCTTGGCTCCATCCCTGCCCCTCCTGTCTTCTCCTATCATTTTGGATCTCCCCTTCCCCCTCCCACTTTCAAATCTCTTACTAACTCTTCCTTCAGTTAGTCCTGACGAAGGGTCTCGGCCCGAAACGTCGACTGTACCTCTTCCTAGAGATGCTGCCTGGCCTGCTGTGTTCAACAGAAAGTAGATCATAGAGTATTGAACAATACAAATTCTTTAGTCCACAAATGCAGAATGAAGTGTATCAGCTACAGAGAACGTGCAGTGCAGATAAAGAATAAGGTGCAAGATCAGAATGATGTAGAGTGTGAGGTTAAGGGCCCATCTTATTGTAGCAGAGTATTGTTCAATAATCTGATAACGGTGGGGTAGAAGTTGTCCTTGAGTCTGGTGGTACGTGTTTTCAGGCTTTCATATCTTCTGCCCAATGGGTGAAGGGAGAAGAAAGAATGTCTGGAGTGGGATGGATCTTTGATTATGCTGGCTGCTTTACCAAGGCAGTGAGAAGTGTAGACGGTATCCATGGAGGAGAGGCTGGTTTCTGTGATCTGCAGTTCCTTGTGGTCACTGGCAGAGCAGTTGCCATACTAATGGAACATAATACATTGAACAGTACAGCCCAGGGACAGGCCTTTTGGCCCACAGTGATGTGCCAGACCAATTAAATCAGTAATCAAATGGCCAACTGAACTAATTTCTTCTGTCTACACAATGCCCACATCCTTCCATTTTCCTCACATTCATGTGCCTATCCAAACGTGACTTAAAAGTGCCTAAAAGATCTGCCTCTACCCCCACCACCAAGCTGTGACGTATCCAGATTGGATGCATGGATAGAAATTGGTGAGGGTCAATGAGGGCATTCCTAGTTGCTTTACCTTTGTGAGGAATAGAGGTGCTGGTGGCATTTCTTGGCCATGGTGTCAGCATGCAAGAGGCATTTTGAGAATCGTTCAAACACAATGGACAGAACTGCAGAATCTCTGACCATTAGTTTTCAATCTTTCTTAGTTCTAGAGATGTTTAGATAGGCACATGAATGTGCGGACAATGGAAGGATATGGACATTGTAAAGGCAGAAAGGAATAGCTTAGTTGGACATTTGATTACTAATTTAGTTGGTTCAGCATAACATTGTGGGCTGAAGGGCCTGTTCGTGTGATGTACCATTCTCTGTTCTACCTTACAAGGGTAGCACTGGAGCATCGATGGCATTGTGCTGCTGTTTACAAAGGAGGTCAGAAAGCACAAATAAATAAAAACATAAAATGTTGGAAATACTCAGAAAGTCAGCTGGTGTGTGCTGGTATTGGAGGGCAAGTGTGATAAAAGAAGGTAAGACAAATTTGGCAACTCACAGAAAATGCTCGAGGAACTCAGCAAGCCAGGCACACATCTAAGGAAAAGAATACGGTAGATGTTTCAGTCCGAAACCTAGACTGTTCACTCCTTTCCATAGATGCTGCCTGGCCTGCTGAGTTCTTCCAGCATTTTATGTGTGTTGCTTGGATTTCCAGCACCTGCAGATTTTCTCTTGTTTCTGATAAGACAAACTTGGGTTGTTTTCAATGGAACAGTGGAGTCTGAGTGGAAATCTGAATAAGTTCATTCATTTCTGAGAGGTATAGGTAGAGTAGACTGAAGAGATTCTGCAGATGTTGGAAATCCAAAGCAACACATACAAAATGCTGGAGAAATTCAGCAGGTCGGGCAGCATCTATGGAGAGGAATAAACAGTCGATGTTTTGGGCCAAGACCTCCATTGCAGGGTGGCAGGGTAGTTAGCACAATGCTTTATAGTACAGGCAACCCGGGTTCACTTCCCCTCACTACCTGTGAGGAGTTTTGTACATTCTCCCCATGACCGCGTGGGTTTCCTCCGGGTGCTCCAGTTTCCTCCCACAGTCGAGAGATGTACCGGTTGGGAGGTTAATTGGTCATTGTAAGTTGTCAATTAATTAGGCTAGGGTTAAATTGGGGGTTTGCTGGGTGGTGTCTTGAAGGGCTGGAAAGGCCTATTTAGTGCTTATCTATCTCAATAAATAAATAAATCAGGACACTGATAGAGTAGGTAGTTGATATCATTTGTCTACCACCAGAGGACGTGCATTTAAGGTGAGAAGGGACAGGATCAAAGGAGATATGTTGGGCATGATTTTTAGACAGAGTGCTGGGGCCTGGAATATTCTGCCAGGAGCGGGTGGTGGAGGCATTTAAGAGGCTTTTAGATAGGCAAAGGTATGTGCAGGGAATGGAAGGAAATCGACATTTTGTAGGCACTACTACTACTAATTGAATTAATATGGCACAATATTGTAGACAAAAGGGCCTGTTACGGTGATGTGCAGTACTGTATTATATCTGGTAATATATAACTACAGTACTGTGACAAAGGCTTAGGTGTGTATCAATAGCTAGGGTGCCTAAGACTTTTGCACAGTACTGTATTTGTCAACGTGGAGCAGAGAGTGAGTTTGTAAATCTGGTGGGATGTTGGGAATGTTGAGGGGAAGTGCCATGGGAGGGGTGAGGGACAAATGGCAGAGAAGGAGTGCCAGGGATGGGAGGGAAGTGGTGTGGGTCATTTGATTCCAAACAATTGGTCTATTGATCATTACAGAATGTCTCTCTGTGCTTCCCTCTCTGTTCCCTCTCCCTTCCCCTTTTCCCAACCATGGATCCCCCTCTCCCTGCCCCCTTTCCCAACCACGGTTCCCCTCTCCCTGCCCCCTTTCCCAACCACGGTTCCCCTCTCCCTGCCCCCTTTCCCAACCATGGTTCCCCTCTCCCTGCCCCCTTTCCCAACCACAGATCCCCCTCTCCCAGCCCCCTTTCCCAACCACGGATCCCCCTCTCCTGGCCCCCTTTCCCAACCACGGATCCCCCCTCTCCCGGCCCCCTTTCCCAACCACGGATCCCCCTCTCCCTGCTCCCTTTCCCAACCACGGTTCCCCTCTCCCTGCCCCCTTTCCCAACCACGGTTCCCCTCTCCCGGCCCCCTTTCCCAACCACGGTTCCCCTCTCCCTGCCCCCTTTCCCAACCACGGTTCCCCTCTCCCTGCCCCCTTTCCCAACCACAGTTCCCCTCTCCCGGCCCCCTTTCCCAACCACGGTTCCCCTCTCCCGGCCCCCTTTCCCAACCACAGTTCCCCTCTCCCTTCCCCCTTTCCCAACCATGATTCCCCCTCTCCCTGCCCCCTTTCCCAACCACGGTTCCCCTCTCCCTGCCCCCTTTCCCAACCATGGTTCCCCTCTCCCTGCCCCCTTTCCCAACCACAGATCCCCCTCTCCCAGCCCCCTTTCCCAACCACGGATCCCCCCTCTCCCGGCCCCCTTTCCCAACCACGGATCCCCCCTCTCTCGGCCCCCTTTCCCAACCACGGATCCCCCTCTCCCGGCCCCCTTTCCCAACCATGGTTGCCCTCTCCCGGCCCCCTTTCCCAACCACGGTTCCCCTCTCCCTGCTCCCTTTCCCAACCACGGTTCCCCTCTCCCTGCCCCCTTTCCCAACCACGGTTCCCCTCTCCCGGCCCCCTTTCCCAACCACGGTTCCCCTCTCCCGGCCCCCTTTCCCAACCACGGTTCCCCTCTCCCGGCCCCCTTTCCCAACCACGGTTCCCCTCTCCCGGCCCCCTTTCCCAACCACGGTTCCCCTCTCCCGGCCCCCTTTCCCAACCACGGTTCCCCTCTCCCGGCCCCCTTTCCCAACCACGGTTCCCCTCTCCCGGCCCCCTTTCCCAACCACGGTTCCCCTCTCCCTTCCCCCTTTCCCAACCATGATTCCCCCTCTCCCTGCCCCCTTTCCACTCTCGGTTCACAATAGAGACCCATATCAGAATCAGGTTTATCAGCACTCGCATATGGCATAAATGTTATGAAATTTGTTTTTTTTTGTGACAGCAGTACAATGCAATATATAATATTACTACAGTACTCTGCAAAAGTCTTGGGTGCCATAGCTATACAGTATATAAGAGCCTAAGATTTTTGCACAGTATCATTAAAGTAATATATTATATTAGTTAGATAAGATAATAAGGGACATTTATAGAAAGGATGGCCAGTGCCTTTCCCCATGGTGGAGTAGCTAAGATTTAAGCATGATTTTAAGATGATTACAAGAAAGTATCGAAGTAAGTTATTTACACAGAAAGTGATGGGTGTGTGGAACACCCTGCCTGGGGAAGTGGTAGAGTTAGATATATTAGCGACAATTAAGAGACTCTTAGATAGGCATATGTTTGAAAGACAAATGGGAGGGGCTATGTGGGAGTGAAGGGTAATATTTTTCTTAGAGTAGGTTAAAATATCTGCAGAAAGTCATGAGCCAAATGGCCTGAACTGTGCTGTGGTGTTCTCTGTTTGATGTAATTAGTGATTATAAACTGCCCATGGAGTGGATTCTGGAAAGGATTTGATGAGGACTTGGGGAGAGTAGATCACACAGTAAATATTAGTTAGGGAATGGAGTTAGTCTATAGACTTGATTTCAGATGGCCTCCATTGATGCTGTAAGGATCTTGGAGTTTTCATTCTTAGTTGTTTAGTATTAGCAGGACAAGTAGATTAGCAGACTGCAAAGGTTTACAGAAAACGTCCCCTAATCTGCATAAGAATATGCTATAAAGGAAAAAAAAGTTTAATTTAGGCTGCATTCAATGAAGGAAAAATGTGTTTTTTGCACTGTGGATGGTGTGCCTAAACTGGAAAATTGTAGCTATGAGTAAGATGAATTGCTATGGTTTCCTTTGGAATTTCTGGAGATTTCACTGAGGTGCACACACAAAATGCTGGAGGAACTCAGCAAGTCGGGCAGCATCTATGAAGAGGAATAAATTATTTTACAGTACATAGAGGTATACAAAATTATGAGGGGAATAGATAGGGTAAATGCAAACAGGCTCTTTCCAATGAGAGAGATCATAGGTTAAGGGTGAAAAGTGAAATGTTTAAAGGGAACATGGAGGGGGAATTTCTTCACTCAAAGGGTGATGAGAGTGTGGTACAATCTGCAAGCAGAAGTGGTAGATGTGGATTCAAATTCAACATTTAAGAGAAGTTTGAATAAGTACATAGATACAAGGGGTATGGCGGCTATGGTCTAAGTGTTGGCTCATGGGACGAGGTAAAATAATAGTTTGACACAGACTGGGTGGGCCAAAGGATCTATTTCTTTACTGTAGAGTCCTATGACTCTACGACTCCAATAAACAACTTACATTCCAGGCCAGGACCCTTCATCAGGACTGGAAAGGAAGAAGGCAGAAGCCAGATTAAGAAGGTAATGGGAGTTGGAGGAGAAAAAGCTGCCAGGTGATAGGTGGGACCAGTTGAGGAGAAAGGTGTGTGGGTGGGTGAAGGGGTGAAGTAAGAAGCAGGAAGGGGATAGGTGGAAGAAGCAAAGTGCTGAAGAAGAAAGAATTTGATAGGAGAGGATAGAAACATAGAAACATAGAAAATAGGTGCAGGGGTAGGCCATTCGGCCCTTCGAGCCTGCACCGCCATTTATTATGATCATGGCTGATCATCCAACTCAGAACCCTGCACCAGCCTTCTCTCCATACCCCCTGACCCCCGTAGCTACAAGGGCCATATCTAACTCCCTCTTAAATATAGCCAATGAACTGGCCTCAACTGTTTCCTGTGGCAGAGAATTCCACAGATTCACCACTCTCTGTGTGAAGAAGTTTTTCCTAATCTCGGTCCTAAAAGGCTTCCCCTTTATCCTCAAACTGTGACCCCTCGTTCTGGACTTCCCCAACATCGGGAACAATCTTCCTGCATCTAGCCTGTCCAATCCCTTTAGGATTTTATACGTTTCAATCAGATCCCCCCTCAATCTTCTAAATTCCAATGAGTACAAGCCCAGTTCATCCAGTCTTTCTTCATATGAAAGTCCTGCCATCCCAGGAATCAATCTGGTAAACCTTCTTTGTACTCCCTCTATGGCAAGGATGTCTTTCCTCAGATTAGGGGACAAAAACTGCACACAATACTCCAGGTGTGGTCTCACCAAGGCCTTGTACAACTGCAGTAGTACCTCCCTGCTCCTGTACTCGAATCCTCTCGCTATAAATGCCAGCATACCATTTGCCTTTTTCACCGCCTGCTGTACCTGCATGCCCACTTTCAATGACTGGTGTATAATGACACCCAGGTCTCGTTGCACCTCCCCTTTTCCTAATCGGCCACCATTCGGATAATAATCTGTTTTCCTATTTTTGCCACCAAAGTGGATAATGGAATAGTGGACCATGGATATAGAGATGGAGGAGGGGTACCAAAGGGAGGTGATAGGCAGCTGAGTAGGAGAAAGGGTGAGAGGATAACCAGAATGGGCAATGGAAATAAAAGAGAAGGAGGGAGGGGAAAGAAATTATTGGAAATTGAAGTAATTGATGATCATGCCAGCAGGTTGAAGGCTACAAAGGTGGAATACGAGGTGTTGCTCCTTCAACCTGTACTTGGTCTCGTCATGGCAGTAGAGAAGACCACGGGCAGACATGTCGGAATGAGCACGAGAAGTCAAGTTGAAATGGGTAATCCTTGTCGTTGAGGTGGATCAGACCATTAAAGTCCAGACAGAGTAGTCACACAGCTGACTCATGCCTGTACTGCTAGATCCAGTTCAAACTGAAATAGATTCACTGATGACACAATGCTGGTTGGTCTCATCGACAATGATGTCTAGACAGCATACAGAGAGGAGACAGAGCAGCTGGTAGAATGGTGAGAGCACAACAACTTGAGTCTCAACGTGGACAAGACTAAAGGGATGATTGTGGGCTTTAGGAAGGTGCAGGCTGACCACTCCTCACGGCACATTAAAAGCTCCCCTGTGGAGAGAGTTAGGACCAAGGACCAAGGGAGTGCACATAACAGATAATCTGACCTAGTTCCTCAGCATCACCTCTTTGTTCAAGAAAACACAGCAGTGTCTCCACTTCCTAAGGAGATTGATGTGAACGAGGCTTCCTTCTCCCTGTAATTGAACCAATTTTTCCAGGAGCACCATCGAGATTATCACGACCATCTGCGTCATAGCCTGGTACAAAAATTGCAAGGCATCTGACTACAAGACCCTACTAAGGATTGTGAGGACTGCTAAGAGGATCACTGGGGTCACTCTTCCACCCACCTGAGATATTGATCAGGAAGATGCTTAGCATTGTGAAGGATCCCTTCCATCCATCCAACAATCTGCTTGATCTGCCCAGACATCAAACAGGAGGCACTGTAGCATTTTATACAAAGATGGTTAGGATAAGAATCAGCTTCTTCCATGAGACTACTCAACTCCCTGCCACCACCAAGGTCTCATCACGTGTGAAGCACCAACAGCGTTATACTGTTTACTTTTTAACTTGTAAATGCACCTGATGCTAAATGTCAATCTTCTGGAATATTTTTTATTATTTGTTAATTTATTTGTGGCTGCCGGTTACCAGTGGTGTTCCACAGGGATCAGTGTTGGGGCCGCTTCTTTTTACATTGTACATCAACGATTTGGATTATGGAATAGATGGCTTTGTGACTAAGTTTGCTGACGATACGAAGATAGGTGGAGGGGCCGGTAGTGCTGAGGAAACGGAGAGTCTGCAGAGAGACTTGGATAGATTGGAAGAATGGGCAGAGAAGTGGCAAATGAAGTACAATGTTGGAAAGTGTATGGTTATGCACTTTGGCAGGAAAAATAAACGGGCAGACTATTATTTAAATGGGGAAAGAATTCAAAGTTCTGAGATGCAATGGGACTTGGGAGTCCTCATACAGGATTCCCTTAAAGTTAACCTCCAGGTTGAGTCAGTAGTGAAGAAGGTGAATGCAATGTTGGCATTCATTTCTAGAGGAATAGAGTATAGGAGCAGGGATGTGATGTTGAGGCTCTATAAGGCGCTGGTGAGACCTCACTTGGAGTACTGTGGGCAGTTTTGGTCTCCTTATTTAAGAAAGGATGCGCTGACGTTGGAGAGGGTACAGAGAAGATTCACTAGAATGATTCCGGGAATGAGAGGGTTAACATATGAGGAACGTTTGTCCGCTCTTGGACAGTATTCCTTGGAGTTTAGAAGAATGAGGGGAGACCTCATAGAAACATTTTGAATGTTAAAAGGCATGGACAGAGTGGATGTGGCAAAGTTGTTTCCCATGATGGGGGAGTCTAGTACGAGAGGGCTTGACTTCAGGATTGAAGGGCGCCCTTTCAGAACAGAAATGCGAAGAAAATTTTTTAGTCAGAGGGTGGTGAATCTATGGAATTTGTTGCCATGGGCAGCAGTGGAGGCCAAGTCATTGGGTGTATTTAAGGCAGAGATTGATAGGTATCTGAGTAGCCAGGGCATCAAAGGTTATGGTGAGAAGGCAGGGCAGTGGGACTAAATAGGATAAAATGGATCAGCTCATGATAAAATGACGGAGCAGACTCGATGGGCCGAATGGCCTACTTCTGCTCCTTTGTCTTATGGTCTTATGGTCTAATATTACTTAATGTGTTGTGTGTGACTAATATGGTTCCTTGGTTTGGAGGAACATTGTTTAGTTTGGCAGTATGCAGAAGTCTTAGGCACATATGTGTAGCTAGGATGCCTAAGACATTTGCACAGTACCGTAGTAATTTTATGTATTGCACTGTACTGCTGCTATGGAAAACAAAAAAAGGCAGGAAAATATTGCTGAGTAGAAGATCAGTTTGCTGGATGCTGAACACCCTTGAGGGGTGGAATAGAGCACAGAGCATAGAACAGTAAAGCACATTACAGGCCAATTCAGTGCATGATACCTTTAACGTGCTCCAAGACCAATCTAACCCTTCCCTTCCATTTAGCTCACCATTTCTCTTTCATCTGTGTGCCTATCTGAGTCCCTTAAATGCCCCTAATGCACCTGCCTCTACCAACACCCATTGCAGTGTGTTTCATGCACCAACCACTCTCTGCATAAAAAGACATACCTCTGACATCCCCCACTATAATTTCCACCAATCATCTTAAAATTATGCTCCAGTGTGTTAGCCATTTCTACCCTGGGAAATCTCCGGCTGCACACCCACGCCATAAGAATGCTGAGGACCTGATCTGAAATGTCCCTGACCCAGGCATTTGGGAGGAAACATATTGGTGAAGGGTCTTGGCCCAAAGCGTCAACTGTTTATTCCCCTCTGTGTATACTGACAGTCCTGCTGAGTTCCTTCAGTGTCTTGTTTGAGTTGCTCTGGATTTCCAGAAACTGAAGAATCTCGTGTTCAAAGTTGACAGTAAATGTTATTATCATAGTACATATATGTTACCATGTGCGTCCCTGAGATTCATTTTTTGTGGGCATACTTAATAAGTTTATGAAATAATAACCATTACAGAATCAACAAAAGACCGCCAAGTAGGGTGTTCAACCAGAGTGTAGAAGACAACAAACTGTGGAAAAAGACAAAGAAGAAATAATAATAATAATGCATAAATAAGCAATAAATATTGATAATATGAGATGAAGAGTCCTTGAAGTTGAGTCCACAGGCTGTGGGAACATTTTAAAGTTGGGACAAGTGAATCTGAGTGGAGGTATTCCCTTTGGTTCAAGAGCCCAATGTTTGAGGGGCAATAACTATTCCTAAACCTGGAGCTGTGAGCCCTGAGACTCCTGTATCTTCTTTCTGATGGCAGCAGCAAATATAGAACTTGTCCTGGATGGTGGGGGTCCCTGATGATGGATGCCACTTTCCCATGACAGTGTTTCATGCAGATGAGCTCAGTGGTTGGGAGGGGTTTAACCAAGATGGATTGGGGTGTATCCACTACTCCTATGATTTTCCATTCGAGGAAATTGGTACTTCCATACCAGGACATGATGCAACCAATATGCTCTCCACTTTCATTACGTTCTTTGCCATTATCCCATTATCCCATTAGATCATGTTGCATTCTGCTTTTTCCCATTGAAAGGAATTGCACTCATGTGGTTAACCATACAAGTAGATTGGGTAGTGAAGATGGAATATGACATGCCTAGCTTCACTAGGACATTGGGTATAAGAAGAGAAAATCTGCAGATGCTGGAAATCCAAAAAACACATGCAAGATGCTGGCGGAACTCAGCAGAGCAGTCAGCATCTATGGAAAAGAAGTTGATACTGCTGATTGAGTTTAAGAGTAAATAACACATGTTGTAACTGCATAGAACTCTGGTCAGGCTGCTCCTCCAACGTTCTATGGGTGTTGCTCCATCCAGGAGTCTCTTTCATATCCACAGAATCTCCTGTCTGTCAGAACATGGACATAGATCAGCTTTGATCATATTTTATGGTGAGGCAGGCTCAAGGGCCCAAATGGCCTTTTCATGTTCCTGCTTCATTGTCTTCTTATGTATGGTCAATGTTGAAAATGTGGGAGCCAATCCAATCCTGGTAGTTTTTCTGAGTGTTGAATTCAAAGTCTACATGGGGTATCCATCGTCAAGGACCCCCATCATCTACTGCTGCTATTGGGATGGAGATACAGGACCTAAGGTGTTGATAATTTGCATCACCGCTTGGTGCAAAAACACCAATACCCAGGAATGAAGGAGTCTGTAGAAAGCGATGGATGGTGAAAATGTGCCCGGTCCATCACAGGTACAGCCCTCACCACCACTGAGCACATCTACATCTACAAGAAAGCAACATCCATTATCAAGGACACAAACCATCCAGACCGTGCTCTCTTCTCATTGCTGCCATTGGAACAGAGGTACAGGAGCCTCAGGATTCACACCGCCGGCTTCAGGAACAGTTATTACCCCTCAACCATCAGGCTTCGAAACCAGCGTGGACAACTTCACTCACCGCAACTCTGAACTGACTCCATAAACTACCTTCAAGGACTCTACAACTCATGTTCTCAGAATTATTTATTTACTATTTATTCATTATTAATATTATTTAGGAAAGCTCCATTTGATAAGATTAGGTCAGATTGGGAACAGGAATTGGGGTCTATCATTTCCGTGGATGACTGGGGGCAGATTTTACAATTAGTCAATACTTCCTCTATCTGTACTATACATTCCCGAATTCAATTTAAAGTTGTTCATAGAGCACATATGTCCAAAGATAAATTAGCTTGTTTCTATTCTCATATTAATCCTTTTTTTGTGATAGATGTCTGGGGCAGATAGCCTCTTTAACTCATATGTTTTGGTCTTGTCCTACTCTGGAAACTTTTTGGAGAGACATTTTTAATATTATCTCAAAGGTATTGAATATAGATATTTCTCCTCATCTTATTACTGCTATCTTTGGATTACCCAAAATTTCCAGTAATCTTTCCCCTTCAGCCCATAGAATGATTGCATTTCTTACTTTAACGGCGAAAAGATGTATCTTACAACATTGGAAAGAGCCTAATGCTCCAACTACCTTTTTTTGGTTTTCCCAGACGATATTATGCTTAAATTTGGAGAAAATTAGAAGTAATCTTTATGATTCCTCACTTAAATTTGAACAGACTTGGAGATCTTTTGTTCAATATTTTCATTTAATGTAATTTTTTTTCTCTTTTGTTCCATATTTATATTCCCTTCTTGCCTTTTTTTTTAACTGTTTTTAATGGAGGTCGGGTTTGAGGACATGATTTTAAGTTCTTTAACTCTACCTGTTTCCAAGTTAGCCCATTGCTTTGCTTTGCTTTTAGTTTAGTTGCACGGTGGGTTTTTTTTTGGGGGGGGGTCTTTTTTGGGGTTTTTTTTCCTTTTCTCTATTGATATATATATATATATAAATTAGTATACTATTATTTTACCATATTATTTTATGTTTAAATTGCACTGTTTGTATCAATTTTTTCTTCTGTATTAATATCTCCTGTAATTTCTAACAGTGTATTAGTGCCTTTATGGTTTACCCTTTGTATACCTATTCAATAAAAAGATTAAAAAAGAAAGAATAATATTATTTGTTTTTATATTATTTGCACGGTCTGTCTTTTGCTCATTAGTTGCTCAGCAGCCTTTGTGTATATTTTTCCATTGATTCTATTGTATTTCTTTGTTCTACTATGAATGTCCAGAAGAAAATGAATCTCAGGCTAGTATGTAGTGACGTAAGTACTTTGATAATAAATTTGCTTTGAACTTTGAGGCGGAGAATCTGTATTGTGTCTGGGTGGAACACTATCCCTCTGGAACAGCATAAGAGGCTGAAGGTGACCATCTCAGTTTTGGAACAGCATGGGGAAGTAAAGGAATATATATCCCCACAAATGCTGCCTGATTTGCTGTGTTCCTCCTACACTTTGCCTGTGTTCCTCAAGATTTCCTGCCTTTGCAGAATCTCTGGAGTTTAAGTAACGGATTATAAAAAAATTGATCAGCCTGCCAAATATCTTGTAGATGGAGAATTCTTTTAGCAGTGTGGTAGAGGGAGTGGGTGGGAGAAAAAGCTGGAGAGGTTTGTAAGAGTTTTATCTTCTTCCAGAAATTTTCGTTGTCAGTGCTGTCAGGCTGATCGACACCTCCACCCACAAAACCACCCCACCACACTCCCTACCACCACTCCTTCATCACTTCCTGTCAGAGTCACCCTATGTACAGTCACTCGTGCACCTAGCATCATTTTATGTATATATAATCAATCTATGTGTATAAGCTAATCTATTTATTGTTTCTAATGTATTTGTTATGCTCATTGTGATTCTTGTACTGCATCAGATCCAGAGTAATAGTAGCTTTTTTTCCTCCTTTGCACTTCTGTACTGAAGAATGACAGTAAACAATATTAAATGTTAACTTTGAATCTTGAATAATAAGAAGAAAAAGTCCATTGAATCAATCTTTCCTATCACTCATGGACATTCTGTTGGTTTCTCTGGAACATGATTGAAATCTGACAGATTTTGCTTGAAGCTAACATCAATTTATGAAGAAAGTCCTGCTGGCAGCTGAAACTTTAACTATTGCTTTCTTCCCACAGATACTGCTCGACCTTCTGTTTTAAATTTCCGTTCTCGTCCCTCCCATTGGGCAGATGATGCTTGCCCTTGTACTCCCCAACTTTATTTATTCAAATTTTATTTTTGTTAGGTTTAGTTTTGAAAGGAATCCTTAAATCACATCAAACCAAGTTTAATTGTCATTTAAACCATACGTGAATACAGCCAAATGAGACTCTAATAACTCTGGACCAAGGTGCAAAAACATACACGCGCATTAAAATTAACGAGAAGGTAAAAAGAACATAATCATGTAAGACAGCACACTTTGGTCCAAGATCTGAGTGACATATCCCGCAAATTGATGGTTCCCAGCAGTCCAGCCTATGATTCCACTGACCTATCACTGGAGGCAGCACCCATGGGAGAGGCCACTCCCAACCGAGGCCGAGCACCACACTACAATGCAAGCCTAAGGATTGTGGCAGAGAGCGCGCTACAACTGAGGCAACGCTGCTGCCTCGCCACCTGTGTCACCACTAAACAAGAGAAGCAGGCCTGCAGCAATCAATGTCCAGCAAGGTCTTGCAATCACAAAAGAAGCGTCCAGGACAGTCACTCATGGTATCACCACACAACACCTTTGCACCAATTCGAAGGCACCAAACGCGGTACCTCTGAGCAGCCTCCGCAGCGTGCTCTACACCCAGGTCAGCTCTTCCGAACCCAATCCGACTTCTCCTGTGGCCCAACGGCCCAACTCGAATCCCTCGGCCCAACGGCCCCACTCGAATCCCTCGGCCCAACGGCCCCACTCGAATCCCTCGGCCCAACGGCCCAACTCGAATCCCTTGGCCCAACTCGAATCCCTCGGCCCAACGGCCCAACTCGAATCCCTCGGCCCAACGGCCCCACTCGAATCCCTCGGCCCAACGGCCCAACTCGAATCCCTCAGCCCAACTCGAATCCCTCGGCCCAACGGCCCAACTCGAATCCCTCGGCCCAACGGCCCCACTCGAATCCCTCGGCCCAACGGCCGGAGTTGCCTCCCTCAGCCCGACAGACGGACTCACCCTACTCAGCCTTACAGCCTGACTTGAATCCCTCAGCCCGTCTCGCCGCCCTTGGCCTGACAGCCTGACTTTAATACCTCAGCCTGATAACCCAACTCGAATCCCTTGGCCTGGTGGCTCAACTTGCCTTCCTCTGCCCAACAGCCGGACTCGGATTCCTCTGCCCAAAGGCCTGACTTGCCTCTCTTGATTCAACAGCCCGACTCAAATCCCTCAGCCGGACGCCTGATTTGTCTTCTCTGTTCCACCAGCCAGCTCTTATGACATCCCGGCCTGTTACTCTGAACAATGAGCATCTTACTGATGCAGTGGACCTGCTGTACACATAGTTATTGGAGTCAAGAAGCCTTTCTATGTACAAAAACACGTTTAACAAAGATAAAAGCACCTTTGGTTGGCCCTTGAGAGGAGGCTGCTGCATGTATGCACCCGGTAAGATTAACAATGGTTATCAAAGCCAGAGACGGTAGTGGGAGCAAGCTCCAACTACCTATTATATGATAGTCATAGTCATAGTCATACTTTATTGATCCCGAGGGAAATTGGTTAATGATCCCAATGGTGTGCATCTCAAATAGCCTCTGACAACCAGCTCCAGCTTCTGGCCTTCACATGTGACTAAGCCTGGCGGAACCATTTCTACTGACAGGTGAAGGGGCAAAGGCGGATTACTGGCACCTTAAAACCAGTCGCTTGAGCCAGGCGGGGCTCATCAGCCAAGTTAGGCAGCTTATCTTGGAAAAAGAAAACTCTGTGCCTTTTTTAATCAAACCACCTTGCCTGGTGTCTCAGGGCTGGGTGTGTCTGCACTTTCTGCCACTTCTCTCCCCCGACACTTGCCCTGCCATCTGTCCCACAATACTCCTCCCTCACTATTCCCAACATCCTTTGCTCCTACTAGATTTAAAACTCGCCCTCCACACCATGTTGGCAAATACAGTGCTGTGTGCAAAAGTCTTAGGCACCCTAGCTACTGTATGTACTGAGGGACATTTGCACAGTACAGTAAATGGTTGAATGGCAATAAAATCAAAACCCAACGGACAGAGATTTAAAGTTATTGGTAGAAGGATTAGAGGGGAGTTGAGGAAAAAGTGTTTTCACAAGATCTCCGAAGCTTACAGGTTGATGGAGGCAGAAACTCTCTATAACTGAGGAACTATTCGTCAGTCTCTGTCACCTTCGACTGCAATAAGGAGACATTTTGTCACTAGACAGCTCGCAAATTTTCACAATTCTCTACCCCAAGAGGACGGTGGAGGTTCGGTCTGTGACTGATGAAAGCAGAGACTGCTACGTGTCTCAAAGTTCGAAGTAAATTTATTATCAAAATATGCATATGTCACCATATACTACCCTGACATTCATTTTCTTGTGAGCATTCACAGTAGATACAAAGAAACCAATAAAATCAATATAGAACTACACATAAACAAAAATGGATGAACAAACAATGTGCAAGAGATGACAAATTGTACAAATACAAAAATGAAAAACAAATAGTAATAATAAATAAGTTATAATTGTTAGACTTCAGCCATATTCCACCGAGATACAACACTGGGCGGCATGGGAGGTCATTCCTGCCTGTGGCCATCGAACGTGCAGCTCCTCCTGTGGAGAGTCAGACACCCTGAGCCAATAGGCTGGTGCTGGACTTATTTTCCATCTGGCATAGATTGCATTTTGTTGTTTGATTGTTTGTGGTTTTTGTATTGCTATATTTATGCTCTATTCTTGGTTGGTGCGGCTGTAACGAAACCCAGTTTCCCTCGGGATCAATAATGTATACCTATCTATCTATAATAATATCGAAAACATGAGTTGTAGAGTCCTTGAAAGTCAGTCCATAGGTTGGTGGAGTCAGTGTTGATGTGAGTGAAATTATCCCCTCTAGTTCAGGAGCCTGACGTTTGTGAGGTAATAACTGTTCCTGAACGGGTCATCTTCGAGGAGCACTGCCTCAGAAAGGCAGTGATCATCATTCAGAACCTCCACCACCCAAGACATGCCTTGTTCTCATTGCTACCATCAGGAAGGAGGTACAGAAGCCTGGAGAGGCACATTCAACGATTCAGGAACAGCTTCTTCCCCTCTGATGGACGTTGAACCCATGAACACTACCTCACTACTATTTGTTGCACTACTTATTCAATTTAAATATATATACACTGTAATTCACAGTTTTCTTTCTCTCTCTGTTACCATTTATTGCATCATACTGCTGCTGCTAAGTTAACAAATTTCACGACATATGCCAGAGATAATAAACCTGCTTCAGATTCTGGAAGGAATCTTTCTCTGTTTCAAGTGTCACAGTGCGGTTATCACTATTAAAAAATCATTTACACCCTTATGAAAAAAATTTCCTGCATTGGTAAGCAAGGAGTTAAAAACCTTGACATTTGCAGTTTGTATCACAGTATCTTTGAATCTTTCGTTTTTAATCATGTACTGTTGTGGTGTAACAGAATGGCTGCCAGGCAGTCCTTGAATTAGAAGATAGAGAGAGGAAAGAAATAACATGGCAAATGATATCAAACAGAGATTTAGGTACTCTCAAACTACAGAAGCTATTGCCCAAAGAGTTATGTTCAATCACACACATTGCGGACTTGATGTAGTCACTTATTTAACCACTTGTAAAGGAAGAACAAATTCACAAAATTTTAATAGGACTTTCATCAATTACTTATTCAAATATTTGCTCTTATTTTGCACTTGAATTGTTTTGTTTATTCTGTTTTTTTTTGCAAATGGTCTGATTGATCGAAGGTTTTTTTTTTGTTCCCTGACTGGAAGTTTCCCTATAATTGGTTTGCCAATTTTTCCCAGAAGTAATTTATTAATTAAGCAATTAAGGACCTAAGGTAATTGGCAACAGATCCAGAGGCAAAGAAGATTTTTTTTTAACTCAGCAGTTTCTTATGATTTGGAATGTACTGTTTGAAAGGGCTGTTAAGAAGATTTAGCAGGATTGTTCAAAAAGAACTGAATATTCCTTTGAAGAGAAAATAAATATTTGCAGGATTATTGGGAAAAAATAAGAATGTGGGATCGAATCTACTGCTTGAGAGGGGCATGAGGTACAGTACTCTGCAAAAGTCATATATATATCTTCATTCACATGTCATGAAATTTGTTTTGTTTTGCAGCAGCAGTACAGTGCAATGCATAAAATTACTACAGTACTATGCAAAAATCTCAGGCACCCTAGCTATATATATATGTGCCCAAGACTTTTGCACAGTACTGTAGACTCAACACTAATATTCAAATTGAATTGGATATTCTTATGAAGAAAAAAGACATATGGAGTATGAAAACAACAATATAATGCTGAGGCTTTATAAAGCATTCTTCAGACCACACTTGTAATATGGTGAGCAGCTTTGGATTCCTTATGTAAAGGACGTGTTGGCATTGGAGAGGGTCAAGAGGAGGTTCACAAGAATAATCCTGGGAATGAAAGGATTAATTTATGAGAAGCATTTGATGGTTCTGGTCTTGTACTCGCTGGAGTTTAGAAGAATGGTGGGTGGGGGTGGGAATCTCATTGAAACCTAACAAATATTGAAATGTCTAGATAGAGTGGACACAGAGAAGATGTTTTCTATAGTGGGGGAGTCTTTGAATACAAGGCTGTCCCTTGTGTTGATGAACAGGAGTTTCTTTAGCCAGCGGGTGATGAAATCTGTGGAAATCATTGCCACGGTAGGCTGTTGCCAGCTCATTGGGTGTACTTAAGCAGTGGTTGATAGGTTCTTGCAAGTAAGAATGTCAAAGATTACAGGGAGGAGGCAGAGGAGCGGTACTGAGGGGGCTAATAACTCAGCCATTATAGAATGTCAGAGCAGACTCAATGGGCTGAATGGCCTAATTCTGCTCCTATGTCTTATGGTCTTAGGTCCTATGGATTATTATGTAGAAGTAAGAATATGGGATTTATTGGACAGGTCCTTCAAAGAACTAGCACAGTGCAATATACCCAATGGTCTATATGTCATCTTGTGCTTTTAAATGGCTTGTTCAGCGAATTTCATCTTTGCCACCAAGTTCATTTATCACCTAAGAAAATATTCAAATGTTGAAAACATTTCTGAAAAAGATTTAGTGTTTTTCCCTCTCAAAAGGCTGCTTGTGTTTGTATTAAACGATATTTCCAGAGGCTTCACTGCAGTTTTGTTTTAGATTAAAAAAGAAGATTTGTGCTTGTTTTCTCCAGCTTTGTTTTTTTTGCCGTGAGTTTTTGATTGGAACCATGATCCGTGATTGCAATATAATCATCAGGTGTGTGGTGATGGCAAGTGATTTATAGGCAAAAATATAAGAAAAAAGCCGTTCTGTGAAAAGGAAGTAGCTGATTTTATTTATCTCTTTCTGTATCCCCAGTACAATGCTAGTAATTACCCATGCAACCTCTTTCATTCTTGAGACGTCGTGCCCAATATTGAGTACAATATTCCTGCTGAGAGCAGTGTTTTAGAAACATTTGTGCTCTATGCCTCTATTTATAAAACTAGGGATCCTGAATGCCTTTTCAACCCAAGCTGCCATCACTAAAGATTTATGTGTGTATATGCCTGGCCTCTTTGTTCTACTATACACTTTAAAATTGTACTGGTTAGTCATTATTGCCTCTCCTCCTTCTTCCACCCAAAATGAATC
Organism: Mobula hypostoma; assembly: GCF_963921235.1. Classification (NCBI taxonomy): domain Eukaryota; kingdom Metazoa; phylum Chordata; class Chondrichthyes; order Myliobatiformes; family Myliobatidae; genus Mobula; species Mobula hypostoma. Next base: position 105,369,418 of record NC_086108.1, read on the forward strand.
ACTGTGCATTTCAATGCATTAAGTCTTGAAGCCATACATCTGATTATTTTGCCAGATAGTCTATGTCTTCCGCACACCCTGCCTCCATTCACTGTTTCGTGTCATCTCCAACTCTTAAAATCAATCCCGGTATGACTGACATCCTGTTCGCTTGTGAATGGTGATCTTAAAAATGCTGTTTCGTTTTGTAACCTGAGAACATTAAAACTAGTTCAAAGAAAGACACAGTTCACGTTAATCGAGGCGCTCATGTACCATGTGGCAGTGTGATGACGTGTGCAATTCACCTATTTTTACATATAACCTGCAATTAATTATTTAAATGAACAAGAATGCTTAATCAAACAAGATCACTTAAATATTATTAGAATATTAAATACACAACATACGCTTTCTTTCCATTACTACCATTGTGGAGGAGGTGCAGGAGCCTGAAGACCCACATCAATGATTCAGGAACAGTTTCTTCCCCTCGGCTGACAGATTTCTGAATGGACAACGAACCCACGAACACTACCTCTTTATTCTTTTTCATTGCACTATTTATTGATATTTGTAATTTATTGGAATTTCGAATCTTTGAATAGTACTGCTGCTGCTAAACAGCATATTTGATAAAGGCCGTAAGATATAGGAGCAGAATTAGGCCACTTGGCCCATCGAGTCTGCTCCCCCACTGCATCATAGCTCTCTCACCATTTTGACTGTCGGCGCTCTCGAGTCTCCAAGAGGATTCTGGGATGCAGAGGCAGTGTGCGGGAACTTCATAGTGAGAAGGCTGCAGGATGAGGCGCAAGCCGATTTTCGACCCCATTTAAAGTGACCAGGGCGAATGAAACATCGAGACGAATATGGAAGGTGAGCGTCAGCTGCCTGCCTTTTTATGGCTGGGGGATCACTCTGCTGCCAGAGAGAGGAGACTACCTTTTCATCACTGGTGAGATCACTCTGCTACCGGAGAGGAGAGACTGCCTTTTGATTGTTGGGGGCTTGCTCGCTGCCAGAGAGGGCAAGGCCTGCCGCTGGGCTCGGAGAATGTTACCCAGGTTTCTGCACTTTGGATATGGGCCTGGACTATAGACTTTCTCTTTCAGGTCTAAAGGTCTTTATATTCCGTGTTTCTCGCCCGATCTTTCTCGGTTTTTTTGTGTGTGGGGGAGGAGGATTTGGGGGTTGACATGCCTGTTCCAATTTGCTTTTTTCGTGCGAGGAGGAGGGATTTGGCAGCTGATGATCGTGCTGCTGCTCCTCCTTTCTTTGTTTCATGGCTGTCTGGAGAGGAGGAATTTCAGACGTATACTTTGATAATAAATGAACTTCTGAACTTCGTGAACTTTTTGAGCCTCTCAGCTCAAATCTCCTGCCTTCTCCCTGTATCCGTTCATGCCCTGACTGATCAAGAATCTATCAACCTCTGCCTTAAATACACCCAAAGACTTGGCCTCCACAGCCACCTGTGGCAATGAATACCACAGATTCACTACTCTCTGTCTAAAGAAATTCCTCCTCATCCTCTGTCCCAAAAGGACACTCAACTTGAGGCTGTGTTCTCTGATCTGAGACTACCGCACCATAGGAGACATCCTCACTGCATCCACTCCGCTGAGGCCTTTCAAAATTCAATAGATTTCAATGAAGCCACCCCTCATTCTTCTGAGTTCCAGTGGGTAGAGGCCCAGAGCCATCAAGCGCTCCTCATACGACAAGCCTTTCAATCGCAGAATCTTTTTCGTGAATCTCCTTTGAACCCTCTCCAGTGTCAGCACATCCTTCTTTATGATATGACAGGTTCTGTAGTTGCTAGAAATCTTGTGGAACACACACAAAAAGCTGGAGGAATATCCTGATGAAAGGTCTTGGAAAGAAAAATTAACTTTTCATTTTCATTCAGCTGTTCATTTACCTCCTTAGATGCTGACTGACCGCTGAGTTCCTCTGGTATTGTGTGTTTATGACACGACAGACACTAAGTGTGTGTTCATGGTCTTTACCTGCTGTATTCCATCCACCTTGAGATTTGACTTATTGTGTGTTCAGAGATGCTTTTCTGCACATCAATGTTGTACCACGTGGTTATTTGAATTTCTATTGCCTTCCTGTCAGCTTGAACCAGTCTGGCCATTCTCCTCCGACCTCTTTCTTCAACAAAATGTTTTCTCCCAGAGAACAGCTGCTAAGTGCATGTTTTTTTTTTGTTTTTGCACCATTCTGTATAAACTCTAGAGACTGATCTACGTGAAAATCCCAGGAGATGAGCAGTTTCTGAGATACCCAAACCACCCTGTCTAGCACCAATAATCATTCAACACTTCTTCCCCATTCTGATGTTTGGTCTGAACAACAGCTGAATCTCTTGACCATGTCTGTATGCCTTTTCGCATTGAGTTGGTGCTACATGATTGGCTGATTAGATATTTGTATTAATAAGCAGGTGTACAGGTGTATGTAATAAAGTGGCCACTGAGTGTATTAGTCAGTGATAATGAATCTGATACTGACTCCAATTCCTTGAGGAAGCTATTGTATTCCAAAAATATATAACAACTCTCAGCATACAAAGGCCCACTTCTGTGCTGTAGAATTCTGTAATTCTGTAACCTGTATGCTCAGTGAGGAGAGACCTTTCTGTAGATATTCACCGTCCACACTCAAGATGCTTACTGATAACTTCAGCTTTCCACCTACAGCAGAAGAAACTGCCCAAGGTTTCAGATACTTAAGTAATTCATAGTTCTAACTTGTACTCTTTGCTCATCCTATTGAGCTGATAAGTAGAAACAATACTGTCCACGTTGACACAGGTATGACTGTAAAAAGATTGGAGAAATTATGAAGTTCATGTTAACAAGGTCAAGATCCTCTTCACTGAGGATCATCACCTTGCCATGGTGAAGAGGCTAGTGAGTTCCTGAGATCCCCAGAGTGATGTGCCTGAAGCTTAGCTCCTGGTGGGGTCACCCGTGGCGGTAAGGTCAAGAGGGAGGTTCCAGACAAAAAGTGATCCAACCAAGCCCTCAACGGTGGAGCTGGCAGAAGATGATGACACATCACAATGGAAGAGAAGGCGGAGGAAGGCTGAGGCAGTGAAGAACCCCACTCATCTTGCATTCCAGGCCACTGGACCCTGAACCCAATCTGTCAAGGACCATGTGGTAGCTGCCTCTGCATCAGCCTCCCCACGTTAAACAAAGTCATGCACAGGCATTCTCTATTAAAGGAATAACCCTTAAGGGAGAACATTGTACTCAACTCGAGTGATTGTATGATTACAATAATCACAATGGTCCATCCACTTGACCCGATCAATGCAGATAAGAAACACACTATGAAACATATCACATCATGAGGTATATGAATGCACAGAGATGTAGACATTGTGTAAGCAAAAGGGATTAGTTTAACTTGACATTTAATTACGAGTTTAATTAGTTCGGCACCACAATTGTGAATCAGAATCAGATTCATTTTCACTGATTTAAGTGCCGTGCAATTTATTATTCTGAGACAGCAGTACAGTACAAAGCTTTAAGATTGCTGTAACTTACAGAAGTATATACTGCATAAAGAAATATGAGGTGGTGTTCTTGGGTTCATGGATCATTCAGAAATCTGATGGCAGAGGGGACGAAGCTGTTTCTGAATGATTAGGTTTGGGTCTTCGGGCTCCACTACCTCCATTGTGGAGCTAGTGGCAAGGAGAGGGCATGCCTCTGACAGTGAAGGTCATCAGTGATGGACGCTGCCTTCTTAAGGCCCCACTTCTTGAAGATGTCCTCAAGGTGAAGGTGGTTGTGCCCGTGAGGAACTGGCTGAGCCCACCGCCCTCTGCAGTCTCCTGCAATCCAGGGTGTTGGAGTCTCCGTATCAGGTGGCAATCTGACCAGCTGGAATGCTCTCTGCCATGCATCTTTACAAACTTGTCTTTGGCGGCACAACAAGTCTTCTCAAGCTCCTAATGCAATATAGCTGTGAGCGCGCCTTCTTGGTGATTGCATCGATATGTTGGGCCCAGGATCAATTGTCAGAGACGTTGGCATCCAGGGTACTGGCAAATCCATTTTATTTGTAATACTATTTTCCCCATCACCGAAGAGGATTGGAGGTTTCTTTCCCTCAGGTATAACGGCAGGGTAACTGCTACAATGCTTTGGTGTGTGGCAAACAGAGACGTGGCTCTGATAGTCATAGTCATACTTTATTGATCCTAGGGGAAATTGGTTTCTGTTACACTTGCACCATAAATAATTAAATAGTAATAAAACCATAAATAGTTAAATAGTAATATGTAAATTATGCCAGGAAATAAGTCCAGGACCAGCCTATTGGCTCAGGGTGTCTGACCCTCCAAGGGAGGAGTTGTAAAGTTTGATGGCCACAGGCAGGAATGACTTCCTATGATGCTCTGTGTTGCATCTCGGTGGAATGAGTCTCTGGCTGAATGTACTCCTGTGCCCAACCAGTACATTATGTAGTGGATGGGAGACATTGTCCAAGATGGCATGCAACTTGTACAGCATCCTCTTTTCAGACACCACCGTCAGAGAGTCCAAAAGCACCTAGAATTAGATTAGATTATGAGGACACTCAGTCCTCATTTATTGTCATTTAGAAATGCATGCATTAAGAAATGATACAATGATCCTCCAGAGTGATATCACACAAAAAAACAAGACAAACCAAAGACTAACACTGACAAAACCACGTAATTATAACATATAGTTACAGCAGTGCAAAGCAATACCATAATTTGATAAGGAGCAGACCATGGGCACGGTAAAAAAAAAGTCTCAAAGTTCCAATCGACTCCCGATAGTCCCGATAGCAGGAGGCAAAATGGAGAAACTCTCCCTGCCATAAACCTCCAGCCGCCGACAACTGCCGATGCATTGGAAGCACCCAACTATAGCCGACTCTTGAGTCCGTCTGAAAACCTCAAGTCTCCGACCAGCCCCTCCGATACAGCCTCCTGAGCACCATCCTCTGCTGAGTGCTTCGACCCCGCCCCGGCCGCCCAACAACAAGCAAAGCCGAAGACTTGGGGCCTTCTCCTCTGGAGATTCTGGATCACACAGTGGCAGCGGCAGCGAAGCAGGCATTTCCGAAGTTTCTCCAGATGTTCCTCCGTGCTCTCACGTCTGTCTCCATCAAATCAGGATTGTGCACGGCACCCTACTTGACAGATAACAGATATCATTCACCGGAGTGGCCGCTGCGCGCAGCATCGCACTGCCATCTTCTCCTCCTCCACATGATCATGTGGCTACAAAATTGAGAGTGACCAAGAGCTTCAAGGGAGAATGACCCACGGTCCAGGGTCCAGCGTCCTCCTTTGTCATCACCCTGGGACTAGGGTCAATACTGCAGTTGATCAGAGGTCTGGGAGCTCTTGGTCTCTTGAATCTGCAATTCCACTGAAAGCTGAAGGCTCAGAGGTGGCCTGTCCCAGTGTTACAGGACTGTCTCTATGTGCATGTGGGTGTGTGGATGGGAGGGAGTAAAATGGCTTGTTTCGCTGTTGCTATTTTGCTCTTGTAGTTCTGTTGTTGTTGCTTGTGCTAGCATAGAACTTAGAACAATACAGGACAAGAAAAGGCCCTTCGGCCCACAATGTTGTGCTGAGCCAGCTATAAAATAAATCAAAAAAACCCCTAAAAAAACCTAATCTCTCCTGCCTACACAATGTCCATATCTGTCCATCTTCCTCACGTTCATGTGTCTAATAGAACATAATTGTCCTGCTAACATTGCGAACAAGGTACATTCACTCCGTAATGTGTAGTGACACTTGTAGGCTGCCACCAGCCCACCCTTCTGTTATGTTGTTTGTTGACAGAAGTGCCACATTTCACTGTATATTTCAATGTGATTAATAAATAATCACATGTAAAGTCTGATGTTGGATCTGACTGTTTAATTATCATTATCATTGAAGTTTAACAATTTATGCCAGCTGATTTTTTTTATTGCTACTTATATATATATATGTAACTGTTTAATATGTTTCCTAGTGGTCAGAATATGTAAATATAGACAAGTGTGTCCCCTAGTAGTTACAGTTCCTTGTCTCATTCTAGAAGCTTCTCTGGTGTTGCATTTGAATAGGGGCCACCTGATTGATTGACTCTTATCTATGAATTTGAATGGAATATTTCTTGTCTATGGGGTATAAAAAGAGTTGAATCTGAGGCTCCGCCTTTTTGCTCCTTCACTTACTAGATCTCTAACACTGTCCATTTTAAATTTTCTTTGTTCTATTAAAGCATAATAAAACAATAGTGAAGAAACAAATTTAGTGCCTCTTTCCTGACTTGTGAATGAGCCTTGGCTTAAAAATAAGAGAATCCTACACTGATCTGATCAGGATCAGAATCAGGTTTATTATCACTGGCATGTGACGTGAAATTTATTAACTTAGCAGCAGCAGTTCCATGTAATGCATAATATAGAAGAGGAAAAAAAAATAAAATAATAATAATAATAAATAAATAAATAAATAAATAAATTACAGTATAAGTATATTGAATAGATTAAAAATCATGCAAAAACAGAAATAATATATATTAAGAAAGTGAGGTAGTGTCCAAGGATTCAATGTCCATTTAGGAATTGGATGGGAGAGGGGAAGAAGCTGTTCCTGAGTCACTGAGTGTGTGCCTTCAGGCTTCTGTACTTCCTACCTGATGGTAACAGTGAGAAAAGGGCATTCCCTGGGTGCTGGAAGCCCTTAATAATGGACGCTTCCTTTCTGAGACATAGCTCCTTGAAGATGTCCTGGGCACTTTGTAGGCTAGTACCCAAGATGGAGCCGACTAATTTTACAAACCTTTGCAGCTTCTTTTGGTCCTGTGCAGTAGCCTCCCCATACCAGACAGTGATGCAGCCTTTAGAAGTTTTTGAGTGTATTTGTTGACATACCAAATCTCTTCAAACTCCTAATGAAGTATAGTTGCTGTTTTGTCTTCTTTATAACTGCATCAATATGTTGGGACCAGATTAGATCCTCAGAGATCTTGACACCCAGGAACTTGAAGCTGCTCACTCTCTCCACTTCTGATCCCTCTATGAGGATTGGTATGTGTTCTTTCGTCTTACCCTTCCTGAAGTCCACAATCAGCTCTTTCGTCTTACTGATGTCGAGTGCCAGGTTGTTGCTATGACACCATTCCACTTGTTGGCATTTCCTGCTCCTGTACACCCTCTCGTCACCACCTGAGATTCTATCAGCAATCTGTATCTAATCTGATTTTACTGGAGTGGGAAGTGTCCCTGATTGGGTTAGCTGCATTCCAGAGGCAGCAAGAAACGCAGACAGGGTCACCTGAGGGGAGGCTGGTTTTGTGATTGGGATGGAGTGGTGTTTTCAACGTTGGCTTGACTTCAACTTGGCTTCTCACAATGAACAATTATGAACAATATAATCCATTCTACTCACAGAGTGATTAATAGCGTGCTGAATTATTCCTCATGGGGTCACAGAGTTACTTAAGCTAGTGTAGGGAATTGCAATAAGTAACACCCCAGTAATTAGAAAAGGCAGCACATTTATATGAGGGTGAAGACACCAACCATGGCAGCAGTAAAGTTAACGATGAGGATTTTCTTTATTTTAAACTGAACCCAGTGTGAAACGGGCCACTGGAATCTGAGTTTAATGGATTAGAAATACATTCAGAGGTCACTTATTAGGTACCTCTTCCTGTAGCTAATAAAGTGGCCACTGAGTATATGTTCATGGTCTTCTGTTACTGAATCAGAATCAGAATTAGTATCACTGGCATATGTTGTGAAATTTGTTAACTTTATGTCAGCAATACAATGCAATACATGATAAGATAGAGGGAAAGAAAGCTCTTTCACTCTCTCTATCTATCTATCCATCTACCTATCTATATGAAATAGTTGAATTAAATAAATAGTGTAAAATAAAAGGAAAAAAGTAGTGAGGTAGTGTACATGGGATCAATGCCCATTCAGAAATCAGATGGTAGAGGATTCCTGAATCGTTGTGTGCCTTTAGGCTTCTGTACCTCTTCACTGAAGGTAGCAATGAGAAGAGGCATGTCCTGCGTGGGGGAGGTCCTTAATGATGGACGCCGCCTTTCTGTGGTGCCGCTTGAGATGATGTGGATTCTACGGAGGCTGGACCTCATGATGGAGCTGACTAACTTTACAACTCTCTAGACCTTACTTTGACCCTGTGCAGTACTCCCATCCTCCCCCCTCCCAATACCAGATGATGATGCAGCCAGATAGAATGCTCACCATGGTACATCTGTAGAAATTTACCAGAGATTTTGCAGACATACCAAATCTCCTCAAGCTCCTAATGAAATATAGCCACTGTCCTGCCTTCTTTATAGCTGCATGGATATGTTGGGTTCAGGTTAGGTCATTAGAGATATTGACACCCAAGAACTTGAAATTGCTCACTCCCTCCACGCCTGATCCCTCTGTGAGGGTTGATGTGTGTTCGCTTGTCTGACCCTTTCTGAATTCCACAATCAGTTGTTTGGTCTTACTGATGGTGAGTGCAAGATTTAAGGTGCTGTGCATTCAGAGATGCTCTTCTGATTTGGGAGGAGGGTGGTGCGGGACTAATTATGAGTGACCTGAAGGCTAGAGGAGGGAAGGAACGCCTTACACCTCCTTTGGTAGAGGTATGTTTCCATCCTGCCACCCAGAAGTGCAGTGCAGTTAGACAGTAAAGTGCAAGCTCATAATGAGGTATATTGTGAGATTAATTGTCCATCAGAGCACTAGGGAACTATTCAATTGTTTTGCAACACCAGGGTGGAAGCTGTCCTTGATCCTGGTGATACGTACTTTCAGCTTTTGTACCTTCTATCTACTGGAAGAGGGGAGAAGAAATAATATCCAAAGTGATTGGACTCTTTGATTATGCTGACTGCTTTACTCAGGTAGCACAATTGTAAGCAGAGTCCAGAGAGGGGAGGCTTGTTTCTGTGATGTGCTGAATTGTGTCCACAACTTTCTGGAGTCTCTTGTGGTCGTGGTCAGAGCAGTTGTGATAGCAAGCCGTGAAGCATCGAGAAAGGATGCATTTCGAATGTCTCTGTAGCGTGTACACGTCAACTGAGCGCACCATTGTGTTCTGTCTCCTTGCCCGAACAGTTCACTTCCCACACATGTATAAAGAAGGTCAGCTTGCGTTACATTCTGAGAGAGTGTGGGGGTGTTGTAAATATGTATCCTGTTCAACCTTAGAAATATTAAAAAATACAAGCTTACACGAGATAAGTTTTCTGAATTTATTCCAGAAATGCCAAATAAAATATGGGGTATTGTTTGATCTGACTTGCATGGTTGGTATATAGATGCAATTTTTATTTTTTAGAAGGAAAGAAAGCTTAACTTTATTTGTCACACGTAGATTGAAACACAGTGAAATTCATTGTTTGCATCAAATCAAATCAGGGAGGATTGTGAGGACGGTATAGGGGTATTCTGCCACTGGACAGGGAGGAGGTAGGTTGGGTGAGGCAGCCCCTCAGTTATTGTAGCAGTATACCACCCCAAGGTGTCACATAATTAACAAAGGTGCAAGAGGTGTTACAGAATAATAAACACTGTGCTGGACAGTCCACACCTGCTGCCATGCCTCAGGCTCCAACATAGCGTGCCCATAACTCACTAACTGCCCAGGTAGGCCCATTGTTCCTGCCTGCTCCTGCCCCACTGAACTCATGTCCTCAAACCTCGACTCATTCGATCTGCATCCAGCATCTTCAGAATTTCTTGCGTTTATGACCCACTGACCCTTACCGTACATCTTTGAAATGTGAAAGGCAATCGGAGGTCCCGGAGGGATCCCACCCGGTCACAGGTAGAAGGAAATGTAGCTTTTAAAGGCAGTGGCGGGAATTAAAGCTGGATCTTACAGCCAACACTGTAAAGTGTGATGCTAACTGCTACACTACCCTGCTGCCCGATAATTTATTTTAGCCTTTAAGTTATTTACATGGTATTTTCTCCATTCATGTCTGATAATTTCGTACCAGCAGTTTACCATCTGAAGGAAGGCTTCCTGCAGCAATGCAAGCTAAGCAGCTTAATTCACTGGAAAAGATCCAATTAGTCCATTAAGTTAATCCTTCCTTTTGGGCCTTAAATTCCAGAATTCCTTCCCAAAGCCTCTCTTCCTCTCTTATCTCTATTGCTAGGTTTTAGATGCTTCTTGAACCCTGTCTCTCTAATGGATCTTTTGATCATCTCATCCGATAGGTTCTTGTTTCTTAATTTTTTTTTAAATTTAGAGATACAGTACTGAATAGACCCTACCAGTCCTTCAAGCCCCACTGCCATCAGCAATCCCGATTTAATCCCAGTCTAATCACAGGACAGTTCACAGTGACCAATTAACCTACAAACCGGTACGTCTTTGGACTGTGGGAGGAAACTGGAGTACCCGGAGGAAACCCACGCATTCCATGGGGAGGATGTAAATCGCCCTACAGAGGACATCAGAACTAAACTCTGAACTCCAACGCCCCGAGCTGTAATAGCAGCGTGCCAGCCATTACGCTAACATGACATCCTGAGTGGACACTGTGTATTCTGTCTCCAGGCTGCCATTACCACCCATTAAATATATCAACCATTAAAGTCTTAGGGTTGAGGACCAAGAGAGTGCAGATGCTGGAATCTGCAGACAATCAGCTGTGGGTGGAAAGGAGATTCAGGAATGAAAACAAACCTTCATCTGTGACACTTGTCAATGCTAACTCAATTACTAGCATTAGAGTCAAGATTCAAGTTTGTTTAATGTCATTTCCAGTACACAAGTGTAAAGGAGAATGAAATAATTGTTACTGTGGATCTGATACAGCCCCAAAAAACACAATAACATTAAGAACATAACAATAAAAAAACATAAATAACTCCAACTACAAAGGATAGCTTATCTACATACTAGATTGAGTGTTTGTCCCTAAACTGATGCCAGGCTGTACAGAGAGGGACTCATAAACACAAAATAATCTGCAGATGCTGGGGTCAAAGCAACACTCACAACACGCTGGAGGAAATCAGCAAGTCGGGCAGCATCCGTGGAAACGATCAGCCAACATTTCGGGCTGGAACCCTTCGTCAGGACTGAAGAGGGAAGGGGCAGAGGCCCTATAAAGAAGGTGGGGGGAGGCTGGGAAGGAGAAGGCTGGTAGGTTCCAGGTGAAAAACCAGTAAGGGGAAAGATAAAGGGGTGGGGGAAGGGAGGCAGGGAGGTGATAGGCAGGAAAGCTGAAGAAGGAATAGGGGAAAACACAATGGGTAATAGAAGGAAGTGGAACCATGAGGGAGGTGATAGGCAGCTGGGTGAGGGGGCAGAGTGAAATAGGGATAGAGGAAGGGAGGGGGAGGGAATTACCGGAAGTTGGAGAGTTCTATGTTCATACCAAGGGGCTGGAGACTACCTAGACAGTATATGAGGTGTTGCTCCTCCAACCTGAGTTTAGCCTCATCATGGCAGTAGAGGAGGCCATGTATGGACATATCTGAATGGGAGTGGGAAGCAGAGTTGAAGTGGGTGGCAACCGGGAGATCCTGTCTGTTGTGGCGGACGGAGTGGAGGTGCTCGATGAAGCGGTCCCCCAATCTGCGTTGGGTTTCACCGATGTAGAGGAGGCTGCACTGGGAGCACCGGATGCAATAGATGACCCCAACAGACTCACAAGTGAAGTGTTGCCTCACCTGGAAGGACCGTTTGGGACCCTGAATGGTGGCAAGAGAGGAGGTGTAGGGACAGGGGTAGCACTTACACTTACAGGGCTAAGTGCCGGGTGGGAGATCCATGGGGAGGGACGTGTGGATAAGGGAGTCGCGGAGGGACCGATCCCTGTGGAAAGCGGAGAGGGGTGGAGAGGGAAAGATGTGCTTAGTGGTGGGGTCCTGTTGAAGGTGGCGGAAGTTGCGGAGGATAATGTGCTGGATCCGGAGTCTGGTGGGGTGGTAGGTGAGGACAAGGGGAACTCTATCTCTGTTATGGTGGTGGGAGGATGGGGTGAGGGCCAAATTGCGTGAAATGGAGGAGATGCAGGTGAGGGCATCATTGATGACAGCAGAAGGGAAACCACAATCCTTAAAGAAAGAGGATATTTGAGATGTCCTGGAAGGGAAAACCTCATCCTTGGAGCAGATGCGGCGGAGACGGAGGAACTGGGAAATGGCATTTTTGCATGTGGCGAGGTGGGAGGAGGAATAGTTGAGGTAGTTATGAGAGTCAGTGGGCTTGTAGAAGATGTCAGTGGACAGTCTGTCTCCAGAGATGGAGACCGAGAGATCGAGAAAGGGGAGAGAAGCATCCGAGATAGACTATCCCTATTTCACTTTGCCCCCTCCTCCAGCTGCCTATCACCTCCCTCATGGTTCTGCCTCCTTCTACTACCCATTGTGTTTCCCCTATTCCTTCTTCACCTTTCCTGCCTATCCCCTCCCCCACCCCTTTATCTTTCCCCTTACTGGTTTTTCACCTGGAACCTACCAGCCTTCTCCTTCCCACCTTCCCCCCACCTTCTTTATAGGGCCTCTGTCCCTTCCCCCTACAGTCCTGACGAAGGGTTCCGGCCTGAAACGTTGACTGCGTTTCCACGGATGCTGCCCGACCTGCTGAGTTCCTCCAGCGTGTTGTGAGTGTTACATAAAGGGACTGATGGGAAATAGTTAAGTTGTGGTGGAGTTAGTGGGTGGAGGTGTTGATCAGCACTACTGCTTGGGGAAAGTAACTGTTTTTTGGTCTGGTGGTCCTGGCATGGATGTTACGTAGCCTTCTCCCTGATGGGAGTGGGACAAACAGTCCATGAGCAGGGTGGGTGGGATCCTTCATGATGTTACTGGCCCTTTTCCGGCACCTTTCTGTATACATGTCCTTGATGGCAGGTAGGCTGGTGCTCGTGATGTGTTGGGTAGTTTTAGTTACTGTTGTAGAGCCCTCGTGACCCTCTGTTCCATTCCCATCCAATCAGCTGACCAAACAGCTATTAAACAGACTATACCAATTCTCAGTTAGTAAATTCTCTAGTGAAGGGACAATGAATGTTTTATAAGCAAAGATTTTAGATAAATACAAGTTATTGTTTAAGCTGTAGTTAATGACAACCATTAAGTGAGGCATCTGTTGTCTATTTCACCCAGTCCATCTTCACGGTACATTCTCTCAGGAGGGTGAACAGTGTTGTTAAGGATGCCCACCACCCTGGCAGTTTCCTTTTCTCTCTTCTACCTTCTGGGATGTGGTACAGGAGCTGGAAAGCCCAGACATCCAGGATCAAGAGCAGCTTCTTCCCCACTGCTGTCAGACACCTGAGCCGATTATCCTCCCCTCCCCTGCCCTGCCCTGAACCTTTTTCACATCCCCTCCCTGGTGTTGCCATGTTCTCTACTTCTCTCCACCATTCCGTTATCATCACTTTAGCATTTCTACTTCACACTGCTCAACAATCTTTATACAATTCTGCTGTCAGATTCATTGTACTTAGAACAGTACAGACTCCTCACCCCATGATTTATTATACAGTGTATAGCACAGAAGTGGGCCCTTTGGCCCCTCTAGTTTCTGCTAGTGCTTTTCCTGCTTGGTCCCAACTACCTGCACACAGACCATAGCTCTCCATTCCCTTCTCATCAGCGACCAAACCTAATTTCTCTAAATTGCCATTGAGAGAATTGATACTATCATATGGACTATTTACTCTTCAGTCCTGATGAAGGATTATGGGCTGAAATATTGACTGTTTATTCCTTTCCACAGATCAGGGGTTCCCTGTCTGGGGTGCATGGACCATTGCTTAATGGTATTGGTCCATGGCATCAAAACAGTTGGGAACTGCTGCCATAGATGCTGCCTGCCCTTCTGAGTTCCTCCAGCACTTTGTGTGTGTTACTCTTCACTCTGTTAATTGTATTGCTACCTAATGTGCTTCCCTTCCTCATTCACTTTCCTTCCATTGAACTTTGAGAGAAAGGGTTCCAAAGATTTGTGTTTCTCCACTGGACTTTGAGGAAAAGGGTTCCAAAGATTTCTGCTTCTCTGAGAGAAAACATGTTGAGCAACATATACAAATACTGGAGGAACTCAGCAGGTCAGGCAGCATCTACGGAGGGAAATAAGCAGTCCAAGTTTTAGGCCGAGACCCTTCATCAGGAGGGGGGCAGAAGCCAGAATAAGAAGGTGGGTGGGGGGTGGGGGGGAGAAGTACAAGCTGGCAGGTGATAGGTGAGACCAGGTGAGGGGGAAGGTGGGTGGGTGGGGGAGGAGGAATGAAGTAAGAAGATAGGAAGGGTTGGGTGAGACCAGGTGGAGGGGAAGTTGTGTGGGTAGGGGAGGAGGGATGAGGTAAGAAGATAGGAAGGGTGGGGTGAGACCAGGTGAGGGGGAAGGTAGGTGGGTAGGGGAGGAAGAATGAAGTAAGAAGCTGGAAGGTGACAGATGGTGGAGGTAAGGGGCTGAAAAAGAAGGAATTTGATAGCAGAGGAGAGTGGACCATGGGAGAAAGGGAAGGTGGTGATGGCCATGGAAGTGTAGCAGTAACTGGCTATAAGATTAGGACTCAATTCCTGCCACTGCTTGTGAGGAGTGTGTATGTTGTCCCTGCGACCATGTGAGTTTCCTCTGAGTGTTCGGGTTTCCTCCTGCATTCCAAGGACATGCAGGTTAGGGTCAGTGAGTTGTGGGCATGCTATGTTGGCGTTGGAAGCGTAGTGAGATTTGGGAGCCTGGCAGCCCAGCACAATCCTTGCTGATTTGTTTTGGTGCAAACAACACGTTTCATTGTATGTTTCAATGTACATGTGACAAATAAAGATAATCTTTAGCTTTAGTTCCACTTCATTCTATGTTCTGTTACCAAGGTACTTGCAGCCCAATTTCCATGATAAACTGCCTACTCGGAGGGAGGGGCACTGAGGAAAACAGGGGGCAGGTGCTGGATTTCCATCTATTTAAATCACAATGACTTAAAATTAGGGGTACTTAACTTCCTGAGCAGAGTCCCTGTGAGCACCAATAAGTCACCAGCAGGGCAGGTGATCAGCAAATTTGGTCTTTTAAATTTCTGCCAGTGTTGACAGTGTAAACTCAACAGCGACTGTACGTATCTGTGATTAATTACAGACTCAGTGGTGGGTACCGTGTAAAACAATGGCCGCTTTCTTTCTTGCCACACTCATAGTATTAGACATGCTCAGAGCTATACTGGGTCTTAAAGGAGGTACACACATCTTAAAGGGGAAGTACTCACACTGTTCTTCACAAAGAAAGTGTGCCAATTACATAACTATTACAATGACATAATATCATTCTATCTAAATGCATCAAATCATAAACACAAGAGATTCTGCAGATGCTGGAAATCTTTGAGCAACACACACAAAATGCTGGAGGATGTTAGCATCTATGGAGGGGAATAAATGTTTCAGACTGAGAAGAGTTTTGGGCCAAAACATCAACTGTTTATTCCTGTCCATTGATGTCACCTGCCCTGCTGATTACCCCCTCCATCTTTTATCCCCCTGGATTCATCATGGCAACTGCTCTTCCCATGACCACAAGAAACTTGTTTTTAAATTGGGTTCTTACGGGTTTCTTGCTTTGTGGCTGCCTGTAAGTAAGCAAACAAATCTGAAGGTGTAAGATTTATACATTCTTTGATAATAAATGTACTTTGAAACTTGAAAACTGGGGAGAGCTGTGGACACTGCTCAACACACCATGAGAACCACCCTCTCCTTTGTGGACTCTGCCTATACTTGCTGCCTCAGTAAAACAACAGCATAATGAAAGACCCAAATCAATCTCTCCTCTCCCATCAGATAGAAGATTCAAAAGCCTGAAAGCACATACCACCAGGATCAAGAACAGCTTCTACCCAGCTATTATTAGACTCTTGAATTAATTCTCCCCAAACAAACCATAAACTGCTGGAGGAAGTCAATGGGTCAGGTAGAGACTGTGGAGAGAAATGAATCGTCGACATTTTGGGCTGAGATCCTTCATCCAGGTTGGAGACATTGACTGTCCATTTTTCTCCAGAGATGCAGCCTGATCCACTGTGCACCTCCAGCAGATTGTGCGTTGCTCCACTTTCCAGAATCTGCAGTCTCTCGTTTCTTCATTCTCCCTGCACTCCCATCATTTTCCCCTTTGTCTACACTATCCAACATATCTGTGGCCAATTCACCTGCCAGCCTACATGGTTTTTGAGGTATTTGAGGGGACTGCAGACACATGGAAAGCATACAGAGACCACACAGATAGCAACCTATATCTCAGGTGAGGGTAAGACAGCAGCTTGACTTGTACCACTGAACTCAACGTTCTCCCAAGTAATTATGTATTAATCTGTTACCTCAGCACAAAACAATTAATCCTTATTGAGGTTACCTTCTCACCCCTTCTCTCCTACTTACCTGCCCATCATATCCCCCTGGTTGCCCATCTCCTTCTCTTTCTCCCATGATCCACTGTCCTCTCCTATCAGATTTCTTCTTCAGCCCTTCAACTCTTCTACCTATCACCTCCCAGCTTCTCACTTCATCCCCCATCTACACCCACACAACTTCCCCCTCACCTGGTCTCACCTATCACCTGCCAGCTTGTTCTCATTCCCCTCCCCACACCTCCTTATTCTGGCTTCTTCCTCCTTCCTTGCCAGACATGATGAAGGGTCTCGGACTGAGACGTGAACTGTTTATTCCACTCTAAACCTTGCAGATTCGATTTGATGTAAACAATGTATTTCACTTTAGGATTCAGTGTGCATGTGACAAATGAAGCTCATCTTAATCTTTGTACAGGGACTTCTGCGTCCTTCCTTTCCAGTCCAGTCTTGGACCCAACTGACTCAAATGTTTATTCCTCTCCATAGATGCTGCCTGATCCGATGAGTTCCTCCAGCACTTGGTGTGTATTGATCCTAATCCTTACCTTTTACCTTGTCAGTCCTGATGAAAAGCCTCAGGCCCAATTGCTGATGGTTTATTCCTCCCCATAGATGCTGCCTTACATGCCAAGTTCCTCCAGCATTTTGTGTGTATCACTTAAGGAAAATAATGCAAGATCACTACAAAAAGAACAGCTGGCTTAGTAGACGAGGATAAAAAATGAAGTTGTTTTAATTAGCAGCTTGTCAACTCTCCTCAATACTGTATCACACTACCACCCTGCAACCATCAACTCTCACCTCAGCGCTGAACTGGCTCTGCGCCCAAGGACTGCTCCCATCGGGCTCCTGGACCATCTTCACTCTCCTCAGCACTAAACTGACTCCATAGCTGTGGCCTGGTCCCATCAGGCTCCTAGACCATCTTCACTCTCTTCAGCACTGAACTGACTCCATGGCTGTGGTCTGCAGCCATCGGGCTCCTGGACCAGCTTTGCTCCCTCAGCGATTCATGCTCTGTGTGTTACTTACTTTAACTTTTTATTGTTTGCACAATTTGTGTTTTTTTTTGCATATTGAGTGCTTGACAGTCTTTGTGGTGCAGATTTTTTTTTAAATGGGTTCTATTGTTTCTTTGGTTTGTGACTTCCTGCAAGAAGACAAATTGCAAGGTTGTATACAGTATACATATTTTGATAATAAATACATTTTGAAATGTAATACAATTCTCTAATCAGCCAATCATGTGACAATATCCCAATGCATAAAAGCACGATCAAGAGGTTCTGTTGTTGTTCAGACCAAGTATCAGAATGGGGAAGAATGTCATCTATGTGACTTTAACCATGGAATGATTGTTGGTGCCAGACAGGATGGATTGAGTATCTCAGAAACTGTTATTCCCTTGGGATTTTCTCAAACAACAGCCTCGAGGGTTTAGAGAGGATGGTGTAAAAAAGAAACAAAAAATCATTCAGTGAGTGAAAATCGTGCAAACAATAAAAAGGTAAAGTAAGTAACACACAGAGCATGAATCGCTGAGGGAGCAAAGCTGGTCAGGAGCCCAATGGTGAAGAAAGCTTTTGGTTCGCTGGCCTTTATTAATCAGAGCATTGAGTATAGGAGTTGGGATGTAATGTTGAAATTGTATAAGGCATTGGTAAGGCCAAATTTGGAGTATTGTGTATGGTTCTGCCCACTGAATTATAGGAAAAATGTCAATAAAATTCAGAGAGTACAGAGGAGGTTTACTAAAATGTGGCCAGAGTTTCATCTCCTAAGTTACAGAGAAAGGTTGAACAGGTTCGGTCTCTACTCTTTGGAGTGTAGAAGGTTGAGAGGGGACTTGATAGAGGTGTTTAAAATTATGAGTGGGATTGATAGAGTTGACGTAGATCGGCTTTTTCCATTGAGAGTGGTAGAGATTCAAACAAGAGGACATGAGTTGAGAGTTAAAGGGCAAAAGTGTAGGGGTAACATGAGGGGGGACTTCTTCACTCAGAGAGTGGTGGCTGTGTGGAACGAGCTTCCAGCAGAAGTGGTTGAGGCAGGTTCGATGTCGTCTAAAGTTAAATTGGATAGATATATGGACAGGAAAGGAATGGAGGATTATGGATCGAGTGCAGGTCGGTGGGACTAGGTGAGAGTAGGAGTTCGGCACGGACTAGAAGGGCCGAAATGGCCTGTTTCCGTGCTGTAATTGTTATATGGTTGTATAGAGTGGCAGTTCTGTGCATGAAAATGCCTTGTTAATGAGAGAGGTCAAAGGAAAATGGCCAGACTGGTTCAAGCTGACAGCCACACATTAGAACAGCAGTATGCAGAAACAGAGAAACATAGAAACATAGAAATCTACGGCATATTACAGGCCCTTCGGCCCACAATGTTGTGCCAACCATGTAACCAACTCTCGAAACGTCTAGAGTTTCCCTAGATTTCAGAGCATCTCTGAATATGGCTCATGGAACCTAAAGGTGGATGGGCTACAGCAGCAGGAGATCATGAACGTACACTTAGTAACCACTTTATTACGTACAGGAGGTCTCTAGCAATTGGCTACTGTGTGGATGTGTGACAAATAAAGCTAATCTTTATCGCTTATCTGTTCAATCATGAGGAAGTGTTTCAGCCTGAAACGGTGACCATTTATTCCTCTCCATGGAAGCTGCCTGACCTGCTGAGTTCCTCCAGACTTTTGTCTGCATCACCTAAGAAAAATAATGCAAGCTCTTTAAAGAAAGAATGACTGATAAAAGAGACAAGAGTGACTAAAGACGGCAGAGTGAATGTATTCCTTCCCCTGCCCCCATCTTCTGCCCCCTTCCTTTCCAGTCTTGATGAAGGGTCTCAGCCTGGCACGCCGATTATTTACTTCCCTCCACAGAAGCTGCTGACCCTGCTGAATTCACCTGGCAATTTTAGGTTTGGTTAGGTTCATTTAACATCGTAGAAAATATACAGTATACAGCCTGAAATTTGTATCCTTCACACACATCCCCAAAACAAGAACCCCATAGAATGAATGATAGAAACATTGAAGTCCAGGTGTCCACCTCCCCCAACCTCACATAAGCAGCAGCAAAATTATCAACCTCCCCCGCCTCCACTCATGCCAGCAGAGGCACTGACCCCCTCCACCATGCGAACAACAGCAAATGTCCCCCAAAGGGAACTTGACCTAAAGTCCCATGAAATCTAAAGTCCAAAACCCAGTAATATGGTATCTCAGACAGGCTCTCTCTCTCTCTCTCTCTCCCAGCGAGGGAGGGAGAGGCTGATCCTGGAACAATGAGAGCAAAGACCAGCAACTCGTTGTTCCGAAGTTGCAATCTTCTGCATTGCTTCTCCGTGGCCCCTATCTTGAGGACTGACAGGCTCTCATTCTCCGTCACAAGAGAAAGGAAAAGCAAGAGAGAGGGATCGCTTGAGTACGGGGGCATTCCTTCGACAGTGGCCAGCCGTTAGCAAACACACCGTCTGCTGTGTCAGTGTTGTAGTCTCCCATGACGCTTCAGCTGGTGAAATCGGCGAGGAACCTGGTCATCCATGAGGGCATATGTCTTTCAGGCCAGTCCTGGAGGTACTGAAACACTAGGCCGCACAGCTGGTCCAAAAACCCTCTGCTTGTGAAGAATCATAGTTTGAGCTATAGATCACAAACTCTGACAAATCCCCAACTGCCTTGAAAAGAAGGGGAAGACAGGAGAGAAGAAAAAGCTGTCTTTGTGTGTGTCACTTCAGAAAAATAAGCAACCTCATTACGAAAAGAACAACTGACAGAAAATGAAGTTATTTTGATTGGCAGCTTCTCAACTCTCCTCAACACTACATCAAACTACCATTTAGCTAGTCAGCTGTATAATATTACCATACAAAATGAATGATGATTATTTCAGGGGTCCAGACACAATCTATTAATACAATAGAGGGATTGCTGTGTCAATGCATGGAGTTATTTTGTTTTCAACAGTTACCTGCAGCTAATGCTTTCACCACATTGATCATCCCTTATGTACCTGGCGCCAGACTCCCATGAAACCTGGAATTAGAAATTTCCTTTCGCCGCTCTCTTTTAATGCTGACGTTTAATTGATCCTGACTTGTGCTTGCTGGAGCTGGCATTTTAGTGAGGTGAAGAGTTTCGTACTATTCGTTCCTTCGCAGCTCTCAGCAGAAGGTTTCGCTAAAGCTCCACGAAGAGAGAATTATTCAGCTAAAACCTTTAATGGATTTGCAGTCCACAGGAAACAACAAACACCCAATCAATACTTCAGAAAATGAATGGACTTGTGGAGTTGGGGATTGAATAATAGACTGTCTCCTGATTTTGACTTTCCATACTTGGCCAAATTAATCAGAGATTAATTACAGCAGAGAGAGGCCATTCAGCCCATTTATCCCATGCTGGCTCTTGATAAGAATAAGTCCATTGTATTTTCTACCTCTTTTCCAAAGCCCCCCATCACCCAGTTCAAGCTCTTTCCTTGCTGCTGCCTTCGGGAAGGAGATACAGGAGCCTTAGGTCCTGCACAAGTAGGTTCAGGAGCAGTTATTACATTCCGTCATCAGGCACCTGAACCAGTGTGGATAACT
This sequence comes from Mobula hypostoma, assembly GCF_963921235.1. NCBI lineage: Eukaryota > Metazoa > Chordata > Chondrichthyes > Myliobatiformes > Myliobatidae > Mobula > Mobula hypostoma. The sequence continues at coordinate 105,390,402 of NC_086108.1, forward strand.
TCACTCACCTCAAAAATGAACTGACTCTACAACCTTCAAGGACTCTACAACTCCTGTTCTCTGTATTTGTTTGTTTATTTGTTTGTTTATTGATCTATTGATTTATTTATTTTTTCCATAGTTTGCCTTGTTTGTCAGTCTTTACTTAAGTGTAGTTTTTTCATTGAATCTGTGGTATTTCTTTGTTTTAATGTGAATGCCTACACGAAATGAATCTCAAGATAGTACATGGCTCAAAAAGTTAAAAGTTCAAAGTAAATTTATATATGTTCAAAGTGCACATATATCACCATATTCAACCCTGAAATTCATTTTCCTGGGGGCATGCTCGATAAATCCATAGAATAATAATCATAATGGAATTAATGAAAGACCGTACCAACTAGGATGTTGTAAAAGTCAACGGACTGTGTAGATACAAAAAGAAAGAAATAATAATAATAAATAAATAAACAGTAAATATTGAGAGTTTGAGATGAAGAATCCTTGAAAGTAAATCCATAGGCTATGGGAACATTTCAGTGATGGGTCTAGTGAGGTTGAGTAAAGTTATCTTCTATGGTTCAAAAGCCTGACGGTTGAAGGATAATAACTGTTCCTTAATCTGGTGGTATGGGTCCTGAGGCTCCTGTGCATTCTTCCTGATGGCAGCAGCAAAAAGGGAGCATGCCCTGGGTGCTGGGGGTCCCTGATGATGGATTCTGTTTTCCTGCAACTGCATTTCGTGTAGATGTGTTCAGTGGTGGTGAGCGCTTTGCCCATGGTAGACTAAGCTGTAGTCACTACCTGTAGGATTTTCTGTTCAAGGGCATTGGTGTATCCATACCAGGCTGTGATGCAACCAGTCAATATACTCCCCACCATGTGTCTATAGAAGTTTATAGAAGTTTATTAAAGTTTTAGATGTTATGCCGAATCTTTGCAAACTTCTGAGGAAGTAGAGGTGCTGCTGTACTTTCTTTGTAATTGAGCTTCCATGCTGGGCCCAGGACAAGTCCTCCAAAATGATAACACTGAGGAATTTAAAATTTCTGACCTCCTCCGCCTCTGATCCTCTGATGAGGGCTTGGCTCACAGACCTTTGGTTTCCTTCTTCTGAAGCCAATGATCGGCTCCTTGGTTTTGCTGACATTGAGTGAGAGATTGTGGGCACGTGGCCAAGCGGTTAAGGCATTGGACTAGCAACCTGAAGGTCGTGAGTTCAAGCCCCAGCCGAGGCAATGTGTTGTGTCCTTGAGCAAGGCACTTAATCACACATTGCTTTGTGACGACACTGGTGCCAAGCTGTATGGGTCCTAATGCCCTTCCCTTGGACAACATTGGGGAGACTTGCAGCATGGGCAACTGCTGGTCTTCCATACAACCTTGCCGAGGCCTGCGCCCTGGGGATCCATGGTCTTGCAAGACTAACGGATGCCCTTGAGTGAGAGATTACTGTTATGGCACCTCTCAACCAGATTTTGAATCTCCCTCCTATATGCTGATTCATCATTGCCTTTGATTCGGTCAATGACAGTGGTGTCGCAGTGGTGACATATACATACATTAATAATAAATATACTTTGAAGTTTGAACTTTTTTTAACCCTTAGGTACTTGTATTGCAGTTGTTTCAGTGATTGGTGAGACCATGTCTGAAGTGCCGTGTACAGCTTTGGTCACCTTGTGATGGGAAGGATGTGATTAAACTGAAATGAGTGCAAGAAAGGTTTATGAGGATTTCAGCAGGATTGGAAGATCTGAGTCATGGGGTAACCATGTCTTTATTCCTTGGAGTTTAAGGGAATGAAGTGTGACTTATGTTTAAAATAATGAGAGGCATAACATTTTTATTGTAATTTATAGTATTTTTTATGCATTGTATTCTGCTGCTGATGCAAAATAACAAGTTTCACAACACATGTCACCGATACTAAACCTGATTCTAATTCTAATTCCAATTCCATTCCACTATCCCATTAATAAGTAAATACACAACTGCTGTGCGAGGAAGATTTTCTTCTTGTCCTCTTGGATCTTCAATCAATCGTAGCACATCTTTCCCCTTTTGCAATTGAAAGTCTGCCAATAGGAATAGTTTCTCCCTGGAGATGGCAGATACTGGAATGCAGAATATTAAAAAAATAATACCGGAAGAACCCAACAGGTTGAGCAGTATCTGTGGGAGGAAATGAGTAGTCAACATTTTGGATTGAGACCCTTCAGCTAGGCTGAAAGACTGGAGGGCGAAGATGGCTTGTCGTAGAGTCATAGAGCACTACGGCACAGAAGCAGGCTCTTTGAGGGACCAGGGGGTCAGTGTGGACATGCTGGAGGATTACAAATACCTGGGGATACGAATTGATAATAAACTGGACTGGTCAAAGAACATTGAGGCTGTCTACAAGAAGGGTCAGAGCCATCTCTATTTCCTGAGGAGAATGAGGTCCTTTAACATCTGCCAGACGATGCTGAGGATGTTCTACGAGTCTGTGGTGGCCAGTGCTATCATGTTTGCTGTTGTGTGCTGGGGCAGCAGGCTGAGGGTAGCAGACACCAACAGAATCAACAAACTCATTCATAAGGCCAGTGACGTTGTGGGGATGGAACTGGACTCTCTGATGGTGGTGTCTGAAAAGAGGATGCTGTCTAAGTTGCATGCCATCTTGGACAATGTCTCCCATTCACTACATAATGTACTGGTTGGGCACAGGAGTACATTCAGCCAGAGACTCATTCCACCGAGATGCAACACTGAGCGTCATAGGAAGTCATTCCTGCCTGTGGCCATCAAACTTTACAACTCCTCCCTTGGATGGTCAGACACCCTGAACCAATAAGCTGGTCCTGGACTTATTTTCTGGCATAATTTACATATTACTATTTAACTATTTATGGTGCAACTGTAATGAAAACCAATTTCCCTCGGGATTAATAAAGTATGACAATGACAATTTTGCCCATCAGGTACATGTCGAACTGTTATTCTGTCTAGTCCCATCGACCCGCACCAGGACCATTGCCCTGGTATAAAGAGTTGCTCTCTGTTTACCGTTCTTCAACAAACCGGTCAGATCTCTTCTCACCACCTCTACTCAAAGAACAACCCCAAATTCCCAAATTAACATGTTTCAAACTTCACTGCTAATAATGTTAAAGTGGCGAAATAGGTGACATGCAGGAAAATACCTGACCACATGAAATTTTAGTAGATATGTTATAGTATCTCAGCTTAAGTCTTTTATCCCAGCACTTTGGGCCCCTTATCTAAGAAAGGTTGTGCTGACGTTAGAGAGGTCCAGAGGAGGTTCACAGGGTTGATTCCAGTAGTGGAAGAGTTAACATATTAGGAGGAACATCTGTGACAGTGGGCCTGCACTCGCTGAAATTTAGAGGAATGAGGTGGGGGGGGGGTGGAATATCATTTAAAATGATCGAATACTGAAAGACCAAGATAGAGTGGACATGGAGAGGATGTTTCCTGCAGTGGATCAGTTTTGGACCAGAGGCCGCAGCCTCAGAATTGAGGGATGTCCATTTGGAACAGAGATGAGGAGAAATTTATTAAGGGTCTGTGGAATCTGTGGAATTCTTTGCCTCAGGCGCCTGTGAAGGCCAAGTCATTGGGTATATTTAAAGGAGAGGTCAATAGGTTCTTGATTAGTCAGGGTATCAAAAATTGCAGAGAGAAAGCAGGAAAACGGGGTTGAGAGGGATAATAAGTTGGCCAAGATGGAAAGGTGGAACTGACTTAATGGGCCATATGGCCTAATTCTTCTCCTTTGTCTTATAGTCTTATGATCTAATTAAGAACTAGAGTGCACAGGTTTAAGGCAAGAGGGAGAGATTTAAAAGGAATTTGAGAGGGAACTTCTTTCATTCAGAGGGCGGTTATTATATGGACTAAGTTGCCTGATGAGGTGGTACATTAACCATATTTATAAGGTACTTGGACAAGGAAGAATTTCAAAGGATATGAGTCAATCATGGGGAAATGGACTAACTTAAATGGGAATCTAGGTTGGCATGGACCAGAAGGGCCAAAGGACCTCTTTTTGTGCTGTATGAGTCTGGGATTCCATGAAAGGTTCAGGTGATGGAAGCAAGGAGGAGGCTTGTGTAAAAGTATAAATGCCAGCAAGTTCACAATTTAAGATTTAGTATTGTTTAATGTCAGTTCCAGCACACAAGTGTAAAGGCTAACAAAATAACTCCAGCTCTGATGCTGCATAAAAAATCACCATAAATAACGGACACAAGAATAATTTTAAAAAAACACAATAAAGATTGATTGTATGTACATAAAGTGATGTTAGGTACAGGAGTGTCTGGACATTAGGTGACTGACAAGAAATGATGAAATAGGGGCGGTTATGGGTTTGTCGGTGGGGGTGTTGATCAGCCACATTGCTTAGGGGAAGTATCTGTTTTTGAATCTGGTCGTCCTGGTGTGGTTGCTACATAGCCTCAGCTCACCTCACACACAATATACTGAAGGCCTCAGCAGGCCAGGCAGCCTCTATGGAAAAGAGTAAACAGTTGATGTTTTGGCCCAGAAACCTTAAATAGTATGGATGGGGATGTGGTGGGTGGGTTACTGGGTGGAGGTGCTGATCAACCTTACTGCTTTGGCAAAGTAACTGTCCTTAAGTCTGGTGGTCCCAGTGTGGATGCCACATAGCCTCCTCCCTGATGGGAGTGGGACAAACAGCCCATGAGCCGGGTGGGTCCTTCATTATATTACTGGCTCTTTTCAAGTTCAAGTTCAACTTTATTGTCATTCAACCAGACACATATATACAGCTAAGCAACACATCATTCCTCTGGGGCTAAGTGCGAGACACAGTAGATATTGTCACACTCCAGCGCAAGCAGTCACAAAATAATATTAACACAAGTCTCTGAGTGGCATGGAATGAAGATCGACAGGTTGGCATAAAGTGTGAGGAGCATGTTTGTGTAAGACCGGATAATGTTACTGGCACTATTGTAATAAAACAAGCAGTTGTATAAATCTGTGAAATCTGTGCAATAAAAAATGAAAAGTGATCATTGTAAGTTGAAAGTAAATCGTGAGTTGGGAAGTAATGGAGGGGTGATGACAGGGCAGAGAATGGCCTGGTTCTGCACATCTATCCTGTGTAATCTGAGAATATATAAAGAGGACAAAGAATGAATTCTTTCTTTATCTGAAATGTAAGGCACATCCGCTGCAAAATGCAAAAACTACTTTATTTGTCATTAGGGAATTAATTATTTTTCTTCATAGTTTAAAATGCCTTTCTCGGAATGATTTATCACCAGGCAAAAAGGAGAAAATGGGAAAAAAATGTTTTTTTTAAAGCAAAGGACAAACAGCAAATTAGGGAATTGAATCCTTTGTGGACCATGTGATTGTACAAGGACGAGGAGGGTGGAAACACATTTGAATTGTGTACACTCAGCAGCAATCTGTACACCTGCTCATTAATTACAAATACCTAATCAGCCAATCATGTGGCAGCAACTTAATATATAAAACATGCGGACATGGTTAAGAGATTCAGTTGTTGTTCAAACTAAACATCACAATGGGGAAGAAATGTGATCTAAATGATTTTGATTGTGGACTTATCGTTGGCACCAGATGGGCTGGTTTGAGTATCTCAGAAACAGCTGATCTGCTGGGATTTTCATGCATAATAGCATCTGGAGTTTACAGATATTGGTACAAAAAACAAAAAAAAAAGCATCCAGTGAGTGGCAGTTCCATGGGCAAAAATGTTTTGTTATTGTCAGGGTTCAGGGGAGAATGGCCAGACTGTTTCAAGATGGCAGTAACTCTAATAAGAAAAGTGGTACAGAAGAGCATCTCTGAACTCACAATACATTAAATCTTGAAGTGGATTGGCTACATTAGCAAAAGACCAGAAACATACACTCAGTGATGACTTTATTACAGTGGTCCCCAACCTCTGGGCCGCGGATCGATACATTGCCGCGAAGCATTCAGGGGTGCAGCGGTGGCTGGAACGCACTCAGCACATCTTTAAGAAAAAAGCCAAAATAAACAAGCTAATTAATTAGGTGCCGCCCGCCACGTAAATTTCAGCCCAGATCAGAGGCGATTGCTGATTGTGGCCCCTGAGTGTATGTCACGGAATACACTCACGGAAAAAGGCCAAAACAGGGGAGGCATGGCAGTATAAGTCACTAAAGTTCAAAACACACTTTGAACTTTGAATATTAAACTTTAGAGGTTAGCAGATCTGTTTACAGTGTCAGTTGTAAGATGGTGGTTTGATTCCTGTTGCTGCCTGTGAGCAGTTTGTATGTCCTCCCGGTGACTGTGTGGGTCACCTCTGGGTGCGCTGGTTCTCTGTCAGGAGGGAGGTACGGGAACCTGAAGGCACACATTCAACAATTCAGGAACAGCTTCTTCGCCTTTACCATCCAATTTCTGAATGGACTTTGAACTCATGAACTCTACCTCACTAAGCAGAACTCAGAGTCTTTTTCTCTATTATTAGGCATTGCATTGCACTGCTGCTGCAAAGACAACAAATTTCACGACATATGTCAGTGACATTAAACTTGACTCTGATTCTGATCTTCTTCCACATTCCCAAGACGTACAGGCTAGGACATGCCATGCTGGCACCAGAATTGTGTCCTAGCACAGTTCTTGCTAATTTGATTTGACACAAAACAATGCATTTCACTGTGTGTTTTGATGTTTGTGGGACAAACAGATTTAAAGCTAATCTCTCTTGCTGCTGCTTAACCTGCTGAGTTCCTCCAGCATTTTGTGCATATTACTTTGCCTTTCCAGCATCTGCAGAATCTCTTGTGTTAATCGCGCTTAACTTGAAACTTTCTCAGGATGTTTTTTTGAAAAACCAAAATAAGTACGTTGTTGGGCCATACTCTGTCAACCTGATTTGTAACGTTCATCCAAAGGATGTTGTCAGACCGGATCTTCCACTACGTACATTCAGACCACCTGTTTTTCATTAATGTTATTGCCTGAGTAAAGACTCTTGCCCTTGTGTAACTACAGACACCATGTGTAACTGCCTCCAGCTCTGTGAAACCATGCTGGTATCCAATAATTTACTCTGGATGTTCTTCAGATTTAATAAATCTCCATCCTTGTTTCATTGGGTAACTCACACCTAACCAGAATGCCCAACAGTAAAGTTAAATTCAGAAATCAAAAGTCAAAGGGCGCTAAAGTAGCGTAGCGGTTGGCATGACACTATTACGGCTTGGGGCATTCCAGAGTTCAGAGTTCAATTCTGCCACTCTCCGTAAGGAGCTTTGTTCCAGGTTTCCTCCAGGTGCCCTGGTTTCCTCCCACAGTCCAATGATGTACTGATTGGGAGGCTAATTTGCCATTGTAAATTGTCCTGTATTAGACTGGGGTTAAATGTTACCTGGGTTTCATCTCCGAAGTTATAGAGAAAGGTTGAACAAATTGGGTCTTTATTCTTTGGAGCGTAGAAGGTTGAGGGGGGACTTGATGGAGGTGTTTAAAATTATGAGGGGGATAGATAGAGTTGACGTGGATAGGCTTTTTCCATTGAGAGTGGGGGAGATTCAAACAAGAGGACATGAGTTGAGAGTTAAAGGAGAAAAGTTCAGGGGTAACATGAGGGGGAACTTCTTTACTCAGAGAGTGGTGGCTGTGTGGAACGAGCTTCCAGCAGAAGTGGTTGAGACAGGTTCGATGTTGTCATTTAAAGTTAAATTGGACAGATATATGGACAGGAAAGGAATGGAGGGTTATGGGCTGAGTGCAGGTCAGTGGGACTAGGTGAGAGTAAGAGTTCGGCACGGACTAGAAAGGCCGAGATGGCCTGTTTCCGTGCTGTAATTGTTATATGGTTATATGGTTAAATGGGTGGGTTTTTGGGTGGTGCAGCTCGTTTGGCCATGCAGCATCTCTAAATAAAAATAAAAAAATAAAGTTCAAGTTTAATGTCAGATGCACAAGCACATGTATGCACATAGGTAACGAAAATCTTAATGGCAGCAGCATTTCAGGCCCAAATGATCAGATAAGCAGAATTCACAAGGAAAACATACATTAAACCTAAAATGAACACACATTTTACAAGAAAGAGCACAACTGGTACTAAAAGTAGTACACTGTGATGCAAAGAGTTTGAAATATTTACAATGATTTGGGTTTGCAGGTTGGTTGAAGAATTGATCATTTGAAGGAAGGAACTCAGAATCAGAATCGGGTTTACTATCACTGACATACTGTGTGTTGTGATATTTGTTGCTTTATGGCTGCATTAAAGTGCAATACATAAATTTACTATGATTACAATAAGAATGTAAAAAAAGGTAAATATTGCATGAAGAGAGCTACCATTCATGAGTTTATGGACCATTCAAAAATCTGATGGCAGACGGGAAGAAACTGTTCCCAAAGAGTTGAGTGTGCACCTTCAGGCTGCTGTACCTCCTCCCTGACGGTAGTGATGAGAAGAGTGTCCTCATGATAGATGGATGCTGCCATCTTGAGGCATCTCCTTTTGAAGATGTCCTCATGGTGGGGAGGCTAGTCTACATGATTCTGTTCTTGAAGCTGGTGGTGTGAGTGTTCAAGCCTCTGTTTCTCTTGCCGACTGTAGGTGCAATAAGATGACATCACCCAGATGGTGGAGATCTGTGATAATAGATATCACGATAGAATTAATTCAAAAATATTTATTTTGGTAACACTACCTCATGGATTTAACTTCAGAGTGGCCCAAAGACAGAACTGTGACCCCACAACTTTGTAGGCCCAGGTTTGATCCTGACCTCTGGTGCTCTCTATGTGGTGTTTGCATGTTCTCCCTGTGAACATATGGGCTTCCTTCAGGTGCTTCAGTTTCCTTCCAATTCCAATGGTGTGCAGTTTGGTAGATTAATCAATCATCATCAAATTCCTGTTACACCACTGGCGTTCGGGGCAGCAATGAAGGTTTTGTGTCTGACCTTGGCCCTCTTCTCTATTGTGCCCCAAGTGTGGCTCAGTGTTCTCATTTCTGCTTCAACAGTATGGTGCCAAGTTGTCTTTGGTTTTCTCTGCCCTTCAGGGATCCAATGAATTGCTGTTTTGATGATGAAGTCGGCCTCTCTTCTCATCACGTGCCCAACCCATCTCCAACATTTTCTCTTCATGATATGACCATGTCCTCTTGGTGACATTGAGGGAGTAGGGAATGTTTGGAGATCTTTCATGGCCAGAAGTTCTGGAGGACTTTCCGGAGACTCATGGTGTGGAATGACAACAGCTTGGCAAGGTCGTTCTCTATCATGTGCCCATATTCTGACTCATACAAGAGTGTGGACAGAACGCAGCTGGGGTGCAGCTTCACCTTCGTGTGGATGTTGATCTCCATATGTTGTCCATTGATCTGAAGACGTTTCTAGCTTTGCTGAGTGTGCGCTGGATGTTGTCCTTTGTCCCACCATCCTGACGAATGCTGCCCAGGTAGGTGAATCTGCCGGTGCTGGATGAGTCGAAGCCATAAACATTGACGGGAGGTAAATAGTCCATTGCAAGTTGGTCCTTGTGTGTAGCTCAGTGATAGAAGAATTAGTATGCAAACCATAGATAAATCAATTGTCAAAATATATCACAGAAAGAAGGCTAATTAGTCGATCATCCATACTACCCACACTGCTTCAGGAAAGCAGCCTACATAGTCAAGAACCACTCCAGCTCCTGTCATTCTCTCCACTCTCCTCCCTCACTGGATAGAAGATACTTAACAACATGGACAACATGGCTCAAAGACAGCTTCTACACCTCTGTTATCAGATTCTTGAAAGGACCTCTCACAGGCTAAAAAATAAGCTCATGATCTCAGAACATGTGACAATAATGAACCCATTACCATTATCCCAAAAGGAGTCCTCCCAGCTAAATCCTTAAATTACCAATTATCCCAAAAGGAGTCTTCTCAGCTAGTACCTAACACAACTTGTGAAAAGCCAGGTGTAGACTATGGCTGGGTGGCACAGTGCTGCAGTGGCTAGCACAACGCTTGACACCACAGGTGACCCGGGTTCAATTCCTGCCGCTGCCTGCATACGTTCTCCCCGTGACCGCATGAGTTTTCTCCAGGTGCTTCAGTTTCCTCCAACAGTCCAAAGACCTACCATTTAGTAGGTTAATTGGTCATTGTAAATTGTTTAGGTTAGAATTCAACTTGGGGTTTGCTGGCCAGCATTGCTCAAAGGGCCAGAAGGGTCTATTCCATGTAATTTCTTAATAGAATAATAAAATAAAATAAAATAAAATTATGTGTTTATCCTTGGATATTTGTAATTGGGAAGAGGATTTCCAGCCCAATGATATTCTCCACATCTCTTCCAACTTTTTGGGAGAAGCAATTTTCCCTCAGCTCTTACCTAAAACCTACATCAGTTATCTTAAATTGCCACCTTTGTCTTGCTGGGAACTCACTTCATCTAATTCCAACTGGCTTGGAAAAAAATTAAGTCAAACAAGCCATTTTTATCAACTCTTAATGTAAAATTACATCTTTGATTATGCAAAGTAATTTTTTTTTTTGCTTCATCTGTAAAGGACACCCCAGGCTCCTTGTATCTGTGGCAGCTTTTGAAAAAACCTGCTCTATATAGACAAAATCCTCGCTGTGTTTCCTCACAGTCCTTCTAATTTTTCCTCTTTAATTTTTTTTTCTGATTCCCTTTTGAAATGTTATGTGAGTCATCTTCCAACACTCTCATAGGAAATGAATTTCTGATCATAACTCTGTACAAAATAAAGTTTTTCTCATCATCCATCTAGTGATTCTGGAGACTACTTTTACAGTTTCTTTGGAACTGTGTTGATGCATTTTGAGTACCCAGTCAACCACTGAAAATATTCAGAGATTGCTATTAGAATCATAGAGTAATAAAGCAGAGAAATAGGCCATTTGGCCCATCATGTCCATACTGGCCAAAATGCTCATCTAAGCAAGACCCATTTCCGTGTGTTTGACCTATATCCCTCCAATAAGGGCAGAATTAGTAAACCATTTGGCCCACTCTGTCTGCTCTGCTATTCCATCATAGACTCCTCTTGTCCATATACACATCTAAATGACTTTAAAAAAATTGTTATTGCATCTCGTGGTAACTGCACTTGCCCATCTATTGAGATGTTCTCACAAACATTGATCTCACTTTAAGGTTTCATGTTCTTGTTATTTATTGCTATTTATTTATACTGGCATTTGCAAAGTTTGTTGTCTTCCACACTCTAGTTGATCTTTCATTGATCCTGTTTATAGTTACTATTCTATAGACTTGCTGAGTGTGCCCACCGGAAAGTAAATCTCAGGGTAGCATATGTGACATGTATGTACCTTAATAATAAATTTACTTTGAACTTTTCCTCAACCACTCCTCAGGCAGCTTATTCCATCAGCTGTTAAATAAAGAAGCTGGCCGATAAGACCATAAGATCTAGGAGAAAGATTAGGCCATTCAGCCCATTAAGTCTGCTTTACCATTCAAGCATAGCTGATTTATCTCTGCATGTCATTCTTCTGCCTACTCCCTATAGACTTTGACACCCTTACGAATCAATAGCCTTGATTTGGCCTCCACAGCATCTATGGAAACAAGTTCCACAGATTCACCTTCCTCTGGCATTGTTTCGCTGAACCTGAACCAACATACCTCATGACTAAAGAAATCATGAGAGAAGAAAGAACATTGACTACTGTATCTGTATGATCTGAAATATGCACTAGAAAAAGTAACTGCCTACCAAAAGCAAAGGGCAACAATCAAGCTTAGAGGTGACAAAGCCATTAATGATGACATCATCAATAATCCTAGTGAAGGGTCTCAATCCGAAACGTCGACTGTTTACTCTCATCCTTAAATGCCACCTGGCCTGCTGAGTTCCTCCAGCATTGTAAGAAAGATGGATGAGCTTAGAGCATGGATTGATACCTGGAAATATGATGTTGTAGCTATTAGTGAAACATGGTTGCAGGAGGGGTGTGATTGGCAACTAAATATTCCTGGATTTCGTTGCTTCAGGTTTGATAGAATAGGAGGGGCAAGAGGAGGAGGTGTTGCATTGCTTGTCAGAGAAAATATAACAGCAGTGCTGTGGCAGGATAGATTAGTGGACTCATCTAGGGAGGCTATTTGGGCAGAATTGAGGAATGGGAAAAGAGTAGTGACACTTAAAGGGGTGTATTATAGACCACCTAATGGGAAGCGAGAATTGGAGGAACAAATTTGTAAGGAGATAGCAGATATTTGTAGTAAGCACAAGGTTGTGATTGTGGGAGATATTAATTTTCCACACATTGACTGGGAAGCCCATTCTGTAAAAGGGCTGGATGGTCTGGAGTTTGTAAAATGTGTGCAAGATAGTTTTTTGCAACAATACATAGAGGTACCAACTAGAGAAGGGGCAGTGTTGGATTTCCTGTTAGGGAATGAGATAGGGCAGGCGACGGAGGTTTGTGTTGGGGAGCACTTCGAGTCCAGTGATCACAATACCATTAGTTTCAATATAATTATGGAGAAGGATAGGATTGGACCCAGGGTTGAGATTTTTGATTGGAGAAAGGCTAACTTTGAGAGGATGCGAAAGAATTTAGAAGGAATGGATTGGGACAATTTGTTTTATGGGAAGGATGTAATAGAGAAATGGAGGTCATTTAAAGGTGAAATTTTAAGGGTACAGGATCTTTATGTTCCTGTTAGGTTGAAAGGAAAGGTTAAAAGTTTGAGAGAGCTATGGTTTCCAAGGGATATTGAAAATTTGGTTCGGAAAAAGAGAGGGATCTACAATAAATATAGGCAGCTTGGAATAAATGAGGTGCTTGAGGAATATAAAGAATGTAAAATGAATCTTAAGAAAGAAATTAGAAAAGCTGAAAGAAGATACAAGGCTGCTTTGACAAGTAAGGTGAAAATAAATCCAAAGGGTTTCTACAGTTATATTAATAGCAAAAGGATAGTGAGGGATAAAACTGGTCCCTTAGAGAATCAGAGTGGACGGCTATGTGCGGATCCAAAAGAGATGGGGGAGATTTTGAACAATTTTTTTTCTTCGGTGTTCACTAAGGAGAAGGATATTGAATCGGGTAAGGTAAAGGAAACAAGAAGGGTAGTTATAGAAAGTATGATGATTAAAGAAGAGGAAGTACTGGTGCTTTTAAGGAATATAAAAGTGGATAAGTCTCCGGGGCTGGACAGGATATTCCCGAGGACCTTGAGGGAAGTTAGTGTGGAAATAGCAGAGGCTCTGACAGAAATATTTCAAATGTCATTAGAAACTGGAATGGTGCCGGAGGATTGGCGTGTTGCTCATGTTGTTCCATTGTTTAAAAAGGGTTCTAAGAGTAAACCTAGTAATTATCGGCCTGTGAGTTTGACGTCAGTGGTGGGTAAATTGATGGAAAGTATTCTTAGAGATGGTATATGTAATTATCTGGATAGACAGGGTCTGATTAGGAACAGTCAACATGGATTTGTGCGTGGAAGGTCATGTCTGACAAATCTTATTGAATTTTTTGATGAGGTTACTAGGAATGTTGACGAGGGTAAAGCGGTGGATGTTGTCGATATGGACTTCAGTAAGGCCTTTGACAAGGTTCCACACGAAAGGTTAGTTAGGAAGGTTCAATCGTTAGGCATTAATATTGAAGTAGTAAAGTGGATTCAGCAGTGGCTGGATGGGAGACGCCAGAAAGTAATGGTGGATAACTGTGTGTCAGATTGGAGGACGGTGTCTAGTGGTGTGCCTCAGGGATTTGTACGGGGTCCAATGCTGTTTGTCATATATATTAATGATCTGGATGATGGGGTGGTAAATTGGATTAGTAAGTATGCAGATGATACTAAGATAGGTGGAGTTGTGGATAATGAAGTAGGTTTTCAAAGCTTGCAGAGAGATTTAGACCACTTAGAAGAGTGGGCTGAAAGATGACAGATGGAGTTTAATGCTGATAAGTGTGAGGTGCTACATTTTGGTAGGTCTAATGAAAATAGGACATACATAGTAAATGGTAGGGCATTGAAGAATGCAGTAGAACAGAGGGATCTGGGAATAATGGTGTATAGTTCCCTGAAGGTGGAATCTCATGTGGATAGGGTGGTGAAGAATTCTTTTGGAATGCTGGCCTTTATAAATCAGAGCATTAAGTATAGAAGTTGGGATGTAATGTTGAAATTGTATAAGGCATTGTTGAGGCCAAATTTGGAGTATTGTGTACAGTTCTGGTCACCAAATTATAGGAAAGATGTCAATAAAATTGAGAGAGTACAGAGGAGATTTACTAAAATGTTGCCTGGTTTCATCTCCTAAGTTACAGAGAAAGGTTGAACAAGTTGTGTCTTTATTCTTTGGAGCGTAGAAGGTTGAGGGGGGACTTGATAGAGGTATTTAAAGTTATGAGGGGGATAGATAGAGCTGACGTGGATAGGCTTTTTCCATTGAGAGTGGAGGAGATTCAAACAAGAGGACATGAGTTGACAGTTAAAGGGCAAAAGTTTAGGGGTAACATGAGGGGGAACTTCTTTACTCAGAGAGTGGTAGCTGTGTGGAACGAGCTTCCAGCAGAAGTGGTTGAGGCAGGTTTGATGTTGTCGTTTAAAGTTAAATTGGATAGATATATAGACAGGAAAGGAATGGAGGGTTATGGGCTGAGTGCAGGTTGGTGGGACTAGGTGAGATTAAGAGTTCGGCACGGACTAGAAGGGCCGAGATGGCCTGTTTCCGTGCTGTAATTGCCATATGGTTATATGGTCATATATGGTTATATTGTGTGTGTTGCCTCAGATCTCCAGCATCTGCAGATTTTCTCTTGTTTTTGAGTCTGAAATCTGCAGTCAGGTACCACCACAATCTGAGGATGCCATGTTATTGAAGGTGTACTGAATAGTCTGACTGACACTTCTCTCAAAGATGAAAATTCAATGTCAATTATATTATCCAAGTATAAATATATTACCAATTATTACCCTGAGATTAATTTTCTTGCAGGCATTCACAGTAAGATCAAGAAATACAATAGAATCAATAGTCACTGTACACAAAGACAGACAAATTGTGCAAATGCCAAAACAAAGTAATAACAAATAAATACATAAATAAATAGATAGATATAACTGAAAATATGAGTTGTAGAGTTCTTGACAGTGAAGTCTAAGTTTGTGTTCAATAATCAATTTAGTGTTGGGGTGAGTGAAGTTGTCCACTCTGGTTCAGGAGCCTGATGGTTGTAGGGCAATAACTGTTCCTGATCCTGGTGGTGTGGGACCTGAGGTTCCTGTACCTCCTTCGCAATGGTAGCAGTGAGAAGAGGGCATGGGGATCCTTGATGATGGATGCTGCTTTCTTGAGGCAGTTCCTTTTGTAGATGTGATCAATGGCGGAGAGGGTTTGGCTTGTGATGGACTGGTCTGTATCCACCACTTTTATCAGATTAAGTAGCTTGCTTCATCAGCTTTTCCGTTTTTGGGTACTGGTGTTTCCATACAAGGGTGTGATGCTACCATTCAGTATACTCTCAGCTGTGCATCTGTAGAAGTTTGTCAAAGTTTGAGGTAACATGCCAAATCTGCACAAACTTCTAAGAAAGTAGAGGCACGGCATTGAAACGGCTTTGCTCTCAGTGTACGCTTCGCAACCCACCCAGAGGCAGAGCTCTCTAGTCACATAGCACTTGTTCTCAAATATCTCTCCAATCTGCTTCCTAATTTTACGAGGCTATGAAGTCTGCAGGGATGTGATCTATATAAGCAAGCTACATGATCTGATAAAATGGAAAATGATGGCTTGAACTGCTGCAGAAATCAATAATAATCTGTCATTAAAATATGACGAGCTGCATTTTAATTATGAGGCACTGTGACAATATTGGAAGACCAGAGATGACTGGTGACAGTACTAACATTGTCATCTAGGGACTCAGGCAATATAGTTGAAGATACAAGAGATTCTGCAGATGTTGGAAATCCGAGAAACACACACACACACACACACACACACACACACAATACTGGAGGAGCTCAGCAGGCCAGTCAGCATCTATGAAGAGGAATAAAAAGTCAATGTTTCAGACCAAGACTCTTCAGGAATGGAATGCAGGGGACTGAAGAAATGGAAGATTATGATTGGTTTATTTGTCACATGTGCATCGAAGCATACGGTGAATGCATCTTTTATGTCAAATCACATCTAAGAGAATTGAAAGGAAAGAGGCAGAGCCACGATAAGAAGGTGGGGAACAGGAGACTGAGTACAAGCTGGCAGGTGATAGGTGAAGCCATTTGGGGGAGGGGAGGATGAAGTGAGAAGCTGGGAGATGACAGGTGGAAAAGCTAAAGAGCTGAAGAAAAAGGAATTTGATAGGAGAGAAGGATGGAGCTTGCAATAAAGAGAAAAAGGAGAGGCACTAGAGGGAGGTGATAGGCAGCTGCAGAGAAGAGAATCTGGAAGAGGACAACCAAAATGAGGAATGGATAAAGAGAGAAGGGGGAGGGGGGAATTTACTGGAAGTCAGAGAAATCAATATTCATGTCATCAGGTTGGAGGCTACTCAGACGGAATATGAAATGTTACTCCTCATATATTTCAAAGATTTTTCTTCAGCTCCCAAATTTTTAATGCTAATTCTGCAAGTTACTGGATCAACCACTTTGACTGGAGCAATAAAAGATCGAAGATTAGCTTCACTTACCTCATGTACTGTGGTACAGAGAAAACTTTGCAAGCCATCCGTATAGACCATTTCATCATTTCATTGCATTGAAGAAAAACAGTAAAAGAATGCAGAATAAAGTGTTACAGTTATAGAGGAAGTGTGGTGCAGGCAGACAACTAAGTGAAAAACCATGATACTTCTGGTCCACTGTCACTGTCCTGTTAGGATGGTGCCAGGTGTAGGTTCATCTCTAACAAAGGAGGTGTAAGATGCTCCTTTCCTCTGCTAGCCTGCGGGTCACCCTTGGGCAAGGTGCAGCACCTGCTTAGCCCCCCGATCAGGGTCATGTGAGGCCATGGGAGTGGGTGGTGGACGGTCAGATGAGCAGCTGGTGCCTATCACAAGTCCTGGTTATGCAACCACTGACATCAGGCAAACAGTCTCTGAAGAGTATTGATAATGGCGGGGTCACCCATCTTGTAAAGACACAGCCCAGAAGAAGACAATGGGAAACCATTTCTGTAGAAAAAGTTCTCAAGGACAATCATGGTCATGGACAGACCATGATCGTCCATGTCATACGACACAGCACATAATGATGATGACAATGATGATGTAACTGTCAGTGAATGTAGCAGATATTAATTCAAGCAGAAACTAGTGTTCAGTTCTTATTGTAAATTGCAAGAGTAAGTTAAAGTTAAAAGCGCAGGCTGGCCCACACACTAAGAAACATGGTTTGCAAAATGGTGACCATGAGACATTAGCTTACAGTATGCATCAGTCAAACATTACAAAATGAGATTGTGTTAACTGGCCTGCAACAATCCAGGCTACTAAAGGTTTAGCAACACACACAAAAAGCCGGAGGGACTCAGCAGACCAGGCAGCATCCATGGAAATGAATATACAGTCGATAGTTCAGGTCGAGATCCTTTCAGGCCGATGATGCCAGAATAAAAAGGCGAGGGAAGGAAAGAAGGACAAGCTAGAAGTGATAGGTGAAGCCAGGTGGGTGGGAGAGGTAAAGAGCTGGAGAGGAAGGAATCTGATAGGAGAGGAGGATGGACCATAGGAGAAAGGGAAGGAGGAGGGAACCCAGGGAGAGGTGATTGGCAGGGCTAAGAAGAGGTCAGAGGTCAGAGTGGGGACTAGGAGAAAAGAGGAGGGGGAGAGATTTGTTTATTGGAAGGAGAAATCGATGGGTTTAACTAATTTAGACCATTGTAAAGAAGCTCAGGAAAGTTTTCAAATAGTTTGTTTGAACATTCAGTGGAGTCTTCCACTGTAGATATATAATTTAAAGGAACCATTGTCAACCCAAAGTATTGAAGTAAACAATGTCATTGTAACTATTGAAATTCTTTTGCTACCTTTGATCTTAAGGATATAAAAATGTGATGTAGTTTTGAGTTTGTGAGACTACTGAGAATGTCTCCAGAATGATACCTGCTTATAGTGATGAATAAAGACTTCTACAACACTGGCTTCATTGTCTCTCCAGTGACCTTGATCACAGTCACAACGGTAACCATCACTAGAAGCCATCTACTTCGAAGGAATGCCTCACAACTGTTGCTCTTGTTAAGGCTGTAGGAGGAAGCACAATAAATTATTGTTCCTTCAGGATTAGTAAGCAAATTCCCACTCACAAATGAAAGATTAATATTCAAATGGTAAATTGAAGCATTGGCTTGATACTAATAAACTGATTTTAATGGTGTAAATTTGATGTAATTCACTGTACATTGATTTATTGACAAAATATTTCATAATTTGTGTGTCCTTAAGCAAGCAGGAAACCTGTTAAATGAAGTTACCAATATATGACTTCCTGACTGTTTGTCCAATGCAGAGCAGTTGCCACTCCCAACCATTATGCATCCAGACAGAAGGTTTTCTATGGTACATTGATAAAAGTTGGTAAGAGTTGATGGAGATGTGTCAAATTTCTTCAGCTTTCTGAGGAAGTAGGGGCATGGTGAGCTTTCTTGGCCATAAAATCAACGTGGTTGATCTACGCTGCTGGGACCCTGAAGATCTCAAACCTCTCAAACTCAGCACCACTGATATAGGCAGGAGTGCATGCATTGCTCCAGTGTCTAAGGTCAATTGCCAGCTCTTTTGTTGACTTTAAGGGAAAGGTTGTTGTCATGACTACATGGCACAAGGCTCTCTATGTCCTTCCTGTACTCTGACTCATCATTACTTGAGATACAGCTGGCAGTGGTATCTGCAACTTGCTGATGGAATTAGGGCAGTCATGAGGGTACAGGGAGTAGAGTAGGAGACTCAGGACACAAACTCCCCAAGAATAACTGTAGCAGAGATGTCACTGTCCATCCTTACTGACTGTGGTATGTTGGTCAGGAAGTCAAGGATCCAGTTGCCAAGGGAGGCGTTGACTCCCAGCGTCCAGAGTTGGGTGGCGAGGTTGCTTGGAATTAGAATATTGAAAGCAGAGCTGCAGTCAATAAACAATAGTCTGACGTATTTGCTTTTACTGTTCAGATGCTGTCCTGTACCTCCACCCTGATGGTAGTAATGAGCAGAAGGATGGTGATGGTCCTTAATGATGGATGCCACCTCCTCTCTTCCTAGACAACAGACCTAATCAGTTCCCCTTCATTACCACCCTCCTCTGTTTGGCAAAATTGATTCTCACACTTAGAAATTTTTACTTCAGCTCCCCTTACTTTATGAAAACCGGAAGTGTAGCCATGAGCACCAACATGGGCCCTGGCTATTCCTGCCTCTACGTTGACTAAATAGAAGTCCATGTTCCAAGTCTTCACCAGTAACACTCCCCCACTCTTTCTGTGTTACATTGATGTTGCTTCCCCTTCATTTGATTGGCCCATTTTCGACACCTCTCTCCCCTTTCTCAATCTCTCTGTCTCAGCGATGTATACTGCATACATACTTTGATAATAAATGTACTTTGAATCTTGAATCCATCACTGGAGACAGATTATCTACTGACAAAAGAATGCAGACAGAATTGGCCATCTCTGTGGCGATCACACATTACAATTAAGGGTTAAATCAGTGTCAGGTGCAAAGTACAGAAGTCCCATTAGACAATGGCAGCTTGTAGTAATTCTTAACATTCTTACAGGGGTTTCACATAACTTCTTGTGTTCTACTACTTGAAATGTTTAAGAGGAATCTTGCCTGTTCTCCTGAAATCCTCTGTTCATATCCTTTTACAAATCTGATTAATCTGTTTCATTTTCATTGACTTAGGCCCAGCTGACTGACCTGTGTCAGCTTCCATTTTGATCTGGCCCAAAGCTACAAACAGTATATTGTTACCTAAATGTATACTGGAGCTTGGTGGAAAGCTGAAAAGCAGGACCTCCAGGTTAGTAATCTCTGGATTGCTGCCTGTACCATGTACCAGTGAAGATAAGAATAGGATGATTTGGTAGTTGAATGCATGGCTGAGGAACTGGTGCAGGGGACAGGGCTTCAGATTTCTGGATCATTGGGATCTCTTCTGGGGAAGGTATGACCTATACAAAAGGATGGGTTACACCTGAATCCAAGGGGGACCAATATCCTTGCAGGCAGGTTTTCTAGAGCTTTTGGGTGAGTTTAAACTAACATAGCAGGAGAATACAATTACAAGCAGATGCAGTGTGTAGTGAGACTGCCAGGAAGGCCAGGCAGATAATAGGGCAAAATTGCAGTCAGCGGATAGTGGCTGAAAGAAGATTATAGCTGGAAAGCTTAACATCCAAGGATACACATTGTATCGAAAGGACAGGCAGGTGGACAAATGGGTTGGCATTGTTCTGTTGGTAAAAAAAAATCAAATCCTGAGAAAGAGGTGACACCAGATCGGAAAATGTTGAATCTTTGAGAGCAAGTGTTGAGTTAACAGCAAGTGTAAAAAGACCCTGATGGGACTTATATACAGGTCTCCATACAGAAGCCAAGATGTGTGTTACAAATAACAATATGAGACGGAAAAGGCATGTCAAAGAACAATGTTACGATAGCCAGATGGGATTTCAATGTGCAGGTAGATTGGAAAAATCAGGTTGGTGCTGGATCCCAAGAGAGAGCAGCTTGTGGTTGAGCCCATTCTGGACTGGGTGTTGTGCAATGAACCAGAGCTGATTAGAGAGCTTAATATGATAAAATTCAACCTGCAATTAGAGAAGGATAAGCTAAAGTCCGATGCATCAGCATTACAGTGGGGTAAAAGGAATTACAGAAGCATGAGAGAGGAGTTGGCCAGAGCTGATTGGAAAAGAACGTGGACAGAGATGACAGCAGAATAGCACTGGCTGGAATTTCTGGAAGCAATTCGGAAGGCACGGGATATATACATTCCAAAGAAGTATCCTAAAGGCGAGATGATACAACCATGGTTAACAAGAGAAGTCAAAGTCAACATAAAGGCCAAAGAAAGGGCATATAATAGAACAAAAATTAGTGGAAGATAAGAGGGTTGGGAATACTTTAAAAAACAACAGAAGGCAACTAAAAAAGTCACTAAGAAGGAAAAGATGGAATACGAAAGTAAGCTATCCAATAATTTTAAAGAGGATACCAAAACAGAGGGCATATAATAGACCAACAATTAGAGGGAAGTTAGAGGATTGGAAAACTTTTAAAAACCAAGAGAAAGCAACTAAAAAGGCATAAGGAGGGAAAATATAGAGAACATGATAGCCAACAATATAAAAAATATACCAATTTTTTTCCAGATATATAAAGAATAAGAGAAGTAAGAGAGAGTTGAGAGTAGATATCGGACCATGGAAAATGATGCTGGACAGGTAGTAATGGGGACAAGGTAAACACAGACACACTGAATAAGTAGTTTACATCAGTCTTCACTCTAAAGGACACTAGTAGTATACTGGAAGTTTGAGCGAATCAAGGGGCAGAAGTGAGTGCAGTGTTATTACAAGGAAGAAGGTTCTTGGGAAACTAAAAAGTCTGAAGGTAGATATGCCACCTGAACCAGATGGACCACACCCCTGTGTTCTAAATGAGGTAGCTGAAGAGACTATGAAGGCATTAGTGATGATAATTCAAGAATAATTGATTCTGAGATGGTTCCAGAGAGCAGGAAAATTATAAACATCACTCCACTTTTCAAGAAGAGAGGGAGGCAGAAGAAATGAAATTATAGGCCAGTTAGTCTGACCTCAGTATTTGGGAAGATGTTGGAGTCGATTGTTAAGGATGTGGTTTCAGGATACTTGGAGGCACGTGATAAAGTTAGCCAAGGTCAGCATGGTTTCCTTAAGGAAACCTATACCTTGACAATTTGTTGGAATTATTTCAAGAAATAACAAGCAGGATAGACAAAGGGAAATTGGTGGATGCTGTGTACTTGGATTTTAAGAATGCCTTTAACAAGGTGTTGCACATGAAGGTGCTTAATAAGATCAGAGCCCATGGTAATACAGGAAAGATATGAGCATGGATAAGGCATTGACTGATGGGAATAAAGGGAACCTTTTCTGCTTGGCTGCCGGTGACTAATGGTGTTCCTCAGAGGACTGTGTTGGATCTGATTCCTTTTATGTTGTACGTCAATGATTTGGATGACGGAATTGATGGCATTGTGGCAAGTTTGTGGACAACACGAAGATAGGTGGAGGAGCAGGTAGTGTTGAGGAAGCAGGGAGGCTGCAGAAGGACTTAGACAGATTAGGAGAATAGGCAAAGAAATAGCAAAGGGAATACAGTTTTGGGAAGTGTATGGTCATGCACTTTGGTAGGAGGAATAAAAACATTGACTGTTTTCTAAATGGGAGGAAAATTCAAAAATCAAAGGTGTAAAGGGACTTGGGAATCCTCGTAAAGGATTCACTGCAGGTTGAGACAGTGGTGAGGAAAGCAATTGGAATGTTAGCATTCATTTCAAGAGGACTAGAATATAAAAGCAAGGATGTAATGCTGAGGCTTTATAAGGCACTGGTGAGGCCTCACTTTTAGTACTGTGAGCCGTTTTGGGTCCGTTATATAGGAAAAGATATGCTAACATTAGAGAGGGTTCAGAGGAGCTTCACAAGAATAACTCAGGAATGAAAGGCTTATCGTATGAGGAGCATTTGATTGCTCTGGGTCTGAACTCACTGGAATGAGGGGGATCTCATATCAAATGTTGAAAGGCCTAGATAGAGTGAATGTAGAGAGGATGTTTCCTATGGAGAGAGAGTGTAGGACCAGGAGGCAGAACCACACAATAGAGGGACATCCATTTAGAGTGGTGATGACAAAGAATTTCTTTATCTTAAGGGTGGTGAATCTGTGGAATCTGTGGAGGTTGATCGGGTCTTGTCTAGTCAGGGTGAGAAACATTATGGGAAGAAGGCAGGAGAATGGGGTTAAAAGGAAAATAGTTCAGCTAAAATGAAATGGTGGAGCAGCCTTGATAAGCCAAGTGGCTTAATTCTGACCCTATTGTCTTATGGTTCTATGGTATACTTGTGCCTCAGATCAGTTCAAACTAGTTTAACTAGATCAGCCAAACATTGTCTCAAGCTACTTCAGATCACAGGCTGTTCTTTCTATAATCCTGCCATTTTTACATAACTAAATAAACAGCTTCTTATTTGGAAATGATCTCAGGTTTATTAGATCATCAGTGGAAAACTCACTGTGTCCAAATTCAATTGGTCTGATTCAGCCATTGCTGAACAAGAACGAGTTCACTGAACAGTCCACATAATGGTGGCTGCAAGAACAGTCATGCAAAATGGCAGCCTCCATTCCTTTGAACACATGGCAGGAACAAAAGCATTTTCCATTGCCCTTGGCTCACTCCTGTTAACAGGTTCACATATTTTAATTATTTCTGGCCAACAACATAATCCATATTCTGTACCTCCATTATCTACATATTTGCATATCTATCTAAAGGCTGTTAAAAGTCGCTGCCGTACCTACTTTGAGCACTGTCCCACTATTGACTACTATGAAAATCTGACTGAGTGTTGCCACAAGAGCAACCTTTCGCTCAGTGCTAGTGAGACCAAGGAGATGATTATTAACATCAGGAAGAGGAAACCAGAGGTTCATTGGCTAGTCCTCATGGGGGTAACAGAGGTGGAGAGTGTTAGCAACTTTAAATTCCTTGGTGTTAAGCACTTCAACGGATCTGTCCTGGGTCTAACACATAAATGCCATTACGAAGAAAGGCTGGTAGTGCCCTTACTTCCTTTGAAGCTTGCAAGGATTTGGTATGACATGTTAAAACTTTGACAAACTTCTATAGAAGTGTGATGGAGAATATATTGACTCGATAGCATTACAGCCTGGTATGGAAACACCAATGCCCTTGAACAGAAAGTCATACGAAAAGTAGTAGATACAACCTAGTCCATCACGGATAAAGCCTTCCCCAGCATTGAGCACATCTACATGAAGCGCAGTCACAGGAAAGCAGCATCCATCATCAAGGACAACCCGCCATCCACACCATGCTCTGCACTCACTGCTGCCATTTGGAAGAAGGTACAGGAGTCTCAGGACTCACCCTACCAGGTTCAGGAACAATTGCTACCCTTCAACAAATAGGAAGGGTTTAGAGGGTTATGGACAGAGTACCAGTCGATGGGACAATGTAGATTAATAGTTCTACATGGACTAGATGGGCTGAAGGGCCTGTTTCTGTGTGGTATTGTTCTATGACTATGACTCAACCATCAGGCTCTTGAAGCAGAGGAAATAACTTCACTCAGTGTACTGTTCTCACAAACCATGGACTCACTTTCAAGGACTCTTCATCTCATGTTTTTGATATTTGTTGCTTATTTATCTATTATTATTATTTTTATTTCTTTTGCACTTACGCCGTCTGTTGTCTCTTGCACACTGGTTGTTTGCCTGCCCTGTTGTGTGAGGTCTTTCATTTATTCCATAGTGTTTCTTGGATTTACTGTGTATGTCTGCATGAAAATGAATCTCACGGTTGTGTACTGTGAAATACATGTACTTTGATAATAAATTTACTTAGAACTTTGAACCTTAAACCCCTGGCAGCCCATACTAAAAACCTACTATAGCCTTCACCACATGTTTGCGAGCATTTGGGGCTGTTGCTGGTGAGTTAAATACTGTCAATTAAAATTCATAACAACTTTTGGGTTTTTCCTCACAAGGGATTTCTTTAAGACACTTTCCTGTGACAAGCTCAATTTCAAATAATGGGAAGTAATATATCTTCTCATTCCGCACAATCATCGATATCTTGCTGTGGCAATCCTGAAAATAATTTATTGGTGCTCTTTTATTTATATTTATGTCAAAACAATGATTATTTTCAGTCATTTCATTGCATATCAGAGAAGGTCACATGTGAGTGATTGTACCGGTGATGTTAATTTATTGAAATATAGCATCGTATTGCTTTGGAAAGCAGAGCAAAAGATTGACATTTAGCTGAAAGTTCTGCTCAAATTACTTATGTTTCCTTTGTGTGCTAAAACTTTGAGGTGGCAGCACCATCTTTCATTTTAGTGTCTTCTTCTTGTCAGTTTATTTTATATTCTTCTTGTGTGATGGTAAGAATTAATATTATATTTGAGGGCTTCATTAACCAGAGGATCAAATGGGCTTGAAATTCAGCATGAGGGAGAAAGCTGGCCAGAGTCAAGTGACTGAACGGCCATTTGACATTCTGCACTGATCCCTATGGCAGCATCCACACAGTCTCTGCAGCCAGTATTTGTACTGAAAATGCTTTCTTCTCTGCTGCCTCAAGATTCAGGTTCATTTGTTAGGTGCACAATGAAATACACAGTGAAATGCCAGGGAAATGCATCATTTCAACCTTAAGACAATAAAACACAGGAGCATAATTAGACTATTCGGCCCATTGAGTCTGCTCCACCATCCCATTATTACTTATGTATTACCCCTTCCAACCCTATTCTCTTACTTTTTCCCCATAATCTTTGATGCCCTGAATAACTAGGAACCTATTAAACTCCATTTTAAATATACCCAATGACTTGGCCTCCACAGTCACCAATGGCAATGAATTCCATAGATTCACCACACTTTGTCCGAAGAAATCCTTTCTTATCTTCATTCTAAATGGACATCCCTCTATTCTGAGGCTATGCCCTCTGGTCCTAGACTCTCCCACTATAGAAACCATCCTCTCTATGTCCACTTTATCTAGGCCTTTCAATATTCGTTAGACTTCAATGAGATCCCCCCTATTCTTATAAACTCCAGCAAGAACAGGCCATGATTCCCCATTGATCTCAACAACAAACCACGGGTCACCAGTGATCTAAAGGCTCTTCTCAAGCTCAGAAAGGAAGCTTTTAGATCAGGAGACAGGGAGGAATTGAAACGTGTGCAGAGGGAGCTACAGGAAAAGATCAAGGTGGCTAAAGAGGAATATAGGAGATAGCTGGAGAGCAAGCATGGGCAGAGTAGCACATGGGAGATGTGGAGAGGCATGAAGAGCATCACTGGCTTCAATCAGCCTGTCTGTAGAGCCGTGAGTGGGCTAACGAGTTAAACCAATTCTTTAATAGGTTTGACAATTGTCTTCCTGTTCACACACCCCTCAGCACACCAGTCCAGGTGCCGAGGCACTCAATGCTCCCTCCTCCCTCCTCTCACCTCCAATTCAACACGTGGATGAACAACACAGGCTACTACTGTCTACGTCCCTTTCTTGCCCTGCACCTACCATCCACACCTTCTCATACCATCTGCTATCGTCCCGATCTTCACCTCCACCAGTCATCAACATGGGGTCACCTTCACTACTGAGCAGGTGAGAAGGACTCTGAGGAAACCCAGACGTGGCAAAGTAATGACACTGGATGGTGTGAACCCCAAGGTTCTGAAGGACTGTGCTGAGGAGCTGTGTGGAGTTCTCAAGGGCATTTTCAATCTCAGTCTCTGCCTGGAAAGGGTCCCGACTGAGTGGAAAACATCATGTGTGGTTCCAGTATCCAAGAAGGGCTGACCGAAAGTCTTGAATGACTACTGTCCAGTAGCCTTGACCTCACACATCATGAAGGCCCTAGGGAGGTCGGTCAGATCAGCCCCCAGTCCCCTGAAGTTTGCCTACCAGGAGTACATTGTAGTCAAGAATGCTGTCATCTACCTGTTGAACAGAGCCTATACCCGTTCAGATAAGCAGGGCAGCACTGTGAAGATCACTTTTTTTGATTTCTCAAGTGCCTTCAATACCATACAGCCCCCATTGCTGGGGGAAAAGCTCTGTTCAATGAAGGTTCACACTTCCAATGTATCTTGGATAGTGGACTAACTGAATAGCAGACCGAAGTTTGTGCAGCTTCAGAGCTATATGTCAGACATGGCTATACTCAACACTGGGGCCCCACAGGGGAATGTATTGGCTCCCTTCCTGTTTACCCTGTATACCTTGGACTTTAGATACAACACTGAGCCATGTCATCTGCAGAAATTCTCTGATGACTCGGCAATAGTTGGGTGTATAAGAGGAGGACAGGGGGATGAATACTGGGCCCTGGCAGAGGACTTTATCAAATGGTGGAAGTTGAATCATTTGCAGCTCAACATCAGTAAGACAAAGGAGATGGTGGTGGACTTTAGAAAGACTAAGCCTTCACTGCTTCCTGTTATTATTGATGGTAAGGCTGTGGATGTTGTGAGGACCTACAAGTACCTGAGGTGCACCTGGATGACAGATGAGTGGAGCACCAACACAGAGGCTGTGTACAACAAGAGCCAGAGTTGCCTTTACTTCCTGGGGAGACTGAAGTCCTTTGGAGTATGCAAGCCTCTCCTTTACAGGTTCCACCAATCTGTTGCTGCCAGTACAACCTTCTATGTGGTGGTGTGCTTAGGTAATGGCATCAACCTGGGTGATGCCAACAGGTTCAATAAACTGATTAGAAAGGCTGGTCCTGTTGTAGGAGTCAAACTGGACACACTGGAGGCTGTGGTAGAACAAAGAATCCTATGGAAAATCCTGGATAAAGTTTCTCACCCTCTGCATGCCACCTTGGCTGAGCAGAGGAGCACTTATAGTAATAGACTAAGACAACTGTGCTGCTCCAAAGGGCGCTATATGAGGTTATTCTTACCCTCAGCCATTAGGCTCCATAATCAGTCAACCTATAGCCGAGAAAGTGATGACCCCCTCCTGTTAGACTGTTTGAGATAACTTTTTTCTTTATTTTTTCTCATTTCTCTTCTAATTTGTGCATTTGTAATGTTATGGGGACACTGTAACTTCCTTGGGGATCAATAAAGTATCTAACTATCTATCCGCAGCCATCAAATGCCCCCATACATTAACCCTTTCATTCTCAAGATCATTCTCATGAGACTCCTCTGGACCTTTTTTAATGCCAGCACATTCTTTCTTCGATAAGGGGGCCCGAAGATATGTGTTAACAGCAAAGTCACACAGGTGTGTGGTGGGGGCAGCCTGCAAAGGTGACTACACATTCCAGTATCAACATAGCATGCCCACAATGTATAGCAGAAAAACACAGAACACAACCAGCAGCAATCAACAACAGCAAGTAGAAGCCTAAAAGCCCCGTTCCTCCCTTCCACGCACACACGCACACATACAGTTCTTCATCACCAGGGCAGGTCTCCACATGTGGTCTCCAGTGACATGAAGGGAAAGAGGAAGATGGGGAATGCGGTAGTCATAGGGGATTCCATAGTGAGGGGAACAGACAGGAGGTTCTGTCAGCCTGATAGAGGTACCCGCATGGTGTGTTGCCTCCCAGGTGCCAGGGTACAGGATATCTCAGATCAGGTGCAGAGTATTCTGAAGGGAGAGGGTGACCAGCCAGAAGACTTGGTACATGTCGTTACCAATAACATAAGTAGAAAAAGGGAGGAGGTCCTGAAGAGAGAATTCAGGGAGTTGGGTAGGAAGCTGAAAAGCAGGAC
Source organism: Mobula hypostoma (assembly GCF_963921235.1). NCBI lineage: Eukaryota > Metazoa > Chordata > Chondrichthyes > Myliobatiformes > Myliobatidae > Mobula > Mobula hypostoma. Next base: position 105,418,942 of record NC_086108.1, read on the forward strand.
CTCCAGGGTAGTAATCTCAGGATTGCTGCCTGTGCCACGTGCTGGCGAGTGCAAGACTAGCATGATCAGGCATATTAATGTGCGGCTGAGAGACTGGTGCAGGGGGCAGGGCTTCGGGTTCCTGGATCACTGGGGCCTCTTCTGAGGGAGGTATGACCTGTAAAAAAAGGACATGTTACACCTGAACCCAAAGGGGTCCAATATCCTAGCAGGCAAGTTTAATAGAGCTGTTAGGGAGGGTTTAAACTAATTTGGCAGGGGGATGGGAATCCAAGTGATAGGGCTGAGGAAGGGGAAAACAGAAATAAATCAAAGATAGTGTGCAACAGAGATTATAGAAAGAACAGGCAGGGGATGAGGCTTAATCAAAGCCAGTGGCATGAGCTACAGGGCAAAAGAGACGTGGTGCAGTTAAAACAGAAAGCAGCAAATACCAGACTGAGAGTGTTGTATTTGGATGCACGTAGTATGAGAAATAAAATAGACTATCTTGAAATTCAGCTACAGATTGGCAAGTATGACGTTCTGGCCATCTCTGACTCTTGGCTAAAGGATGACTGCCATTGGGAGCTGGACGTCCAAGGATATACGGTGTATCAGAAAGATAGGCTCGTTGGCAAAGGGGGTGGTATAAGAAATAATATTAAATCATTGGGAAGAGATGACCTAGGATGAGAAGGTGTAGAGTTTCTATGGATTGAGTTAAGAAATGGGAAGGGTAAAAGAACCCTAATGGCAGTTGTATACAGGCCACCAAACAGTAGCTGGGATGTGGATTACAAATTACAGCAGGAGATAGAAAAAGCATATCAGGAAGGCAATGTCATGATAATCGTTGGGGATTTTAACATGCAGTGAAAATTATGACTGAGAAGGTGCAAAAGAAGCTTAATGGTCTGAGCGTGGATAAATCTCCTGGACCTGATGGAATGCACCCTCGGGTTCTGAAGGAAGTAGCTGGAGAGATTGCGGAGGCGTTATTGATAATCTTTCAAGAATCGATAGATTCTGGCATTATACTAATAAAGGCATTCGTTAGTCTTGCGAGACCACGGATCTGTGCCTGGAAAGTCTTCACTCTCCAGGGTGCAGGCCTGGGCAAGGTTGTATGGAAGACCGGCAGTTGCCCATGCTGCAAGTCTCCCCTTTCCACGACACCGATGTTGTCCAAGGGAAGGGGAAAGGCCGATACAGCTTGGCACCAGTGTCGTCGCAGAGCACTGTGTGGTTAAGTGCCTTGCTCAAGGACACAACACGCTGCCTTGGCTGGGGCTCGAACTCACGACCTTCAGGTTGCTAGTCGAATGCCTTAACCACTTGGCCATGTGGCCACACTTGCATTGCACTGGATGACTGGAAAATTGCAAATGTTACTCTGCTATTTAAGAAGGGTGGGAGGCAGCAGAAAGGAAACTATAGACCTGTTAGCCTGACATCAGTGGTTGGGAAGTTGTTGGAATCAACGGTTAGGGATGAGATTACAGAGTTCCTGGAGGCACATGACAAGATAAGCCAAAGCCAGCATGGTTTCCTGAAAGGAAGATCCTGCCTGACGTACCTACTTCAATCCTTTGAGGAAATTACAAGCAGAGTAGACAAAAGAAATGCAGTAGACATGGTGTACTTGGATTTTCAGAAGGCCTTTGACAATGTGCTGCACATGAGGCTGCTTAGCAAGATAAGAGCCCATGGAATTACAGGGAAGATACTTGCGTGGGTGGAGCATTGGCTGATCAGCAGAAAACAGACAGTGGGAATAAAGGGATCCCATTCTGGCTGGCTGCCGGTTACCAGTGGAGTTCCACAGGGATCATTGGTGTTGGGACCGTTACTTTTTGCGATGTATGTCAATGATTTGAACTACAGTATTAAGGGATTTGTGGCTAAATTTACCGATTGTACAAAGATAGGTGGAGGAGCCGGTAGTGTTGAGGAAACAGAGAGCCTTCAGAGAGACTTAGATAGTTTAGAGGAATGGGCAAAGAAGTGGCAAATGAAATACAATGTTGGAAAGTGAATGGTCATGCACTTTGGTGGAAGAAATAAATGGACAGACCATTATTTAGATGAGGAGACAATTCAAAATGCAGAGACGCAAAGAGACTTGGGGGTCCTTGTGCAAGATACCCTGAAGGTTAACCTGCAGAGTGAGTTCATTGTGAAGAAGGTGAATGCAATGTTGGCATTCATTTCTAGAGGTATATAATATAAAAGCAGGGATGTGATGTTGATGCTCTATAATGCACTCGTGAGTCCACACTTGGAGTATTGTGTGCAGTTTTGGGCTCCTTATTTTAGAAAGGATATACTGACATTGGAAATGGTTCAGAGAAGATTCACAAGAAAGATTCCAGGAATGAGAGGGTTACTGTATGAAGAACGTCTGGCAGCTCTTGGGCTGTATTCCCTGGAGTTCAGGAGAATGAGGGGGGATCTCATAGAAACATTCCAAATGTTTAAAGGCCTGAACAGATTAGATATGGCAAAGTTATTTCCCATGGTAGGGGATTCTAGGACAAGAGTATTCAGTATTGAAGTACGTCCTTTTAGAATTGAGTTGCAGAGAAATTACTTTAGTCAGAGGGTGATAAATCTGTGGAATTTGTTGCCACAAGCGACTGTGGAGGCCAAGTCACTGGGTGTATTTAAGGCAGAGATAGATAGGTTCTTGATTAGCTAGGGCATCAAAGAGTATGGGGTGAAAGCAGGGGAGCGGGGATGACTGGATGAAGTGGATCAGCCCATGATTGATTGGCGGAGCAGACTTGATGGGACGAGTGACCTACTTCTGCTCTTGTATCTTATGGTCTTATGGTCTTATGAACTCAGGCCAACAGATTCAGCCTCCCCTGCGGGATCACAGAGATTCTACCTCGGTCTTTTATCAACATTACCAATTTCATTTCTTCCTTTTTAAAGATCTTACTCCCTCGTTCCCAGTCTGATTCAGATCTCTGTAACAACTATTAATCTCTTCAATTCACTTTATTTTCCATGAGTGACTTAGTTTGTACAGTGGTAAGGACAACATCATAGAACTTAAGATACACAGCACCTCATTACATACAGTTAAACACTATGTAAAATACTCACAATAGATAATAAATACTAAAAATTAAAGCATGTGATTTAAAATACAAATACATAGAACATAGAAATCTACAGCACATTACAGGCCCTTCGGCCCATGATGTTGTGCCGACCGTGTAACCTACTCTGGAGACTACCTTGAATTTCCCCAGCGCATAACTCTCTATTTTTCTAAGCTCCATGTACCTATTTAAGAGGCTCTTGAAAGACCCTATCATATCCGCTTCCACAACCATTGCCGGCAGTGCATACCATGCACCCACCATCCTCTGTGTGAAAAACTTACCCCTGACATCCCCTCGGTACCTATTTCCAAACGCCTTAAAACTATGCCCCCTCGTTTTAGTCATCAGGAAAAGCCTCTGGCTATCCACACAATCAATCTCATCATCTTATACACCTCAATCAGGTCACTTCTCATCCTCCGTTTCTCCAAGGAGAAAAGGCCAAATTCAGTCATCCTATTCTCATAAGGTACGCCCTCCAAACCAGGCAACATCCTTGTAAATCTCCTCTGCACTCTCTCTATGGTGTCCACATCCTTCCTGTAGTGAGGTGACCAGACACGAATACAGTACTCCAAATGAGGTCTAAATAAGGTTTAAATATTGCTGTAACATTACTTCATGGCTCTTGAACTCAATCCCACATTTGAGGAATGCCAAGACACCATACGCCTTCTTAACAACACTGTCAATCAACGGAGCAGTTTTGAGTGTCCTATCAACTCGGACCCCAAGATCTCTCAGAACTTTCGCACTGCAAAGAGTCTTACCATTTATATTATATTCTGTCTTCAAATTGGATCTACCAAAATAAACCACTTCACACTAATCTGGGTTATACACATAATGAAACTGACTGTTTTTACTATCAAAGCTGCTATGCATGCGATATATTCAAAATTGGGTGTTGAGGAGGCAAATGGAGGAAGGCACAAAACTAGATCATACTCTTCTGGTGCTGATGGTGAGGGACCTGTAGCGGGTCCAAATGGCATGAGATTGTAGTCTGTGTGAAGTGTATGTGTAATATCCTATACTATTTGTTGATCCTCCTTCATCGTCTGTCTCTTATGGATGCTGCAGAGAGATTCTTGTTCCTGGCCAATCATTTTACTACTTATTCTGACAACTCTGTTCAGTGGGCTGAGGTTGATGGTGTGCATTGCTCCGATCCATGCTGTGATGTAGGTTAATATTGATTCAATGAAGCATTTATAAAATGACTGGAGAATCGGTGGCTGGACCTGAAGTTTCTGCATCTTCCTAAGGAAAAATAGCCGTTGTTGGCACTTGGCGAGTATCAACTCACCAATGGTCTTAAAGGTGATTTTGTTATCTATAGTTGTGCCGAGGTGCTTGTATTCTCCAAAACGCTTTATCGACTGGCCACTTATTTCCAGGGTTGGGGCAGTGTCCTGTTGTTTTCTAAAGTGCACTACCATTTCCTTACTTTTACTGGAGTTCAGGTTCAGGTGGTTGTTTGTGGAACATCCAGAAAATGTATTGATTTCCTCATTGATGTAGTCATCGGAGTTGGTAGTGCCAATGATGACTGTATTATCTGAATAGCTGATTTACTGCATGTCTGGGTGTGAGTTTCTGCAGTCGTCTGTGCACAGTGTGAACAAGGTGGTGAGATAACTGAGCCCTGTGGTGCTCCAGTTGATATTTGCCTGTTGGTGCTCAGATAACCATTATATCTCACTTTTTTCATGTCTGTCTGTGAGGAAGGAGAGGATGAGGGGTATGAGGTGGGGGTTTACACTCATTTGCTGGAGCTTGTGTCCCATGAGATGGGGTTACACAGTGTTAAATGCACCGGAAAAGTCCACAAACAACATCCTAATAAATGACATAGTAATAATTTGTATCCTCTAAGCAGAATTTATATTTAGAGTGTTAGCATTGGTTATGGTATTGTCGTTGGTTTATTATTCACATATGTACCAAGCTACTGTGAAAAGCTTGTCTTGCATACTGTTTGTACTTTTGGACAATGTTAACGAGGAATGCCACAAGTTTGATTCATTTTCTTAGTAGCGCAGAGCATGTGCAGAAGGCAAGGGAGCTACATGGCCTTGTTTTGAGTGAGGATTAGGCCTCGAGCTGTGGTGCCACCTGATTACAGCCACCAGGAGAGAGGCGTCAGTGCCCATGCACTCCACCGGGGATGGTGAGGCACAGGATCCAGGCTGGAGTCAGAGCTGCCCCATTCCGGTGATTGCTTAGCAGAAGACGAGCTCTTTTGTGGCTCAAGTCTGGATTTTTAAAAAAAGTACTGCATGGCTGTATCTTACTGATACCTTTATGTGCCTGTTATCCTGTAGGCACGATGTGTGCTTTGTGCTGTGTGATTGTAGGTGTTGTGTTTTGTACTTTGGTCCCAGAGAAACGCTGTCTCATTTGGCTGTATTCATGGGTATTCATGTATGGTTGAATGACAATTAAACTTGAATTGAATTCAGATCAAATCATTACACAGTGCATTGAGATAGAACAAGGTAAAACAATAACAATGCAGAATAAAGTGTAAAAGCTACTGAGGCCACGTCCACACTACGCCAGATAATTTTGAAAACAAAGCTTTTTCTCTTCGTTTTGACCCTCCGTCCACATTGAAACGGCTTTTTATCCCCCAAAAACGGAGCATTTCTAAAACACACTCCAGAATGTGTAAATTTGAAAACAATTATTGCGCATTGTAGTGTGGACGGGGTAAACGGAGATATTTAAAAACGCTGTCATGACAACACCACAATAACAATGCTTTTTCTGCTTCTGCTTGGTACTGCGCAAGCTGTTATAACGCACAGTCAGTGTGAACGGCGTGAGAGTTAAATTGTAAAGTGAGTTTTTTTGACTAGATCCCCTAAGTTGATTTGATTGAGTCTATCTTTACAAATATTAATGTCAGAAATACTGCGCAGGTCTGGCTGTAGAAGATTCCACTCTCTTGTTGATCTTGGGTAGAGGACGGCTTCATGCGTGTGTTGTTTACTTTATTGTCTACATTAATAGCTTGTTTGGAGTTAAACATCTCCACTGCTTTGCTGACTTTGTAGTCGTTTGTAACTCGCAGAAACAGCTTGACTTCATCGTCTGTCTAAACAAAGAAGTCCGGTCTGCTTTTTCCAGCGGAGGGTTTCTTTGTATTCCTCGAAGACATTGTTGAAAACTTTCTTTCGCTGTTGTTGTTGGTACTCTAGATTTTGACCAATGGAAATAGCACAATGCCACCTCGGAAACGTAAATATTATACCGTTTCCTCTTCACTTGATTTCCGTAGCTGTATCTACGCATGCCCAGTAGGAGTAGATTCGCCCAAATATCCATTTTAATGTGGACAGCAATATTTTGAAAAACGCCTAGTGTGGACGCCTGTCAATTTTACTTGAAACCAGCGTTTTCAAAATTATCCGGTCTAGTGTGGACGTAGCCTGAGAAAGAGCAGTGCAGGTAAACAGTAAAGTGGAAGATCATAGCGAGATAATGTAGACTGAGGTTAAGAGTGCATTTCAGCATTCATTTAAAATGGTGGCATGCAGGGGTGCAGCAACTTCTCTGGCTCCCAATGATGGCACTAGTTTTAAATTCTTAGATAGTGTTTCAAAGTTTCTAATTGTCTGAAGCTCCGTGAACACTCACTGAACTCTTAAACAAGATTGCTTTTAAGCCGCTGGCATTGGAGTTACTAGTTCTGCTCGGCAGACTAGGGACCCTACAGACGCCAGACTCGGCGACAGTGGCCTAGCCTAGGCGGCTCAGCCGGGGAAGTATCAGGCGCAGGTGGTGTGACAGGAAGCCGAGGTGTGGCCAGAGAGCTGGGGCGCTAGCGAGAGTGAGGTACACTACTTACTGAAAGCCTGAGACGCTGCCTTCGAGTTTGGTGACAGAACAACTCTCAGAGCAGCCAGAAGAAATCTTATCTTAGGCATCAAGAGAGCTAAGACTGCCCACGCTCAAAAATTTACCGACAGAACCACACTAGGGTAGATGCCATCGAATCTGTCATGCATCTTGCCCTGACACACCTAGAAAACAAGGACACATGTCAGAATATTGTTTCTCGATTTCAGTTTGGCTTTCATCATTATTGTCCCACAGGTTTCAGAGAATAAATTCCTACTCTTTGGTCTAAACACGCCACTGTGCACCTGGGTGTTGGACTGCCTAACTGACAGAACTCAGATAGTCAGGATATACCTCTTCACCCTTTCATCATCCTCAATATGGGTGCCCCCAGCTGCCCCGAAGGCTGTGTGCTAAACCCATTGTTGTACGCTCAGCTCAAATATCCGAGGAATCAAGTTTGCCGACTCAATATTGGTGGGGCTCATCATCAACAAAAATGAGATGACCGACAAAGAGTAGGAGGAAAAGCTGAAGGCCTGATGCCAAGACAAATAAACTCTTCCTTAATGTCAAAGGTCAAAGGAGATGGTTATTGACTTCAGGAAAAGTCACACCACATTTACATTCAAACAACAGGAATTCTGCAGATGCTGGAAATTCAAGCAACATACATCAAAGTTGCTGGTGAACGCAGCAGGCCAGGCAGCATCTATAGGAAGAGGCGCAGTCGACGTTTCAGGCCGAGACCCTTCGTCCTGACGAAGGGTCTCGGCCTGAAACGTCGACTGCGCCTCTTCCTATAGATGCTGCCTGGCCTGCTGCGTTCACCAGCAACTTTGATGTATGTTGCCACATTTACATTGGTGGCTACAGCAATTTCAAACTCCTGGGAGTACACATTTTGCACAACTTCTTATGCTCTGAGAACACATCCTATACAATCATAAAAGCTCACCAACACATCTACGTTTTGAAGAAGCTGAAGAGAGATGGACTATGCACATCTATATGACAGATACACAGCAGAGAGCATTTAACAAGCTACATCACTGCTTGGTATGGAAACTGCACTGTGGCAGACAGGAAGTCTCTGTAATGGATAATTAAAACTACCCAATGCATCACTAGCGCCAACCTACCTGCCATCAAGGACTTGTATACAGAAAGGTGCTGAGAAAAGGCCACTAACATCATGATAGATCCCATCCACCATGCTCATGGACTGTTTATCCCACTCCCATTAGGGAGGAGGCTATGTAGCATCCACACCAGGATGACCAGAGCCAAAGCAGTTACTTTCCCCAAGCAGTAAGGCTGATCAATGCCTCCACTCACTACCCCAACCCACCACATCCCCATCCACACCATTTAAGGGTTTTGGCCCAAAAAATCGACTGTTTACTCCTTTCCATAGATGCTGCCTGGTCTGCTGAGTTCCTCCAGCATTTTGTGTGTGAGGTGAGGTGAGGTGAGTTGATCATAGTTGAACATTGATACTGCATCCTAGATGTCTAGATATGCAAGCCTGGGCAGTACGATATGGAGCTGTTGGCCATGTAGCAAGGTCCCCCGCTCCACGCATCTGATGGACCCAAAGGGACGGCAGAGACCAATACAGTTTGGTACTAGCAGCGTCGTAGGAGTTGCCAGTCAACATTGAACTTATTGTAGGACTGCCTTAGGAACTTCAGCTCTGGATTTTCCCTTGGAATTTACTCCTGAAGCCTTCCCCATGAATGGGTATAGCTGCAATGAAGCGGAGGTTTGAGATCAAAGTTTTCCTTCTCCAAGATGAGCTGCCAACCACGGCTGATGAACCCCTCCTGCTCGTAACGATTCGTTTTAAGGCACCAGCAACCTGCCTTTGCCACTTCTCCTGTTAGTAGAAACGGTTCCACCAGGCTTAGTAGCTAATTCACACGTGAAGGCCAGGAGCTGGACTTCATTGTCAGAGGCTATTTGAGGCAGACGCCATTGGGAGCATTTAATACCTGGTAGGAGCTTGTCCCCATTACCACCCCTGGCTATAAGAAATTTAAGGAACCATTTGTGTGTATTACTTTGATTGCCAGGATCTGCAGATTGTCCCTTGTTTGTGATTCAACCACACTACTTTATAGAAACATAGAAACATAGAAAATAGGTGCAGGAGTAGGCCATTCAGCCCTTCGAGCCTGCACCGCCATTCAGTATGATCATGGCTGATCATCCAACTCAGAACCCTGCACCAGCCTTCCCTCCATACCCCCTGATCCCTTTAGCCACGAGGGCCATATCTAACTCCCTCTTAAATATAGCCAATGAACTGGCCTCAACTGTTTCCTGTGGCAGAGAGTTCCACAGATTCACTACTTTCTGTCTGAAGAAGTTTTTCCTAATCTCGGTCCTAAAAGGCTTCCCCTTTATCCTCAAACTGTGGCCTCTCGTTCTGGACTTCCCCAACATTGGGAACAATCTTCCTGCATCTAGCCTGTCCAATCCCTTTAGGATTTTATACGTTTCAATCAGATCCCCCCTCAATCTTCTAAATTCCAACGAGAATAAGCCTAGTTCATCCAGTCTTTCATCATATGAAAGTCCTGCCATCCCAGGAATCAATCTGGTGAACCTTCTTTGTACTCCCTCTATGGCAAGGATGTCTTTCCTCAGATTAGGGGACCAAAACTGCACACAATACTCCAGGTGTGGTCTCACCAAGGCCTTGTACAACTGCAGTAGTACCTCCCTGCTCCTGTACTCGAATCCTCTTGCTATAAATGCTAGCATACCATGCGCCCTTTTCACCGCCTGCTGTACCTGCATGCCCACTTTCAATGACTGGTGTATAATGACACCCAGGTCTTGTTGCACTCCCCTTTTCCTAATCGGCCACCATTCAGATAATAATCTGTTTTCCTGTTTTTACCACCGAAGTGGATAACTTCACATTTATCCACATTAAATTGCATCTGCCATGAATTTGCCCACTCACCTAACCTATCCAAGTCACCCCGCATCCTCTTAGCATCCTCCTCACAGCTAACACTGCCGCCTAGCTTCGTGTCATCCGCAAACTTGGAGATGCTGCATTTAATTCCCTCATCCAAGTCATTAATATATATTGTAAACAACTGGGGTCCCAGCACTGAGCCTTGCGTTACCCCACTAGTCACTGCCTGCCATTCTGAAAAGGTCCCATTTATTCTCACTCTTTGCTTCCTGTCTGCCAACCAATTCTCCATCCACATCAATACCTCACCCCCAATACCGTGTGCTTTAAGTTTCCACACTAATCTCCAGAGTGGGACCTTGTCAAAAGCCTTTTGAAAATCCAAATATACCACATCCACTGGTTCTCCCCTATCTACTCTACTAGTTACATCCTCAAAAAATGCTATGAGATTCATCAGACATGATTTTCCTTTCACAAATCCATGCTGACTTTGTCCGATGATTTCACCGCTTTCCAAATGTGCTGTTATCACATCTTTGATAACTGACTCTAGCAGTTTCCCCACCACCGATGTCAGGCTAACCGGTCTATAATTCCCTGGTTTCTCTCTCCCTCCTTTTTTAAAAAGTGGGGTTACATTAGCCACCCTCCAATCCTCAGGAACTAGTCCAGAATCTAACGAGTTTTGAAAAATTATCACTAATGCATCCACTATTTCTTGGGCTACTTCCTTAAGCACTCTGGGATGCAGACCATCTGGCCCTGGGGATTTATCTGCCTTTAATCCCTTCAATTTATCTAACACCACTTCCCTACTAACATGTATTTCGCTCAGTTCCTCCATGTCACTGGACCCTCTGTTCCCTACTATTTCCGGAAAATTATTTATGTCCTCCTTAGTGAAGACAGAACCAAAGTAATTATTCAATTTGTCTGCCACGTCCTTGCTCCCCATAATCGATTCACCTGTTTCTGTCTGTAGGGGACCTACATTTGTCTTAACCAATCTTTTTCTTTTCACATATCTATAAAAGCTTTTACAGTCAGTTTTTATGTTCCCTGCCAGTTTTCTCTTATAATCTTTTTTCCCCTTCCTAATTAAGCCCTTTGTCCTCCTCTGCTGAACTCTGAATTTCTCCCAGTCCTCAGGTGAGCCACTTTTTCTGGCTAATTTGTATGCTTCTTCTTTGGAATTGATACTATCCCTAATTTCCCTTGTTAGCCACGGGTGCACTACCTTCCTTGATTTATTCTTTTGCCAAACTGGGATGAACAATTGTTGTAGTTCATCTATGCGATCTTTAAATGCTTGGCATTGCACATCCACCGTCAACCCTTTAAGTGTCATTTGCCAGTCTATCTTGGCTAATTCACGTCTCATACTTTCAAAGTTACCCTTCTTTAAGTTCAGAACCTTTGTTTCTGAATTAACTATGTCACTCTCCATCTTATCATTTATCAGTTAACTTTATCAGTTCCTATTAGTCATTTTACACTGTACCGAGCATCACTTTATGGACATGCAATCAATATGTACATAAGCTATCTTTATTTACCGTGTTTTTATTATTCTATTCCTTGTCTTATTGTATTTTTTTTGTGGTGCATCAGATTTGGAGTAACAATTATTTCATTCTCCTTTATACTTGTCTTCTGAAAATGACATTTAACAATCTAGAATCTTGAAATATTGATTGTTTATTCCCCTGCATAGATGCTGCCTGACTTGCTGAGTTCCTCCAGCATTTTATGTGTGTTGTTTGGGATTTCCAGCATCTGCAGAATCTCTTGGGTTTAAAATATACTCCTCAGAATTTTGAAGAACTATATTAAATATCATGTGAGCTTGTCAATTTAAGGGATAGCAACACAGGATGTTCTAGTCTTTCTGTACTGAGTACATTTCAGTCAAATGCTTCCTTATTAATGAGTCGCTGTTCAAGCAGAGCATCAGAAAGGCACACATAAACCTCAATTTCATCACATTTTACAGTTCCTGTAATGCCATTTTGTACCTAACAGCTCATTAACTGCTCATTAACAGCTCATTCAATGTTCACAAAATCTTGTTTTCCACAATCCGACTGTGTCTCGGGGCTAGCGAGAGACTTTCATTTCCTCTGATCTTACTGATGAGACATTATGCCAAGACCTCTTTCTGCTCTCTCAGGTGGGCATAACAGATCCTCTGGTATTATCTTGTGGAGAGGATGAGGTAGTTTTCTGCAAAGTCCTTGCCAGTGCAGAGCCCTCTACCATCATCACTCAGACAGATTACCTGGTCATTATTACATTGTTTGTGGAACCTTGCTGTGTGCATTTTGGCTTAAAAATAGTTTAGGGAAATTCTGGGGATGCAAAAATTGCAGTATTCAAAGACTCAAGAATTGTGCAGATGCTGGAGATCTTGAGCAACACACACAAAACACTAGATAACCCAGACAGGCAGGCAGCATCTGTGGAGAGGAATAAAGAGTTGATGTTTCAGGCAAAACCTGTCATTGGGTTGTCATGAGCTCCACCTTGTCCCTGACAACTGTTCCTAAAAGTAGACAAGAGATTCTGGAGATGCAAGAAACTTTGAGAACTCAGTAAGTCAGGCAGCATCTATAGATGGGAATAAATATTTAATGTTTCAGGCCAAAGCTCTTCATTATGACTGTGTAGGAAGGGGAGGAAGCCAGATTAAGAAGATAGGGGACAGGTGAGAGGTGACCAGAGTGTAGCCCCCTCTGGCCAGCCTCAGGGTCGCTCAGCTTGCTGTCGTCTAGGGAAACAGCCTCGGCCCCACCAAACTGGGTAATTAGTTTGTGTGGATGCTGTGTGATGTACCCCACCCCGCCCAAATAACAGACAATACACCAGACACGATTAAATGATTTACAGTTTATAGATATTACTGGAACTATATAATTAATAGAGAATAAAATATAAAAGGAAAATAAAAGGTGCCACACTTATCAAAGTTCAATCTCTTCATGCACAAACAGTTGGAGCTCAGGAGCCTTCCTCTTCACCCTGCGACCCCTCGGACCACCTCGACTGGCCACCTGGGACCAACAATGGTGGTCGACCAGATGCTCCACACAAGTCCCTCTCCTTGCCGAATGCCCTCCTCGGGGTCCGACCCCGTTAGCAGACGTCACAGCACCTGGTCCATCCTCTGTTTCTCTCTTCTGCCTTCTGCCCCAAAACCCCGCACATACAGTATCTTCAAATACACCAAAAACATAACAACTATCCCAATTGGTTCGTAACATATTCTTATCACACTCTAAACCAAAACAAGCTGATAGCGCAAAAACTTTCTCAGTGCTTAACAGAACAAAGAAGCATTCCCAAGTATAACATAATAAAGAAGCCATTTTAATTAGCCTACGCAGTAACGTAAGAGACAGAACCCCCTTATAAGAGGTAGGTGGATAAGTGGGACAATGAAGTAAGAAGCTGGGAGGGGGTAGGCAGAAGAGGTAAAGGGCTGAAGAAGAAAGATTCTAGGAATATAGGAAAGGGCAGTGAACCATAGAAGAAAGGAAAGGAGAAGGGGCATCAGTAGGCAGTGATGTGAGGTGATGAAGAGGTCTGCTGCCACACACACAAAATGTTGGAGGAACACAGGACAGGCAGCACTTTTTAGGGGCATAAACAGTTGATGTCTCAGGTCAAGACCCCTCATCAGGACTGGAAAGGAAGGCAGAATAAGAAGGTGGAAGGAGGTGACAGAATGCAAGCTGCCAGGTGGTAGAGAAGATGGGGTTATTCTCAAATAATCTTCTCCTTTTTGCGTCTAGTTTGCCTTCATGTCAGCGTGCTTTCCTCTCATCCTCTCCCCGACAAACAGTGAGAATGAAGAACATGGACAAAATGCTGGAGGAACTAACAGCTCATTTTTCTTTTCCTCCAGCATCAGACTTTTGAATGAACAATGAACTTATTTTTTGGACCTCTCTAAAAATATGTAACTATATAAATTTCTTATCGTAATTAATAGTATTTGTATGTATTGCGCTCTACTGCTGCCATAAAACAGCAAATTCCATTATATATAATCGTGATATGGGGGAGGTACGGCATGGTAGTGTAGTGGTTAGCACAACACTGTAGAGTAACACCAGTCGGGGTTTAATTCCCACTGCCGTTTATCAGGAGTTTGTACATTCTCCCCATGACCATGACCATCACCACAGTTCAGTTGGGAGGTTAATTGGCCATTATCAATTGTGCCGTGATTAGGCTGGGATTAAATCAGAGGTTACTACACAGTGTGGCTCGAAGGGCCAGAAGGGTCTATTCCACTCTCTATCTCAATAAATAAGTAAATATTGATTGTATGTCCATAAAGTGACACCAGACACAGGAGTGCTAGTACATAAAGCGACTCTGACCTCCCACCTACTTGTAAATATTGAGCCCTTGAGTTCCTATCTTTTCACCTATTTTACATCCTTTTCTGTACTAGCATGTAGGAGAGTGGTGGTGGGGGGAAAGGTTTGGGTAGTATTGGGCAGATTGCATTTAGCTGCAGAATAAATTGCATATATTAGCATTAAATTTGCATTACGGAGAACACAGAGCCCAGCATCACTTTATGGACATACAATCAATCTATGTATATAAGCTCGCTTATGTATTTATATTTAATATGTTTTTTATTATTGTTTTCTTTACTTTCTTGTGTTTTGAGCTGCATCAAGATTCAAAATTGTTTAATGTCCTTTCCAGTACACAAATATAAAGGAGAAATATAAAATAATTCTTTCTCTGGATCTGATGCAGTGAAAAAATAAAATCACAATCAGATAAAAGACACAGTAGTTTAGAAAAATACACAATAAATATAAATACATAAAATACAATAAACATAAATACATAATTACATACATAACACAGTAGTGTTATGGTTAGCATAACGCTTTACAGTACAGGTGACCCCGTTTCAATTCCCACCTCTGTCTATAAGGAGTATGTACAGTCTTCCCATGGCCCTATGGATTTCCTCCCTTAGTCCAAAGATGTATCGGTTGGTAGGTCATTGGAAATCGTCCTTAAATTAAGCTAAGGTTAAAAATATTTGGGGTTGCTGGGTGTCACGGCTCAAAGGGCCAGAATGGTCTCAATCTCAATACATATATAGGCATCCGTTAGTCTCGTGAGACCATGGATTTGCGCCTTGGAAGGTACCCAGGGCGCAGGCCTGGGCAAGGTTGTATGGAAGACCGGCAGTTGCCCATGCTGCAAGTCTCCCCTCTCCATGCCACCGATGTTGTCCAAGGGAAGGGCACCAGGGCCGATACGGCTTGGCACCGGCGTCGTCGCAGAGCAATGTGTGGTTCAGTGCCTTGCTCAAGGACACACACGCTGCCTCAGCTGAGGCTCGAACTAGCGACCTTCAGATTACTAGACCGACGCCTTAACCACTTGGCCACATGCCAACACTCAATCTCAATAAATAAGTAAATATTAAACCCGATTCTGATTCTGAAGCTGCGTTTACGGATGAAACTAATGTTTTGGGCTGAGTCCCTTCATTAGGACTGAAATTGGGTCACTGTCAGGCGAGGAAAGAGGAAAGGACAGGCAGAGCAGGGTTCCCCTGCGGCAATTCCCCTCAACAACAAGTATACCGCATTGGATACTGTTGGAGGGGATGACTTACCTGGGACAAGCTGCAGTAGCCGGATCTCTGGCACTGAGTCTGGCTCTGCAGTGCAGAAGGGAGGGGGGGAAAAGAGGAGAGCAGTAGTGATAGGAGACTCGATAGTTAGAGGTGCAGATAGGAGGTTCTGTGGTCGTGACAGAGAATCCAGGATGGTTTGTTCCCTCCCGGGTGCCAGGGTCAAGGATGTCTCTGATCGATTGCATGACATTCTGAAGTGGGAGGGTTACCAGCCAGATGTCGTGGTGCACATCGGTACCAATGACATAGCAAGGAAGTGGCTGAGGAACTGGTGTAGGGGGCAGGGTTTCAGATTTCAGGATCATTGGGACCTCTTCTGGGGCAGGTGGGACCTGCACAAGAGAGACGGGTTACACTTGAACTACAGGGGGACCAATATCCTTTCAGGGAGGTTTGTTAGTGCTATTGGGGAGGCTTTAAACTAGATTTGCAGGGGGATGGGAACCAGAGTGCCAGAGCTGACAGTGTGGCTGGGGTGAAAATAAATGATGTTAAAAGTTCAAGCAAATCGGCTAATAGAAAGGTTGTGAGTGGTGGTAAAAATCTTCTGAGGTGTATATATTTCAATGCTAGGAGCATTGCGGGGAAGGCGGATGAGTTGAGGGCATGGATTGACATGTGGATTTATGACGTTATAGCAATTAGTGAAACTTGGCTACAGGAGGGGCAGGACTGGCAGCTTAATATTCCAGGGTTCCGATGTTTCAGATGTGACCGAGGCAGAGGAATGAAAGGTGGGGCAGTAGCATTGCTTGTTAGGGAAAATATTACAGCAGTGCTCAGGCAGGACAGATTAGAGGGTTTGTCTGCTGAGTTCTTATGGGTGGAGCTGAGAAACAGGAAAGGTATGGCCACATTAGTGGGATTGTATTACAGACCACCCAATAGTCAATGAGAATTGGAAGAGCAAATCTGCAGAGAGATAGCAGGCAACTGCAGGAAACATAAAGTTGTGGTGGTAGGAGATTTTAATTTTCCATACATTGATTGGGACTTCCATACTGTTAGGGGTCTAGATGGTTTAGAGTTTGTCAAATGTGTTCAGGAAAGTTTTCTAAATCAATATATAGAGGGACCAACTAGAGGGGATGCAATATTGGATCTCCTGTTAGGAAACGAGTTAGGACAAGTGACAGAGGTCTGTGTAGGGAGCACTTTGGTTCCAGTGATCATAACACCAGTAGTTTCAACTTGATCATGGACAAGGATAGATCTGGTCCTAGGGTTGAGGTTCTTAACTGAAGAAGGCCAAATTTGAAGAAATGAGAAAGGATCTAAAAAGCGTGGATTGGGACAGGTTGTTCTCTGGCAAGGATGTGATCGGTAGGTGGGAAGCCATCAAAGGAGAAATTTTGAGAGTGCAGAATTTGTATGTTCCTGTTAGGATTAAAGGCAAAGTGAATAGGAATAAGGAACCTTGGGTCTCAAGGGATATTGCAACTCTGATAAAGAAGAAGAGGGAGTTGTATGACTTGTATAGGAAGCAGGGAGTAAATAAGGTGCTTGAGGAGTATAAGAAGTGCAAGAAAATACTTAAGAAAGAAATCAGGAGGGCTAAAAGAAGACATGAGGTTGCCTTGGCAGTCAAAGTGAAGGATAATCCAAAGAGATAATACAGGTATATTAAGAGCAAAAGGAATGTAAGGGATAAAATTGGTCCTCTTGAAGATCAGAGTGGTCGGCTATGTGCAGAACCAAAGGAAATGGGGGAGATCTTAAATAGGTTTTTTGCGTCTGTATTTACTAAGAAACTGGCATGAAGTCTATGGAATTAAGGGAAACAAGTAGTGAGATCATAGAAATTGTACAGATCGAAAAGGAGGGGGTCCTTGCTGTCTTGAGGAAAATTAAAGTGGATAAATCCCTGGGACCTGACAGGGTGTTCCCTCGGACCTTGAAGGAGACTAGTGTTGAAATTGCGGGGGCCCTGGCAGAAATATTTAAAATGTCGCTGTCTACAGGTGAGGTGCCGGAGGATTGGAGAGTGGGTCATGTTGTTCCGTTGTTTAAAAAAGGATCGAAAAGTAATCCAGGAAATTATAGGCCAGTAAATTTAAAGTCGGTAGTAGGTAAGTTATTGTAGGGAGTACTAAGAGTCAGAATCTACAAGCATTTGGATAGACAGGGACTTATTAGGGAGAGTCAACATGGCTTTGTGCGTGGTAGGTCATGTTTGACCATTTATTGGAGTTTTTCGAGGAGGTTACCAGGAAAGTGGATGAAGGGAGGGCAGTGGATATTGTCTACGTGGACTTCAGTAAGGCCTTTGACAAGGTCCCACATGGGAGGTTAGTTAGGAAAATTCAGTCACTAGGTATACATGGAGAGGTGGTAAATTGGATTAGACATTGGCTCAATGGAAGAAGCCAAAGAGTGGTAGTAGAGAATTGCTTCTCCGAGTGGAGGCCTGTGACTAGTGGTATGCCACAGGGATCAGTGCTGGGTCCATTGTTTTTGTCATCTATATCAATGATTTGGATGATAATGTGGTAAATTGGATCAGCAAATTTGCTGATGATACAAAGATTGGAGGTGTAGTAGACAGCGAGGATGTTTTCAGAGCCTGCAGAGGGACTAGGACCAGCAGGAAAAATGGGCTGAAAAATGGCAGATGGAGTTTAATACAGACAAGTGTGAGGTATTGCACGTTGGAAGGACAAACCAAGATAGAACATACAGGGTTAATGGTAAGGCACTGAGGAGTGCAGTGGAACAGAGGGATCTGGGAATACAGATACAAAATTCCCTACAAGTAACGTCACAGGTAGATAGGGTGGTAAAGAGAGCTTTTGGTACATTGGCCTTTATTAATCAAAGTATTGAGTATAAGAGCTGGAATGTTATGATGAGGTTTTATAAAGCATTGGTGAGGCCGAGTCTGGAGTATTGTGTTCAGTTTTGGTCACCAAATTACAGGAAGGATATAAATAAGGTTGAAAGAGTGCAGAGAAGGTTTACAAGGATGTTGCGGGACTTGAGAAACTCAGTTACAGAGAAAGGTTGAATAGATTAGGACTTTATTCCCTGGAGTGTAGAAGAATGAGGGGAGATCTCATAGAGGTATATAAAATTATGATGGGTATTGATAGAGTGAATGCAAGCAGGCTTTTTCCACTGAGGCAAGGGGAGAAAAAAACCAGAGGACATGGGTTAAGGGTGAGGGGGGGAAAAGTTTAAAGGGAACATTGGGGGGGCTTCTTCACACAGAGAGTGGTGGGAGTGTGGAATGAGCTGCCAGACAAGGTGGTAAATGTGGGTTCTTTTTTAACATTTAAGAATAAATTGGACAGATACATGGATGGGAGGCGTATGGAGGGATATGGTCCGTGTGCAGGTCAGTGGGACTAGGCAGAAAATGATTCGGCACAGCCAAGAAGGGCCAAAGGGCCTGTTTCTGTGCTGTAGTTTCTATGGTTCTATGGTTCTATGAAGGAGACATCAATCCTGACTGATGTGATAGAATGATCATGGTACGACTAAAGCAGCTACAGTTATTCAGTCACAAAAGCAATTCCTTAAAGCTGAGGCAATATCAGTAGCTTCACTTCACCTCAGTGCATGTGACTGGCGGTGGTTGACCGTCTTGTCCAACGATGATAGGAAACCTGTGCGGGTGCAGTTTTAAAGCAGTCCTAGTGTAGGGGAACGACCCAGTGTTTGCCGGGCTGGATGGATTGAAAAGGCAGGGTGTCGGGACCAGAGGTGAGGGTCAAGCCAGTTCTGCTCGCTGCTCCACTACGTTTACTCCTCTCTCTCTGCGGTACTAAGGCTGAAACTATGGGCTTGCTCTGATCTTCGTGTCTGCGAGCTTCACGAGGGTTTGCCCTGCTGGGTGCACTGAGGCTGAAGCTGTGGGCCTGCTCTGGCTGCTCTGTGGGTCTGCTCTGGCTGCTCTGTGAGTCTGCTCTGGCTGCTCTGTGGGTCTGCTCTGGCTGCTCCACGGGTCTGCTCTGGCTGATCTGTGAGTATGCTCTGGCTGCTCCGTGGGCCTGCTCTGGCTGCTCTGTGGGTCTGCTCTGGCTGCTCCATGGGCCTGCTCTGGCTGCTCTGTGAGTCTGCTCTGGCTGCTCCGTGGGGCTGCTCTGGCTGCTCTGTGAGTCTGCTCTGGCTGATCTGTGAGTCTGCTCTGGCTGCTCCGTGGGCCTGCTCTGGCTGCTCTGTGGGTCTGCTCTGGCTGCTCCGCGGGCCTGCTCTGGCTGCGCTGTGAGTCTGCTCTGGCTGCTCCGCGGGCCTGCTCTGGCTGCTCTGTGAGTCTGCTCTGGCTGCTCTGTGAGTCTGCTCTGGCTGCTCTGTGGGTCTGCTCTGGCTGCTCTGTGGGCCTGCTCTGGCTGCTCCGTGGGCCTGCTCTGGCTGCTCTGTGAGTCTGCTCTGGCTGCTCCGTGGGCCTGCTCTGGCTGCTCTGCGCCACGTCTCTATGGACTCACTTTCATTCTGAATGCTGTTGCTTGCTTCTATTGTTTGCACGGTGTGTGTTTCTTCTCTGTCTGTGCATTGGGTGTTTGCTGGTCTTTTTCTTAACATTTTTGGGTTTCAGATAAGCAGACGAATCACAATTTTGTATAATTTATACATACTTTGAGATACTAAATGTACTTTGAACTTTGGAAAATCCATTCCACTGGAACAGTTCCACTCTCTCATCCTCCAACAAATGTCACAAACTGGGGTTTTCCTTGGTTGCAGTGGATGACCATGTCATCGTCTGTGCCTTGTCATGTTCTTCACACTCCATGGGGTGTTGGATCTCATTGTAGATCTCATCCAGCCAGAGCTGACTTGATAATCTAGGACAGGCATGTCCCTATCTCACTGGGGTATGAGGCTGCCAGACCCTCACCTGGTGTAGATCTCCTGTCGAAGCAGTGTACTGGGGTGTGGCCGCTGTCACATGCAAACTGCTACTTGGAGCCACAGGCGAGAGCTGAGTGTTTGGCGGGGACCAAAGTTGAGTGAGCTGATCTGGGGTTGGACATGACAGGCCCCTTCACCAGAGCTACTGGCCCTCCCTGGATACCCCACACATCCCACATGTGATTATAATAAACTGGTTTACTAACTTACCAACAGAGCTTTAACAAGGTAAGTTCAGTGTATGGTAAACAGCTACGCAGGACACTTTAGAGGAAGAGAAGGAGTCTTTTGGAAGCTTTAGAGAGGGTGCAGAGGAGATTCACCAGGATGATGCATACCCTGTGGGGATATGTGTACCAGATGATAAGAGGCAAAGGTCGCGTGGACAGCCAGAGGCTTTTTTCCAGGGATGAAATGGCTCATGCAAGGAGACATAAAGGTGATTTTGGGAACATATAGGAGGGATGTCAGAGGTAATTTATTTTCCATGGGGGTTTATAGGGGTGTGGAATGCCCTGCCAGGAATAGTGTAGTGACAGATACATCGGGGACGTTTCAGATAGGCACATGGATGATAGAAAAACCGAGGGCTTTGTGTGAGGGAAGGGTTAGGTTGATCTTAGAGTAGGTTAAAAGGTCAGCACAACGTCATGGACTGAGGGGATTGTACTGTGCTGCGGCGTTCCATGCTCCGTGTTTGGTGTGCACTCTTCTGAGCGTTCAGACACTCGTATCTGAAACTCGTAAATTGTAAATCTGTAAATTGTTTTCTTATTTTCAGAATCAGAATCAGGTTTAATATCGCTGGCATATGTCGTGAAATTTATATTTATATTTGAGGTGGTTAAATTAAATAAGCAGTGCAAAAATAGAAGTAAAAATGTAGTGAGGTCGTGTTTGTGGGTTTGATGTCCTTTGAGAAATCTAATCGCAGAGGTGATGAAGCTGCTTCTGAATTATTGAGTGTGTGTCTTTAGGCTTCTGTACCTCCTTCCTGGTGGAATCAATAAGAACAAGGTATGAACTGGATGATGGTGGTCCTTAATGATGGACGCCAACTTTTGAGACGTCGCTCCTCGAAGATGTCCTGGGTACCACGAAGGCTAGTGTCCATGATGGAGTTTATAAATCCCCGCAGCTTATTTTGATCCTGTACGACAGCTCTCCTCCCCGCTCCACACCAGACAGTGATACAGCAGGTTAGAATGCTCTCCATGGTATATCTGCAGAAATTTGCCAGTGTCTTTGGTAACATACCAAATCTCCTCAAACTCCGAACGAAATACAACTGCTGCTGTGCCTTCTTTGTAGCTGCATCAGTATGTTGGGTCCAGGTTAGATCCTCAGAGATATTGACACTCAGGAACTTGAAATTGCTCACTCTCTCCACTTTTGAGGCTGGTGTGTGTTCCTTCATCTTAACCTTTCTGAAGTTCACAATCAGTTCTTTGGTCTCACTGACGTTGAGTGTAAGGTTGGTGCTGCGACACCATTCAACTAGCTGATATATTCCACTCCTGTATGTGCACACGTCACCATCCACATTGTATCATTAGCAAATTTATAGATGGCATTTGAGCTGTGCCTGGCCACACAGTCATGGGTGTACAGAGAGTAGAGCAGTGGGCTAAGCACGCCTTCCCTGAGCTGTGCCAATGTCGATCGCTCGTGAGGTGGAGGTGTTATTTCCAACCCGCACAGGCTACGGGCTTCCGGCAGAGAGAGGTACAGAGGCTGAGGTTCTGGAGCTTGTACTGAGGGTGTACATGTGCTGATGGCTGGGAGATCAAGAACTAGAACTAGAACTCTACTGTCAAGATGAAACCACACTCAGGTTGGAGGAACAACACCTTATATTCCGTCTGGGTAGCCTCCAACCAGATGGCATGAACATTGACTTCTCTAACTTCCGTTAATGCCCCACCTCCCCTTCGTACCCTATCCATTATTTATTTATTTATTTATCTCTCTCTGTCTCTCTCTCTCTCTCTCTCTCTCTCTCTCTCTCCCCCTCTCTCTCTCTCTCTCCTTTTTCTCCCTCTGTCCCTCTCACTATACCCTTTGCCCATCCTCTGGGCTTCCCCCCTCCCCCTTTCTTTCTCCCTAGGCCTCCTGTCCCATGATCCTCTCATATCCCTTTTGCCAATCAACTGTCCAGCTCTTGGCTCCATCCCTTCCCCCTCCTGTCTTCTCCTTTCATTTCAGATCTCCCCCTCCCCCTCCCACTTTCAAATCTCTTCTTTCAGTTAGTCCCGACGAAGGGTCTCAGCCCGAAACATCAACTGTACCTCTTCCTATAGATGCTGCCTGGCCTGCTGTGTTCACCAGCAATTTTTATGCGTGTTGCTTGAAATTCCAGCATCTGCAGATTTCCTAGTGTTTGCGAAGAACTAGAAGAAATAAGTTTAGGGTAAGGGGGAGAAATTTAACAAGAACTTTATGGGTAATATATTTATACAAAAGGTGACATCAGTGTAAATGAGCTGCCAAGGGAAGTGGTTGGGGCAGGTACAATAACAACATTTAAAAGACCATTGGATTGGAAATATTTAGAACAGGCATTCACAAACTTTTTAATGTCATGGGCCCCTACTCTTAACCAAGGGGTCCGTGGACACCAGGTTGGTTACAGACCAAAATGGCAAATGGTACTAGCTTGGACGGGGTATCCTGGACCTGACAGGCTGAAGAGCCTTTTTTGTGCTGTTTAACTCTACGACAATGAACAGAGAAGATGGAGTGTGACAGATGACAAAACTATTCAACTTGTAGACAGCGAGGAGTGGTATTACAATTTACCTGCTGAGGGTTAATTGTGTTTCACAACATCCTCCAACTCCTGGGTAAATTTAATCCCCACCAATCTGTAGTGAATTCCTGAGAAGAAAAAATCTAATTTTGAAATCCTATAAATCAGCCATGGGGTGTAGCTCAGTGAGGGCACTCATCAAAGATCCCAGAGGGCCAGTTAGACAGACAAAGCTATAAAAACCATCTCTTAAGCAGAATTATCTTGGTTAAAAAAAACTGAGCCTGTCATGAATAAAGCACGATGATTTACCAGCATACTTCAAGCATATTATTGGAAAGACAATAATTATTTCAGTTCAGATGAAGTTCTCTCAGCTCCTAGGTATCTCTTTCACACTACTGTGGCTTCATGTGTAATCATCGAGAAAGATGGGCTTCTGAATTATCTGGGGCAAATGTATGTATAATTAGCTGTTTATCTGCAGTGGATTGATATCCTCCTACCCCCCTCTACCATTCCCCCCCTCCACATTCTACAACATTCTCCACCAGCCTTTAAGAACAGCAGGGAGAAAGAACAAATCTAATTTGGTGAACAAAGCCTCATTTAACACAGGGGTACCAAGGAATTAATCAAGTTTGTGCCTACTTTAATAGTGGCTTACCCGGCGACAATTTTTAACTGGAATGATTGCACATGCAGAATCACAGTAAAGTTCCCAACACGCTCGGCCATTTGGCCCATCATGCCTGGGGCATTCAATCTAATAAAGATTTGCTTTACTTGTCGCAAGTGCTTTGCAACATCGAAACGTGCAGTGAAATACATCGTTTGCGTCAGCAGCCCACACAGTCCATGGTGGTTCTGGGGACAGCGCACAAGTGTCACCGTGCTTCCAGCACCATCATAACATGCCCACAACTGACCATTCCTGACCGGTACATCTGCGGAATGTGGGAGGAAAACAGTGGAACATCGTGCAGTCATGGGGAGAACATAGAAACTCCTTACAGGCAGCAGTGGGAATGGAACCTGGGTTACTAATGTGTAATGCTGTTATGCTAGCTGCCACACTACCGTGATATCACCAGTCCCAATTTAACTGGGGCAAACCACAGAATTGCTGGAGGAATTCAGCAGGTCAGGCAGCATCTATGGAGGGAAATAAACAGCAGAAATTGTAGATTGAGACTCTCCATCTGGACTGAAAGTGAGTAGGGACACAGCAATATAAAAAGTATAAGAGGATGAAGGATAAGTAGGGTGAGCAAAATCTGCCAGGTGATAGGTGGATCCCAGTGAGGGGGAGGGTTTGATAGACGGACAAAGGAGGAGAGAGTGGGAATGATGTCAGAATCTGGGAGGTCATAGGTGGAAGTGACACGACTGAAGATGATGGAATTAAATAGGAGAGAAAGGTCGAGCTTGCAACAAAGGGAGAGGAAATATTGGGAGGAGTGTGAGAGTAATGGATGGCTAATTGGTTTATCATTGTCATTTTCAAGATTTAAGATTGTTTAATGTCATTTCAAGTATACAAGTTTTTAAGGAGAACAAAATACTTGTTACTCCAGATACAATGCAGTACAAAGTAACACAATAGTAATAAAAAGCACAATATATATAAACACATAAAATAGCTTATATATGTATATTGATTGTACATCCATAAAGTGAAGCTAGGTACAAGATGTGTATACATAAGGTAACTCTGACAGGAAATGATAAGTTTGGGGGTGTGCAACACACATCAAAGTTGCTGGTGAACGCAGCAGGCCAGGCAGCATCTCTAGGAAGAGGTACAGTCGACGTTTCAGGCTGAGACCCTACGTCAGGACTAACTGAAGGAAGAGCTAGTAAGAGATTTGAAAGTGGGAGGGTGAGGGGGAGATCCAAAATGATAACCCCTGCCCATCCTCTGGTTCCCCCCTGCTTCCCCTTTTCCTTCTCCCTGGGCCTCCTGTCCCATGATCCTCTCATATTTCCTTTGCCTATCACCTGTCCAACTCTTAGCTCCATCCCTCCCCCTCCTGTCTTCTCCTATCATTTAGGATCTCCCCCTCCCCCTCCCACTTTCAAATCTCTTACTAGCTTTTCCTTCAGTTAGTCCTGACGAAGGGTCTCGGCCTGAAACGTCGATTGTACCTCTTCCTAGAGATGCCGCCTGGCCTGCTGCGTTCACCAGCAACTTTGATGTGTGTTGCTTGAATTTCCAGCATCTGCAGAATTCCTTGTGTTTGAGGTTGGGGGTGTGGAGGGGTGGGTTACTGGATGGAGGTGTTGATCAAGGCTTACTGTTTCTGGAACGTACAGTAACTGTTTTTGCGTCTGGTGGTCCTGACGTTGATGCACAGAGCCTTCTCTCTGAGGGAAGTGAGTCAAAACAGTCCATGATCAAGGTGAGTGGGATCCTTCATAATGTTACTGGCCCTTTTCTGACACCTCTTTGTATATATACTGGTCCTTTTCTGACACCTCTCTGTATTTATGTCCTTGATGGCGGGTAGGCTGGTGCTGGTGATGCACTGAGCAGTTTTGACTGCCCGCTGTAGAGCCTTCCTGTCCACTGCGGTACAGTTTCCATGCTGTGCAGTGATGCAGGTTTGCTAGGATGCTCCCTATTGCGCATCTGTAGAAAGATGTGATATAGCTGGATGTGCACAGCCCAGCTCTCCTCAGCCTCTGCAGAAGGTAGAGGCATCAGTGAGCTTTCTTGATTGAATGAATCAGGCTAGGGTGAAAATCTCTGTCTTACATGCCATCCAGAGGGATCATTCTAAATATAAGTACATGGAGATAGTAGAAAGGAAGAAGCAACAAACTAATGCAGAATATATTGTTAAAAAAATTGTATGGCCACTGAATGATAAAGGAGCGATGCAGAACTTGAAACTTCCGTCTTCTAATCATTCAGTCACTCGTTGCCAGAAACCAGAGGCCTTCTCTATTAGGCCACATAGCCAGACTTGCAGTCCTTCAGCTGTTCCTGAACCTGGTGGTGTGGGACTTCAGGCTCCTGTAACTTATGATAAAGGTTCTCAGCTCAAAGCATCAACTGTTTATTCCTTTTCGTAGATGCTGCCTGACCTGCTGAGTTCCTCCAGCATTTTGTGTGTGTTAGCACCTGCAGTTTCACAGGACAGCACATTAGCGCAGTGCTTAGCACAGTGCTTTATAGTATAGGCGACCCAGGTTCAATTGCCTGTAAGGAGTTTGTATGTTCTCTCTGTGACCGTGTGGGTTTCCTCCGGGACCTCCAGTTTACTCCCACAGTTCAAAGACATACCTATTTATTGGCCAATGTAAATTGTCCCATGATTAGGTGAGGATTAAAGTAGGGGGTTGCCTGGTGGCCGGGAGGGCCCACAATATGAAGCATCTCAATAAATAAAAAAATATTTAATTGAACTCGCGTTATATCTCCTTTATCAGGATATATGGTGTATATTTGTCCTGGATTTGCTATTGATAACAATAGACTTTCCGGCATCTTCTCCCTTCCTTCCTCCTCCTGATGAAGGGTCTCAGCCAGAAACGTCGACTGTTTATTCATTTCCATGGATGCTGCCCGACCTGCTGAGTTTCCTCAGCACTTTATATGTGTTACTTTGGATTTCCAGCATCAGCAGACTTTCTCATGCTTATATTTTAACACAATTTTGCTTCAAGTAATTAACGATAACAAATACAGCTGTTGTAACCTTCAGATTCATTTTACTTTTTAACCCTATCCTTAAATATTAGTTTGATTTCTTTCCATAAGACCATAAGACATAGGAGAAAGATTAGGCCATTTGGCCCATCGAGTTTGCTCCACTATTCCATCATGTCTGATTTATTATCCCTCTCAACTCCATTCTCCTGACATTTTCCCCGTAACCTGCAACATTCTTTCTTAGGTAAAGATTCTAAAACTGCTCAAAATATTCTAAATGTGTTCTGACCAATGCCTTATAAAGCCTTAGCATTACATCCATGCTTTTATATTCTAGTCCTCTCAAAATGAATGCTAACATTGCATTTGCCTTATTTTCTGGCCTTATGTGGCAAAATGCCAAACACATAAAAGTAGGCCATATCAAAGAAAATCAGAATACATTGTGCAATAAAAATTTAAGTTCCACAAATATTCAAGAACTTATTCTTTGCCTTGTATTTTAAGAAAATTTTACTCTATTAGATAAGCAAATAAAATTTAAGCATCACTAAAGACCCATGAATCAGCTATTAAAACGATCATAAAACATATTTTGTCAACTGTTCTGCGAATTGCCATCAACGACCTACTTCAAAAGAAGAGATTAGTCCAGCGAGATTATCTGAAAACCTTCTAGTCCTTAACCTTTCCAGCAATTTTCCTCTTGGCACGTGGTGTCCTTAAAAAAGCACTCTGTTCTCCGTAATGCAAATTTAATGCTAATATATGCAGTTTATTCTGCAGCTAAATGCAACCTCCCCAATACTATCCATACTTCCTCCCCCCATCACCCTCCTACATGCTAATACGGAAAGGGATGTGAAATAGGTGAAAAGATAGGAACTAAGGGCTCAATATTTACGAGTAGGTGGGAGGTCAGAGTCACTTTATGTACGAACACTCCTGTGCCTAATGTCACTTTATGGACATACAGTCAATATTTACTTTTTATTGAGATACAGATTGGAATAGGCCCTTCCCGCCCTTCGAGCCATACCACCCAGCACCCCTCCCCGATTGAACCCCAGCCTAATCACAGGACAATTTACAATGACCAATTAACCTACTAATCCATACGTCTTTGGACTGTCGGAGGAAACCCACACAGTTATGAGGAGGACGTACAACCTCCTTACAGGCAGCAATAAGGATTGTACCCAGGTCACTGGTACTGTAAAGCGTTGTGCCAACCACTACGCTCCATGCTTCATATGGAAGCTATCTTATGTAGTTATATTCATTGCGTATTTTTCTATTATTAGATTAGATTATGAGAACACTCAGTCCTCATTTATTGCCATTTAGAAATGCATGCATGCATTAAGAAATGATACAATGTTTCTCCAGAGCGATATCACAGAAAAACAGGACAAACCAAAGACTGACACTGACAGAACCACCTAATTATAACATATAGTTACAGCAGTGCAAAGTAATACCATAATTTGACGAAGAGCAGACCATGGGCACAGTAAAAAAAAGTCTCAAAGTCCAGATCGACTCCCGAGTCCCCGATAGCAGGTGGCAAAAGGGAGAATCTCCCTTCCATGAACCTCCTGGCACTGACGACTACCGATGCACTGGAAGCACCCGACAACAGCCGACACTGAGTCCGTCCGTCCGAAAACTTCCAGCCTCTGACCAGCCCCTCCAGTACAGCCTCCCGAGCGCCTCCGACCTAGCCCCGGCCGCCAAAACAAGCAAAGCCGAGGATTCGGGGCCTTCTCCTCCGGAGATTCTGGACCACGCAGTAGCAGCGGCAGAGAAGCAGGCATTTCAGAAGTTTCTCCAGATGTTCCTCAGTACTCTCACATCTGTCTTCATCAAATCAGAATTGTGCACGGTACCTACTTGACAGATTACAAATATTATGTTCCTTATCTTATTGTGGCTTTATTTTTGAGCTGTATCAGATCTGGAGTAACAATTATTTCATTCTCCTTTACACTTGCGTACTGGAAATGACACTAAACTATCTTGAATCTTGAGGGAGTGGGCTACTGAGTGAGGGGGAGGGAGAGGAATCATTGGGCGTGCAGAATTTTTGGTGAATTTAACAGTAAAATTATATTAGCATTTTTAAAACCTACGTCCCCATCCAGCAGGCAGGCAGGCAGCCAGCCTGATAAAGGAATTTACTTAGCAAAGGTTGAATGAGCAGATAAATATAGCATTCTTTTACAAATGTATGCATACACTTACATTAGATGACTTTGTATCTAAATGTTCATAAAGCGAAGCTTTTGATGAGTGCAATTGAAGCTAAACTGTGTTTTGGTAAATAGATTCCTCTCACTGACATTTCTTATCACTCATGACCTAAGCTTTGAAATTGTCTTCCCTCAGGCTCTGAATAGCTACAGCTCCTCACAAGCTCAGACACAAGAAATGATGCCTTCCCAGATCTGAACACCGCTCGACTTTCTTGCTTGAAAGTCGCCTGCCATGGTTGAGTTTTGTAGGGAGGCTGCAACATAAGTTGTGCTCGGGGCAAGAATCTTTGCTTGAAAGAGTTGCAAACAAGAAAAAAGCAAAATTAAATATACCAGCATCTCAACATCAAAATGCACTCAGTGGCCACTTTATTAGGTACACTGTACACCTGCTTGTTAATGTAAGTACCTAATCAGCCAATCATGCGGTAGCAACTCAACGCATGAAAAAATGCAGACTTAGTCAAGTTGTTGTTCAAACTAAACATCAAGTGATCAATGCAAGAGTCCATAACAGTGCGTTAGAAGCTTTCCCTGAGCCTGGTGATACATGCTTTCAAGTTTTTCTATCCTCTGTTAGACAAGAGAGGGGAGGTAAGAGAAGGCTGGGGGTGGGTGGCTGGAGTGTTTTATTATGCTGGCTGCTTTATTTAGGCAGGAAAGAGAATAAACAGAGTAAACAGAGGGGAGATTGGTTCTCACTGTTCTCTCTAAGCTGCACGGCTGTGCGGAGACTAAAATGCCCCCACACTCATAGCCTTGGTTGTTGCACAGCTGGAATTTCCTTCTATATAACCTCAATATAATTTTGAAATTATGCTTATATAATTTTGAAATATATGTTAATATAACTGAGAAATATTGATTATGGGTTAATTAGTAATCCATATATTTTTAAAATAATAAATGTACTACAGCCTTCAGCTTCAAAAAATTAGAGTTTTAACATTACATTGTCAGTATTTCAAGTTACGACACTATTATAAATTGTAACCATAAACACAAAATTGAAGTTGGTAGCTCATTGTTAATAAACTGCCGGCCCGCTGAACACCGACGCTATCTAGTCAAAACATTTTATTTTTGCCATTGTGCCTGTCAGTTGTTTTGATTGCCTGATATCGTGGCCTAAAGTAGAAGGAGATGAGTTGTACAGCTCTCTTTACGTGCACGTGCAGCTCAGCTCTTTGAGTGAAAATGCAGAAAGTTTGAAGTTAATCTCCTTCTACCTTAAGCCACGAACTTATCAATCACCCCTGCTGTGGACCACTTTCTGGAGGTCCAAGACACCGACTTCTACAAAGAAGGGATCCATATGCTCCACGACCGCTGGACTAAGTGTGTAAATGTAGGAGGGGAATATGCTGAAAAATATATATGGTAGGCTTTCTAAAATTGACTCTTTCTACCTTAGGCCACAAACTTATCAATCACCCCTCGTATGTGTGTTTCCTCCGGCTGATCCAGTCTCCTCCCACACTCCAAAGATACACTGTTGGTAAGCTAATTGGTCATTGTCAATTGATGTGCATCGGTGGCCTGGCTCAAAGGTCCAGATGAAGTCTGATGAAGGGTCTTGGCCTGAAAGATCGAATATTTATTCTTTTCCATAGATACTGCCTGGTCTGTTGAGTTCCTCCAGTATTTCATGTGTGTTACTTTGATATCTTTGTTACTTTTAATTCGGGAAGGGCAAATTATGAGACTACAAGGCTAGAGCTTGCGGGTGTGAATTGGGATGATGTTTTTGCAGGGTAATGTACTATGGACATGTGGTTGATGTTTAGAGATCTCTTGCGGGATGTTAGGGATAAATTTGTCCCGGTGAGGAAGATAAAGAATGGTAGGGCGAAGGAACCATGGGTGACAAGTGAGGTGGAAAATCTAGTCAGGTGGAAGAAGGCAGCATACATGAGGTTTAGGAAGCAGAGATCAGAGGGGTCTATTGAGGAATATAGGGAAGCAAGAAAGGAGCTTAAGAAGGGGCTTAGAAGAGCAAGAAGGGGGCATGAGAAGGCCTTGGCGAGTAGGGTACAGGAAAACCCCAAGGCATTCTTCAATTATGTGAAGAAAAAAAGGATGACAGGAGTGAAGGTAGGACCGATTAGAGATAAAAGTGGGAAGATGTGCCTGGAGGCTGTGGAAGTGAGCGAGGTCCTCAATGAATACTTCTCTTCGGTATTCACCAATGAGAGGGAACTTAATGATGGTGAGGACAATATGAGTGAGGTTGATGTTCTGGAGCATGTTGATATTAAGGGAGAGGAGTGTTGGAGTTGTTAAAATACATTAGGACGGATAAGTCCCCGGGACCTGACAGAATATTCCCCAGGCTGCTCCACGAGACGAGGGAAGAGATTGCTGAGCCTCTGGCTAGGATCTTTATGTCCTCGTTGTCCATGGGAATGGTACCGGAGGACTGGAGGTAGGCAAATGTTGTCCCCTTGTTCAAAAAAGGTAGTAGGGATAGTCTGGGTAATTATAGACCAGTGAGCCTTACGTCTGTGGTGGGAAAGCTGTTGGAAAAGATTCTTAGGGATAGGATCTCTGGGCATTTAGAGAATTATGGTCTGATCAGGGACAGTCAGCATGGCTTTGTGAAGGGCAGATCATGTCTAACAAGCCTGATAGAGTTCTTTGAGGGGGTGACCAGGCATATAGATGAGGGTAGTGCAGTGGATGTGATCTATATGGATTTTAGTAAGGCATTTGACAAGGTTCCACGTGGTAGGTTTATTCAGAAAGTCAGAAGGCATGGGATCCAGTGAAGTTTGGCCAGGTGGATTCAGAATTGGCTTGCCTGCAGAAGGCAGAGGGTCGTGGTGGAGGGAGTACATTCGAATGGAGGATTGTGACTAGTGGTGTCCCACAAGGATCTGTTCTGGGACCTCTACTTTTCGTGATTTTTATTAACGACCTGGATGTGGGGGTAGAAGGGTGAGTTGGCAAGTTTGCAGATGACACAAAAGTTGGTGGTGTTGTAGATAGTGTAGAGTATTGTCGAAGATTGCAAAGAGACATTGATAGGATGCAGAAGTGGGCTGAGAAGTGGCAGATGGAGTTCAACCTGGAGAAGTGTGAGGAGGTACACTTTGGAAGGGCAAACTCCAAGACAGAGTACAAAGTAAATGGCAGGATACTTGGTAGTGTGGAGGAGCAGAGGGATCTGAGGGTACATGTCCACAGATCCCTGAAAGTTGCCTCACATGTGGATGGAGTAGTTAAGAAAGCTTATGGGGTGTTAGCTTTCATAAGTCAAGGGACAGAGTTTAAGAGTCGCGATGTAATGATGCAGCTCTATAAAACTCTGGTTAGGCCACACTTGGAGTACTGTGTCCAGTTCTGGTCACCTCACTATAGGAAGGATGTGGAAGCATTGGAAAGGGTACAGAGGAGATTTAACAGGATGCTGCCTGGTTTAGAGAGTATGCATTATGATCAGAGATTAAGGGAGCTAGGGCTTTAATCTCTGGAGAGAAGGAGGATGAGAGGAGACATGATAGAGGTGTACAAGATAATAAGAGGAATAGATAGAGTGGATAGCCAGCGCCTCTTCCCCAGGGCACCACTGCTCAATACAAGAGGACATGGCTTTAAGGTAAGAGGTGGGAAGTTCAAGGGGGATATTAGAGGAAGGTTTTTTACTCAGAGAGTGGTTGGTGCGTGGAATGCACTGCCTGAGTCAGTGGTGGAGGCAGATACACTAGTGAAGTTTAAGAGACTACTAGACAGGTATATGGAGGAATTTAAGGTGGGGGCTTATATGGGAGGCAGGGTTTGAAGGTCGGCACAACATTGTGGGCCGAAGGGCCTGTACTGTGCTGTACTATTCTATGTTCTATGTTCAGTAGATAGACTGCCTCCAGAGATGGAGACAGATAGATTGAGAAAGGGGAGGGAAGTGTTGGAAATGGAACATGACCTCACTATTTTATTTTTCTCTTGTTTTGCACTACTTATTTAATATAATTTTCTTTATATATATTATTATTGTAATTTATAGTTATTATTATGTATTGCAATGTAGTTCTGCCACAAAACAACAAATTTCATGATATATGCAAGAGATATTAAACCTGATTCTAGACAGCGAAGGTTTAGAGGGATATAGGCTAAATGTGGGCAGATGGGACTAGTTTAGATGGGCAACTTGGTTGGCATGAACGACTTTGGCTGAAGGACCTGTTTCTGTCTTTATGACTCTATCCTCTTGAACCCACTGGGTTCCACCAGATGTTGTCTTTACCTCAACGAAGTGTGGTTGCCATTTCAACGAGGAAATCCCTGACACTTCCAAGTAAGACCTGCTCTCAATCAAGATTCAAAGATTCAAATTACATTTATTATCAAAGTATGTATGCAGTATACAACCCTGTGATTTGCTTTCTGGCCACAAAACAAAGAAAATCATGAAACCTGTTTATAGAAAAATATCAACCCGTGCACACACAAAACAGGGGCAAACAGCAAAAATAAAGAGCAAAAAACACAGAATATGAAATACAAAATTGAAAGGGTCCAGGCATTTGCAGTTCATCTCAGCCCAGCGCAATGAAGCACTGTGTTAGTTGTTATCTGCAGGCCACCCTGAACAAAATTGTTCAAAATAGGAACAATAAAATAAGCGATCAGAAACACATCTTAATGTGAACTACAGAGTCCAAAACACAAACCGCATTGATTAAACCTTCCCCAAGACCCAGGACTCTAACACATTCCTCCAGCAGCATCGAGTGGGAGGGAGAGAGAGAACATTTGAACACAGGGACTTACCTCCAGGAGCAGCGAGCGAGTGGGAGAGAGAGGTCGACTAGCAGAGTTCCTTCAAGATCAATTAAGGGTCTCATGAGGTTCCATTTGTATATTAATTCCCTGGCAGAAGGGACTAAATCCTCCTTTTGAATATTAATCCATTGCATGGGGTTCTTATTGCAAAGAACTTCTGCTGACATCCTCTGATGATCACTGGCAAATCTTTTACATACCAATAGGCTCAAGGACACCTCTCTATCCCGCATATTAAGACAACTGAACAGGTCTGGTACAACACGATGGACACTTGATCTCACAATCTACTCCCTAATAGCCTTGCATCTTATTATCTCCCTGCACTGCACTTTCTCTCTAACTGTAACACTTTCTTCTGTATTCTGCTACTGTTCTCCTGTGGACCAGCTCAATATACTGTTGCAATGATCTGATGGATTGCAAAGCAATGTTTCTCACTTTAACTCGGTGTGTATAGTAAACAATAATAAACCAGCTAAATTTAATTTGCATTTTGATACACATTTAGACACACCTTAAAAACGTTGTGCGTCCCAGGGGCCAGCTCTGAAAAATCACCAACCTTGTGTGGCTTTTTGAAATATTTCCCTGGGCAACACTGAGCAACAGAGGAAAAGAACTGCATAGTAACGTTGCAGTTAGCGTAATGCTTTACAGTGCCAGTGACTCAATTCCTGCCGCTGTCCGCAAGGAGTTTGCACGTTCTCCCCATGACTTTGTGTGTTTCTTCCAGGCGCTCCAATTTCCTCCCACAGTCCAGGAAAAGATGTGTGGGTCAGGGTTAGTAAAGGAAGATGTGTGGGTCAGGGTTAGTAAGGAAAGATGTGTGGGTCAGGGTTAGTAAGGGAAGATGTGTGGGTGAGGGTTAGTAAGTAAAGATGTGTACGTCAGGGTTAGTAAGAGAAGATGTGTGAGTCAGGGTTAGTAAGGGAAGATGTGTGGGTCAGAGTTAGTAAGGAAAGATGTGTGGGTCAGGGTTAGTAAGGAAAGATGAGTGGGTCAGGGTTAGTAAGGGAAGATGTGTGGGTGAGGGTTAGTAAGTAAAGATGTGTACGTCAGGGTTAGTAAGGGAAGATGTGTGGGTCAGGGTTAGTAAGGAAAGATGTGTGGGTCAGGGTTAGTAAGGAAAGATGAGTGGGTCAGGGTTAGTAAGGAAAGATGAGTGGGTCAGGGTTAGTAAGGGAAGATGTGTGGGTGAGGGTTAGTAAGTAAAGATGTGTACGTCAGGGTTAGTAAGAGAAGATGTGTGAGTCAGGGTTAGTAAGGGAAGATGTGTGGGTCAGGGTTAGTAAGGAAAGATGTGTGGGTCAGGGTTAGTAAGGAAAGATGAGTGGGTCAGGGTTAGTAAGGGAAGATGTGTGGGTGAGGGTTAGTAAGTGAAGATGTGTACGTCAGGGTTAGTAAGAGAAGATGTGTGAGTCAGGGTTAGTAAAGGAAGATGTGTGGGTCAGGGTTAGTAAGGAAAGATGTGTGGGTCAGGGTTAGTAAGGAAAGATGAGTGGGTCAGGGTTAGTAAGGGAAGATGAGTGGGTCAGGGTTAGTAAGGGAAGATGTGTGGGTGAGGGTTAGTAAAGGAAGATGTGTGGGTCAGGGTTAGTAAGAGAAGATGTGTGGGTCAGGATTAGTAAAGGAAGATGTGTGGGTCAGGGTTAGTAAGGAAAGATGTGTGGGTCAGGGTTAGTAAGGAAAGATGAGTGGGTCAGGGTTAGTAAGGGAAGATGTGTGAGTGAGGGTTAGTAAGTAAAGATGTGTACGTCAGGGTTAGTAAGGGAAGATATGTGGGTCAGGGTTAGTATGATGTGCGTATGCTGTGCTGGTACACAAAACATGTCAATACTTGTGGGCTGCCCTCAGCACATCCTCAGACTGTGTTGGCTGTTGGCGCATTTCACGGTATGTTTCGATGTGCCAAATAAAGCTAATCTGGAAAATCTTTAAAGCTCAGATATCCTGCCTAGATATGTAAACATGCCTGAGAATCACCTCTGCTCTCCACCTCCCTGGAACACTCATTCCAAATTCTGAAGTTGATCACTATGTGTCTACAGGAGTGAAGTATTAATGTGCCAAGAAAAATCGTAAAGCAGGTTCGGTGGGTGAAGTTCTCCACTTTTTTTTTAATTGCCTGCATGTTATTCACCTGTTTCCACATAAATATTTAAATCAAGTTGTATAAGTAGTAGAAGTAAGAGACACTTGTGTCACTTTCTCATCGCCCAGCCGTGCTCTGAATGGATGTGTCAGTCTGGAGATGTGCGACGTTAATCTTTTTAATTAATGTTTCACCACATTAATACTGACAGACAGCCAGGGAGAATTGAACAGGCGGTGTCGGTGCCTACAACTATATTGTCCTCTTTTAAACATTAGTGTTGCTATTTTGAGCAGATCCTCAAGTTCATCATAAACTATGAAGTATTGCCAAAGCTGCTTTTTAGTCTTAACCCTTTCCCTTCCTGATTCTATGCTGTTCTATTATTCCACATTAAAGATTAGCTTGATGAGGTAGCCTCTAACCTAAAGGCATGAATAACAATTCAGGAAATCTTTTCTCCTTTCCTCCTCTTTTCTTCTATTCTCCACTCTGGTGTTTTACCTCATATCACTTCCCCTGGGACCCCTCCTCCTTCCCTTTCTCCCATGGCCCTCTCTTCCCTCCTATCAAATTCCTTCTTCTTCAGCCCTTGTCCTTTCCCACCCTCCCAGCTTCACCTATCACCTTCTAGCGAGTCCTCCTTCCCCTCCCCCATCTTCTAATTCTGGCATTTTTCCTCTTCCATTTCAGTCCTGAAGAAGGGTCTCAGCCTGAAACGCGACTATTTACTCACTTCCAGAGAAGGGGCCTGATCTGCTGAGTTCCTTTGGCAGTTTGTGTGTGTTGCTTTGGATTTCCAGCATCTGCAGACGTTGTCATCTTGAAGATTAGCTTAATTTTTTAAAGAGATATAGCATGGAGCATTGCCCTTCCAGCACTTCAAGCTGCACCGTCCTTTTTGCAATCTACCGATTTAACCCTAGCTTAATCATGGGACAATTTACTATGACCAATTAACCTAGTAACTGGTATATTTTTGGACTGTGGCAATAAACTACAGAACTAGAGAAACCTGGAGGAAACCCACACGCACACAGGAGAAACTTACAAACTTGCTTAAAGAGGATGCCAAAAATGAACTCCAAAATTCAGATGCCCCGAGTTGTAATAGTGTTGCACTAACCGCTACGGTATCAGGCAGATTAATTTGTCACACGACTACTTATCTATTTTTAAAACTACTGTATATTTCTTATTGCAATTTGTAGTCGTAATAGTGCGATCATTTGAGGCAAGTACGATGCTCTCCTCAGGGTTAGGATCATCATCATTATCATTACTATGACATCATCACTATGTGCCACGTCATATGACATGGGCGATCATGGTCTATCCATGATCATGATTGTTCTTGGCAATTTTTTCTACAGAAGTGCTTTACCATTCCTTTCTTCTGGGCAGTGACTTTACAAGGCAGGTGACCCCCTAGCCATTGTCGATACTCTTCAGAGATTGCCTGCCTGGCGTCAGTGGTCACAAAAGCAGCTGCTCATACAACCATCCACCACCTGCTCGCGTGGCTTCACGTGACCCCTGATCAGTGGAGCTAAGCAGGTGCTACACCTTGCCCAAGGGTGACCTGCAGGCTGGCACCTTATACCTCCTTTGGTAGAGATGTATCTCCACCCCACCACTCAAGTTAGGGCAGATGCTCTTAAAGTTGAACGCCTGTGCAAAAATGGGGATATGGATCTCAGAGTTGCATATATGCACTTTGATATTAAATTAACTTTTAACTTTGAATCCCTCTTCACAAGACTTGATGTCAGATATTGCTCAATAAATCTCCTGCCAAGTTTTAAAGCCACAAGGTAAATACGAGTTGTGGTTGCTAAAAGGAATGATCTATCAGTCAATGTAGCTGTGCTGTTAATGCAAGCCAACCAGCCTATTAGAGCTGCCACACTTCTGTGTGTAGCAAGTGTCTACATTCACGAACCATGTGAGGTACTCATAGACAAGTCAACATGATATGATAAGACATTGTATAAAGCTTGTTTTTTTTAAAACAACTTAATTGAAAACCACCATGTCACAGGCCTTTTCCATTAATTAGATAACTGTGCTATAAATGCTGTTTGTATAAATTTTAAAAAAGGATATTCATTTAACAGAAAACTGCATTATGAAGCCTGAAGCCAAGATTAAAAATGTAATTATAATTCAGTTTTGAAACATGTGTCATCTTGGGTCTAAAAAGTAATTAACTTGTTAAATATTAATTTTTTTTTTAGTCTCCACTTTGCTTCTGTGACGATGAAGTCAATGTAAATCCAGGCAGGGTGTAAAAGATCTTCTACACCATCACCAGTCCCCACCTCCACAGTCAGAGAGAATGATCAGCTGAGCTCCTCAGATAGGGAGATCCATAGTAAGCTGTTGTCCCAAATTCACCTAAAGACAGTCATCAGAATATGGAATTTTTCACTCTAGAAGTGATAACATAGAATTAAAAGAGACATTTTTCTACCATTACATACCACAGATTTTTATTTATTTTTAATTCTTTTTATTCAGAGCTATCCTGAGGGACACGCCTTTCTGGCCCAATGAGCCACACCACCCAGCAACTCACCTATTTAACTCTAGCCTAATTATAGCACAATTTACAATGACCAAATAACCTACCAATCAGTATGTCTTTCGACAGTGGGTGAAAAGCAGAGCAACCCATGTGCTCACAGGCAAAATGTTCCAACTCCTTACAGAGGACGCCAGAATTGAACTCTGAACTCCGACCCCCCTCCCAAGCTAAAACAGTGCTGGGCTACCATGGCGCCCAACAGATATAAAAGTTTTAAGGGAAAATGGGCCAAATTGATCAAATGGGATATATGGGATAGTGTAACAGCATTATACTGTTTATGACCTTCCGGGTTAAGATGGCACTAGGGAAGCCCAGTAACTATTTACTGGTGGCAAACAAAACAAAGAATACACTATTAATAACACTTTTGTGGTAATCCGTCACCACAAACAATGAAGAAGTGAGAGAAGGCAAGGCTGGGTTGAGGATCGAAATGTATTGTTGCAAGCAAAGTGCAAAGTCGAGGTGAAGTTGAAGCATATTCAAGTCAAAGTTGGGGTGAAGTTGAAGCATACTCAAGTTAAAATTGGGGTGAGGTTGAAGCATACTCAAGTTAAAATCGGGGTGAGGTTGAAGCATACTCAAGTTAAAATCGGAGTGAGGTTGAAGCATATTCAAGTCAAAGTCAGGGTGAGCAGAGTAGAGCCAAATCGCAGCGGAGGAGAGACAGATTTGAGGCCTGTCTACCTAAAGCGAGAGCGAAGTTTGATGATCTAAGCATAAACCTGATTTGGAAACGTCATTTATGAGGCAAAATATAGCAGCAGGATTCAGGCCCAGAACGTATCGATGCAATAGGGCCTAGCTCCTAGCGCGAGGAAAGACCCGATGTTTGGATGATTCAAATGCTGGGCCTGATGAATTGAAAAGTCAGGGCATTGGGACAAGAGGCGAGGGTTGGGCTGGTTCTGCTTGCTGTTCTGCAATGTTTACTCGGCTCTGCACTGAACTGAAGCTGAGGCTGTGGCCTGCTCCGGCAGTGCTGGGCTTCGTGTCTGTGAACTCACTTGTGTCTGAATGCTATTTGCTTATTTTTATTATTTGCACAATTATTTTTTTTTTCTGTCTGCACATTGTATGTTCGATGGCCTTCTATTTATTGGGTCCTTTTGGATTTCTTTGTTTTGTGGCAGCCTATAAGGAAACAAACCTCAAGGTTGTATAATGTGTGCATACTTTGATAATAAATGCACTTTGAACTTTTAACTATTTTTTTACTTGTGACATAAATGCACCACCTTTTAATTTGTTAATTTATTTGTAGTAATATTACTTCACATGTGTTGTGTGTGTGTTACAGTATATGGCTGCATTATCCATTTGGTCCAGAAGAATGCTGTTTCATTTGGCGATATGCATATATTCGGTTGAAATGATAATAAACTTGAACTTAAATAGGCATCTTGGTCAGCATGGACAAGTTGGGCTGAATGGCCTGTTACATAACTATGAATCTAATAAAAATCTTTAATACAGGTCAAAAAGAATGAAGTAAAAGGGTAGATTCCACCGACCTGCAAGGCCAACGTTAAGGTCAAGCTTTTTGTGATTATTTTTGAAGAAAGCAATGCATTTCACTGTATGTTTCAAGTTTCAAGTTTAATTGTCATTCAGCCATACATGAATGCCCATGTGTATTGCCAAATGAAATAGTGTTCCTCCAGGCCAACGGTGCAAAACACGTTACCAACAGCACACTGCACATTGTACCTAGCACAAATCGCACATGCGGTTATGATTTCAGAAAACCATACAGTCGCAAAGAGAAAAGAAGTAACAATAATATAGTCCAAACCCCTGTTGTCCTACTCCAGCTTGTTTCGATGTATATGTTTAAAATTCAAGATTGCTTAATGCCATTTCTAGTACACAAGCATAAAACAGAAGAAAATAATTTTGACTTCAGTTCTGATGCAGCACAAAAAAAATAAGATAAAGAATACAATAAATATAAATAGATAAGATAGCTTATATGCATGGATTGATTGTACATATGTCCATAAAATGACGCTAAGCACATAAGGTGACAGACAGGAAATGATAAAGTAGTGGTGGTTGAGACTGTGGAGAAGTGGGTTAGAGGGTGGATGGATGTGTTGCTCAGCCTTATTGATTAGGGTAGTAGAGCTACTAGGACTTGATGTTTCAATCCCTATGGTAAGTTGGCACTCTTGATGTTGGCAGTGGGTTTGGAGTGGTGACAAGGAAGGAGGGTAGGTACGTCATCGGAGTCATCAGGTGGGCACCCTCCTTCTTTGATGTTTCGTTGATAAGCCCATGACGTCTCCAGAGGGCTCAACGGTGCTACCTGTCGTTCCAGATACACCCCCCTCAGTTCCATACCCTCCTGTCTTCATCTTGCAGCCCAGTTGTTGTCTTTCCTTTTAATCCAAATCCAATTGCTGCTTTCTTCTGCTGCGTTTGACAAGGACTTGATTGCTTGTTGGAGGGAGTGATCTTCTTCAATAGACTGGTTGTAGATGTAGCAACGAATCCCCTGCATCCCACTTCTACAGGGAAAATCTTGGTCTTCCAGCCATTCTGGGCAGCTTCAGTTGCCAGTTCAGAGTACTTGGTCTTTTTCCTCTAATAAGCTTCTTTGACACCATCTTCCCATGGTACTGTCAATTCCACAACAAGTAATTGCTTTAGAGTCAGGTGGTCCTGGCCCGGATGCTACATAGCCTCCTCCCTGTCAACTTGACAGGAACTTAACAGTAACTCAAATAACCACTTGTTACAACAGTGGTGTGCGGATGAGCATCACGGAACACACAACATGTCAAATCTTGAAGTGGGTGGGCTACAGCAGAAGACCACGAGCATTCACTCAATGGCCACTTTATTTGGTACTATTGCTTTAGTACCATTAAAATGCCCTCTGATATTGTCTCCCTATTCCTTTCTCTTCTTTCATGAGGAGTGGGCATCACTGACAAGGTGGGCATTTGAAATCCACAACTAAATGCCTTTAAAGGGACAATTTGGAGTCTACTTTCAACTAAGATCACATGTAGGACGGATGGGGTAAAAGGCATCAGATTTTCTACCCTCCAATTATATCGGTGCCTAAGAAGAATGTAGTAATCTGCCTTAATAACTATTGTCCAGTAGCACTTGCATCTGCTGTGATGAAGAAGTTTTTAATGAATCAGCCTCTGATTGAGAAGTGAGTTGGATCCACTTCAATTTGCCTACCGACACAGCAGGTCCACAGCAGATGCCATTCCATTGGCTCTTTCCTCAACACTGGAGCCTCAGGACCCACACCACCAGCTTCAAATCACAGTTATTACACTTCAAACATCAGGCTCTTGAACCAGAGGGGATAACTTCACTCAACTTCAATTCAGTGATGGGGCAAGTGAAGTAGAGGGGCCCGATTGGCTGGACAATATCCATTACTTTTTGTATGACTTTCTATTCGAGGGTATTGATCTTTCCATACCAGGCCGTGATGCACCCAGCCAATACACGCTCCACCACACATCTATAGAAGTTAGTCAAAGTTTTAGATGTCATGCTGAATCGTTGCAAACCTGTAAATTTGTAAATTTTCTCTGCACTCTTTAAATCTTATCAATATCTTTCCTGTAGGTAGATATGTTACAATACTCCAAACTTGCCTTCACCAATGTCTTTTAACAAACTTCAAATTTGAGTCTGTTTAAAGTTCAAATTTTAAAGAAAATTCTGTTTAGTTTCTTCTCTAACATATTGCTGGTTGTGCTTATTTGTGTGTTCTCCATTGAATAGCTTATGAATCTCCTGCATGCCTTCAGTGGTAATGACTAACTTCTCATTGTCTTAGGGAACCATTTGTAGAAATAAAGCAAACTGGTTTTAATTGTAGTTGAGGTAGGTACAATAACAACTTTTAAACAACAGTCGGAATATAAAAGCAAGGATATAATGTCGAGGCTTTATAAAGCACTGGTGAAGCCTCACTTGGAGCATTGTGAGCAGTTTTGGACCCCTTATCTTAGAAAGGATGTGCTGAAATTGGAGAGGGTTCGAAGGAGGTTCATGAAAGTTATCCCGGGATTGAAGAGACTGTTATATGAAGAACATTTCATGGCTCTGGGCCTGTATTCACTAGAATTCAGAAGAATCGGGGTGCCCTCATTGAAACCTGTCGAATGTTAAAAGGCCTCAAAAGAATGGATGTGAAAAGGATGTTTCCTGTGGTGGGAGAGTCTAAGGCTAGAGGACGCAGCCTCAGAATAGTGGGGCTTCCTTTTAGAATGGAGATGAGGAGGAATTTCTTTAGCCAGAGAGTGGTGAATCTGTGGAATTCATTGCCATAGGCTGCTGTGAAGGCCAAGTCATTGGGTATTTTTAAGACAGAGGTTTATTGATTCTCGATTATTCAGGGGATGGGGGTGGGGGATAAGGAAGGAAGTCAGGAGATTGGCACTGAGAGGGAAAATGGATCAGCCATGAGGAAATGGTGAAGTAGACTCGATGGGACAAGTAGCTGAATTCTGCTCCTATGTCTTATGTACTGTTTTGCATACAGTTCATGCAATTCAAATCATTACACGGTGCATTGAGGTAGAACAAGGTATATCAGTAACAATGCTGAATAATGTGTAACAGCACAGGGAAAATTGCAGCGAGACAATAAAGTGTGAGATCATAATGAAGTAGACTGCAAGTTCAAGAGTTCAAATCTGGTGCTTTGCTGTCACTGAGGGAGCTCGGCGAGGTCTGAAAATAGTAATACATAGAAATTTACAGCACATTACAGGCCATTGTTCCCACAATGTTGTGCCCACCATGTAACCTGCTCTAGTGACTGCCTAGAATTTTCCTAGCACATAGTCCTCTGTTTTTCTAAGCTCCATGTACCCTTTTGTATGTACCTTAAAAGACCCTATTGTATTCGTTTCCATCACTGCCACCGGCAGTGCATTCCATGCACTCCCTACTCTCTGTGTGAAAAACTTACATCTGATATTCCCTCAGTACCTATTTCCAAGCACCTTAGAACTATGCCCCCTCGTGTTAGCCACTTCAGCCCTGGGAAAAAGCCTCTGACTATCCACACGATCAGTGCCCCTCATCATCTTATACACCTCTATCAGGTCTCCTCTCATCCTCCGTCGCTCCAAGGAGAACAGGCCAAGTTCACTCAACCTCTTCTTGTAAGGTACA
Source organism: Mobula hypostoma (assembly GCF_963921235.1). Lineage (NCBI taxonomy): Eukaryota > Metazoa > Chordata > Chondrichthyes > Myliobatiformes > Myliobatidae > Mobula > Mobula hypostoma. The sequence continues at coordinate 105,462,638 of NC_086108.1, forward strand.
CCCTCCGAACCAGGCAACATCCTTGTAAATCTCCTCTGCACTCTATAGTATCCACATCCTTCCTGTAGTGAGGTGACCAGAACAGAACACAGTACTCCAAGTGGGTTCTAAATAAAGTCTTATATAACGGTAACATTACCTCACGGCTCTTGACCTCAATCCCATGGTTGATAAAGGCCAACACACCATACGTCTTCCTAACAACACTGTCAACCTGCACAGCAGCTTTGAGTGTCCTATCAACCTGGACCCTAAGATCTCGCTGATCTTCCATACTACCAAGAGTCTTACCATTTATATTATATTCTATCTTCAAATTGGACCTACCAAAATGAACCACTTCACACTTATCTGGGTTGAAGTGGAACTGCCACTTTTCAGCCCACTTTTCAGACATCCTATCGATGTCCCGCTATAACCATTAACAACCCTCCAGACTATCCATAACACTCCCAACCTTTGTGCCATCAGCAAACTTACTAACCTACCCTTCTACTTCTTCATCCAGGTCATTTATAAAAATCACAAAGAGTAGGGGTCCCAGAACAGATCCCTGTGGAACACCACTGGTCACTGACCTCCAACCATCTACAATCACCCTTTGCCTTCTGTGGGCAAACCAGTTCTGGATCCATAAAGCAGGTCTCCTTGGATCCCACGTCTCCTTACTTTCTGAAAGAGCCTTGCATGGGGACCCTTTTCAAATGCCTCACTGAAATCCATATACAGTACATCCACTCCTCTACCTTCATCAATGCGTTTTGATACTTCCACAAAGAATTCAATCAGGCTCGTAAGGCCATGCCGACTATCTCTAATCAGATTATGTCTCTCCAAATGCTAATAAATCCTGCCTCTCAGGATTTTCTCCAACAACTTGCCCACCACTGAAGTAAGATTCTCTGGTCTATAATTTCCTGGGTTATCTCTACTCCCTTTCTTGAACAAGGGAACAACATTTTCAGCCCTCCAATCCTTCGGTACTTCTCCTGTCCCTATTGATAATGCAAAGATCATCGCAGGAGGCTCATTAATCTCCTCCCTCCTTTCGCACAGTAGCCTGGGGTATATCTCTTCTGGTCCCTTGTGACTTATCTAACTTAATGCTTTTCAAAAGCTCCAGCACATTATCTTTCTTAATGTCTATATACTCAAACGTTTTAGTCCACTGTAAGTCATCCCCACAATTGCCAAGGTCCTTTTCCCTGGTGAATACTGAAGCAAAGTATTCATTAAGTACCTCCGTTACCTCCTCCGACTCCATGCACATGTTTCCACTATCGCACCTGATTGGTCCTATTTCTCACACAGCTCATCCTCTTGCTCTTCACATACTTGAAGAATGCCTTGGGGTTTTCCTTAATCCTGCTCATCAAGGCCTTCTCATGGCCCCTTCTGGCTCTCCTAATTCCATTCTTAAGCGCCTTTTTGCAACCTTGTAATTTTCTAGAGCTCTGACAGTACCTAGTTTCTTGAACCTTTCGTAAACCTTTCTTTTCTTCTTAACTATATTTTCTACATCTTTTATACACCATGGTTCTTTAACTCTACCATCCTTTCCCTACCTCAAGGTAACAGACCTAAGCAGAACTCCATGCAAATGTTCCCTGAACATTTGCCACATTTCTGCTGTGTATTTCCCTGAGAAAATCTATCTGCTCCCAATTTATGCTCCCAAGTTCCTGCCTAATAGCATCATATTTCCCCCTACACCAATTAAATGTCTTCCCAAATTGTCTGCTCCTATCCTTCTCCAGCGCTATGGTGAAGGAGAAAGAGTTATGGCCACTACCTCCAAAATGCTCTCCCACCGAGTGTTCTGACACCTGACCAGGTTCACTTCCCAATACCAGATCAAGTACAGCCTCTCTTCTAGTTGGCTTATCTACATAATGTGTCAGGAACCCTTCCTGAACACACCTAACGAACTCCACCCCATGTAAAACCCTTGCGCTAAGGAGATGCCAACCAATATTAGGAAAGTTAAAATCTGCCATTACAACAGCCCTATTATTATTGCACCATTCCAGAATCTGCCTCCCTATCTGCTTCTCGATATCCCTGTTACTCTTGGGGGGGTCTATAAAAAAACAGCCAGTAGAGTTATTGTCCCTTTCCTGTTTCTGCTTTCCACCCATAGAGACTCAGTAGACAATCCCTCCATGACTTCCTCCTTTTCTGCAGCCGTGACACTATCCCTAATTAGCAATGGCACACACCCACCTCTTTTGACTCCCTCTCTGTTCTTTTTGAAACATCTAAAGCCCGGCACACTCAGCAGCCATTCCTGCCCCTGAGACATCCAAGTCTCTGTAATGGCCACAACTGTGTGGTGTTTGGTGTGAACTGTGTGTCCTGGAGGCCTGGATGCCTGGAAACAGGGCAGAAGCCCATGATCAACTCCATTGCTTCTCTCCATCTGAGGTGTTGAGCAAGGTTGAAGCTGATGAGGATAAGAATGGAGGATGCCAGATGTTCGGGGCTGTCTGACTTTCCCTCTTGATAGCTGGTGTTGGAGAAAAGTGCAGGAATATTCGGATCCGCATTGCCAGGATTGATAAGGGAGACTGGAAGGGTGGAGAATTAAATACTATGGTTATGGAGAAAGTGCAATGCAGTCAGACGGTAAGACGTAGGATCATAACAACGTCTGTGAGTCCAGGCCAAGGACTGGAGACTGGGGGCACAGAGGCGGCCAGTGCTAGAGTTGGAAACCTTTTCAGAGAGTCATAGAAAAGTACAGCACAGAAACAGGCTCTAGTGTGTGCAAACCATTTAAAAACCTACTCACATTGACCTGCACTGGAACCATAGCCCTTCATACCCCTACCATCCAGGTAACTTTCTATACTTCTCTTAAGCACTAAAATCGAGCTCACATACACCACTTGTGTTTGCAGCTAGGTCCATATTCTCACCACCCTCTGAGTGAAGAAGTTTCCCCTCATGGTCCCCTTAAAAATTTTTCACCTTTCACCCTTAACCCATGGCCTCCAGTTGTAGTTCCAGCAACCTCAGTGGAAAAAGCCTGCTTGCATTTACCTTATCTATACCCCTCATTATTTTGTATACCTCTTATCAAATTTGCCTTCAGTCTTCTTTGTGTTGGTGAGTGGGTGGATGCTGTCATTGTTTAGTTTTGCCATTGCTGTTGTGGTTTGTGTTCTGCTGAACATTGTGGGCGTGTGATGTTGGCACCAGGCTGTGTGCTGACGCTTGCCGGCTGCCCTCAGCACATCCTCAGTTGAGTTGGTTGTTAATGCAAGTGACACATTTCACTGTAGGGTTCGATGTACATGTGATAAATAAGTAAATGCAGATCAGAATCTGTTCTCTATGCTATCCACAGGCTCGTTCTCAGGTTTTCAGTATCCATGGGAGTTAAAATCGGTCGATCGTGCCGCCTTTATGTTCACTTGGTTCCAAGTGCCCTGCATTCTGCTGCTGCTGAATGAGCAAACACAAGAACTGCGGGATTGTCAAGGGACAAGACATTTTTACACAGCTTCCCAAATCTGAAGTTCTAACACAGCCACAGCAACTTATAAACACTGAATCCAATGGGAACATCACAAGCAAATGACAAGCCGCTCTAGGTACTGAATATCGATGCTGTTCCTTACTGAAGATTCAGCAATTATTATAATAATAATATGTTGTCATTGGTCATCAACATTGCAAGAAAAGAAGCACCAGATCTATTAGATTTTGATGCATTGCAAATGATTCCTGTGTAAACAAAGGCTTATTTTCTGAGCAGAGATACACACACACACACAGACTCACTCACACACAGACATACACGCTCAGACACACATACAAACACACGCGTGCATGCACACAAACACAGACACACACACACAGACACACAGATACACAGACACCCAGGTGTGCGCGCACACACACACATACAAACACGCGCGCACGCGCGCGCACACACACACACACACACACACACACACACACACACACACACAGATGCACAGACACACAGGTGTACACACACACACACACACACACACACACACATACTGACCACTCACACACACAGATACACACACAGACACACTCACACACATAGATACTCACACACTCACAAACACAGGCACTCTCACACTCACACATAAACACACACACACCCCCTCTGGGTACTCCATTTTCCTCCCACATTTCAAAATCTTGTGGGTTAGGGTTAGTAAATTGTGGGCATGCTATGTTGATACTGGAAACATGGCGATACCACAGATGCTGGAAATCCAGAATAACACAAACAAAATGTCGAAGGAACTCAGCATCTCTGGCAGCATCTATGGAGCGGAATAAATAGTCGACATTTTGGGCTGAAATCTTCATAAGAATCTGTGATGGCCCTTGACACAAAATGACGCCTTTCACTGTATGTTTTCCTATTCCAATGTGCATGTGACAGGTAAAATGAATCTTTAATTGAAAATCTCCCCTTTTAACCCAGTCCCTAGAGTCCTGGCAGCATTCCTCCACTCTTTCTTCAATGGCATCTTTCCTATCACAGATGAACAAAGACTCTACCCAATACCTTGTATAACTGTAATACAACATCCCAATGTCTATCCTCGATGAAGGTTAGCATGCAAAATGTCTTTTTCAATATTCTGTCTACCTGTGAGACCACTTTCAGGGACCATGTACTGAAGTCTTGGTCCCACCGTTCCACAACACTCCCCAGGAGGCAGGGTAAATAGGTACAGAATTTTTGGAAAATGGTTTAATATCACTGGCATCGTGAATTTTGTTGTTTTGTGGCAACCGTACAATGCAATACATAATGCTAAAAACTATAAATTGCAATACGAAGTATAAAATAAATTAAGTAAGTAGCTCCACACAAGAGGGAAAAACACAGAGGTGGTGTTCATTGGTTCAATGTCTATGCAGAAATCCGATGGCAGAGGGGAAGAAGCTGTTACTGAAGCATTGAGTGTGTGTCTTTAGGCACCTGTCCCTCCTCCGCGATAGTGGCACTGACAAGATGACATAAACTGGGTGATGGTGCTAAATGATGGATGCCTCCTATTTGAGGCAACACCTTTTGAGGGTGTTCTGGATGCCAGGGAGGCTGGTGCCCATAATAGAGCGGAGCTTGCAACTTCCTGCAGCTTTTTCCAAAGCTGTGCAGTGGCCCCTTCATACCAGGCAGCCAGTAATGCAACCAGTTAGAATGTTCTCCAGGGTAGATCTGTAGAGATTTGCAACTGTCCTTGGGGACATACCAGTTCTCCTCAAACTCTAATGAAGCATAGTCACTCATAAACACAAAATAATCTGCAGATGCTGGGGTCAAAGCAACACTCACAATACGCTGGAGGAACTCAGCAGGTCGGGCAGCATCCATGGAAATGTTCAGTCAACATTTCGGGCCGGAACCCTTCGTCAGGACTGAAGAGGGAGGGGGAAGAGGCCCTATAAAGAAGGTGGGGGGAGGATGGGAAGGAGAAGGCTGGTAGGTTCCAGGTGAAAAACCAGTAAGGGGAAAGATAAAGGGGTGGGGAGGGGAAGCAGGGAGGTGATAGGCAGGAAAGGTGAAGAAGGAACAGGGGAAAACACAATGGGTAGTAGAAGGAGGCGGAACCATGAGGGAGGTGATAGGCAGCTGGGGGAGGGGGCAGAGTGACATAGGGATAGAGGAAGGGAGGGGGAGGGAATTACCGGAAGTTGGAGAATTCTATGTTCATACCAAGGGTCTGGAGACTACCTAGACGGTATATGAAGTGTTGCTCCTCCAACCTGAGTTTAGCCTCATCATGGCAGTAGAGGAGGCCATGTATGGACATATATGAATGGGAATGGGAAGCAGAGTTGAAGTGGGTGGCCACCGGGAGATCCTGTCTGTTGTAGCGGACGGGGCAGAGGTGCTTGATGAAGTATAGCCACTGTTGTGCCTTCTTTGTGATTGCATCAATATGTTGGGTCCAGGATGGTTCCTCAGAGATGTTGATGCCCAGGAACTTGAAAGGTGCGAAAGGGTACTTTGGGTAAACAGGAATGCATTGCTGAGGCTGTAACCATGAGCTTTGATGAATTGGGGTGTAGAATCTTGTTTTTCTTGTAGATTAATTTCTTATCTGGATTATATTTTTATATTTATATAACTGGAAGTAGGTGAGCAGTTTTGGGTGCCTTATGTGAATGAATTGGCTTTGAAGAGGATCCAGAGGAAGATCACGAGATTGGTATTTAGAATGAAAAGGTTAATGTATGAGGAAAATTCAATGGCTGTAGGTCTATACTCACTGGATGAAGTGGAATCTCATAGAAAACCTATCAAAAAGCCCAGCAAGAGTAGACGTGTGGAGGATGTTTCCTACATTGGGACAGTCGAGGACCAAAGGGCACAGCCTCAGAATTGAAGGACGTTACTTTAAGATAGAGATGAGGAGAAATTTCTTCAGCCAGAGGACAGTGAATCTGTGGAATTCGTTGCCACAGATCACTGTGGTTGCTAAATTATTGGGTATATTTAAAGCGGAGTTTGATAGGTTCTTGAATAGAAAGGGCATCAAAGGTTATGGAGGGAAGGCAGAAGAAAGAAGTTGTGAGGGATAATAAATCAGCCATGATGAAATGGCGGAGCAGACTCAATGGCCAATTGGCCTAATTCTGTTCTCATGTCTTATGGTCTTAGGTACTTGTTCAGTGAGTTTTGCTGCGGTTAGAGTTGCCTCAGAATTTTTCTGGAAACTTTTTGGCTTCCGTGGTGGATGTCATATTACTTGAACCTGGTTATGTTATTGGTTATTGTTATCAAAGGAATTCTGTTCTCAGTAGTCTGGTATGAGAAGACACAACGACTTTTAATCTCTTTGCCCTTTGTCTCTCACTGTCAAAGCAAATTGTGCAGAGGATATGGAGAGTCTGCAGAGGGACTTAGATAGGTTAAGTGAGTGGGCAAGGGTCTGGCAGATGGAGCACAGTGTTGGTAAATGCGTGGTCATCCACTTTGGAAGGAAAAATTAAAGAGTAGGTTATTACTTAAATGGTAAAAAATTGCAGCATGCTGCGGTGCAGAGGAACTTGGGAGTGCTTGTGCATGAATCACAAAATGTTGGTTCTCAGGTGCAGCAGGCAAGGAGGCAAATGGAATGTTGGCCTTCATTGCTAGAGGGATTGAATTTAAGAGCAGGGAGGTTATGCTGCAACTGTACAGGGTACTGGTGAGGCCGCACCTGGAGTACTGCGTGCAGTTCTGGTCTCCTTTCTTGAGGAAGGATGTACTGGCTTTGGAGGCGGTGCAGAGGAGGTTCACCAGGTTGATACCAGGGATGAGACGGTTAGACTATAAAGAGAGTACTTACAGGAATTCAGAAGACTGAGAGGAGATCTTATAGAAACATATCAAATTATGAAAGGAATAGATAAGGTAAAGGCAGGAAAGTTGTTTCCACTGGCAGGTGAGACTATAACTAGGAGACCTAGCCTCAAGATTTCGGGGAGTAGATTTAGGATGGAGATGAGGAGGAACTGCTTCTCCCATAGAGTGGTGAATCTGTGGAAATCTCTGCCCAATGAAGAAGTGGAGGCTACCTCAGTAAATATATTTAAGCCAAGGTTGGATAGATTTTTGCATAGTAGGGGAATTAATGGTTATGGGGAAAAGGCAGGTAGGTGGAGATGAGTCCATAGCAAGATCAGCCACGATTTTATTGAATGGCAGAGCAGGCTCGACAGACGAGATGGCCGACTCCTGCTCCTATTTCTTATGTTTTATGTTCTTCTTCTCCTTCCTCACTCTTGTAAATCTTAATGAAATGATTGTCAGCAACAAGTGCAGGGTCACATTCAAGGACTCTTCATCTCGTCTTCTCGATATTTATTGCTTCTTTGTACTGACTGTGAATGCCTGCAAGAAAATAAATCTCAGGTTTGTATATAGTGACAGAAATAGTTAGATAGATAGATGGATACTTTATTCATCCCAAAGGAAATTACAGTGTCACAGTAGCTTGACAAGTGCACAGATATAGAAATTTACAAATATTAGAAGGGAAGTAAGAAAGAATAAAAAGTAAGTTACTTCAAACAGTCTAACAGGAGGGGTCATCACTTCCCCAGCTATAAGTTGATAAAGCATAATGGCCGAGGGTAAGAACGACCTCGTATGGCACTCTTTGGAGCACAGTTGTCTTGGCCTATTACTAAAAGTGCCCCTCTGTTCAGCCAAGGTGGCACGCAGAGTGTGAAAAACATTGTCCAGAATTGACAGGATGTTCCGCAGGGTCCTTTATGCTACCAGAGTCTCCAGTGTGTTCAGTTTGAGTCGGATAACAGACCCAGCCTTTCTAATCAGTTTATTGAGCCTGTTGGCATCACCCTTGTTGATGCCATTGCTCCAGCACACCATCGTATATAAGATTGTACTGGTGACAACAGACTGGTAGAACATGTGAAGGAGAGGCCTACATACTCCAAAGGGCCTCAGCCTCCTCAGGAGGTAGAGATGACTTTGGCCCTTTTCGTATAGCCTCTGTGTTGGTGCTTTACTCTACTCTGTCATCCAGGGGCATCTACAGGTACTTATAGGTTCTCACCATATCCATGTCTTCACCATCAATATTAACAGGGAGCAGTACAGGTTTAGTTTCCTAAAGTCCATCATTATTTCCTTTGTCTCACTGATTTTGAGCTACATATGATTCAGCTTGCACCATTTGACAAAGTCCTTCACCAAGGCCCTGTATTCATCCTCCAATCCTCCCTTTATACACCCAACTATTGCTGAGTCATCAGAAAACTTCTGCAGATGACATGACTCAATGTACATCATGTAATTTTTGCGTGGTGGGGTGTAGATATATCTCCACCAAAGGAGGTGCAACGTACTCCTTCTCTCAGCTAGGCTGCAGGTCACCCTTGGGCAAGGTGTGGCACCTGCATAGCCTCCCAATCAGGGTCATGTGAAGTCATGGGGTCAGGTGGTGGATGGTCGTATGAGCAACCGGTGCAGATCACAAGTCCTGGTTATGTGACCACTGATGCCAGGCAAACAATCTCTGAAGAGTATTGATAACGGCTGGGGTTACCTATCTCGAAGAGATGGTTACCTAGAAGAAGGCAATGAAAAATCACTTTTGTAGAAAAATTTGCCAAGAACAATCATGGTCATGAGACTATGATTGCCCACATCATATGACACTGTACATAAAGATGATGATGATGATGATATGCACCTTGATAATGAATTTACTTCAATCTTCGAGGTTTTATGCCTCATCCTTAACTGCTGAAGAACTTTTGGATCACAAAAACATCAGGGTCCATAACTTATTGAACAGTAGAGATGGCATGAATGCTGAGTTGCCTTGTCCTCTTTATAAATCAAAAGACCTTAAGACCATAAGATATCAGAGCAGAATTAGGCCATTTTGGCCCATCAAGTCTACCACCATTTCATCATGGCTGATCCATTTCCCTGCCAGTCCCAGTCTCCTGCCTTCTCCCCGTATCCCTTCATGCCCTAACTAACCAAGAATCTATCAACGTCTGCCTTAAATATGCTTAAAGACTTGGCCTCCTAGCCGCCTGTGGCAATGAATTCCACAGATTCACCACTCTCTGGCTAAAGAAATTCCCCTTATTTCTGTTCTGAAAGGACTCCCCTCTATTTTGAGGCTGTGTCTTCTGGTCTTAAACTCCCCACCATAGGAAGCATCCTCTCCATATCCACACTTTTCAACATTCGATATGTTTCATTCAATGATGTCACCCCTCATTCTTCTAAATTTCAGTTCCTGTGTTATAGAATAATCCAAGACCTAGACATCAAGAGGTATTCACAGACAAATCTCATCCAAATGAACATTATCCCTGCTCAATTTGCTTTCAATTCCTGCAGTCTTGAAGCACCTTCAATTACTCCAAAAGACTGAGGTTTGGTAAAATACTGGAAGGCTTTTATTCGCTGTACAATACGACCTCCACAGTGAGTGTCTGCCCCCGGACTGAGGGGGAGGGGCAAGACGAACACCTTTATACAGGACTCTGTGGGAGGAGCCACAGGGGCAGTCAGCAGAGGGGTGTGTCCAGACAGGTAACCCAGTTACAACATATATACATGGTTTACCACAAGCCTTCAACCAATCGATGCTTTTCCTGACTCTCTAGATGGAGAGTGTGATACAGAGAGCTTATTTTTGTTTAAAAAAAAACTGTTCACCATTTACTTTAAATAAAACATTAGTGCATACCCAGTTCTTGGCAGTGTATGGCTGTGCTTGTAAATTAAATCAAAGCAACTTCATTATACAGAAGTCACAGAGCCCTTGACGAGCAGTAGTAATATCCCATAATATTAGCCTGGGGGCTGCATTTATACAGGAGAGCACTAGGAAATGGTGGTGTTTTCAATCTCTGAACCTTCTTCACAGGCCAATGCGTGTCATTACTGTATTAGCAATTTTTGGAGCCTGAAGCCAATACATTGGACTTATAGATACATGCATTTATCTACAATATGATTATTTGTATTATTTTTATGCATTAAAATTAAATTGACATTAAGTAGCATATTTCAACATGCAGATAAATAATTATTTTGTCGTCAGGAGGAAGGGTATTGCAACCCATTTTAAAGATGTATATTGCTTCCTGATATTAATGCGCCAATTTCATTCTTAATTTCGTCATCACGGTACCATGGCTGCTTCAGCCTCAAAGGTGCAGAAGGTGGGTTCTACCCTTAATGCGATCTCATGCCTGCTCGGGGGTTATGCAATTGCATTTCTCAATAAGCACCAGGTTATGTCGACTGTTTATTCATTTCCGAAAAAAGCTGCCTCACCTGCTGAGTTCCTCCAGCGTTTCATGTGAGTTGCTTTGGAATTCCAGCACCTGCAGACTTTCTCATGTTTGAAGTTTTCACAATTTTTCTGAGAAACCTTTAGGGAGGATTTCATTTTAGATTATGAAGACACGCAGTCCTCTTTTATTGTCATTTAGTAATGCATGCATTAAGAAATGATACAATATTTCCTTCGGTGTTATATCACAAAACACAGGACAGACCAAGACTGAAAAAAACTAACAAAACCACATAATTATAACATATAGTTACAACAGTGCAACAATACCATAACTTGATGAAGAAGTTCATGAGCACAGTAAAAGTTCAAAGTCTCTCAAATGTCCCCCATCTCACGCAGATGGGAGATTTTATCAGGAGTTTGCGGAGACTTGGTATGTCACCAAAGACAGTAGCAAATTTCCACACGTGCTGTGGTGAGCATTCCGACTGTCTGCATCACTGCTCGGTATAGAGGGCCACTGCCCAGGATCAGATGTTGCAGTAGGTTGCAAACTCAGCCAGATCTATCATGGGCACTGGCCTCCGCAGCATCGAGGACACCTTCAAAAGGCAAGGCCTCAAGAGGACAGCTTCCATCATTAAAGGCCCCCAGCACTCAAAGGATGTCTTCTTCTCCTTGTTACCATCAGGAAGGAGGTATAGGAGCCTGAAGACACACACTCAATGTTTTAGGAACAGCTTCTTCCCTCTGCCATCAGGTTTCCGAATGGACAACAAGCCCGTGAACACTGATGAAGGGACTCCCTCTCTCTCTTCTTTTTTTCCATTCCTCATTCTGGATCCATTCTGGCTCCCTTCTCTTCTCCTCATGTGCCTATCACCCCATCTGATGGCCCTCCTGCTTCCCTCTCTCCCATGGTCCAATCTCCACTCCTATCAGCCCCTCGCCTTTTGGCCTATCATCTCCCCTCCTCCACTCTCCCACCTTGCCCCTCACCCTGGCTTCACCCACCTCCTTCTAGCTTGCACTGCTTCCCCTCCCCCCACCTTATTCTGGCATCTTCCCCCTTACTTTCCAGTCCAAATGAAGGGTCTCAGACTGAATGTTTTTAACTATATGTTTTCCAGGCAGTCTTAACTTATTCTGTTCACGTGCATTTAGAACAAACTCTGTTGCTGTTATCCAGCCACTATCAACTACACTTCGTGCTGTTGGGGAGGGTTTAAACTAGGTTTGCAGGGGGATGGGAACCAGAGTGCCAGAGCAGATGGTGGAGCGGGGGTGAAAATAGATTATGTTAAAAGTTCATGCAAAGTCACAAATAGAAGGGTTGTGTGTGGTGGTGATAGTCATAGTCATACTTTATTGATCCCGGGGGAAATTGGTTTTAGTTACAGTTGCACCATAAATAATAAATAGTAATAAAACCATAAATAGTTAAATAGTAATAGGTCCAGGACCAGCCTATTGGCTCAGGGTGTCTGACCCTCCAAGGAAGGAGTTGTAAAGTTTGATGGCCACAGGCAGGAATGACTTCCTATGACGCTCTGTGTTGCATCTCGGTGGAATGAGTTTCTGGCTGAATGTACTCCTGTGCCCAACCAATACATTATGTAGTGGATGGGAGACATTGTCCGAGATGGCATGCAACTTGGACAGCATCATCTTTTCAGACACCGCCGTCAGAGAGTCCAGTTCCATTCCTGCAACATCACTGGCCTTACGAATGAGTTTGTTGATTCTGTTGGTGTCTGCTACCCTCAGCCTGCTGCCCCAGCACACAACAGCAAACATGATAGCACTGGCCACCACAGACTCGTAGAACATCCTCAGCACCGTCCGGCAGATGTTAAAGGACCTCAGTCTCCTCAGGAAGTACAGACAGCTCTGACCCCTCTTGTAGACAGCCTCAGTGTTCTTTGACCAGTCTAGTTTATTGTCAATTTGTATCCCCAGGTATTTGTAATCCTCCACCATGTCCACACTGACCCCCTGGATGGAAACAGGGGTCACTGGTACCTTAGCTCTCCTCAGGCCTACCACCAGCTCCTTAGTCTTTTTCACATTAAGCTGTAGATAATTCTGCTCACACCATGTGACAAAGTTTCCTACCATAGCCCTGTACTCAGCCTCATCTCCCTTGCTGATGCATCCAACAATGCCAGAGTCATCAGAAAACTTCTGAAGATGACAAGACTCTGTACAGTAGTTGAAGTCTGAGGTGTAAATGGTGAAGAGAAAGGGAGACAAGACAATCCCCTGTGGAGCCCCAGTGCTGCTGATCACTCTGTCGGACACACACTGTTGCAAGCACATGGACTGTGGTCTGCCAGTCAGGTAATCATCTTCTGAGATGTGTCTATTTCAATGCAAGGAGTATTGTGGGGAAGGCAGACGAGTTGAGGGCGTGGATTGACACATGGAATTACGATATTATAGCCATTAGTTAAACTTGGCTGCAGGAGGGGCAGAACTGACAGCTTAATGTTCCAGGGTTCCAATGTTTCAGACGTGTTAAAGGCAGAGAAATGAAGGGAGCGGGGTGGCATTGCCAGTCAGGGAAAATAATACAGCAGTGTTCAGGCAGGACAGATCAGAGGGCTTGTCTACCCAGGCCATATGGGTGGAGCTGAGAAACAGGAAAGGTATGACCACATTAATGGGGTTGTATTATAGACCACCCAATAGTCAACGAGAATTGGAGGAGCAAATCTGCAGAGAGATAGCAGACAACTGCAGGAAACATAAAGTTGTGATAGTAGGGGATTTTAATTTTCCACGTATTGATTGGGGCTCCCATACTGTTAAAGGTCTAGACAGGTTAGAGTTTGTAAAATGTGTTCAGGAAAATTTTCTAAATCAATATATAGAGGTACCAACTAGAGAGGATGCAATATTAGATCTCCTGTTAGGAAACGAGTTAGGACAGGTAACAGAAGTGTGTATAGGGGAGCACTTTGGTTCCAGTGATCATAACACCATTAGTTTCAACTTGATCATGGATAAAGAAAGATCTGGTCCTCGGGTTGAGGTTCTAAACTGGAAAAAGGCCAAATTTGAAGAAATGAGAAAGGATCTAAAAAGTGTGGATTGGGACAGGTTGTTCTCTGGCAAGGATGTGATTGGTAAGTGGGAGGCCTTCAAAGGAGAAATTTTGAGAGTGCAGAGTTTGTATGTTCCTGTCAGGATTAAAGGCAAAGTGAATAAGAATAAGGAACCTTGGTTCTCAGGGGATATTGGAACTCTGATAAAGAAGAGAGAGATGTATTACATATATAGGAAACAGGGAGCAAATAAGGTGCTAGAGGAGTATAACAAGTGCAAAAAACTACTTAAGAAAGAAATCAGGAGGGCTAAAGGAAGACATGAGGTTGCTTTGGCAGTTAAGGTGAAAGATAATCCAAAGAGCTTCTACAGGTATATTAAGAGTGGAAGGATAGTAAGGGATAAAATTGGCCCTCTTGAAGATCAGAGTGGTCGGCTATGTATGGAACCAAAAGAAATGGGGGAGATCTAAAATGTTTTTTTTTGCGTCTGTATTTACTAAGGAAACTGGCATAGAGTCAATGGAAATAAGGCAAACAAGTAGTGAGGTCATGGAACCTTTACAGATTGAGGAGGAGGAGATGCTTGCTATCTTGAGGCAAATCAGAGAAGATAAATTCCCAGGACCTGACAAGGTATTCCCTCGGACCTTGAAGGAGACTAGTGTTGAAATTGCAGGGGCCCTGGCAGATATATTTAAAATGTCCGTATCTACAGGTGAAGTGCCGGAGGATTGGAGGATAGCTCATGTTGTTCTGTTGTTTAAAAGAGGCTCTAAAATAATCCGGGAAATTATAGGCTGGTAATTTTGACGTTGGTAGTAGGTAAATTATTAGAAGGAGTACTGAGAGATAGGACCCACAAGTATCTATTGATTTATTTTTGCATCTTATTGTAATTTTTACCTTTCTCCTTCTGGTCCCCACCTTCTTCCCCTTATTCCATGCTTCACTGTCCTTTCATATCAATGCTATCTTCTTCAGCCCTTTATCACTTTCACCTATCACCATCCAGAAGCTTATATCATTCTTACTCTCCCCCCTTCGACATCAGCGTACCACACTCTTCACCTGATCTACATCACCTGCCCATTTCTTGCCACCTCCCCCAATCTCTGTATACTGGCTATCTCCCCTCTTCCTTTCCAGGGTGTCAACCCAAAATATTGACTGTCCATTTCTTTCCATAGATTCTACCTGGCACATTTAGTTCCTCCACTGCTTTCTAATTGGTATTGGTTTATTACTGTCACATGGACTAAGTGTGAAAGGCTTGTCTTGCATACTTTTCAAACAGATCGAATCATTACACAGTGCATTGAGGCGAGGGCTTCGTTGGTTGGGGTCAACCTTGGATGTTGTGTCCTAGCTGTCTAGATAGCGTAGCCGGGGCAGTACAATGTGGAGAGCAAGCTGTTGCCCATGTAGCAAGCTCCCCCTCTCCACATTTCCGATAAACCCAAAGGAACATTAGAGTCTAATATAGTTTGGTATCAACAGCGTTGCAAGAGTTTCCAGTCAGCATTTAACTCAAAGTAGGACTGCCTTAGGGACTCCAGCTCTGGATTTTTCCCTTGGGGTTTACTCCCGAAGCCTTCCCCATGAGTGAGTATTGCCGCAAGGCAGTGGAGCTTTGGGATCAGAGTTTTCTTTTTCCTAGATGAGCTGCCAACCATGACTGATGAGCACCGTCTGCCTGGAACGACTGGTCTTAAGGTGCCAGTACCCTGCCTTTGCCCCTTCTCTTAGTAGAAACAGTTCCACTAGGCTTAGTAGCTGAGCCACATTTTAAGACCAGGAGCTGAACTTATTTGTCAGACGCTATTTGAGGTGTTGGCCATTGGGAGCATTTAAAAGGTGGGAGCTTATCCCCAATACCATCCCTAGGGATAACAACTTTAAGGAACCATGTTGAGGTAGAAGAAGATAAAATAATAACAATACAGAATAAAGCATAAAAGCTACAGAGAAAGTGCAGTGCAGGTTAGCAATATAGTACAAGATCATACCAAGGTAGTTGGTGAGGTCAAGGTCTTATGGTACTAGGAATCATTCCATAGTCTTATAACGGTGGGGTAGAAGTTGTCCTTAAGCCTGGTGGTATGTGTTTTCAGAGCTTTGTATCTTCTGGGAAGGGAGAGAAAAGAAAATGTCCATGGTGGGTATAGTCTTTGATTTATCTGGTGGCTTTACTGAGGTAGTGAAAAGTATAGATGGAGTCCATGGAAAAGAGTCTGGTTTCCATGACATGCTGAGCTGTGTCCACAACTCTACAGTTTCCCGTGCTCTCGGGTAGAGCAGATATTGTACAAAGCCATAATGCATCCTGATGGGATGGTTTCTATGGTGCATTGATAAAAATTGGGTTAATATCAGTGTTTATTACCCAGTACATATTATTTATGACAACACCAGCAGCATTATACTGATGTATATTTAACTATATTTTGTACATGCACAGAATATTTTTATTATCTGTTAATATTGTCGTGTTGATACTATTTTACATGCTGTATGTAATATATGGACTGTGTTTTGCACCTTGGTCCTGAAGCTGTTCCTGAAACGTTGAGAGTCATCAGGCTCCTGTACCTCCTTTCTGCTGGTAGCAATGAGAAGAGGGCATGACCTGGGCGATGGGAGTCCGAAATGATGGATGCCGCCTTCTCGAGGCATCGCTTTCTGAAGGTGTCTTGGATGCTGGGGTGGCTGGTACCCATGATGGAGCTGGCTGAGTTTACAACTTTCTGCAGCTTTTTCCAATTATGTGCAGTGACCTCTCCATACCAGATGGCATGCAACCAGTCAGAATACTCTCTACAGTACACCTGTAGAAATATGCAAGAGTCTTTGGTGATGTATTAAGTGTTCTCAAACTCCTAATGAAACATAGCCACTGTTGTGCCTTCTTTGCAATTGCGTTGATATGTTGGACCCAAGTTAAAACTTCAGGGGTTTTAACACTCAGGAACTTGAAATTGCTCAGCTTTTCCTCTACTGACCCCTCAATGAGGATTGATGTGTGTTTCTCGGCTCCCCCTTCCTGCAGCAAACAATAAAATCCTTGGTTTTGCTGACGTTGAGTGCAAGGTTGTTCTTGCAACACCGCTCAACTAGATGATTCCATAACCGCATAGTTTACTTACCTGTTACAGATCACTTACCGCTGTTAAGGAAGGCAGGTTTCTGTCCCTGAATATAAATTAATATTTTCTGCTCAGGACTTCCTCCCACATTCCAAAAACGTACAGATTAGAGTCAGTTAATTGTGGGCATACCACGTTCACACAGGAAGTGTGGCGACACGTGCCAGCCGCCCAGCACAACCGCTGCTGATTTATGCATTTCACTGTATGTTTTGGTGTTTTGATGTACATGTGACAACTAAAGCTAATCTTTGTATTTAATCCACAAAATCTCTTGTATTTATTGGTGAACCAGGTTAGATTTTTACAACATTCAATAACTTCATGGTCACCATTACTAATACTAATTCTTGTATTTCAAGTTAATTGCCTGAATTTAAATGTTTCATTTTCTCTGGAGAGATATAAAAGTTCTTCCAGGTCAATAGTCCAGGCTTCAGATTATGAGGACTGTAATTTACTGCTGGTTAGCTGACTAATTGAAGTGTAATCACTGATGGAATAGAGCAAACGAGGCAGATAATTAGTGCATACCCGACACTCAGAAACAGGCCTTCTATATATTGGCAAGACCCGACGCAGACTGGGAGATCGTTTCGCTGAACACCTACGCTCTGTCCGCCAGAGAAAGCAGGACCTCCCAGTGATCACGCATTTTAATTCCATGTCCCATTCCTATTCTGATATGTCTACCCACGGCCTTCTCCACTGTAAAGATGAAGCCACACTCAGGTTGGAGGAACAACACTTTATATTCTGTCTGGGTAGCCTCCAACCTGATGGCATGAACATTGACTTCTCAAATTTCCGCTAATGCCCCACCTCCCCCTCGTACCCCATCCGTTATTTATTTATATACACACATTCTTTCTCTCTCTCTCCTTTTTCTCCCTCTGTCCCTCTCACTTTACCCCTTGCCCATCCTCTGGGCTTTTTCCCCCCCTCCTCCTTTTCCTTCTCCCTGGGCCTCCTGTCCCATGATCCTCTCATATCCCTTTTGCCTATCACCTGTCCAGCTCTTGGCTCCATCCCTTCCCCTCCTGTCTTCTCCTATCATTTTGGATCTCCCCCTCCCCCTCCCACTTTCAAATCTCTTACTAACTCTTCCTTCAGTTAGTCCTGACGAAGGGTCTCGGCCCAAAACGTCGACTGTACCTCTTCCTAGAGATGCTGCCTGGCCTGCTGCGTTCACCAGCGACTTTTTTGTGTGTTGCTCAGAAACAGTAATGGCCAGATCTGCTTTCTCATAGTGATAGTGGATGAGGGAGGAATGTTGGTCAGGAAGGACCCCTTAGTTCGTCTTATCTCATTAAATCTTTTACGTTATAGCTGCCTGTACAGGAACCAAATTCTGATTCAGAATCAGATTAAGTTTCAGGTTCCAATTCAGATTCAGTATTTGCCACATGTGCATTGGAAGTCTAAGACCAGAGGACATAGCCTCAGAATAGAGGGGCATCCTTTTGGAACGGAGATGAGGGGGAATTTCTTTAGTCAGAGAGTGGTGAATCTGTAGAATTCATTGCCATTGGTGGCCATGGAGGCCAAGTCATTGAGTATGTTTAAGGCAGAGGCTGATAGATTCTTGATTAGCCAGGGCATGAAGTGATACGGGGAGGTGTCTGAGAGAGAAAATAGATCAGTCAGGATGAAATGGTGGAGAGAGCCTTGTTGGGCCAGATGGCCTAATTCTGCTTCTATATCTGATGGTCTTATGGAAGCATACAGCAAAATGTGTTGTTTGTGTTAACAACTAGCACACTTAAGGATGTGCTGGGGGAAGACCCATGTGCCGCTACGCATTCTGGTGCAATATAGTAAGCCCACAATGTTCAGCAGAACAACGCAAGCAACAACAACAACAACAACAGAACAAAGCAAGACAACAATAGACAAACAATCCACTTTTCCACCCTCGCATGACGTCATATACACTGACAGGCATCTAACCCCAGCATAGGCTGCCTCCGGACCTCTGTTTCACGATTCTTTAGTAAATGGTAAAATATTACTGATGCTGTGGTGAAATACCTTCAGTGTAGGATGGCGTTGTGGATAAGCTACAGAACTAGCATCTCATGTACTCCAAAGATTGAGAGACCTGATTTCAAATTCCTTTGTGGAGTTTGCATGCAGCAGGCTGAATACTTTCATTCTGTAACACACTTTCTCACTGATTCCCATGTTAGTTTCAGATAGCTCCTTGTGGGAGCATGCTGTGTGCATATTGGTTGCTATGTTTTCTGCGCCTGTGCCTTAGGAGGAATTTCATTTGTGGTGAAACATAGTCACATGACCCAAGCTGTCAAATAATTAATAACCACTTTGCACTAAAATGGACATTGCTTTTTTTTTGTTCTGATAATGTTCTTTCTTGTAAAAATAAATGAATAATTGTTGTTTTTCATGGGAATGCTATTTACATGAATGGTCTCGGCTCAAAACAAAGACTCCTTTTATTCCCCTTTACAGATGCTGCCTGACCTGCTGAGTTTTGTGTGTGTTACTCCGGATTTTCCGCATCTGCCGAATCTTTTGTGTGTGTGTGTGTGTTTGTGTGTGTGTGTGTGTGTGTGTGTGTGTGTAGGGTGGGAGGGAGAAAAGTTTTCATGCTATAAGCTTTTCATGGTACCTGTGCAGATCTGTACTTGTGCGCATGACAGTAAATGTGACTTCGACTTCAAAAGTAGAAGTAAGCATTTAGTTCTAGTCATTGGGTATATTTAAAGTGGAGGTTGATATGTTCTTGACGAGTAAGGGTGACTAAATGAGAAACTTGACTTTGACCTTAGACTAGAGGAATTTGATTAACTTTTTTAACTTTTGCCATTAGATTTTTGGTCAGAACTTTGCCCCACTTTTGAGTATCTCTGCTGATGTTTTACAGGGAAGGCCTTTATTGTCAATGAACCAAAGGCTGCAGGTAATCCTTTATTGGAAAATGGTGATAATTTAAAATAAGATCATTCTCACATTTTTCTTTGTTACTGTTGTGTACCATTCAGCTAGGTCTTCTAAATAAATAATACAGACTACAGCAAAATCAGAGTGGATCAGATTATTGTTTATTGCTTGCAAGGGAAGACTACCTTTGTATGTTAAGTCATCAGTAGAAAGTTTCAATCTTACAGTGCAAAATAGATCATTTTTACATATTTGCAGGATCCAGTAATCATCAACTTCATGACTTTGAGGCTGTTCCATCTCTTAATTGCTTCTTGTTTATCTCTTATTTGCCTTGCATGAGGCCCTTTGTCTTTGTCCTTGAGGCTTCACCTCCTCCCCCCCCGCCCCCACCAACAGCTGTGTCTTGCTTTTCCGCTTTTAATCATGCAACACCCAAAAACTTCCTGCTCTAACTCATATATTGTTGTAAGCTTCTTATCCGGCTATGTAAGCAAATCAGCAAAGCACTCTGGGATTATACAGATTCCATCTTGTCACATTACTATTTAAAAAGGTTATAAATTCATGAAGACTTCAAGGTTACAGATATATTTCCACATTATAATTTAAATTCTTCCCTCTGGGTAAGGCATCTGATGCCTGCCAATGTTGTCACCCCTGCATCAAACATCCACAATATTTTGGCTGCTTTTCAGATGTCTGTCATTGCCTTCTAGTGCTTTCTGTTTGAAACAAGCAGCTTGTTCTCTTCTTCATGTGCTCCAATTCTCTAATCTGAAGCAGCCCTCTGGCCTCCTAACAATCATGAATAACTTTGTCATAGAAAAGTAGCATCCATCATCAAAGATCCTCACCACCCTTGCCATGCTCTTTTCTCACTGCTGCCATCGTGTAGATGGTACAGGTATCTCAGTACTCACACCACCAGGTTCAAGAATAGTTACTGCCCCTCAACCATCAGGCTCTTGATCAAAAGGGGATAGCCACACTCATTGAAGGACTCTGTTATATTGTTATTTCATGCTTGTTATTTACAGTTATTTATTTATATTTGCATTTGTACAGTTTTTTTATAGTTAACAGTTCCCGATGTTTACAGTTTTTAGTTTCTGTTCTATAGATTTGCTATGTATGCTCACAGAAAAAAGAACCGCAGGGTTGTATGTACTCTGATAATAAATTCTGCTTTGAATATTGATCTTTGTCACAGTACAACAGTAGTAGTGAGATCACCCAAGCTGAGTATGATGTTCTCCTAAGGCAGGGTCTTAACTAGCCTGGCAGAACATTTTGGGCCGAAAGGCCAGTTCCTGTGATGTGCTGCTCTGTGTTCTAAGTTCAGCGTTTGAATAGCCAATGCAGCAGAAAGCTTATTTATATTTTCATTACATATAACAAAGTCACAAAAAGCTGGGGGAACTCGGCAGGTCAGGCAGCTTCTACGGAAAGGAATAAACAGTTGACACTTTGGGCTGAGAGACCCTTCATCGCCTTGATGATGAGCCCTTGCAGCATTTGTGTGTGCTAATCTGGATCTCTCGTGCTTATATTTTCACAGAGCAGGGGGCAGCTATGGTGAGGAATTGTATCACTTATTTTATTTAGAGATACTCCATGGTAACAGGCCCTTCTGGCCCACAGCTTCTATTTACACCCATGTGACCAATGAACCTACAACCCACGCGTTTTGGAATGTGGGAGGAAACTGGTGAACCCAGAGGAAACCCACGCGGTCCATGGGGAGAATGTACAAACTCCCTATATAGAGCGGTGAGAACTGAACCCTGGTTGAATGTGGAATCATTCATTGTAGAATGTTTTGTTGTAGATAATGCATGTTTATAGAGTTATAGATGTGTATAGCAGGCCAATCAGCCCACAGAGTCTATACTGACTACCATTTCTGTTTCCTGCAAGGCGCTCATTCAAGTAGCTGTCCAGATGCCTTTTAAATGTCATTACTGCTCCTGTCTCCACCACCTCCTTTGGCAGCTCATTCCAGAGACTTCGTGTCAATACTTTTCCTTTCAGATTCTCTTTGAACCTCTTCCCAGTCTCCTTAAATGATCCCCACCAGTCTTACCATGGAAACTGGCGCCACGGTAGTGTAGCGATTAGTGCAACGCTATTACAGCTTGGGGTCTCGGCGTTCGGAGTGCAGTTCCAACGTCATCTGTAAGAAAAGGAAGGCAGATTACTATCAGGAAACAAAGAGTAGGGCTTAATGGGTCTTTTTCAGAATGGCAGGCAGTGACTAGTGGGGTACCGCAAGGCTCGGTGCTGGGATCGCAGCTATTTACAATATACGTTTGTACATTAATGATTTAGATGAAGGGATTAAAAGCAACATTAGCAAATTTGCAGATGACACAAAGCTGGGTGGCAGTGTGAAATGTGAGGAGGATGTTATGAGAATGCAGGGTGACTTGGACAGGTTGGGTGAGTGGGCAGATGCATGGCAGATGCAGTTTAATGTGGATAAATGTGAGGTTATCCACTTTGGTAGGAAGAACAGGAAGGTAGATTACTATCTGAATGGTGTCAAGTTAGGAAAAGGGGAAGTACAACGAGATCTAGGTGTCCTTGTTCATCAGTCACTGAAAGTAAGCATGTAGCTACAGTGGGCAATGAAGAAAGCTAATGGCATGCTGGCCTGCATAACAAGGGGAATTGAGTATAGCAGCAAAGAGGTCCTTCTGCAGTTGTACAGGGCCCTGGTGAGACCACACCTGGAATATTGTGTACAGTTTTGGTCTCCAAATTTGAGGAAGGACATTCTAACTATTGAGGGAGTGCAGCGTAGGTTCACAAGGTTAATTCCCGGGATGGAGGGACTGTCAAAGTTGAAAGATTGGAGCGACTGGGCTTGTACACATTGGAATTTAGAAGGATGAGAGGGGATCTGATTGAAACATGTAAGATTATTAAGGGATTGGGCATGCTATAAGGAAACATGTTCCCGATGTTGGGGGAGTCCAGAACCAGAGGCCACAGTTTAAGAATAAGGGGTAGACAATTTAGAACTTTTTCACACAGAGGGTTGTGGTTCTGTGGAATGCTCTGCCTCAGAAGGCAGTGGAGGCCAATTTTCTGGATTCTTTCAAAAAAGAATTAGATAGAGCTCTTAAAGATAGCGGAGTGAAGGGATATGGGGAGAAGGCAGGAAAAGGGTACAGATTGTGGACGATCAACAGTGATCACAGTGAATGATGGTGCTGGCTCGAAGGGCTGAATGGCCTACTCCTGCACCTATTGTCTATTGTCTATTGTAAGGATGCCCAAGTCCTGCCTGAGGAATGTGTGGCCTTTTCCTGGGTGCTCCGGTTTCCCCCCACAGTCCAAACGATGTACTGGGTAGGTTAATTGGTCATTGTAAATTGTTCCATGGTTAGGTCAGTGTTAAAGCGGAGTTGTCGGGGGTTACTGGGTGGCGCGGCTTGGAGAACTGGAAGGGCCTATTCTGTGCTGTATGTCTAAGTAAATATGTAAATAAGTAAATAAATAACTGGGTCTGGCCTGCTACACAATCTATACCTCACATCATATTACATGCCCGTATCAGCTTGCTGCCTCCTTTGCTCCGGGGAGAAAAAGACACAGCCAATCCAAAACTCAAGAAATTCTGCAGATGCTGAAATCCAGAGCAGCACACACAAAATGCTGGAGGAACTCAGCAGGTTAGTCAGTATCTACAGAGAGGAACAAAGAGCTGACATTTTGGGCCAAGACTCTGATTAGCTCTTTGTTCTGATGCTGCCTGCCCTGCTGAGTTCCTCCAGTATTTTGTGTGTGTTATAGTCTGTCGAATCTGTCCTCATAACTCAAGCTCTCCAGTACAGGCTACATCAACAAAAAACATCCAGTGAGCAGCAGTTCTGTAGACGAAGATGCCTTGTTAATGAGGGAGGTCAGGGTAGAATAGCCGGACTGGTTCAAGCTGACAGAAGGGTGACAGTAACTCAAATAACCATGTGTTACAATGAAGTTGTGCAGAAGAGCATCTCTGAACATATCAAATCTTCAAGTAGACGGGCTAAGGTAGCAGAAGACCATGACCATTGTCACTTGATTAGGTACAGGAAGTATCTCATAAGGTGGCCACTGAGTATAATTTCAAGAATTTGTTTGATAAAGAGGGATTTGGGCAAGGTACCACTGAAAACCCACAGAATTACCCTTCAATGTGGACATATCTTCCTTTCTTCTAATTCTGCTTAATTTGGTTAATCTGTCGGTGCTCAGCGTGTGGCCAAGTGGTTAAGGCGTTCGTCTAATGATTTGATGGTCGCTAGTTCGAGCCCTGGCTGAGGCAGCGTGTTGTGTCCTTGAGCAAGGCACTTAACCACACATTGCTCTGCGACGACACCAGTGCCAAGCTGTATGGGTCCTAATGTCCTTCCCTTGGACAACATTGGTGTCGTGGAGAGGGGAGACTTGCAGCATTGGCAACTGCCGGTCTTCCATACAACCTTGCCCAGGCCTGCGCCCTGGAAACCTTCCAAGGCGCAAATCCATGGTCTCATGAGACTGACGGATGCCTATATCAGTGCTCGACAAATTCTACATCCATCCCCTGGAAAAACAAACAGATTTGTTACTCTGAAACACACACAAAATGCTGGAGGAACTCAGCAGGCCAGGCAAAGAATAAATAGTTGACATTTTGGGTTGAGAACCTTCATCAGGACTGGAGAAAAAATATGAGAAGGCAGATTAAGAAGGTGGGGCAAGGGGAGGAAGAACTACAAGGTCGTAAGTGATAGGTGAAACTGGGAGGGGGGAGGGATGAAGTAAAGAACTGGGAAGTCAATTGGTGAAAGAGATAAAGGGCTGGAGAAGGGGGAATCTGATAGGACCGGAGGGGGGTGATGGGCAGGTAAGGAGATTTTATAAAGCTTTTATAGATATGTAAAAAGGAAAAGACTGGTAAAGACAAATGTAGGTCCCCTGCAGACAGAAACAGGTGAATTGTTTATGGGGAGCAAGGACATGGCAGACCAATTGAATAATTACTTTGGTTCTGTCTTCACTAAGGAGGACATAAATAATCTTCCAGAAATAGTAGGGGACAGAGGATCCAGTGACATGGAGGAACTGAGCGAAATACATGTTAGTAGGGAAGTGGTGTTAGGTAAATTGAAGGGATTGAAGGCAGATAAATCCCCAGGGCCAGATGGTCTGCATCCGAGAGTGCTTAAGGAAGTAGCCCAAGAAATAGTGGATGCATTAGTGATAATTTTTCAAAACTCGTTAGATTCTGGACTAGTTCCTGAGGATTGGAGGGTGGCTAATGTAACCCCACTTTTTAAAAAAGGAGGGAGAGAGAAACCGGGGAATTATAGACCGGTTAGCCTAACGTCGGTGGTGGGGAAACTGCTAGAGTCAGTTATCAAAGATGTGATAACAGCACATTTGGAAAGCGGTGAAATCATCGGACAAAGTCAGCATGGATTTGTGAAAGGAAAATCATGTCTGATGAATCTCATAGAATTTTTTGAGGATGTAACTAGTAGAGTGGATAGGGGAGAACCAGTGGATGTGGTATATTTGGATTTTCAAAAGGCTTTTGACAAGGTCCCACACAGGAGATTAGTGTGCAAACTTAAAGCACACGGTATTGGGGGTAAGGTATTGATGTGGATAGAGAATTGGTTAGCAGACAGGAAGCAAAGAGTGGGAATAAACGAGACCTTTTCAGAATGGCAGGAGGTGACTAGTGGGGTACTGCAAGGCTCAGTGCTGGGACCCCAGTTGTTTACAATATATATTAATGACTTGGATGAGGGAATTAAATGCAGCATCTCCAAGTTTGCGGATGACACGAAGCTGGGTGGCAGTGTTAGCTGTGAGGAGGATGCTAAGAGGATGCAGAGTGACTTGGATAGGTTGGGTGAGTGGGCAAATTCATGGCAGATGCAATTTAATGTGGATAAATGTGAAGTTATCCACTTTGGTGGCAAAAATAGGAAAACAGATTATTATCTGAATGGTGGCCGATTAGGAAAAGGGGAGGTGCAACGAGACCTGGGTGTCATTATACACCAGTCATTGAAAGTGGGCATGCAGGTACAGCAGGCGGTGAAAAAGGCGAATGGTATGCTGGCATTTATAGCAAGAGGATTCGAGTACAGGAGCAGGGAGGTACTACTGCAGTTGTACAAGGCCTTGGTGAGACCACACCTGGAGTATTGTGTGCAGTTTTGGTCCCCTAATCTGAGGAAAGACATCCTTGCCATAGAGGAAGTACAAAGAAGGTTCACCAGATTGATTCCTGGGATGGCAGGACTTTCATATGAAGAAAGACTGGATGAACCGGGCTTGTACTCGTTGGAATTTAGAAGATTGAGGGGGGATCTGATTGAAACGTATAAAATCCTAAAGGGATTGGACAGGCTAGATGCAGGAAGATTGTTCCCGATGTTGGGGAAGTCCAGAACGAGGGGTCACAGCTTGAGGATAAAGGGGAAGCCTTTTAGGACCGAGATTAGGAAAATCTTATTCACACAGAGAGTGGCGAATCTGTGGAATTCTCTGCCACAGGAAACAGTTGAGGCCAGTTCATTAGCTATATTTAAGAGGGAGTTAGATATGGCCCTTGTGGCTACGGGGATCAGGGGGTATGGAGGGAAGGCTGGGGCGGGGTTCTGAGTTGGATGATCAGCCATGATCATAATAAATGGCGGTGCAGGCTCGAAGGGCCGAATGGCCTACTCCTGCACCTATTTTCTATGTTTCTATGTTTCTATGAGATATGGTGAGAGAGGGAAATGGGAATAGGGGAATGGTGATGGGGGGGCATTACAGGAAGTTTGGAAATTGATGTACATGCCAAATGGTTGGAGGCCACCCAAACAGAATATAAGGTTTTGCTCCTCCAACCTGAGACTGGCCTCATCATGGCAGTAAGAGGAGGCCATGGACTGACACATCGGAACGGGTATGGGAAGTAGAATTAAAATGGGTAGCCATCGGGAGATCCCGGTTTTTCTGGCTGATCGAGCACTGGTGCTCAGTGAAGTGGTCTCCGAATCTTCGCCAAGCTGTTTCCCAACAGACCGTTTCACCGAGCACCTACACTCTGTCCGCCAGAACGTAAGCCCTTTATCTAAGAAAAGACGTGCTAGCAATGGAGAGGGTCTAGAGAATGTTCACAAGAATAATCCCGGTAATGAAAGGGTTAACATATGAGGAGCTTTTGATGGCTCTGGGTCTGTACGTGCTGGTGTTTAGACAAATGAGGGCTGATTTCACTGAAACCTATGGAATATTGAAAAGCCTACATAGAGTGAATGTGGAGAGGAAGTTTCACACAGTGAGGGAGTCTAGGACCAGACAGCACAGACTCAGAAGTGAGGAGCATCCATTTTGAACAGAGATGAGGAGGAATTTCTTTAGGCGGGTGGTGGTGAATATATGGAATTCATTGCCACAGACATTAAGTATATTGAGTAAAATCATTGAGTATATTTAATGCAGAGATTGACAGGTTTTTAATTAATCAGAGTGTCAGAGGTTACAGGGGGAAGGCAGGAAAATAGGGTTGAGAGGGGTAATAAATCGGCCACAATGGAATGGTAGGAAAGGTGGGCTGTATAGCCTAATTTTGCTCTTCTGTCTTATGGCCTTAGTGTATACAGTTATCCTGGTCGGCATAAACAAATGTCCTTATTCTGAACTGTGCAACTCCGTGACTCTGTGACTTTCAGTCGGCCTAGAGACTGGGCCTTGGCAACCAAGTACCAGTGAGAAAATCTATATTTTAATTTTGTCTTTTTCTGTTTGACAGGAAGTCCCATGACAAGTGGCACTGTGCAGGAGAAATTGATGGGAAAATGCCCACCGTTCCCAGAGCTTACAAGAACAAGCAAAACTTGGCGTACTTCCAGCGTCATTCCCATCCTTGCACAACTGAAAATCATGAAGCTCCAATCAAGATCTTCCCTTGGCGTTCACTTCACTTAACCCATGGGTGCTTGTTATTGTAATTTGGATGGTTCCCCGGCAGAGGATCTCGGTATGAAGGGGAAAGCAGTATAAATGCAAAAATGACATTGATAAATTCCACTTCCACTGCCACTGCCTATTTCAATCTCACCCCAGAGGTTTGATTTCTCACATCGACTTCAACAAGTGCTGACAGGCTTTGGGCCTGGCTCCTAGCTGAATGTTGCCTCAGTGCTAAATCATTTTGAAAAGCTATTCAAAGCTTAAAAAAAAATCTTACCTAACAAAGGAAAATATTGATAGCATGACCTTGTTCAGAGGGAGATAGAGAGAGAGAAAAAAAAACTGATACTTTGACTCTAATATTTATCATTATTCATAGACAGGGTAGGGCATCGCTGGTGATAGTGTGTTGTTAATTTCCCTTAAATATCTGTGGTCCTTCTTGTGAACATGTTCCTCACTTGATGCTGGAGAACAAGTTTCAGGATTTAGACCCAGCAACGATGAACGATTTGAAGCACCATTCCCTGTCAGCAAGGTTGGCCATGTCTGAATCAGGTTTATTGTCACTGACATACATCGTAAAATAAAGTTGTACAAAAAGAGAGCAAAAATATTGAGGTAGTGTACATGGGGGTCATTGTCCATTCAGAAATCTGATGGCTGAGGGGAAGAAGCTGTTTCTAAAATATTGATTGTGTAACTTCAGGCTCTTGTACCTGGCCCCTGGTAGTAGCAATGAGAAGGAGTCATGTCCTGTGTGGTGCGGGTCCTTAATGATAGATGCCACCTTCTTGAGGCATCGCCTTTGATGGCCTCCTTGTTGGTGGGATGGCTGGTGCCCATGATGGTACTAGCTGAGTTTGTAACATTCTGCAGCTTTCTCTGATACTGCATAGTGGCTCCACCATATCAGATGGTGATACAGCCAGTTAGAACGCTCTCCACAGTACATCAGTAGAATTTTGCCAGAGACGTACCAAATCTCCTCAAACTCCTAAGGAAATATAGCTGCTGGTGTGCCTTCATTGTAATGGAATCAATATGCAGAAGGTACGCCAGTAGCGGAAGACATTTGGAGAGTTCTGGGCAGGTGATAGTGCTCTGAGGAAACCATAATGTACTTACGGAAGAGCAGAAAGGGTGCTGTAAGGGTATGAAAGGATGTAAAGAACAACTGATAATAGATTCCGTAATTCTAAATGAAGCCCGGCGGAAAAGCAGAAATCATTCCTGTTGCTATGTTGACTACCATAAAAGCATTTGACTCTGTCCCACACTCATGGCTATTAGAAGTTCTTAATATAAACTACACCTAATGCTTGTGAAATTCCTGCAACAGCTGATGAGGCATTGGCACAGTATAATCACACTATGTTTCCTGCTGAAGTAAGTGGGGGAAGGGGAGGGTAGAGGGTTGATGCTTTGCTGCTGCTTGTGGGTGGGAAGGGGTAATGGGGGCTTCGGGGTTGTTATGTCTTACTGCCATTCATTCTTCGGTGTTCTCTTCTGTTTCTGCGGATGTCTGAAGAGAGAAAGAACTTCAGGTTGTACATTGTATACATTCTCTGATATTAATTAGAACAATTGAACCTTTGAACCCTATCTAATAAAACCAAAAAAGAACTCTCTAAGTCTCCCCAGTGACTCTCTAAGTCCACTATGGTTCTGCCTAGTTACAAACCCACTGTCTAATGTAATGAACTGGAAAAAAAATTGTGTATCAAATCAGAAAGAATGAAACTAATTTTACCTTAACACACCTTCTATGCATGGATGATTTGAAATTATATGCTCCTTCAATAGTTAAACTAAAGCAATTAATTCAAATAGTGGAGCTATTTTCAAAAGATATAAACATGAACTTTGGACTGGATAAATGAACATTAAACATAAAGAAAGGTGTAATAGAGCTAATAGAATACGAAACAGAGCAGCAGGATGTAATATAATCAATGGATATCAACAAGGAAAGAAAATAGATCATAGTGTGATAAAGGGAAAACTTTTGACAGAAATTACTTCAAGGCTTAGGAAAATCTGCCAAACAGTAAAAATATTACAAAGGCACCAAACACTTTCACTATACGCATATTAACATATTCTTTTGGCATAATATCTTGCCCGAAATGGATCTGGAAAATTTACAAAGAAAAATAAGAAGTGAAATGACAGATCTCTGAAAGCATTATGTATACTCAAACATGCTTAGATTAACACTACCTAGGACAGAAGGGGGAAGAAGAATAACAGACATTAAAAGTCTACCCAACAGTCAAATGAAACTTCTAAGGATATAGTTTCATCAATGAAAATAGGATTCAGCATTCCACGCGAGCATATGCAATTCTGATAAGAAGTACATGCCACTAAACTTAAATGAAAACACAACCCAGAAAAATGAAGAAATTATCACTAATGAAGAAAAAGTTAACCAGTGGAAGAACATGACCCTGCATGAAAGACATCCCCATGATCTGAGCAGACTAGATGTCGACAAGGAAGCCTCGAACACCTGGCTCAGAGTTGGAGGTTTCTTCCCAGAAACAGAAGGGTTTCTTGTGGCAATACAGGACCAGGAGGTTAACACAAAAAATTATCAGAAATATATAATAAAGGACCCACAAATTCAAGAAGATAAATGTAGAAAACACCAAGAGAAACCGGAAACAATCCAACACATTATAGGATCCTGCATCAGTTTACCTCAATCTGATAACTTGCACGGACACAATCAGTTGCAAACATCATTCATGAAAATCTTGCTTTAAAATATAAACTCATAAAAGAATCCATACTTGACTATAGATAAAAGCCTGATCCAGTTTTAGAGTCAGAATCCCACAAATTATATTATGGCTGATCTATTATTACAGATAGGACAATCCACAAAGCCACCCAGATACTGGATAAGCAAGTAAGAACAATATAGCCATTCCTAGCACACATAACTTACAGAAATCAACAAGTGAAAAAAACCAGAAATGTACAGAATTAAAAGAGAAAATTGAAGGACTTTGGAACATGAACAGGGTGTACATTATCCTAATAGTAATATCTACAACTGGTATCATCCGAAAGGCACTACATAATAGCAATGAACAAACAACAATATTTATGTAAATCGCTAGAAAGCCACAATACTAAAAAGCACTACAGTAGTCTGAAAGTTCTTAGCAGTTGAGAAATGAGCGTGCTTGGATATGCCTGTACCTCGGGTTTTACCAGCTTGAGCTGAGAAAAAATATAAATAATAATAACCTTATTTTTCAAGCACTCTTCATATAAATGATGTAGTTCACAGTGCTTTACAATGGGATAAAAGTACAAACATGAAAATGGAAGACAAAAACAACATTAGTTTGTATCAGCTGAGTTTGTATCCCTTATCTATTTAGGTATTGAGTTCCACAGTTTAAGAGTTTAGTTGCTAACTATGCTCCTAAACTGTGGAACCTAAATGCAGATAAACTTTGTCCCCATTAGAATGCATTTGGACCATATTTAAACACTTATATCCATTAAACAGTCAAAATGTCTTTTAAATGTTGTAATTGTACCCACCTGTACTATGACCTCTGACAGCTCATTCTGTATAACCACCATCCTCTGGGTGAAAAAGTTTCACTTCCAATCCCTTTCAATGTGACTGGGAATCTGTGTGGTCTTGGTTGTAGCTAGGACTAGATATCATGCTGTGGATTGCTTGTTGCAACAGTCCCGGAGAGCCAACGCTGGAGGCGGTGTGGTGTGGCATCCATGCTGGATTGGGGGGGTTGGCCCCTCCAGTTGGTGCTCCCTTCCCATGTTTGCTCAGTGGAAGATGTGTTAATGCATACTTTTATCTTTGGACTGCTGAGAACTGCTTGCTCTTGCCAATAACACCCATGCACCATCAATTTAAAGGACATTTTACTCAGGGGCCTTATATTTTGTTTGTGTGACTGTATGTTTATTGCCTTCTTATATAAGACCATAAGACTTAGGAACAGAATTAGACCATTTGAGACCATCGACTCTGCTCCACCATTTCATCATGGCTGATCCATTTTTCCGCTCAGCCCCAATCTCCTTCATTCTCAGCGTATCCATCCGTGCCCTGACCAATCAAGGACCTATGAACCTCTGCCGTAAAAATACATAAAAATTTGTCCTCCACAGCTGCCTCTGGCAAAGAATTCCACAGATTCATCACTCTCTCGCTAAAGAAATTCCGACTCATCTCCATTCTAAA
Source organism: Mobula hypostoma (assembly GCF_963921235.1). NCBI lineage: Eukaryota > Metazoa > Chordata > Chondrichthyes > Myliobatiformes > Myliobatidae > Mobula > Mobula hypostoma. Next base: position 105,494,694 of record NC_086108.1, read on the forward strand.
GGGAGACCCTCTATTCTGAGGCTGCGTCATCTGGCCTCAGGCTCTCCCACGATAGGAAACATCCACTCTCTCAAGGCCTTTCACCATTTGGTAGGCTTCAATGTAGTCATCCTTCATCCTTCTGAATTCTAGTAAATACAGGCCCAGAGCCATCAAACACTCTTAATATGACTAGCCATTCAATCCCGGAATTATTTTCGTGAACCTTCTTTGAACCCTCTCCAGTTTCAGCACCTTTCTAAGATAAGGGGCCCAAACCTGCTCACAATACTCCAAATGAGGCCTCATCAGTGCTTTATAAAGTTTCAGCATTACATCCTTGCTTTTATATTCTAGTCCTCTTGAAATGAATGCTAACATTGCATTTGCCTTCATCACCACAGACCCAACCTGCAAATTCACCTTTAGGGAATTCTGCACAAGGGCTCACAAATCCTTTTGCACCACTGCTTTTTGTATTTTCTCTCCACTTAGAAAATAGTCCACTCTTTATATAATCTCTCTTTGGCTTTTATATTGACTTTGACTTCTCTTGTTAGCCATGGTTGTGTCGTCTTGCCTTTAGAATACTTCTTCCTCTTTGGGTTATATAGCCAGTGCCTTCCAAATTGCTTCCAGAAATTCCAGCCGTTGATGCTCTGCCATCATTCTTTTCATAGAAACATAGAAACATAGAAAACCTACAATACAATACAGGCCCTTCGGCCCACAAAGTTGTGCCGAACATGTCCCCACCTTAGAAATTACTAGGCTTACTCACAGCTCTCAATTTTTCTAAGCTCCATGTACCTATCCAAAAGTCTCTTAAAATACCCTATCGTATTCGCCTCCACCACCATTGCCAGCACCACTCTGCATAAAAAACTTACCCCTGAGATCTCCTCTGTACCTACTCCCCAGCACCTTAAACCTGTGTCCTCTTCTGGCAACCACTTCAGCCCTGGGAAAAAGCCTCTGACTATCCACACGATCAATGCCTTTCATCATCTTGTATACCTCCATCAGGTCACCTCTCTTCTTCCGTCACTCCAAGGAGAAAAGGCCGAGTTCACTCAGCCTGTTTTCATAAGGCGTGCTCCCCAATCCAGGCAACACCCTTGTAAATCTCCTCTACACCCTTTCTATGGGTTCCACATCCTTCCTGTAGTGAGGTGACTAGAAATGAGCACAGTACTCCAAGTGGGGACTGACCAGGGTCCTATATAGATGCAACATTACCTCTCAGCTCCTAAATTCAATTCCACGATTGATGAAGGCCAATACACTGTATACCTTCTTAACCACAGAGTCAACCTGCGCAGCTGCTTTGAGCGTCCTGTGGACTCGAACCCCAAGATCCCTCTGATCTTCCACACTGCTAAGAGTCTTACCATTAATACTACAAACGTATATTCTGCCATCATATTTGACCTACCAAAATGAACCACTTTACACTTATCTGGCTTGAACTCCATCTGCCACTTCTCAGCCCAGTTTTGCATCCTATCGATGTCCCGCTGTAACTTCTAACAGCCCTCCACACTATCCACAACACCTCCATCCTTTGTGTCATCAGCAAACTTACTAACCCATCCCTCCACTTCCTCATCCAGGTTATTTATAAAAATCACAAAGAGTATGGGTTCCAGAACAGATCCCTGAGGCACAACACTGGTCACCGACCTCCATATAGAATATGATCCATCTACAACCACTCTTTGCCTTCAGTGGGCAAGCCAGTTCTGGATCTACAAAGCAATGTCCCCTTGGATCCCATGCCTCCTTACTTTCTCAGTAAGCCTTGCATGGGGCATGATCAACAGTGCCATGCCTTGTTTTCCTATCAATTCTGGTCAAATCCTCTTTCATGGCTCTGTAATTCCCTTTACTCCACTGTAATACAGATACATCTGACTTTAGCTTCTCTTTTTCAAATTTTAGGGTGAACTTGATAATATTATGATCATTGTCCCCTAAGGATACTTTTACCTTAAGCTCTCTAATCAATTCTGGTTCATTGCACAACGCCCAATCCAGACTAGCTAATCCTCTAGTAGGCTCAACCATGAGCTGTTCTAAGAAGCCATCTTGTAGGTATTCTAGAAATCCCCCTCCTGTAATCCAGCTTCCACCTGATTTTCCCAATTACAGTCCCCCATTGCCCCATCGGCATGCGTTTTCTATCTCCCTTTCTAATTTGTAGGCCACATCCTTACTCCTGTTCATGTGGTCAGGGAAGGAATAAGATTAGGATTCAAATTCAGATTCATTTATCCATCACGTATGATAAAATAGACAGTTAAATGTGTCACTTTGTTTTAATAACCAACACAAGCTAAGGATGTGCTGGGGGCAGCCCGAAAGTGTCACCCCACATTCTGGTGCCAAAACAGAAACAACCACAGAACAACAACAACAAATCAAGCCCCATTCCTACCCACTTACTGAACTGACTCACACTCACAGACATTCACACATACACTCAGACACACACACCACCTCTCTCTCTCTCTCTCTCTCTCTCTAACACACGCTCACAAACACACACACACTCATACACACACACACACACACACACACACACACGTGCACACACCCGCACCCTCATACAGACATCAACACATACACACACACATACTCACAATCACATGCACATACTCACAGACACTCACACATGCACACACCCACACACAGACACAAACACACACACACACACATTCATACACTCACATATGCACATATACACACACACACACACACACACACTCCAACAACAATAAAGCAGCCTAAGAAAGCAGCCTTCAGGAAGGTTAACCCACAAAAAGCAGTTGGCCCAGATGGGACACCTGACCGAGTACTAAAGACCTTTGCAGATCAACTGACTGGAGTATTCACCAATATTCTTAGCCTTTCTCTTCAGCAGTCAGAGGTACCTATCTGCTTCAAGCAGGCTTCAATTATACAGGAGACTGAGAAGAATGTCGTCACCTGCCTCACTGACTATCATCCTGTGGCACTACATCCACTGTGATTAAGTGCTTTGAAAGATTGTTGATGAAACATATCAACTCCTACCTGAGAAGCATCTTGGATTGGCTCCAGTTTGCCTACCATCACAACAGGTCAAGAGCAGATGCCATTTCACTGGCTCTTCACTCAATCCTGAAACATTAGGACAGTGAAGATGCTCTTTATTGGCTACAACTCACATTCAGTACTATCATCCTCTCAAAACTAATCAATAAGCCTCATAACCTAAGCCTCAATACCTCCTTGTGCAACTGGATCCTTGATTTCCTCACTTGCAGATGCCAGTCAGTTCAGATTGGCAACAACATCTCCTCCACAATTTCCCTTAGCACAGGTGTATCACAAGTCTGTGTGCTTAGCTCTCTGCTTTGCTTGCTTTGTACTCAAAATTATGGAACTAAACACACCTCCAATGCCATATTTAAGTTTGCTGATGATACCACTGTTGTTGGTCAAATGACAGGCGGTGACTAATATGAAGGAGATTGAAAATCTGACTGAGTGGCGTCACAACAACAACCTCCCACTCTCTATCAGTAAAACCAAGGAGCTGATTACTAACTTCAGGAGGAGGAAACCAGAGGTCCGTGAGTCAGTCCTCATCGGGAGATCAGAGGTAGAGAGAGTCAGAAACTTTAAATTCCTCGGTGTTAATCAGTCCTGGGACCTGCACATAATTGCTATTACAAAGAAGGCACAGCAGCGCCTCTACTTTTTTAGAAATTTGCAAGGATTTGGCATGCCATCTAAAACTTTGGCAAACTTTTATAGATGTGCAGTGCAGAGGATATTGACTGGTTCCTTCATGGCCTGGTCTGGAAACACTAATGTCTTTGAAGGCAGAGCTCTGGAGGGTTAATGGCGCCTAACGGCCACTCCTTTGCTTGCATCTTCGGAAACAGCTCTATTTCCATCTTTAATATCTCTATTTTTCCCTTTTGGGGTTCTTTTGAAGACCCTGACCTGGAGTTACACGCTGACTACGGTACTACGGTTCTTTGCGAGGATGGGACCTGCTCTCAGGGTTTCATGACTGGCCGTTGTTCGGCATGCTAAGGTCCCAGCCCAAGAGCTCCACGCGCCTTTGGGGGACCAAGTTTTCATGGCCCTGAAGACAGCGGTGGGTAGAGTTGGAATTGAAGGTCTGTGTCTGAGCAGAAACCCGGTGTGTCGTGGGAGATGGAAGATCTAAGGCTGTGTGCCCAGAGACCCAAGTTCTTTGGGCACAGAGCTCGGAAAAAGCAACGCAACATACTTTTAACATAGTAAACCAGCGAGTTGTTTGTTATGTCTCCCCCCTTGCTGTGAAACGGAGACATCTCTTTCTCCCTTATTAGGGAGAGAGAAAGAGCCTGTGGTATGTCGAATACCGGGTGAACAATGTAGTCTTTGGGGTAACTGCAAGTCTGTGTCTTTGCTGGTGCTTTGCTCACACTTGAGTTCTCAGTGATGGGTGCCTATGCTCTTTTTTGCCGGTGGGAAGAAGGGGAATTGTTGCTTGCTGCCGCTTATGTGCGGGAGGGAGGAGAGCTGGGGGGGAACGTTGGGGTTCTAACATTTAACTGTCATTCATTTTTTGGGGCCACTCCTCTGTTTTCGTGAATGGTTGCGAAGAAAAAGCATTTCAGGATGTATATTGTATACATTTCTCTGATATTAAATGTACCTTTGAAACCTCAGAAAGCTTTGAACAGAAATGTCTACAGAAGCGAATGGATATGGCCCAGTCCATCATGGGTAAAGCCCTCCCCACCATTGAGCACATCTGCATGGAGCGCTGTTGCAGGAAAGACCATCCAGGCCATGCTCTTGTCTCATTGCTGCCATCAGGACAAAGGTACAGAAGCCTCAGGGCCCACAGGGCTAGGTTCAGGAATAGTTCTTATCCCTCTACCATCAGGCTTTTGAACCTGTTAACTTCACTGGCCCCATCACCAAACATTTGGCACAACCTGTGGAGTTACTTCTAGGGACTCTTCATCTCATGTTCTCAATATTTATTGCTTATTTATTATTAGGCTTTTTTCCTTTTCGTATTTGTGCTGTTTGTTTTCTTTTGCACACTGTACTAGTCTGTCTTATGGGTGCAGTGTTTCATTGATTCTACTGTGTTTTTGTATTTACTGAGAATGCCTGCAAGAAATCAAATCTCAAGCTTATACATATGTGTACTTTGATAATAAAATTAAAGTCTGTCACGAGCCTTATAGTCCCAATCGGCCGGTGCTTATGTTTGTTTCCGTGGCGTGAAGTGACTGAGAGTACGAGACTGTCCCCTGGGTAGGACGCCAGTCTATCGTGAGCTTAACCCCCAGCATTTTGCCGGTACCCAATTTCAGCTGGGTGGACTGGAGCAATGTGTGTGTAAATGCCTTGCTCAGGGACACAACATGCTGCCTCAGCTGGGGCTAGAACTCACAACCCTCAGATCGCTAGTCCAACGCCCTAACCACTTGGCCACGCGCCACACTACTTCGATAATAAATTAAATAAATTTGAAAGTTGAACTTTGTTTTCTTTTCTTTTTCAATCTTTTTTAGTTTCATAATAATAAACATACCATAATATTGACACAGTTATTTCGAATACATTGTTATAGTTAACATAGTTAAATATAAGCCCAGTTGACACATGAGTGTTAAATATCCCAATCATACAGGATACAGATGTAATATACAAAAAAAAATCTAAAAAAATATGAAAAAGGAAAAAAAAATAAAAATATACCCCCCCAAAAAACTAACCTAAACAGTGTTAATCAACTAACCTAAGAAAAAAAAGACATGGGTTGTTATGTAACATCAAAAAAAAAGGAACCATTAATGTCGTTGACTCCGTTCCTCACAATATATATTAAAATGAAATAGAATAAGCTTGGAAAAGGTCAAATTACATCATATGAAAATGTTGAATAAATGGCCTCCAAATATTTTCCAATTTAATAGAGGGATCATAAATAACACTTCTAATTTTTTCCAAGTTTAAACGCAACATAGTTTGAGAGAACCAATGAAATGTGGTGGGAGGATTAATCTCTTTCCAGTTCAGCAAAATGGATCTCCTAGCCATTAACGTGAGAAATGCAATCATCTGACGAGCTGAAGAGGTTAAAGGACTTGATTCTATTACTGGTAACCCAAAAATTGCAGTAATAGGGTGAGGTTTTAAATCAATATTCAAAACAGTTGAGATAGTATCAAAATTATCTTTCCAATAGTTTTTTCAAAAACAGACATGACCAAAACATATGAGTTAAAGAAGCTATCTCAGAGTGCCATCTATCGCATATAGGATTTATATGAGAATAATAACGAGCTGGTTTATCCTTACACATATGAGCCCTATGCACTACTTTAAGCTGTTTCAACGCATGTTTAACACATATAGAGGATGAGTTAACTAACTGAAGAATTTTTTCCCATTCTTCAATCGGTACAATAATCTTAAGTTCCCTTTCCCAATCAGTCTTAACTTTATTAGATACGTCTGGACATATTTTCATAATTGTATTATAAATAATTGCTATTACACTTTTCTGAAAAGGATTTAAATCGTAAATATTTTCCGAAATATCCATTGAATATAAATTCGGGAAGGTAGGAGAAACAGTATTCAAAAAATTTCTAACCTGTAAATATTTAAAAAAATGAGATCTAGGCAAATTATATTTATTAGATAATTGTTCAAAGGACATGAAACAATTATTCAAAAATAGATCACAAAATCGTACTATACCTTTAATTTTCCAAGCCGGATATGCTTGATCCATAATAGAGGGTTGAAAAAAGAAATTAGATATAATAGGACTTGCTAAAATAAATTGATTCAACCCAAAAAATTTTCGAAATTGAAACCATATACGTAAAGTATGTTTAAAAAGTTGAACTTTGATCCCCAGTACAGGCCACCTCTGGGCCTCCGACTTCCACTCATTGGACTCGAACTCCTCAGTAGGTAGCCAACTTTCTACAGCAGCCTGAGTTCACCACCCCTGCTCAGACTAATCAAACACTTTGGTGAAGCTGACAAAAGCCATTTCTAGGGTTCATCACTGTTGAGATGATCTCTCTTGTTGTCACTGAACTGAGAGGCTGTCATGAGTTGTGGAGCACCCGGTTCTAAAAATCGCTCTGGGAACTGGGTAACTGCACTGAGTCACAGTCCTCCACTGTCCCGAGCAACACAGGCAAATACTCTGCTTTTGTACCCCACAGAGAAATGTCTCAGTGGTTCTTGGTTCTTATGCCAGGCCAGGATTGATTGGTTGAGTGAATGCTTCATTTATTTAGAAATTCCACCCGGGAACAGGCCCTCCTGAACCTACGCAACCCAATTACACCCACATATCCAACTAACCTCCTAACCCATACGTCTTTGGACTGTGGGAGGAAACCAGATCACCCAAAGGGAACACACGTGATCACAGGGAGAACATACAAGCTCTTTACAGATGGCAGTGGAATTGAACCCTGGCATTGTAACACCATGGACTCCATCCATCCTGCATATATAAGGGACAAAAACAGGGCCAAGGTTAAGTTGGTACAGCAGGAACCAATTTATTCAAGTTTCAAGATTGTTTAATGTCATTTCCAGTACACAAGTGTAAAGGAGAACAAAATAATTGCAACTCTGGATCTCATATAGCACAATAAAAATACAATCAGATAAAGAACACAACAATATACATGTAAGTATATAAATAGCTTATTTACATAGATTAGGCACAGGACTGTCTGGACATAGGATCAGAGACTGTAAATGGTCAAGTTATGGTGGTTGAGGGGGGTGGTAGTTGAGTAGGTTGGTGAGTGGAGGTGTTGATCAGCCTTACTGCTTGGGGAAAGTAACTGTTTTTGAGTCTGCTGGTCCTGGTGTGGATGTTACATAGCCTCCTCCCTGATCCTCAGCAATGCTTCAGGCCATGTATTAACCCTGCTCGTTATAGCTGTTCCTAAATATTGGCTGCGGATTCTGATTTTTGACTAATAATTATTCAAAATTGTTTAATGTCATTTCCAGTACTCAAGTGTAAAGGAGAATGAAATAATTGTTACTCTGATACAGCACAAAAAATACAATAAAATAAAGAACACAATAATAAAAATACACAATAAATAAATGCTAGGATCATCTATTGTGCTCCTGATACAGCCTCTTTTACATTGGTGAGATCTGTTGTAAGTTAGGGTGACTGCTTCATCAAGCACCTCCGCTCTATCCGCCAAAAGCAGAACTTCTTAGTGGCCAAACATTTCTTTTTTCCCGTGGTCCTCTCTCTTCTCCTATCAGACTCCTTCCTCTCTATCTTACCCTTGGCCTTTAGCTCCATAATGAGTCAACCTATAGCTGGAAAAGTGATGACCCCCTCCTGTTAAACTGTTTGTGGTAAATTATTTTTTATTCTTTCTAATTCTCTTCTAATATTTATATCTGTGCACTTGTAGTTCTACTGTGACACTGTAATGTCCTTTGGGATCATCTATCATCGTCATCATCATCATAATTACCAAAGGTCTACAAACACTTTCTGGCTTCTCCCACAAAGCCAAGATCTAACTTAATTTACCACCAAATCCTGAAAGCTAAGTGATTGAATCTTCCTGACCAGCCTCCCATTCAGGACCTTGTCAAATGTCTTACTAAAGTCCATGTAGACAATATCCACTGCCTTGCTTTCACCCACTTTCCTGGTAACTTCCTTGAGAAACTCTGTATGATTGGTTAGACATGACCTACCATGCGCAAAGCCATGCTGACTATCCTTAATCAGACCATATCTATCCAAATACTATATATATAAAATCCCATAGAATACCTTCTACAACTGATGTCAGACTCACCAACCCAAAATTTCCTGGTTTCTGTTGAGAGCTTTTCTTAACTGAAAGGGTCAGACAAGTTACGTTCACAGATCTCGATTCTGCAGGTGACATAGTCCTGCTCTATGACCAGATGGAGGAATCACAGCAGCTACTGACAAAAGTGGAAATTGAGTGCAATAAAGTTGGACTTCACCTAAACACTAAAAAGACAGAGTACATGGTGTTTAACTGCGATGAAGGTACTCTCAAGACTGTAAAGAATGATACCATTAAGAAAGTCTTTGACTACAAGTACCTTGGGTCAAGAATGATGAGTTCAGAGAAGGACATAAAGATACGGAAGGCGCTGGCGTGGAGGGCTATGAACAACATGAAGGAAATCTGGAAGTCGAACCTGACCAGAGGGCTTAAAAAGAGGATTTTCATAGCAGTCATAGAGTCTATTCTCACGTATGGATGCGAGACGTGGACTCTCACCAAGACTATGCGAAGGTCTCCAGAAGGTTGCTATACACGAATGCTCCGGATGGCTCTTGACATGTGTTGGCAACAGCACATGACGAACGTTGAGCTCTATAACTACCTACCGATGCTCACCACTAAAATCAAGGCGAGAAGACTGCAACTAGCGGGACATTGTCTACGCCACCCCGAGCTACCTGCCAGCCTAGTCATCATATGGGAGCCCAAGCACAGGAGGATGAACCCTGGGCTATGAACTATGGTCAACATGCTCCTAGAAGACAGCGGCGCAGCTAATGCAGACGAACTGAACACAGTGATGAGGGAGAGGGAGAAGTGGAGATTCCATCATTGTACCCGACGCCGGCCCCCTAGGCCTAAGTCGACGTAGTAGTTTTCTTAAACAGCAGAAACAACTAAGGATGTTTAAATATCTCTGCTCGGGCCCTGGCAATTTCTGCACTTGCCTCCTATGGGGTCTGACGGAACATCTTGTCAGAGGCCTTAGGGAATTATCCACCCTTATTTGCATCAGGATAACAAACACCTCCTCCTCTGTAACCTGTACAGGGTCCATGAAATTGATGCCACTTTGCCTCACTTCTATAGACTCTATATCTGTCCCCCAAGTAAATACGATGCAAAGATTGCATTTAAGATCTCCCCTATCTGTTTTGATTCCACACATGGATTACCATTCTGGTCTTCCAGAAGACCAATTTGTCCTTCTGTTCTTAACATATCTGTAGGATCCCTTAGGATTCTCCTTCACCTTGTCTGCTAGAGCAACTTCATGCCTTATTTTAGCCTTCCTGATTTCTTTCTTAAGCGCTCTCTTGCACTCCATAAGAACCTCATTATTCCCACTTGCCTATACCTGTTTAGCACCTTTTTTTTCTCTTAACCAAGGCCTCAACATCTCTTGAAAACCAAGGCTCCCTACAATTTTTATCTTCACCACTTATTCTGACAGGCCACATACAAGCTTTGCATTCTCAGTATGCTGAAGGAACTCAGCAGGTCAGATATAAACAGTTGGTAGTTAGGGCAAGACACTTCATTGTGACTGGAAGAGAAGGGGACAGAAGGTGGGTTGAGGGGAAGGCCAGTCAGCTTGCTCCACTACCCTACTAGGAGCCAGCATGGACTCAAAGGGTTGAGTGGCATCCTTCTAGGGTATGTCAATTCTATGATTCTAAGAACCCAAGGAAGATCCACTCAGTGGCCACTCTATTAGGTACACCCGTACACTTGCTTGTTAATGTAAATATCTGATTAGCCAATCATGTGGCAGCAACTCAATGCATAAAAGCATGCAGACGTGGTCAAGAGGTTCAGTTCAAACATCAGTACAGGGAAGAAATGTGATCTTTGTGACGTTGACCGTGGAATGATTGCTGGTGCCAGATGGGATAGTTAGAATATATCAGAAACTACTGATCTCCTGGGATCTTCCTACACAACAATCTCTAGAAATAACAGAGAATAGAGAGAAACACAAAAAGCACTCAGTCAGCGACGGTTCTGTGGGTCAAAACCACAGAGAAAGGCCAAAGGAGAACAGCCAGACTGGTTTAAGCTGACAGGAAAATGACCGTAAGTCAAATAACCGTGCGTTACAACAGAAGGGCATCTCTGAATGTCCAATATGTCAAACTGTGAAGTGGATGGGCTACAGCAGCAGAAGACCATGAACATACACTCAGTGGCCACTTTATTAGATAGACTAAGTGCAGGTTGGGCAGCACGATAGCATAGTGGTTGGCACAACGCTTTACAGTACAGACGACCTAGGTTCAATTCCCACCGCTGCCTGTACGCTGCTTGCACGTTCTTCCTGTGACCACTTGGGTTTCCTCCGGGTGCTCTGGTTTCCTCCCACAATTCATTGTAAATTGTCCCATGATGAGGCTAAGATTAAATCAGGGATTGCTGGGCAGCGTGTCTCAAAGTGCAGGAAAGGCCCAATCTGCATTCTATTTCAATAAATGAATTAATTAATAAATAATAAAGTGACCACTGAGTGCACAGTATGTGTCTTTCCGTTCTGATGGTTCTTAATTGACTTAGACCTGCACAGGAAAATTATCTTTCAAACTTACCTCATGAATTGCCTTTTTAGTGCAGAATTTTGAATAAATTAGCACAGAATCTCTGATCTATAAAGGCCTGCTTGATATTGCAAGCTGTTTAGTCTATAATGCTGCCAAGTTGATGAATATAAACCATTTTCACCAGCTTTACCTAATTGGTCAGCCTCACAAAATGGCTTACAGGGAAACAACACAGCAATGTGGAAGTGACAGCTCTTAATTTGTTAAATATGCAAAGCTTGCCCAATTATGCATGTACTGCTCGTAGCTTTCTTGATCGAGTCTAATGCGGCCATTAATTTTTTTAATCACCAACAGCAAAAGATCACAGAAAAGTAATGACAGTTTCGTTGTTCATTCATTTTGTTCTGCCATGGGTTATGTTCAGCAAAGTCTGGCAGAGATAATCACTAGGGATGTCTCTGCCTTGGAAAGTTTTCAAAGTAAGCCACTTGGGGGTCGTCCCTTTTTGCACCTGCACCCTAAATATAGTTCCCCTCGAAGGCAATCTTTCCTTCTTTTTCCCCAGTGTTGACTTCAGTCGTGTCTCCCTGGTGCCCTAAGCTCAGAGGCTGACTTGCATTTCCTTCGAAGTTTGTATCTGTGGCTCATTTCAATTCCTACAGCACTCGAAAGTGCAATGCTCCTTCTGCTGCCTTGAGCAAAAGACCGATAATTGGGAGAAAAGGGTTGCATTTATATGGAACATTTCTTGATCTCGGGGCCCACACCACCAGGTTCGGGAACAGCTATTACCCCTCAACTATCAGGCTCTGGTTCGACTTCAAATTCATTCACCCCAACACTGAACTGTTCCCATAACCTATGGACCCACTTTCAAGAACTCATCATTTCATGTTATTGATATTTATTACATTTTATTATTATTTTTTTTATTGCTTTATTTGTATTTACCATGAATGCCCGCAAGAAAATGAATCTCAGGTTTGTATATGTACTTTGATAATAAATTTACTTTGAGCTTTGAAGCCCTCAAGAATAAAGGTCTTGGAATGCATGAATTGACCTGCCAAGGGCAACACACACATCTATGGAGAGAAATGAACAGTTGACGTTTTGGACCAAGTCTTGATACAGGATTTTCGCCCAAAATGTTTACTGTTTATTCCTCTGCATAGATGCTGCCTGATCTCCGAAGTTCCTCCAGCATTTTGTGTAAGAAACATATAGAAAAACACATGAAGTTTTCTGATGACTCTGCCATAGTTGGATGCATCAGCAAGGGAGTACAGGGGTACAGTAGGAAACTTTGACACATGGTGTGAGCAGAATTATCTGCAGCTTAATGTGAAAAAGACTAAGGAGCTGGTGGTAGACCTGAGGAGAGCTAAAGTACCGGCGACCCCTGTTTCCATCCAGGGGGTCAGTGTGAACATGGTGGAGGATTACAAATACCTGGGGATATGAATTGACAATAAACTGGACTGGTCAAAGAACACTGAGGCTGTCTACAAGAAGGGTCAGTGCCGTCTCTATTTTCTGAGGAGGCTGAGGTCCTTTAACATCTGCTGGACGATGCTGAGGATGTTCTAAGAGTCTGTGGTGGCCAGTGCGATCATGTTTGCTGTTGTGTGCTGGGGCAGCAGGCTGAGGGTAGCAGACACCAACAGAATCAACAAACTCATTCGTAAGGCCAGTGATGTTGTGGGGATGGAACTGGACTCTCTGATGGTGGTGTCTGAAAAGAGGATGCTGTCCAAGTTGCATGCCATCTTGGACAATGTCTCCCATCCACTACATAGTGGACTGGTTGGGCACAGGAGTACATTCAGCCAGAGACTCATTCCTCCGAGATGCAGCACAGAGCGTCATAGGAAGTCATTCCTGCCTGTGGCCATCAAACTTTACAACTCCTCCCTTAGAGGGTCAGACACCGTGAGCCAATAGGCTGGTCCTGGACTTATTTCCTGGCATAATTTACATATTACTATTTAACTATTTATGGTTTTATTACTATTTAATTATTTATGGTGCAACTGTAACGAAAACCAATTTCCCCCGGGATCAAGAAAGTATGACTATGACTATGAATAATAGAACATTTTATTTATTTATTGAGATACAGAGTGGAATAGGCCCTCTGGCCTTTCAAGCCATGTCATCTAGCAAACCCCGATTTAATCCCAGCCTAATCAAGGGACAATTTACAATGACCAGATTAACCTACCAACCATCTTTGGATTGTGGGAGGAAACGGAAACGGAAGCACCTGGCAGAAATCCACTTGAACATGAGAAGAACATAGAGACTCCTTACAGTCAGTGGCGGGAATTGAACCTGGGTCACCTGTAATGTAAAGCGTTGTGTTAACCACTACACTACTGTCTGACCCCAAAGTGATGAGCTACGTAGGAGGGAAATGTTAGATTGGTATTAGGGTAGGTTGAAAGATCGGTACATCATGGGCTGAAGGGTCTGTATCGTGTTGTTGTTTTAGTTCATAAACACAAGAGATTCTGCAGATGCTGGAAATCCAGAGCAACACACAGGAGCATCTCAGCAGGTCAGACAGCATGTATGGAAATGAATAAACATTGGACCTTTCAGGCCAAGACCCTTCATCAAAATTGGAAAGGAAGGAGGAAGTGCCAGGATGGGAAGGTGGCGGAGGGGAAGGAGGGCAAGCTAGAAGGTGATAGGTGAAGGCAGGTGGGTGGGAGAGGGGGAATGAAGTAACAGGTGGAAAACGGGACGGGAAGAAGGAACCTGACAGAAGAGGAGAGTGGACCATGGAGGAAAGGTAAGGAGGAGGTGTATGGGAGGGGGAGGTGATAGGCAGATAATGAGAAGAAGTAAGAGGCCTAAGTGGGGAATTGAAGAAGAAGGAAGAGGAAGGGGGAGAAAAATTACCGTGAGTTGGAGAAATCGATGCTCATGCCATCAGGTTGGAGGCTAGGTGCTGCCCTTTCAACCTTAGAGTGGCTTTATCATGGTAGAAGAAGAGGCCAAAAACGGACTTGTTGGAAACGGAATGGAGATAAGAATTAAAGTGGTTGGCCAAAAGGAAATTCTACTTTTTTCCAGGTGGAATGGAGGTGCTCAACACAGCGAATGTGCCCGATGCAGGCTCCACTACTTTGGTGAGACCAGACATAGATTGGTAGTCTACTTACACATAGATAAACCAAGTAAAGTGCATAAATTAAATATTGTAGGGTATAGTACCAAATATCCGGTGACAATTCTAATGCGATGCGGCAGGGGCCTGAGCAAAGAAGCTGTTTCCCATCCTGACCGTTTTTGTCTTTATGCATCAGAGTCTCCTGCTTGATGATAGAAAGTCAAAGAGGATATTGGTTGGATGGTTGGGATCCCTGATAACACTAAGGGCCTGTGCCTGCAGCATCCTGATGGATGTCCCCAATGGATGGTAGGGAGACTCCTATGATCTCTTGGCCGTTCTCACCATCCTTTGGAGGGACTTCTGGTCCGATGTTTGTCTGCTCCTGTCCCAGATGGAGATGAAGCTTGTCAGGATGCTCTCATTGGTGCTTCTGTAAAATCTAGTTAAGATGGGGGCGGGGGGATAAGGGGAACCTCACTTGCTTCAATCTCCTCAGGAAGTGGAGGCGCTGCTGTGCCTTCTATTTCAAAGAGGTGAGATTGAGATCGCCCAACATGAGACCATAAGACACAGGAGCAGAATTAGGCCATCTGGCTCATTGAGTCTGCTCTGCCATTCAAACATGGCTGATCCTTTTTCCCCCTCAGCCCCACACCCCGGCCTTCTCCCTGTAACCTTTGATGCTGTGTCCAATCAAGAACTATCAATATCTGCCTTAAATACAACCAATGAGCTGGCCTTCACAGCTGCCTGGCATAACAATATCTGCAAATTCACCACCCTCTGGCTAAAGAAATTTCTCTGCATCTCTGTTTTAAATGGACGCCCCTCTATCTTGAGGCTGTGCCCTCTTGTCCTAGACTCCCCCACCATGGGAATCATCCTTTCCATATCTACTCTGTCTAGGCCTTTCAACCTCTGAAAGGTTTCAGTGAGGTCCCCCCGCCATCCTTCTAAATTCCGGTGAGTACAGACTCAGAGCTATCAAACGTTTCTCGTATGATAACACCTTCATTCCTGGAATCATCCTTGTGAACCTCCTGTGAACTCTCTCCAATGCTAGCACATCTCTCCAAGGCTAGTTGCAGGAAGATTGTTCCCGATGTTGGGAAAGTCCAGAACGAGGGGTCACAGTTTAAGGATAAAGGGGAAGCCTTTTAGGACCGAGATGAGGAAAAACTTCTTCACACAGAGAGTAATGGATCTGTGAAATTCTCTGCCGCAGGAAACAGTTGAGGCCAGTTCATTGGCTATATTTAAGAGGGAGTTAGTTACGGCCCTTGTGGCTAAAGGGATCGGGGGTATGGAGAGAAGGCAGGTACAGGGTTCTGAGTTGGATGATCAGCCATGATCACACCGAATGGCGGTGTAGCCTCAAAGGGCCGAATGGCCTACTCCTGCACCTATTTTCTATGTTTCTATGTTTCTATATCTTTTCTTCAATGAAGAGCCCAAAACAGTTCACAATACTCGAAGTGGGGCCTCACCAGTGGCTTATAAAGCCTCAGCATTACATCCTTGCTCTTGTATTCTAGACCTCTTGAAATGAATGCTAACATTGCATTTGCCTTCCTCACCACAGACCCTATCTGCAAGTTAACCTTTAGGGTGTTCCTCACAAGGACTCCCAAGTCCCTTTGCATCTTAGATTTTTGAACTTTCTCCTCATTTGGAAAATAGTCTGCACGATTATTTCTACTAACAAAGTACATGACCATGCATTTTCCAACATTGCATTTCAGTTGCCACTTTATTGCCTATTCTCCTAATCTGACTAAGTCCTTCTTCAGCCTATCTGTTTCCTCAACACCATCGGCCACTCCACCAATCATCTTCAAGCTTGGCAACAAAGCCATCTATTCCATCTTCTAAATCATTGATATACAGCATAAAAAGAAACAGTCCCAACACCAGCCCCTGCGGAATACCACTAGACACTGGCAGCCAATCACAAAAGGATCCTTTTAGTCCCACTCACTGTCTCCTACCATTCAGTCAATGCTCTAACCATGTCAGTAACTTTCCTGTAATACCACGGACTCTTAACTTGGTAAGCAGCCACATGTGTGACACTTTGTCAAAGGCCTTCTGAAAGTCTAAATATACAACATCCACTGCATCCCCTTTATCTATCCTACTTGAAGTCTCCTCAAAAAATTCCCACAGGTTCATTGGACAAGATTTTCCTTTAAGGAAATCATGCTGACTTTGTCCTATCTTATCCTGTGTAACCAAGTACTGCTATCACTTCTCTTCCCCATACCCTTCAACACCTGGAACACTGCTAGTGTCTTCTACAGTGAACACTGATGCAAGATACTCATCTAGTTCATCTGTCATGTCCTTGGCCCCCATTATCATTCCTCTAGCCTCATTTTCTAGTGGTCCTATATCCACTCTCATCTCTCTTATTTTTTACATACTTGAGAAAGCTTTTACTATCCACTTTGATATTGTTTGCTAGCTTGCTTTCATACTTCATCTTTTGCCTTCTAATGATTCTTTTAGTTGCTCTCTGTAGGTTTTTAAAAACTTCCCAATCACCTGTCTTACCAATAATTTTTGCATTATTGTATGCCCTCTCTTTTGCTTTTACATTGGCTTTGACTTCCCTTGTTAGCGCGGTTGTACTATTTTTCCATTTGAGTTTTTCTTCACCTTTGGAATACACATGTCCTGCACCTTCCTCATTTTTTGCAGAAACGCACACCATTACTACTCTGCTGACTTCCCTGCAGAAGCTCCTTCCAATTTGTTTTGACCAAATCCTCTCTCATACTACTGTAATTTCCTTTTCTCCACTAAAATACTTCTACGTCAGACCATACTTTCTCCCTATCAAATTTCAAGTGAACTCAATCATATTGTGATCACTGGTTCCTACGGGTTCTTCTACCTTAAGCTCCCTAATCACCTCCAGTTCATTTCATAACACCTGATTCAATATAGCTGATCTCCTAGTAGGCTCAACAATAAACTGCTCTAACCATCTCTTAGGCATCCAGCAAACTCACTCTCTTGATATCCATTACCAACCTGATTTTCCTAATAGACATGCATGTTGAAATCTGCCATGACTATCATAACAATACCCTTTTGATTCGCCTTTTCTATTTCCCATTGTAATCTGTGGTCCACCTCCCAGCTACTGTTGGGAGACCTGTATATAATTGTTATCAGTGTCCTTTTACCCTCGCAGTTTCTTAACTCAACCCACAAGGATTCAGCATCAACTGTTTATTCCCCTCTGGAGATGCAGCATGAACTGCTGAGTTCCTCCTGCATTTTCTGTGTGATGCCAAACATCAGACCGTCTAGAGTAAAAACCTCCCACTACATTCAATGTTTCGTCATACTTATGTCACTTTATATCTTTTAACAACTTTCTTCATGACCTACTGTATGAATTCACCAATAGTTTTGCCTTCAGCAAACATACTGATCATTCCACCCACACTCCGGGGCACAGCTGCAGAACCCGCAGCCGAAACCTTTCCACTTTTCACGATGTTCCATAAAGCCTACCTCTTTGGACAAGCCTCTGTTTCAGCAGATTGGATTGTTTTCTCCAGAGTATCAGAGTCTGAGTGGAGTATATAACATTATGATTGAAGCATATAAAACGTTGAGAGGCACAGATAGGATAGATATTCTGATTTTTTTTCCCAGGGTGCAAATATCAAATACCAAAATGCAAGTACTTAAGGTGAGAGGGGTTGAGTTTTAAAGGAATTTAGAATCCTAGAGTCTGAAAGTAATACAACACAGAAACAGGCCTTTTGGCCAATCTGTTGCTTGCTGACCACAGGATCCTCCCTGCAAGTCCCTGATGCCCACTGTAAACCTATTACCTTCTAGCTTGTCTTCCTTCCCCCCCCCCTCCACTTTCCCGTCCTGATGAATGGTCTCGGCTCAAAACGTCAACTGTTAATTAACTTCCATAGATGCTGCCTGACCTATTAAATGTTTCCAGCATTTGTGAATAGTGTCTATATTCTTCCGTGGCAGGGTAGAGATATGTTTCTACCAAAGGAGGTGTAAGGTGCTCCTTCCCTCTGATAGCCTGATGCGGCACTTGCTTAGCCCCCGATCAGGGTTATATGAAGCCATGGGAGCAGGTGGTAGATGGTGGTATTAACAGTTGGTGCATATCACGTCTTGGTTATGCAGCCACTGACACTAAACAAACAATCTCTGAAGAGTATTGTTATTGCTGGGGTCACCCATCTTGTAAAGACACTGCCCAGAAGAAGGCAACGGCAAAACAATTATGCAGAAAATGGGGGAATTTTCTACCTTTTGAGGGATCATTTCATCAAGCACCTCTGTTCCATCTACCACAATGCAACTTCCCAGTGGCCAAACATTTTAGTTCCCATTCCCATTCCTCTTCCAACATGTTGGTCTATGGCCTCTTCTTGTGCCAAGATGGGTGGAGGAGCAACACCTTATATTCCATCTAGGTAGCTGCAACATGATGGCATGAATATCAATTTCTGCTTCTGGTAAAAAAAAACATCCCCCCACCTCTATTTCCCTCTCTTACTTTTTCCCTCTTCTCGCCTTCCTATCACTTCACCCATGTATCCTGCTCTTTCACTTTCCCCTATGGTCCATTTTTCCCTCCTTTCAGATTCCTTCTTCTCCAACACTTGACCCTTCTCATCCACCTGGCTTCACCTGTCACCTTCCTGCTCATCTCCTTTCCCTCCCCCCACCTTTTTATTCTGGCAACTTCCCCACTTCCTTCCCAGTCCTGAAGAAGGGTCTTGGTCCAAAACACTGTCTGTTTATTCATTTCCATAAATGGTGCCTGACCAGATGAGTTCCTCCAGCATTTTGTGTGTATTACTTTGGATTTCAAGCATCTGTAGACTTTATTGTGTTTCCATAGAAAATTTGCTGAGAGCAGTCAGAGTCAAAGACCGTGATCGCCCACATCATACAATATGGCACATAATGATGATGATGATGATGATGTTCACAGTTCTATTCCTTTGAGACTGTGTCGGTGAATCCTACCGCCTGGTGGATGAAGGATCATTAACCTGGTGAATTTTAACCTGAAATAGAGAGCTGGCATCACCATGCGTGACCACAAAGGTGTCTGCCTGTCAACAGAATTCAGTAGGCTCACTGATCGCTTCATCCAGCAGGAACATTTACCTGACTCTGGTTTGATAACACCATGATTGACTCTTAAACATCTCTCCGTAGAAAACCATCAAGCAGCTCAGTTGTATCAAACCTCTCCAGAACTGGAAGCTACTGCTGACAAAGTGAGAGGAAGCACAGAACACCGTGAAATCATGGGTCAATGTGTCACACCAGCGGGCCATGGCATATTTATATGCTGCCCATACATTTTCTTACATTTGATGTACTTTCAACATGGTTAGCAGGTTTTATTTAATGTTTGCAGTGTGCTGAGTTGACTGACGTAGGGCGCTGTGTACCAGAACATGAATAAGCAGACTTCTCCCTGAGAAACAGTCCAGGCTAGATTATCTTTATTGCATGGATTTTTTTTGCATCTGTATTTCTTGGGAGATGGATACTAAGTCTATAGAACTGAGGCAATACAGCAGGTTATGGACCCAATACAGATTACCTAGAAGGGTGTGTTTGCTGTCTTGAGGAAAATTAGGGTGGACACATTTCCAGGGTCTGACAAGGTGTTCATTTGGACCATGTGGGAGGCTGGTACAGAAATTACCAAGACCTTAGAAGAGATATTTAATATGTCCTTAGCTCTGGGTGAGGTGCTGGAGGATTTGAAGATAGCTAATGTTGTTCTGTTGTTTAAGAAAGCCACTAAGAATAGGCCAGGAAATTATAGGCCAGTGAGCTTGAGATGTATAGTGGGTAAGTTATAGGAAAGCATTCTAAGGGTCTGGATATATAAGTATTTGGATAGACGGAGACTGATTAGTTCTGATGAAAGGTCTTGGTTCGAAACTTCAACTGCTTATTCTTTTCCATAGAAGCTGCTTGGATTGCTCAGTTCCTCCAGTGTTTTGTGTGTGTTATTTTGCATTTCCAGCATCTGCAGATTTTATCGTGTTAGGAGTAGTCAATATGGCTTTGTGAATGGTAGGTCATGTCAAAGCAATCTCAGGGGGTTTTTCGAGGAAGTTACCAAGAAAGTTGATGAATGCAAGGCAGTGGATGTTGTCTGCACGGGCTTTAGCAAGGCACTTGACAAGGTCCCGCATGGGAGGCTGGTCAAGTTTCAGTCACTTGGCATTCAAGCTGAGGTAATAAGACCATAAGACAAAGGAGCAGAAGTTGGCCATTTGGCCCATCGAGTCTACTCTGCCATTTTATCATGAACTGATCCATTCTCACATTTACTCCCACTCCCCCCTCTTCTCACCATAACCTTTGATGCCCTGGCTACTCAGATACCTATCAATCTCTGCCTTTAATACACCTAATGACTTGGCCTGCACTGCTGCCTGTGGCAACAAATTCACCACCCTCTGGCTAAAAAAATTTCTTCACATTTCTGTTCTGAATGGGCACCCTTCAATCCTTAAGTCATGCCCTCTCGTACTAGACTTCCCCATCATGGGAAACAACTTTGCCACATCCACTCTGTCCATGCCTTTCAACATTTGAAATGTTTCTATGATGTCTCCCCTCATTCTTCTAAACTCCAAGGAATACAGTCCAAGAGCGGACAAACGTTTCTCATATGGTAACCCTCTCATTCCCGGAATCATTCGAGTGAATCTTCTCTGTACCATCTCCAATGTCAGCACACCCTTTCTTAAATAAGGAGACCAAAACTGCCCATAGTACTCCAAGTGAGGTCTCACCAGCACCTTATAGAGCCTCAACATCACATCCCTGCTCCTATACCCTATTCCTCTGGAAATGAATGCCAACATTGCATTTGCCTTCTTCACTACCGACTCAACCTGGAGGTTAACCTTAAAGGTATCCTGTACGAGGACTCCCAAGTCCCGTTGCATCTCAGAACTTTGAATTGTCTCCCCATTTAAATAATAGTCTGCCCGTTTATTTCTTCTGCCAAAGTGCATAACCATACATTTTCCAACATTGTAGTTCATTTGTCACTTCTTTGCCCATTCTTCCAATCTAACCAAATCTCTCTGCAGACTCTCTGTTTCCTCAGCACTACCAGCCCCTCCACCTATCTTCGTATCATCAGCAAACTTAGCCACAAAGCCATCTATTCCATAATCCAAATCTTTGATGTACAATGTAAAAAGAAGCGGTCCCAACACGGACCCCTGTGGAACACCACTGGTAACCGGCAGCCAACCAGAATAGGATCTCGTTATTCCCACTCTCTGTTTCCTGCCAATCAGCCAACGCTCTATCCACGTATGTAACTTTCCCATAATTCCATGGGCTCTTATCTTGTTAAGTAGCCTCATGTGTGGCACCTTGTCAAAGGCCTTCTGAAAATCCAAATATACAACATCTACTGCATCTCCTTTGTCTAGCCTACTTGTAATTTCCTCAAAAAATTGTAATAAGTTTGTCAGGCAGGATTTTCCTTTAAGGAATCCCATGCTGAGTTCTGCCTATCTTGTCATATGCCTCCAGGTACTCCGTAACCTCATCCTTGACAATCGACTCCAACAACTTCCCAACCACCGATGTCAAACTAGCAGGTCTATAATTTCCTTTTTGCTTCCTTGCCCCCTTCTTAAATAGTGGAGTGACATTTGCAATCTTCCAGTCCTCCGGAACCATGCCAGAATCTATCGACTTTTGAAAGATCATCGCTAATGCCTCCATAATCTCCACAGCTACTTCCTTCAGAACACGAGAGTCATTCCACCTGGTCCGGGAGATTTATCTACCTTTAGACTATTCAGCTTCCTGAGAACTTTCTGTGTCGTAATTGTGACTGTGCACACTTCTCTTCCCTGCCATCCATGAGTGTCCGGTATACTGCTGATGTCTTCCTCAGTGAAGACTGATGCAAAATACTCGTTCAGTTCCTCCGCCATCTCCTTATCTCCCATTACAATTTCCCATTACAATAATTTGGATTAGATTTTGGTTTCATGAATGAAGCCAGAAAGTGGTTGAGGATTGTTGCCTCTCTGACTAGAGGCCTGTGACGAGTGGAGTGCCACAGGAATTGGTGCTGTACCCATGGTCGCTTGTCATCTATATCAATGATCTGAATCATAATATGGAAAACTGCTCTGCAAATTTACGGATGACACCAAGATTGGGGGTGTAGCGGAGAGTGAGGAAAACTGTCAAAGCTTGCAGAGGGATCTGGACCAACTGGAAAAATAGTAGACGGAATGTGATATGTTGTACTTTTGCAGAACATACCAGGGTAGTGCTTATGCTGAGCAGTAGGGCGCTGAGGAGTGTGGTAGAATAGAGGGATCTGGGAATACAGATCTATAGTTCCTGGTAAGTGGTAAATAGTGGTGTAAAGAAAGATTTTGGCATATTGGCCTTCATAAATTAAAGAACTGAGTACAGGAGATGGAGTGTTATGTTGAAGTTGCATAAGATGTTGGTGTGGCCAAATTTGGACTCTTTTGTGCAGTTCTGCTCACTTACATACAGGAAAGTCCAGGAGGTGGGATGATATATTGAAGCTGTATAAGACATTGGTGAGGACTAATTTGGAGTATTGTGTGCCATTCTGGTCACCTACCTACAGGAAAAATGTAAATAAGATTGAAAGAGTGTTGAGAAAATTTACAGAACTTGAGGACCAGAGTTATAGGGAAAGTTTGAATAAGTTAGGACTTTATTCCCTAGAGCATTGAAGAATGAGGGGAGATTTGATTATACAAAATTATAAGTTGTATAGATAGAGTAAATGCAACCATACTTTTTCTGTTGTGGTTGGGTGAGACTAGAATGGGAGGTCATGGGCCGAAGGATTTATTTCTGTGCTATAGTGTTCCATAATTCAGTGACTCTATAATGAATGCCAATACGCCATATGCCCTCTTAATAACCCTATCAACGTGCACAACATCTTTGAGGGGTTAGCGGATGTGAACCCGAAGATCTTTCTGTTCCTCCACACTGCTAAGAATACTGCCATTGACTCTGTATTGTGTAGGGGCACCTTCATCAGAAAGAATGCAGCTGTTCGAGAAGGTAGTTCACCTTCTCAAGGGATGTGTCAGACAGGCAGTAAATACCGTCTGTGTATTGCGGCACGGATACCGAAAATGACTTAATAATAATATATATATATAATATCATATAAAACCTTTAAATATTTATCAGTCTTACATTAAGATATTTATTTTATCATAATTACATCAAAATAATATGCAAATACTTTCATTTTCTTTTTATGTTAGATTCCATTCCTCAACCTATGGAATTAATCTCAAGAACTACACAGATCACGCTCTCAATATTATTTATAGTTTTATTATATTTTCTCAGCTCATTCTGTTAAAACCTGAGGTACGGGCATAGCCAAGCACACTCATTTCTCAATTGCTAGGAACTCTCAGACTATTCTAGTGGTGTTTAGTATTGTGGTTTTCTGAAGATTTACATAGATATTGTTGTGTAGCCCTAATTGTTTAATGCTATTATGTAGTACCTTCAGAGTGATAACGATTGTAAATAGTACTATCGGGACAGTTCATGTTCCAAAGTCTTTCAATTTCCTGTTTTAATTCTAGTGTTTTTCACTTAGTTTTCCTCTTACCATTCAAGAAGATATCAATCTCTGCCTTAAATTCACTCAATGAATTGGCCTCCGCAGCTGTCTATAGCAAATTCCATAGATTCACCAGCCTCCAGCTGGAGAAATTCCTCCTCATTCCAGTTGTAAAGGGATGTTCCTTTATTCCGAAGCTATGCCCTGAATTCCTAGACACTCCTTTAAGTGAAAGCATCCTCTCTATGTTGGCTCTATCCAAGTCTTCCAAGCCTTTCAGTATCCAAAGCATCAAACAGGATCGCTGCCAAAACATCGACTCTATTCCTCTCTGTAAATGCTGCCTGGCCTACTGAATTCCTCTGTCATTTTGTGTGTGTTGCTTTGGATTTTCAACACCTCCAGAATCTTTTGTGTTTATTGTATAATTCTCTGGTAGATTTTAATGAAATCCCTCCTCATCCTTCTGAACTCCATCTATATTCTGCTAAATGACTTGTATCCCAGATCATGTCACTGAGATGCTTATTTTAGATGTTTGAAGGTTTTGCCTAGGGCATCTCATGACCTTGAACCAGAAACATCAGGCAGGGAAATTTAAAAATATTTAAATTGGACAACTATATGGACAGGAAAGGAATAGAGGGTTATAGGCTGAGTGCAGGTCGGTGGGACTAGGTGAGAGTAAGAGTTTGGCACGGACTAATAAGGCCGAGATGGCCTGTTTCCGTGCTGTAATTGTTATATGGTTATATGTGTCTTTGGAATGGCTATATCTATTAAATAGGTTGTTTTTGCTTGTTTATCCTGTATTATTATATCTGGATGGTTTTATGGTTTTATAACTGATCAGTTATAATATAATTTGTGGTATTTTTACTCTAAAACTGGATCAGATTTGAATTTATAGTAAGGTGTACTTTCTATTATGAGTTTGTGTTTTAAAGCAAGATTCTGATGAATGATGTTTGTCTCTTGATTGTGCTTGTGTAAGTAATCAGATTGAGTTAAACGGCTGCAGGATCCTGTAATGTGTTGGATTGTTCCTGGTTTTTCCTTGCATTTTTTACATTTATCATCTTGAATTTGTCGGTTTTCTACTATGTGTTTTTGGTATTTTTTTTGTGTCCTGTCTAACCACAAGGAGCCCTTCTATTTCTGGGAAGAGGTCTCCAACTCTGAGCCAGATGTTCAACACTTCCTTGTTGACATCTAATCTAATCAAGTCATAGGGATGTCTTCCACAAAGGGTTATGCTCTTCCATTGGTTAACCTTTTCTTCAATAGTGATAATGTATATGGGTTTCAGCAAGGCATTTGACAAGGTACCCCATGCAAGGTTTATTCATAAAGTAAGGAGGCATGGGATCCAAAGGGACATTGCTTTGTGGATCCAGAATTGGCTTGCTCACAGAAGGCAAAGTGTGATTGTACACGGGTCATATTCTGCATGGAGGTCGGTGACCAGTGGTGTGCTTCAGGGATCTGCTCTGGGACCCCTACTCTTTGTGATTCTTATAAATGACCTGGATGAGGAAGTGGGGGGATGGGTTAGTAAATTTGCTGATGACACAAAGGTTGGGGGTGTTGTGGATAGTGTGGAGGGCTGTCAGAGGTTACAGCGCGACATTGATAGGATGCAAAACTGAGCTGAGAAGTGGCAGATGGAGTTCAACCCAGATATGGTTGGTGGTTCATTTTGGTAGGTCAAATATGATGATAGAATATAGTATTAATGGTAAGTCTCTTGGCAGTGTGGAGAGATTTTGGGGTCCAAGTCCATAGGACAGTCAAAGTTGCTACACAGGTTGACTATGTGGTTAAGAAAGCATAGGTGTATTGGCCTTCATCAATTCGTGGGACTGAGTTTGGGAGCTGAGAGGTAATGTTGCAGCTATACAGGACACTGGTCAGACCCCACTTGGAGTACTGTGCTCAGTTCTGATCATCTCACTATAGGAAGGATTTGGAAACCATAGAAAGGGTGCAGAGGAGATTCACAATGATGCTACCTGGATTGGGGATCATGCCTTATGAGAATAGGTTGAATGAACTCAGACTTTTTTCCTTGGAGCGATGGAGGATGAGAGGTGACCTGATAGAGGTGTACAAGATAATGAGAAGCATTGATTGTGTGGATAGTCAGAGGTTTTTTCTCAGGGCTGAAATGACGAGCACGGGAGGGCACAGTTTTAAGGTGTTTGGAAGTAGGTACAGAGGAGATATCGGGGGTAAGTTTTTTACGCAGAAAGTGGTGAGTGCGTGGAATAGGCTGCCGGTGATGGTGGTGGAGGCGGATACGATAGGGTCTTTTAAGAGACTCCTGGACAGGTATATGGAGCTCAGAAGAATAGAGGGTTATGGGTAACCCTAGGGAATTTCTCAGGTAAGGACATGTTTGGCACAGCACTGTGGGCCGAAGGCCCTGTATTGTGCTGTACGTTTTCTATGCTTCTATGTTTTTATGTCTTCATTTTTCTGGGCTGTGCTCTCATCTAAGTTTAGTGGTGTATACTTCTTATCATAATTACATATGCTTGCGTGGAGTGCTGAATCCTGTTTTTGTTGATGAAAGTATGTCCTCAGAAATTTTATCTGACTGTTGTGTAGATTTTGAATGTTTGTTATTCCTTTTCCCCCTTCTGTCCTAGGTAGTGTAAATCTAAATGCATTCAAATGTACATAATGTTTTCTAACATTTGTCACTTCAGTTCTTATTTCTCTTTGTAAATTTTCTAGATCAGTTTTGGACCAAGATTTCATGCTAAAAGAATATATTATTATGGGTATAGCACAAGTGTTTATTGTCTTTGGTATATTTTTACTATTGAGCTCTGGCAGATTTCTTAAGCCTTGAAGTAAGTTCTGTCAGAAAGTTTTCCTTTATCGCATTATGATCTATTTTCTTTCCTTGATGATATCTCGGATACTTACTTTTCATATTCATCCATCGGTTGTATAGTATCCTGCTGCTCTCTTTTGTATTCTATTAGCTCTGTTGCACCTTTCTTTATGTTTAATGTTCTCCATTATCCAGTTCAAGGTTGATGTTTATATCTTTTGAAAATTGTTCTGCTATTTGAATTAATTGTTTTAGATTAACTGATGAAGGAGCATATAATTTCAAATCATCCATCGATAGAAGCTGTGTTAAAGCATAGCCCATTTCATTGTTTCTGATTTGATACCCAATTTTCAGCTGATTCAGTAAATTAGAGAGTGGGTTTTAAGCTAGACAGAACCATAGTGGACTTAGAAAGTCACTTTGGAAAATGCCTCGGTTTATTTTGACAACAGTGGTTGCTATTAGATCGGGTGATTACAGAATGCCAATACTTCATCAGATGTTGCAGGAATTTCTCAAGTATTGGGTGTAGCTTATATATATTAACGATGATGATGATGATGTCGACTCAGGCCTGACAGGCCAGCGTTGGGCATTTTCATGTCCTGCAAGGCGCAGATCGGAAGGCTGTGTGGGGCGCCTTTCCTTGCACAGACATTTCGCAGTATTTTTCTTTATTTTACAAGGTCGAGTTGTGAGCTCAACACTCAACCCTATATATATATTAACCCTATATGTATTATATTACTATATATATTAAGATCATCCATTAATCATGAGTGTGGGACAGATTCAAATGCCTATTGGTAGTCAATATAGTAACATGAAAGATTTCTGTATTTCTTGATTATTACTATTATTATTTTTACTTTTTTGAATTTGCACAGTTTGGCTTCTTTTGCACTTTGTTTGGTTGTTCATCTTTGTTTTAGTGTCATTTTCCATTGTACCTTCTTCCCATAACCTTTGACACCCTGACAAATCAATAACCTTCATTAGGTATATTTAAGGCAATAGATTCTGGATTCTGATAGATTCTGGATTGGTCAGGGTGTGAAGGGATATAGGGAGAAGGCAGGAGATTGGGGCTGAGAGGGAAATGGATCAGACATGGTAAAAATCATGGAGGAGACTTGATGGGCCAAATGGCCTCATCCTGCTCCTATGCCTTATGGTCCTGTTATGAGATGAGGACTCAGGATAGGACGGTTGTTAAAAAAGCAAAGATAGTCAGCAGTCAGACTTTTAGAAAGAGCTGGCAGATGATAGGACAAAAGTATTGCCAGCAGGGTGAGTATAGGTGCCTGAGGGATCCAGAGTCAAAAAGGGCAGCAAATACAGTACTCGGTATTACAGTGCCCATAAAAGGTATTCACCCCCCCCCCGCCCCGGAAGTTTTAATGTTTTATTGTTTCAGAACATTGAGTCACAGTTGATTTAATTTGGCTTTTTTGACACTGATCCACAGAAAGACTCTTTCGTGTCAAAGTGAAAACAAATCTCAACAAAGTGATCTAAATTAATTACAAATATAAAACACAAAATAATTAATTGCATAAGTATTCACCACCTTCAAGTCAGTAGATGCATCTTTGGCTGTAATTACAGCCTTGAGCTGTGTGGATAGGTCTCTATCAGCTTTGCACTTCTTAACACCACACTGCAATTTTTCCCCATTCTTCTTTACAAAACTGTTCAAACTCTTTCAGATTGCATGGGGATCATGAGAGAACAGACCTTTTCAAGTACAGCCACAATTTCTCAACTGGATTGAGTTCTGGCCTATGACTTGGTCATTCCAAGACATTAACTTTGATGTTTTAAGCCATTCCAGTGTGGTTTGGCTTTATGCTTGGGGTAATTTTCTTGCTCCCAAGTCAGTTTTCTTGCAGACTGTATCAGGTTTCCCTCCAGGATTTCCCGTATTTTGCTGCATTCATTTTACCTTCTACCTTCACAAGCCTTCCAGGGCCTGCTGCAGTGAAGCTCCCCACAGCATGATGCAGCCATCACCATGTCTCCACCCTCAGGATCCCTCCCCTACCGCTGTTTGCCAGCCTGACCCCCGACTGTAAACCCGTGGCAACTAAAAGCAGGAGGTACAGCGCGGGGGACAGAGCTTTCATTAAGTCGGAGGTGCAGCAGCTGCTCAGGGAGGGGGTCATTGAGACAAGCACAAGTCCTTGGAGGGCGCAGGTGGTCGTTGTTCGGAACGGGGAGAAGAATAGGATGGTCGTGGACTATAGTCAGACCATCAATAGGTTCACGCAGCTCGACGCGTACCCTCCACCCCGCATCGCGGATATGGTCAATCAGATAGCACAGTACAAGATGTACTCGACCATAGACCCAAAATCCGCTTACCATCAGCTCCCCATCCACCGGGAGGACCGCCCTTACACTGCCTTCGAGGCGGACAGCAGGCTTTATCAATTCCTGCACGTCCTCTTCGTTGTCACGAATGGTGTATCTGTCTTCCAGAGGGCAATGGACCGGATGGTGGACCAGTGCCAACTGAAGGCCACGTTCCCATATCTGGATAACATCACCATCTGCGGTCACGACTGGCAGGATCACGACAACAACCTCCAAAAATTTCTCCAAGCGGCCAAAGCTTTCAATCTCACCTATAACAAGGACAAGTGTGTGTTCGGGACCATCCAACTTGCTATCCTTGGGTGCGTCGTGGAGAACAGAGTCATTGGCCCTGACCCCGACCGTATGCGCCCCCTGTTGGAACTCCCTCTTCCCAATACCCTCAGAGCCCTCAAAAGGTGCCTGGGCTTCTTTTCATATTACGCCCAATGGGTCTCTAACTACGCAGACAAGGCCCGCCCCCTGGTCAAGTCCACCACATTCCCCCTCTCTGCCGAGGCCCACGCAGCCTTCAACCGCATAAAAGGGGACATTGCCAAAGCAGCAATGCATGCGGTGGATGAGGCCATTCCCTTCCAAGTAGAGAGTGACACCTCCGACTTTGCGCTGGCTGCTACCCTCAACCAGGCGGGAAGACCAGTGGCGTTCTTCTCCCGTACCCTTCAAGGCCCTGAAATTCGGCACTCTGCGGTAGAGAAAGAGGCCCAGGCCATAGTGGAAGCTATTAGGCACTGGAGGCACTATCTCGCCAGCAAAAGGTTCACCCTGCTAACTGACCAGCGCTCAGTCGCATTCATGTTTAATAACCAACAGTGGGGCAAAATCAAAAATGATAAAATTCTGAGGTGGTGAATCGAACTCTCCGCCTACAACTATGACATCATGTACAGGCCTGGGAAGCTCAACGAGCCCTCCGATGCCCTATCTCGGGGAACGTGCGCCAGTGGGCAGATCGACCGGCTATACGCCCTACATGTAGACCTTTGCCACCTGGGGGTCACCCGGCTTTTCCACTTCGTGAAAGCCCGGAACCTGCCTTACTCCCTTGAGGAGATCAGGACGATGACCAGGGACTGCCAAGTCTGCGCAGAGTGCAAACCGCACTTCTACCGACCCGAAAAGGCACAACTCATCAAGGCCACCCGCCCCTTTGAGCGACTGAGTGTTGACTTTAAGGGCCCCCTTCCCTCCACCGACCGCAATGTGTACTTTCTTAACGTTATCGACGAGTACTCACGGTTCCCCTTCGTCATCCCCTGCCCCAATACCACTACCACGTCAGTTATAAAAGCCCTGCGCAAGCTCTTCACTCTGTTCGGATACCCATGCTATATTCACAGTGACAGAGGGTCTTCGCTTATGAATGATGAGCTGCGCCAATACCTGCTGGCTAGGGGTATTACAACTAGTAGGACCACGAGCTATAATCCCCGGGGGAATGGACAGGTGGAGAAGGAGAATGCCACGGTGTGGAAAGCCACACTCTTAGCCCTCAGTCTCTCGCTGGCAGGAGGTCCTTCCCGAGACACTCCACTCCATCCGCTCCCTGTTATGCACAGCCACCAATGCCACCCCTCATGAGCGGCTCTTTTCTATTCCCAGAAAGTCGACCACTGGGACCACCCTACCAACTTGGCTGATGTCCCCGGGGCCAGTGCTGCTCCGGAAACATGCAAGGAGCAATAAATACTCCCCGATGGTCGAGAGGGTTCACTTACTTCATGCGAACCCTCCCTATGCCTATGTGGTTTTAGTTGATGGGCTGGAGGACACAGTCTCCATCCACGACCTGGTGCCCGCAGGAGCTCCGGGCCCCTACCCTGAACACTCCGTGGTGACTATTGACCCCGTACCCACTGATGTATGTACCCACGAGACACCGTGCACTCCAAACCCTACACAGACACCACACGACACTCCCATACCGGGCGCGATGCACACGCACGAGGGATTACCGACGCCTAACGTGCTGGCACCTGAGGTCAGGCCGGAGCCAGCACAACCGCCATCGCTGGTGCTACGTAGATCACAGCGACGGACTCGACCGCCTGATAGACTTAACCTGTAAATATACTTGTTTTAAATATTGTCAGTCACTTCACCCTGCGGGACTCTTTTTAAAAAAAGGAGGGGTGAATGTGGTAAACCATGTATATGTTGTAACTGGGTTACCTGTCTGCACACACCCCTCTGCTGACTGCCCCTGTGGCTCCTCCCACAGAATCCTGTATAAAGGTGTTCGCCTTGCCCCTCCCCCTCAGTCCGGGGGCAGACACTCACTGTGGAGGTCGTATTGTACAGCGAATAAAAGCCTTTCAGTATTTTACCAAACCTCAGTCTTATGGAATTATTAATTGAAGGTGCTTCAAGTCTGATTGCCAAAAAGCTCAATTTTAGTTTCATCAAACCATAGAACCTTCTTCCAGCTGACTTCAGAGTCTCCTACATACCTACTGGAAAACTGTAGCAAGATTTCATGTGAGTTTTTAATCAGTGGCTTTCTCTTTGCCACTCTCCCATAAAGCCATGACTGGTGAAGCACCCGGACAACAGTTGTTGTGTGTGCAGTCTCTCCCATCTCAGCCAGAGTTGTCACAGTCTCTTAGTGGCCTCCCTCCCTAGCCCCCTTCTTGCACGGTCACTCAGTTTTTGAGGATGGCCTGCTGTAGACAGATCTACAGCTGTTCCATATTCTTTCCATTTCTTGATGATTTATTTAATTGTACTCCAAGGGATATTCAGTGACTTGGAAATTTTCTTGTATCCATCGCCTGACTTGTGGTTTTCAATAACCTTTTTGCAGAGTTGATTGGAATGTTCTTTTGACTTTATGATGTTGTTTTTGCCAGGATATTGACTCAACAGCAGCTAGACCTTTAAATTTTACTACAATCCTTGACTGCACACAGGTCTCCAGAAACAGATCTCCATTTAACTAATTATGTGACTTCTATGTGAGTTCTTCCCCAGGGCACCACTACTCAATACAAGGGGACATGGCTTTAAGGTAATGAGTGGGAAATTCAAGGGGGAAGGTTTTTTACTCAGAGAGTGGTTGGTGCGTGGAATGCACTGCCTGCGTCAGTGGTGGGGGCAGATACACTCGTGAAGTTTAAGAGACTACTAGACAGGTATATGGAGGAATTTAAGGTGGGGGGTTATATGGGAGGTAGGGTTTGAGGGTCGGCACAACATTGTGGGCCGAAGGGCCTGTACTGTGCTGTACTATTCTATGTTCTATGTTCTATGTAAAACCAATTGATTGCACCAATGATGATTTGGTGTGTCATATTAAAGGGGGTGAATACTTATGCAATCAATTATTTTGTGTTTTATATGTGTAGTTAATGCTGACCACTTTGTTGAGATCTGTTTTCAGTTTGACACGAAAGAGTCTTTTTCTGTTGATCTGTGTCAAAAAAGTCAAATTAAATCCAATGTGATTCAACGTTATAAAACATGGAAACTTTTAAGTGGGCTGATGGTAGTTATATACAGGCCTCCCAACAGTAGTTGGGATGTGGACCACAGATTACAACAGGAAATAGACAAGGTGTGTCTAAAGAGTAATGTTATGATAGTCATGGGAGATTTCAACATGAAGGTCAAATGGGAAAATTAAGTTGGTGATGGATCTCAAGAGTGAGTTTGTTGAATGCCAAAGAGATGGTTTTTTAGAGCAGTTTGTCGTTGAGCCTATTAGGGGATCAGCTATACTGGACTGGGTGTGATGTAATGAATCAGACGTGATTAGGGAGCCTAAGGTAAAAGAACGCTTAAGAGGCAGTGATCACAATATGATTGAGTTCAACTTGAAATTTGAAAAGGAAAAGGTAGGGTATGACAGTACTTCAGTGGAATAAAGGAAATTACAGTGGTATGAGAGGAGAAAGTAAATTAGAAGGAGATGCTGGCAGGGATGAGAGCAGAGCAGCAAAGGTGAGTTGCTGGGAAAAATGAGGAAAGTACAGGATGGATGTATTCCAAAAATGAAGAAAAAATCAAATGGCAAAATAGTACAACTGTGGCTGACAAGGAAAGTCAAAGCTAATGTGAAAACAAAAGAGAGGCATACAACAAAGCAAAAATCAGCAGGAAGATAGAGGATTAGGAAGCTTTTAAAAACCTACAGAGAGCAACTAAAAGAATCATTAGAAGGGAAACAATGAAATATGAAAGCAAGTTAGCAAACAATATCAAAGTGGATAGTAATAGATTTTTCAAGTATGTAAAAAATAAGGAAAATGAGAGTGGATATAGAACCGTTAGAAAATGAGGCAGAAGAAATAATAGCAGGGGATAAGGAGATGGCAGACGAACTGAGTATTTTGCATCAGTCTTCACTATGGAAGATGCTAGCCATGAGCCAGATATTGAAAGGTTTGAGGGAAGAGAAGTGAATGCAGTTACTACTACAAGGGAGAAGGTGCTCAGAAAACTGAAAGACCTAAGGGTACATAAGTCAACTGGACAAGATGAACTGCACCCTATGGTTCTGAAAGAGGTAGTGATAGAGAGTGTGGAGGCATTAGCAAAGATTTTTCAAAAATCCTTAGGCTCTGGCATGGTGCCAAAGGACTGGAATGTTGCAAATCTCACTTCACTCTTCAAGGAAGAGTGCAAGAAGACAAATATAGACCAGTTAGCCTGACCTCGGTGGTTGTGAAGATGTTGGAGTCAATTGGTAAGGATGAAGTTATGGAGAATTTGATGACACAGTACAAGACAGGACAATGTCAGCATGGTTTCCTTAAGGGAAAACCTTGCTTGAAGAATTTGCTGGAATTCTTTGAGGAGATTACAAGTAGGATATCTAAAGGGGATATAATGGATGATGCTGCTTAACAAATTAAGAGCCCAGAAAGGATGTGTCATCTGCATACTTTGCCACAAAGCCATCAATTCCATTATCCAAATTATTGACAAACAATGTGAAAAGTAGTGGTCCCAATACTGACCCCTGAAGAACACCACCAGTCACTTGCAGCCATCCAGGAAAGGCCCCCTTTATTCTCATTTGCTGCCTCCTGCCTGTCAGCCATTCCTCTATCCATGCCAGTATCTTTCCTGTAATGGCATAGAGATTTACCTTGTTGAGCATCCTCATGTGTGGCACCTTATCAAATGCCTTCTGAAAACCCGAGTAAGTGATATCAACTGCTTCTCCTTTGTCCACATTGCTTGTTACTTTCTCAAAGAACTCTAGCAGATTTGTTAGGCAAAATTTATGCTTCTCTCCCTCCTAAACTGTAGTATGAATTCTATCATATTATGATTACTGCCTCCTAAGGGTACCTTTACATTAAGTTCCCTAATTTGATCTGGGTTATTACGCAACACCCAATCTAAGATAGCCTTTCCCCGTCAACAAATTCCCTCTCTTGTGATCTGACACTAACCTGATTCTCCCAATCCCATTGAATAAAGTCCACCATTACAATTCTGTCATTATCCTTATTACATACATTTTCCAGCTCCCTGTGCAATCTCAACCCCACATCCTGGCTACAATTTGGAAGCCTATATATGATTCCCATGATGGTTTTTTTTTGCCCTTGGAGTTTCTTTTCTCCACCCACAAAGATTCCACATTCTCTGACCCTATGTCACCTCTTTCTAAAGATGTAATTCCATCTTTTACCAACAGAACCACACCACTGCCTGTCCTTTCGATACAAAGTATATCCTTTGATGTTAAGCTCCCAACTATGGCCTTCTTTCAGATAGATTGATAACAGGGTAGATTGTGAGGTCAAGAGACAATTTAATTATACGATGGAACCATTTAAATTTCTTATATCTTTCTTATTGTAATTTATAGTTACCTGATGTACTTACACCGTGCTGCAGCTACAGAACAACATATTTCACATTTCTCAGTGATGTTATATCCAAGTGTGATTCTGACTCAGCACATTTTGTGGACATGAATGGATGATGGATTAAATAGGCAGGCTGATAAACACATTTGAACTTTTCATAATTGACATTTTCTGGAACTAATTCCTGAAGAACTAGCGGAGTTAGGCTCAAGAGGTGTCACACAAGATTAGTGTGCGAAAGCAAGTTTATCAGTTGGTAGACAACGTTGTTGAACAGAGCTGCTGCACTGTTGGGTTTCAAGAAAGATGTGGACCTTGGACTAAGAATTTAGCCTTAACAATGGCATCATCCGTGGACGATAATAATGAACATCTCTTTTGAACTGTCTGTGGTGAGGAATCTGCCAGAGTATTAGAACATAGAATGGAAAACAGTAGAACAGTATAGCACAGGAACGGGTGCTTGGGCCCACAATGTCGTGCTGAACCAAACAAATTGATAATCAAATATCCATCTAAACTAATCCTTTCTGTTTACACAATGTCCAAATCCTTCCATTTTCCTCACCGTCTCTCTGAAGGTTCAGAGATTCATTGTAATATCACAGTATGCATGTAGAATATAATGCTGAAATTTTTATTCTGCTGATAGCCATGAAATACAGGAAAACCATAGTAGCAGTTGAAGGAAGGGTTTCAATTCCAACTCCCACCCCCACTACATGAATAGAAAAACAAACAAGAACTCACAAACCTCAAACATTCCCCCCCCAACCCACAAAAACTAGCAGATCACCCATCTCCCAACCCACTGAACATTTCTAACAATCCGTAATGTATCTCCTGTCTTATGGTCTGCCCCAGAGAGCGCATTCCTGGCAACCACCGCTCGGGTTAAAAAAAAACTGCCCCCCACATCTCCTTTGAAATAACCCCTCTTACCTTAAAGGCATGTCCTCTGGTGTTAGACATTTCAACCCTGGGGAAAAGATACTGTCTATCTCCTCTATCTGTGCCTCTCATAATCTTTTAAACCCTGTCAGATCTCCCCTTAGCCTCTGCCGCTCCAAAGAAAACAACCCAAGTTGATCCATCCCCTCTAATAACACATGCCCTCTAATCCAGGCAACATCCTGGTAAACCTCTTCTTCACCCTCTGCAAACCCTCAACATCCTTCTTATAATGAGGCAACCAGAACTGTACGCAATACTCCAGATGAGGCCTAACTAGGGTTTTATAAAGCTGCACCATACCCTCCTGACTTTTGAACTCAGTGCCTGAACTAATAAACGCAAGCATGCAATATGTCTTCTTAACTACTCCATCAACCTGTGTAGCTATCTTCAGGGAGACACGAACTTAAAATAATGAGCATTGTTGTGCAACATGTTCTCAGATTTATGCCCAGTAATGATGAAGGAATAATGAGATACTTACAAGCCAGGAAAATGTGTGATTAACTTCCTACCGTCAAGCTGCATGTGGTAGGCATACATCTACAAGTTTAACCCATCTATGAAATTGTTCAGCAAAGTGTGTTACGTTAAAGGTAGTTGCAGGAGCCATACATCTGTTTTCTATCTGCATTGTATTCTGTGTTGTGTGTTTACTATGTTTATTAAGGAATCTAGTCACATGAGTGGGAGGGGGGGTGGTAGAATCAAAGAGTTTAGCTACATAATTGTGGTTTGTTCTGGGCAGCTTGGCGCTGGGGACTGACTGATATCATATCTTTTGTTGATCACATAATTATGCTTAATCTCACTTAATTGCTTCGCTTCATGATTGTATGCCTTGCTAGTTGCTAATAAAGGATTGAATACAGTTCTTTGATTCTGTAGAACATCATTACTGGTGTGATTGGAGGGTGCAAGGATAACAGTCTGTCCTAGGTCACCAGCAGTGGTGATTTGTTGGAATTGACCACTACCGTAGATAGAAGTTAATTAAACCTATTGTGCACTTGTGTTTTTTTTACACAGAGCATAACGGGTGGGTAGAACACACTGCCAGGGGTGGTGATGGAGGCAGATACATAAGAGGGATTTTAAAAACTCTTAGATAGGCATATGGATGCTCGGAAAATAGAGGGCTAATGACAGCTAAGGGGTAGGTGTATCTTAGAGTGGGTAAAGAGTAGGCACATTGTGGGCTGAATGGCCTGATCTAGGATCTATGCACTGAGATGCAGTGCTTTGTATGCTATCCATTTCACTACTTCAGTGCATTGAGTTATGACAAGGCAGACATCCCACCCTGCAAAAACTCACTTCAGGGAGGTAGCACCATCAATTTGCAGGAGACTTCCGGGAGAGATGGAATGTCTGCAATAGAGTAGCTCCTTAGCAGCTAACCAGCTAGTTTAAATAACGTTAGTTGTGCTAATGAACAAATGACACCTGTTAAACTCACCTCAACATGTCTTTTACAGTCTTAACCCACCATGGGCAATAGAAAAGTCACTGTTGCAAACAGCGCAGCGAGCAACACTGTCATTATTTTGACCCCTATTAGGCAGGGATACTCTTTAGTGTAGTCTGGGGCGACGTACGTTTTATATTTTTTTGGAACACTCTGCCATGGAGCGCTGTCGTGCTCTCTCTCTCTCTCGCTCGCGCGCTCTCGCTTGCTTTCTCCCGCGCTCTCTCGCTCACGTGCTCTCGCTTGCTTTCTCTCTCGCGCTCTCACTCTCTCTCGTGCGCGCGCGCGCTCTCTCGTGGTCGCTCTCGCGCTCTCTCTTGCTTTCTCTCCCCGCTCGCTCTCAAAAAGATTGATTTCCGCGATCTTGTATATCATTTGCGGGCATCAGGGAGCCACTATTCATATGCGGGAGACTCCCGGAACTTCCGGGAGAGGTAGGATGTCTGACAAGGAAAAAGCAATAACAGAATGCAGAGTAGAATCACGACTAGGGAAAATGGTGAGACCATAAGACATAGGATAAGAATTAGGCCATTTGGCGCATCAAGGTTGCTCCACCATTCTATCATGGCTAATTCATTTTCCCATCCTTCTGCCTTCTCCCTGTAATCTTCGACACCCTTACTAATCAAGAACCTATCAAACTCCGCTTTAAGTATACCAGAAGACTTGGCCTTCACAGCCGTCAGTGGCAATGAATTCCATGGAATCACCACCCTAAAGAAACAATTCTCAACTCTATTCTAAAAGGATGTCCCTCTATTCCGAGGCTGTGCTTTCTGGTCCTAGACTCTCCCACCATAAAAAACATCCACTCCATACACGCTGAATATAGGCGTTTCAACATTTGATAGGATTCAATGAGATCTCCCTTCATTTTCCTAAACTCCAGTGAGTACAGGCCAGAGACTTCAAATGCTCCTTATACATCAACCCTTTCATTCCCATGAGTTTAGGCTTTCTGGTGCTGAATTGGAATTCAAGATTCAATGGATAAAGAAAATTTGCATTTTTATTTCCAGTTCCATTACCCGGTGAGGGTAAGAGGGCACCCTTTAGTTTGATGGAAGATTGAGGATCTGCTGTCACAAGTAATGCGGTGACCATTTATGGCATTCCAGTCCCCCTTTTTCCTAACGTCTCTTCCAGTCAAAGTCAAAATAAGTCAAAGTTAACTTATTTCCAAAATACATATACTGTATGTTACCATGTACTACCTTGAGATTTATTTTCTTACAGGAAAGTAAAGAAATACAATCTAATTTACGAAAAGCTGTACATAAACAGAGACTGACAATGCGCAAAAGAAGAGAAAATTATGCAATTAAATAGATAAATACATACATACATACTTAGATAATATTGAGAATTTGAGATGTAGAGTCCTTGAAAGTGAGGCTATAGGTTGTGGAGTCAGTTCAGTGATGAGGTGAATGAAGTTATCAATGCCAATTTAGGTTCCAGATGGTTGAAAGGTAATAAATCTACCTGGACCTGTTGGTGTGGGACCTAAGGCCCCTGTACCTCCTTCCCAATGGCAGCAGTGAGATGAGATCATGACTGAATGGTGGGCTGCTTTCTTGTGGCAATGCTCCATGTAAATGTACTCAGTGGTAGGGAGGGTTTTGCCTGTGACAGACAGGGCTGTATCCACCACTTTTGTGTCACATACATCTCTTCTGAATGAGGAAAGTTCGGGCTGCTATCTGCACTTGCAAACTGACATATTACCTTATTGCAAACAACAGGAATTCTGCAGATGCTGGAAATTCAAGCAACACACATCAAAGTTGCTGGTGAACGCAGCAGGCCAAGCAGCATCTATAGGAAGAGGCGCAGTCGACGTTTCAGGCCGAGACTCTTCGTCGGGACTAACTGAAGGAAGAATATTACCTTATTGTTTGGATTATGTGTTGACAACACAGTTCTAAATCATCTTCCCTTTGTTGATTGTCACTCCAAGACTCTTGAAGTTGTGAAGAGGAAGGTGTGTATCACCCTCTGTGAATATTCCCTGTATCCTGTTATCAATGCTGCAATGCTCGTATTATTTCTGACCATGTCATGCCACACTATTGGGTTCAGACAGAGTTTCATCATCATCATCATTATGTGCCGATTTGTATGACGTGGGCGATCAGTGCCTCCATGACCATGATTGTTCTTGGCAAATTTTTCTACAGAAGTGGTTTGCCATTTCCTTCTTCTGAGCAGAGATGTTACAAGATGGATGACCTCAGCTATTATAAATGGTCTTCAGAGATTGTCTGCCTGGCGTCAGTGGTCGCATAACCAGGACTTGTGTTATGCACCGGCTGCCCATACGACCATCCACCACCAGGTGCTACACCTTGCCAAATGGTGGCCTGCAGGTTAGCGGAGGGAGGAGCTATTACACCTCCTTTGGTAGTCAAATATCCCCACCCCACCACACCAAAGATAAATTATGTAATAATAATAACAATAACATTTTCAGTACACCTATTCTTTTGGCATAATATCTTGGTCTGAAACTGATCTCGAAAATTTACAAAGAAAAATTGGAACTGAAACAACAAATTTCAGAAAACATTATGAACTTTCGAATGTATTTAGATTAATACTACCTAGGACAGGAGGGGGGAAGAGGAATAACAGACATTAAAAATCTACTCAACAGTCAGATACAACTTCCAAGGATGTACTTTCATCAATGAAAACTGGAATCAGCACTCCATGCAAGCAAATGCAATTCTGATAAGAAGTATACACTACTAAACTTAAATGAGAGCACAACCCAGAAAAATGAAGAGATTATCACTACTGAAGAAAAAGTTAACCAGTGGAAGAGCATGACCCTCCATGGAAGACATCCCCATAACCTGAGCAGACTAGATGTCGACAAGGAAGTGTCAAGTGCCGGGCTCAAAGTTGGAGACCTCTTCCCAGAAACAGAAGGATTTCTTGTGGCAATACAAAAAGTTATCAAAAATGCATAATAGACCAACAAATTCAAGATGATAAATGTAGAAAATGCAGAGAAAAACCAGAAACAAAACCAGGAACTACAAGATCCCGTAGCAGTTCAACTCAATCAAACACAAGCACAATCAAGTGTCAAACATTATTCATCAAGATCTTGCTTTAAAATACAAATTCATGTGTAATCACACCATCCTATAAATACAGGCCTGATCCAGTTTTAGAGTCAGAATACCCCAAATTGTATTATGACTGATCAGCTATTACAGATAGGACAATCCATAATAACCATCTAGATATAATAATACAGGATCAACAGGCAGAAACAACTATAGCCATTCCAAACACACATAACAAAGAGAAATTAATAAGTTAAAAAAACAGAAATACGCTGAATTAAAAGAGGAAATTGAAAGACTAGGGAACATGAACAGGGTATACATTGTCCCGATATTATTACCTACAACTGCCATCATCCCAGAGGCACTAAACAATAGCATTAAACAATTAGGGCTACACAGCAATATTTACATAAATCTTCAGATAGCCACAATACTAAACACCACTAGAATAGTCCGAAAGTTCTGAGCAATTGAGAAATGAGTGTGCTTGTCTATGCCTCCACCTCAGGTTTTACCAGCTTGAGCTGAGAAAAAATAAAAATACAATAACAATAATAACTTTATTTATGGAGCACCTTTTCATAGAGACGGTCCAGTTCAAAGTGCTTTACAATGGGATAAAGTGCAAACATGAAAATAGAAGACAAAATGATGTTAGTTAAAACAAGATTAAATAAAAAAGGTTTTGAGTTGGTGCTTAAAAGTGTCAACCACGTCTACATCTCTTATTGTTTTAGATATAGAATTCCATATTTTTGGACCATACTAAAAAAAGCTGGCCTGCCAACTTTCTTTTAAGGGAGATTGTTTAAGTTTAAGAGACCAGTAAAAGACCACCTGAGCTCGAGCAAGATTATAAAACAAAAACGATTCTGTGATTCACAGACATCCATGGAAAACAGGAGAACCCCAAAAGAATGAACAACAGAACAATGTTAGAACCCCAAATACCCCACGTCCCCTCCTCCTCCCCCGTACAAGCAGCAGCAAGCATCAACACATCAACCCCCTCTTGCCTGTTTCAGCTAAGTATGTCAGGGCCACCACCCACCAAGAAGCAGCCAAGTATCCCAAAGAGAGACCATGATCTGCAGTCAACAAAAGAACTATTGTTTACCCCACAGTTTGACATGCCACAGGCTCTCCCTCTCATGAACAAGCGAGGGAGAGATATCACCCATTTTCACAGTGAAAGGGGAGACTGAGAGTCATTGTTAAAATATTACAGTCTTCCGCATCACTTTTATTCCAAGATTCTCCAACTTGAGAATTGGCAACAAATT
Organism: Mobula hypostoma; assembly: GCF_963921235.1. Taxonomy (NCBI): domain Eukaryota; kingdom Metazoa; phylum Chordata; class Chondrichthyes; order Myliobatiformes; family Myliobatidae; genus Mobula; species Mobula hypostoma. Next base: position 105,536,633 of record NC_086108.1, read on the forward strand.
CTCCCGCCGTTGAATGAAAGAGAGAGAGAGAGACTGTGATCTCTCGACCACAGAGACCTACATGTATCCTCTGCAGTGAAATTTTGATGTTCCATCTCCTGTAATGCCACAGTTGGCAACGCTGGCCCAGAAGGCTGCACCCCCGAGGCACCATCTTCCAAGCCACACCAGGAGAATGTTGGAAAAAGGCCGGCCGATGAACTCAAGGAAGGGGAACTCATCTACCGTAAAAAAAAACAAAGTTTAAGTGCCACTTGCAGATCAGGACCTCAACAGAATCCCAACCAACATGGAAAGGAAGAAAAAGAGACATTTAAGAGAGGAGCTTAAGCTGTTTGAGCTTGAAGAAGCAGCCACCTAGTGCCATTTTAACTCCGTCCACTTTTGCAATATTTCTCGAAAGTCAAAATGCTGCTCTAGTTACTTCATTCACGTGGGGTTTAAAATTCAAATCTGAATCAAAGATATATGTAGAATTATTCAGACACCGCAACAAAAGGCCATTTGACCCATTGAGTTCATACTAACTCATTGGAAAGTAATTATTTAGTTCATTGTCTTTCTCTTCCTCCCGTAGAATATTCTTCCTCAAGTGTGATCCAGTTTGCACCAATGAACGGAAGTTCAAAAGCCAAAATTCAAAGTAAATTTATTATTAAAGTATATATACATTACCATATACAGCACTGTGATTAATTTTTTGTGGCATATTCAAAAAATCGATATTATAATAATCATAACAGAATCAATGAAAGACCGTTCCAACTTGGACATTCAACCAGAGCGCAAAAGTCAACAAATTCAACAGATACTAAAAGGAAGAAAACAATAATAATAAATAAATGAACAATAAATTTTGAGAACATGAGATGAAGAGTCCTTGTAAGTGAGTCTTTTGGTTGTGGGAACCTTTCAGTGATGAGCCAAGTGAAGTTATCCTCTTTGGTTCAAGAGCCTGTTAGTTGAGGGGTAATAACCGTTCCTGAACCTGGTGGTGTGAGTCATAAGTCTTCAGTTCCTTCCTCCTGATTGCAGCAGCGAGAAGACAGCATGTCCTAGGTGAAAATATCCCACACAAAGTTTTGCGAAAAGTAACAGGGAAGACATTTGGAGAAAAATTTGCATTGTGGTAACTCAATCAATTCAAACCATACCAAACTCTTTGGATGAAGGGCCATTGACCTGATACATTGACCAATCCTCTCCCCACAAATGCTGCATGACCTGTTGAGTATTTCCAACAATTCCAGAAAAGTCAAAGTCCCGTGATCGCTGAGCCCTGGGGTTGATACTGATGGTTGAAAATCTAAGTCAGTGAGTCTGGCAGTCTGGTAAGCCTATTAAGAGACGAATCTCAAGGTTGCATAATGTATGCATACTTTGATAATAAATGTACTTTGAACTTTAAACTTTGGATTTTGAGACCTGATGGTCAGGGTTCCTGGGATGGCATGTCCAGAGGTTAGAGGCCCGAGGTCAATGAGTTTGTACCAGGCATTGGAGGTCTGAGTCCTGGAGGTGGCTGTCCTGAGGTTGGAAACCTGTTTGTGTGTGTGAGTGCTTAGTTGGGTGGGAGGAAGAAAAAGGGTTTGTTTTCTGTTGTTGTTGTTTTGTTTTGTTGTGTTGTTGTTTATTTCGTTTTGCAGAACATTGTGGGCATGCTATTTTGGTGCTGGTGACACTTGCGGGGTGCCCCCTGCCCATCCTTAGATTGCGTTGGTTGTTAACACAAAGAACATGTTTCACTGTAAATGTTGATGTACTTGTGATAAATAAACAAAATCTGATTCAGAATCTGAGTTTTTGTAACAACAAAGAGTTCCTTGGTGTTCCAACTGTTAGAAATTTGACATTAACCTGAAATTGGGAATATGGACCCACCCCTCAAAGACTTCTTGACGGCTGTAGTCAATAAAAAAAATGTCATATCTGTGACTGATAGATGGTTGTTAACTGAGGTTATTAGAGGACAGGAACCAAGCTGAGTACATGGCATGATTGTGAGTGGTCACAGCTCCAGTGACTCAGGTTCAATTCCCAGCACCGGCTGTAAGGAACTTTTCTGTTCTCCCTGCATCTCCATGGGTTTCCTCTAGATGCTCCGGTTTCCCTCCACATTCCAAAGGCGTACAGGTTAGTAGATGGCCACGTGGCTGTAATCAGGTGGTACGGGATTGTGGCCATGCTGTATCTCTAAATAAAAAAAAAGATAAAAATCTGCTGTGGTTTACTTACACACTTATTAGGGCCCAAAAAAAGCCATTTGGCCCATCCCAGAAATCCCTTTCCATCTTTCTTTCCCTACTACCCCAGTCACATCCCCTTCACGACAGATTTCTTTTATTTGTCACATATTAGGTTAGATTAGATTAGATTATGAGGACACTCAGCCCTCGTTTATTGTCATTTAGAAATGCATGCATTAAAAAAAAATGATACAACGTTCCTCCAGAATGATATCACAAGAAAACGCAGGACAAACCAAGACTAAAACTGACAAAACCACATAATTATAACAGATAGTTACAACAGTGCAAAGCAATACCATAATTTGATAAAGAGCAGACCATGGGCACGGTAAAAAACATCTCAAAGTCCCGACAGACTCATCATCTCACGCAGGCAGCAGAAGGGAGAAACTCTCCCTACCATGAACCTCCAAGCGCCGCCAACTCGCTGATGCAGCACCATAGGAAGCACCCGACCGCAGCGGACTCTGAATCCGTCCGAAAACTTCGAGCCTCCGACCAGTGCCTCCGACACAGCCTCTCCAAGCACCATCCTCTGCTGAGCACTTCGACCCCGCCCCGGCCGCCGAGCAACAAGCAAAGCCGAGGACTCGGGGCCTTCTCCTCTGGAGATTCTGGGCCATACAGTAGCAGCAGCAGCGAAGCAGGCATTTCCGAAGTTTCACCAGCTGATCCTCTGTGCTCTCACGTCTGTCTCCATCAAATCAGGATTGTGCACGGCACCCTACTTGACAAATAACGGACATCACCACCAGAGTGGCTGCTGCAAGCTGCATCGCGCTGCCATCTTCTCCTCCCACCAACTTAAACACCAACATATACATAAACATACAGTGAAATATGTTGTTCTGTGTCAAATGAAATCATCGGGGACTGTGCAGGTGGCTCCCCGCTGGTGTTGCCGTGCTTGCGGTGACGACACAGCTTGTTCACAACTTATTACCCCTGACCCTTGGGACTGTGGAAGGAAACCGAGCACCCCGAGGAAACTCACAGGATCACGGGGAGAATGTACAAACTCGTTATAGGCAGCGGTGGGAATTGAACCCTAATAGTGCTAACTGCTGTGTTACAATGCCACCTTTAGATCCTCTCTTAGTCACAGAGCTATACAGAGAGAAACAGGCTCTTCGGCCCAGTGCCAGGCAAGTTGCCCATCTGGGCCTAGCCCCATTTGTCCACATTTGGCCCACAAACCTCGAAACCAGGGGTTCCCAACCTTTTTTTATGCCACAAGTCCCAGATTGGGAACCCCTGCAAACCCTTCCCTTCAACACACCTGTCCAGATGTCTTTTTATGCCATAATGGTATCCACTTCTACCACTTTCTCTGGCAGCTTGTTCTGCACACTCACCAGCCTCTGTGTGAAAACATTGTCCCTCAATTCCCTTTAAAACCTTTTCCTTCTTACTTTAATCTATTCCCTCTACTTTTGGACTTCCATCTGGGGAAAAGACTGTGAACATTCTCCTTTTGTCTGCCCCTCAAAATTTTATAAACGTTTCATATACCCTCTCAGTTGGCTTCACTCCAAGGAAGTTCCAAACCTTTTGACCATCTGAGAATTCAAACCCCCCCCAGTCCTGATAATATCCTAAAAAATCTTTTTTTTTTTGCACCTTGTCTAGTTTAATGACAGCTTTCCAATATCACGGTGATCAGAATTGTACGTGGTACTCCAAATATGGCCTTACCAATGTGGTGTCCAGCTGTAACATGGCATCCCAACTCCTGCACCATCAAAGGGGTTATCCACACTGGGGGTAGTTATTAGCTAATTAACCTACCAACCTGCAAGGCTTTGGGATGTGGGAGGAACTGGAGAACCCAGAGGAAGCCAGAAATAAAATTATGTAAGGGATATATAAGGCAGAGGTAGGAACGTTGTTTCCACTGGTAGGTGAATCTAGAACTAAGGGACATAGCCTCATGATTCAGGTGTGCAGATTTAGGGATGACAATGAGGAGGAACTGCTTTTCCCAGAGAGGGGGTGAATCTGTGCAATTTTCTGCCCAATGAAGCGGTGGCGGGTACTTCAGTAAGTATACTTTAGACAATGTTGGATAGATTTTTGCATAGTAGAGGAATTAATGGTTATGGGAAAAAAGGCAGAGATGAGTCCATGGCCATGATCTTATTGAATGGTGGAGCTTGCTTGATGGGCCAGATGGCCTGCTCCTGCTCCTATTTCGTATGTTCTTATGTTCTAAAGCTTGTGAGGCCACAGGAAGAATAGGTCTTCTGACATGATAATGCCAAGGAATAAAGTTACTGACCCTCTCCACTTCTGATCCACTGAGTTCCTCCAGCATATGTTTGCATGTGTGTGTGTGTGTGTGTGTGTGTGTGTGTGTGTTTGTATGTTGTCCATAGGTTGCTGTGGTAGTGTCATGGTTAGTGCGATGCTGTTACACCTCAGGGTATTTCAGATTCGGAGTTTAATTCTGGCGCCATCCGTAAGGGGTATATACATTCTCCACGCGGTCACACGGGTTTCCTCTGGGTTAAGGGTTCACAACAAGGGGTCCACAGCCCCCTTGTATTGGTCCATGGCATAAAGTAGGCTGGGAACCCCTGCTTTGGGTTCTCCAGTTTCCTCCCACAGTCCAAACGCATACCGATTAGTAGGTTAATTGATTATTGTTGCTACATGCTCAAGGAGATCTGTGTTTTTTTTTGTGAGAATGATGTAATGGTCTTTTGGAGGTAACCTGATATGATTTTCCCGCTGATGTGAGGTCATGTGATTTCATGTGCACCAAGGGTATATAAGGGAAGACACCAGATGACGCAGTTCATTTTTAGTTTGTAGATTTCCAGGTAGAATGTGCTGTGTCTCCATTTCTGTTGTGTGCTTGTTCTTGTGACGCAGTTTCATTTTTAAAATGGAGTGTTGCGTTCCATTGTAAGATACAATATTATTGGACTGGAAATTGTTAGCTAGATGTGCTGATCTACTCAATTCCAACAGTAGAAGGGAGAGCGAAGAATTTATCGAAGTACAGGATCGAAGGATCGAGAGGAGTCGGCATCGTTTGGCAGTTTAATAAAGGATCGACCTTACTGAGTCTTTGTTGGAGGAGTAGCGACCTGCATCGAGATAACTCTTACCAAAAAGAGCAAAGAGTTCATGCAAAGGTATGCTGTCTGTAAAAGAATTTAAGGTCAGTTGGTTTAAGCTGTTTATTTACCGCCACGTGAATTCTGTGGACAGAACCAGCAGGAAAGTTGCGTCTGTGAAGAAATCCTTCTCTGGAGAAGTCTCTCTCAATTGAATGTATTAATCTGTTGGACTTTCGAATTTACCATTTTAAGAACTATATCTGACTTTATCACTTTAAGAACTGTTTTCGCATTTAATGCTTTAAGAACCATTGTCGGGTGTTGATTTGGTGAACGGCTTCGTCTTGAAGGGTCTCGGCCTGAAACGTCGACTGTACCTCTTCCTAGAGATGCTGCCTGGCCTGCTGCGCTCACCAGCAACTTTGATGTGTGTTCCCTGATTATGTTAGCTGCTTTCCCGAACTGTGTGATTTCAATGTCAGTAAAGTACAGGTTCAGGGGCTGTATGGTCCCTATCTGTTCCTACACACTCAGTAAGACTTTGTGATGCAAATTCACCCTTTTCATTCTCTTGCTTGCATACAGCAAGTAGGCTATCTCAAAGCCAAAAGGGATAAGGAGACTCATTCCCAGCAAATAATAGCTGTGAAAGGACTTCCAAGCTGGTTCAAAGACTTCACTCTTGAACTCCTTTTGTTGTTACAAACAGCATCTCAAATACAGCTCCTGTTTCGAGGTGCTAGTAGCAATGCTTCCTACACACATCCAATTAAAAGGAAGAAAGAAGTATAATGAAGACAATTTGTTGTCAGAAAAGTAGGAACGCTTTGTACATCCCAAGGAGTGAGAGGCTCGTCAAGATGCAGACGGGCTCCTTTCGATTGAAGGTGCAGTGGTGCCGAAGGAAATCAAGGCAGAGAAAAAAAAATTATTCCTTTGATCAAAGACACAGCCTGTACCTTAACATAAATAATACAAGCGATTCACTTTGCTACACAGCTGGAACTGCATCTGGCTGATTTCCCAAAATATAAGACAATAAGACTGAGGAGCAGAATTAGGCCATTCAGCCCATCAAATCTGCTCTGCAATTGAATCATTGCTGATTTATTACCCCTCTCAACTCCCTCCACCTTTTCTTCTGCCTTCTCCCTGTAATCTTTGAGACCCTGACGGTAGTGTAGTGGTTGGCACAACACTTTACAGTACTGGTGACCCAGATTCAATTCCACTACTGTCTGTAAGGAGTTTGTACGTTCTCCCCATGGACGCCAGTGTTTCCTCTGGTTGCTCCGATTTCCTCCCACAGTCCAAAGACATGCACTTACATTACTTCAATTCACTCTAAACATTTCTTTTGCATATATCTGTCCAAATGTCCTTAAAATATTGTCAATACACCTCCCTCAGCCATCTAATCATTATGATATAGTTGGGATCACAGAGACATGGCTCCAGGGTGACCAGGGATGGGAGCTCAACGTTCAGGGATATTCAATATTCAGGAGGGATAGACATGAAGGAAGGGGAGGTGGGGTGACGTTGCTGGTTAAAGATGAGATTAACGCAATAGAAAGGAAGGACATAAGCCGGGAAGATGTGGAATCGATATGGGTAGAGCTGCGTAACACTAAGGGGCAGAAGACGCTGGTGGGAGTTGTGTACAGGCCACCTAACAGTAGTAGTGAGGTCGGAGATGGTATTAAACAGGAAATTAGAAATGCGTGCAATAAAGGAACAGCAGTTATAATGGGTGACTTCAATCCACATGTAGACTGGGTGAACCAAATTGGTAAAGGTGCTGAGGAAGAGGATTTCTTGGAATGTATGCGGGATGGTTTTTTGAACCAACATGTCGAGGAACCAACTAGAGAGCAGGCTATTCTGGACTGGGTTTTGAGCAATGAGGAAGGGTTAATTAGCAATCTTGTCGTGAGAGGCCCCTTGGGTAAGAGTGACCATAATATGGTGGAATTCTTCATTAAGATGGACAGTGACATAGTTAATTCAGAAACAAAGGTTCTGAACTTAAAGAGGGATAACTTTGAAGGTATGAGACGTGAATTAGCTAAGATCGACTGGCAAATGACACTTAAAGGATTGACAGTGGATATGCAATGGCAAGCATTTAAAGGTTGCATGGATGAACTACAACAATTGTTCATCCCAGTTTGGCAAAAGAATAAATCAAGGAAGGTAGTGCATCCGTGGCTGACAAGAGAAATTAGGGATAGTATCAATTCCAAAGAAGAAGCATACAAATTAGCCAGAGAAAGTGGCTCACCTGAGGACTGGGAGAAATTCAGAGTTCAGCAGAGGAGGACAAAGGGCTTAATTAGGAAGGGGAAAAAAGATTATGAGAGAAAACTGGCAGGGAACATAAAAACTGACTGTAAAAGCTTTTATAGATATGTAAAAAGGAAAAGACTGGTAAAGACAGAAACAGGTGAATTGATTATGGGGAGCAAGGACATGGCAGACCAATTGAATAATTACTTTGGTTCTGTCTTCACTAAGGAGGACATAAATAATCTTCCAGAAATAGTAGGGGACAGAGGGTCCAGTGAGATGGAGGAACTGAGCGAAATACATGTTAGTAGGGAAGTGGTGTTAGGTAAATTGAAGGGATTGAAGGCAGATAAATTCCCAGGGCCAGATGGTCTGCATCCTAGAGTGCTTAAGGAAGTAGCCCAAGAAATAGTGGATGCATTAGTGATAATTTTTCAAAACTCATTAGATTCTCGACTAGTTCCTGAGGATTGGAGGGTGGTTAATGTAACCCCACTTTTTAAAAAAGGAGGGAGAGAGAAACCGGGGAATTATAGACCGGTTAGCCTAACGTCGGTGGTGGGGAAACTGCTGGAGTCAGTTATCAAAGATGTGATAATAGCACATTTGGAAAGCGGTGAAATCATCGGACAAAGTCAGCATGGATTTGTGAAAGGAAAATCATGTCTGACGAATCTCATAGAATTTTTTGAGGATGTAACTAGTAGAGTGGATAGGGGAGAACCAGTGGATGTGGTATATTTGGATTTTCAAAAGGCTTTTGACAAGGTCCCACACAGGAGATTAGTGTGCAAACTTAAAGCACACGGTATTGGGGGTAAGGTATTGATGTGGATGGAGAATTGGTTAGCAGACAGGAAGCAAAGAGTGAAAATAAACGGGACTTTTTCAGAATGGCAGGCGGTGACTAGTGGGGTACCGCAAGGCTCAGTGCTGGGACCCCAGTTGTTTACAATATATATTAATGACTTGGATGAGGAAATTAAATGCAGCATCTCCAAGTTTGCGGATGACACGAAGCTGGGTGGCAGTGTTAGCTGTGAGGAGGATGCTAAGAGGATGCAGAGTGACTTGGATAGGTTGGGTGAGTGGGCAAATTCATGGCAGATGCAATTTAATGTGGATAAATGTGAAGTTATCCACTTTGGTGGCAAAAATAGGAAAACAGATTATTATCTGAATGGTGGCCGATTAGGAAAAGGGGAGGTGCAACGAGACCTGGGTGTCATTATACATCAGTCATTGAAAGTGGGCATGCAGGTACAGCAGGCGGTGAAAAAGGCGAACGGTATGCTGGCATTTATAGCGAGAGGATTCGAGTACAGGAGCAGGGAGGTACTACTGCAGTTGTACAAGGCCTTGGTGAGACCACACCTGGAGTATTGTGTGCAGTTTTGGTCCCCTAATCTGTGGAAAGACATCCTTGCCATAGAGGGAGTACAAAGAAGGTTCACCAGATTGATTCCTGGGATGGCAGGACTTTCATATGAAGAAAGACTGGATGAACTGGGCTTGTACTCGTTGGAATTTAGAAGATTGAGGGGGGATCTGATTGAAACGTATAAAATCCTAAAGGGATTGGACAGGCTAGATGCAGGAGGATTGTTCCCGACGTTGGGGAAGTCCAGAACAAGGGGCCACAGTTTGAGGATAAAGGGGAAGCCTTTTAGGACCGAGATTAGGAAAAACTTCTTCACACAGAGAGTGGTAAATCTGTGGAATTCTCTGCCACAGGAAACAGTTGAGGCCAGTTCATTGGCTATATTTAAGAGGGAGTTAGATATGGCCCTTGTGGCTACGGGGATCAGGGGGTATGGAGGGAAGGCTGGCGTGGGGTTCTGAGTTGGATGATCAGCCATGATCATAATAAATGGCGGTGCAGGCTCGAAGGGCCGAATGGCCTACTCCTGCACCTATTTTCTATGTTTCTATGTTTCTATCTCCTCTGGTAGCTCAGATCACCATCTGTGTGAAAGAGTTGCTTCTCCGGTCTCTTTTCAATCTTTCACCTCTCACCATAAGCCTTCGCCCTCTAATTTTCATTTCCCCTTCCCTGGGAAAAAGGTTGTGTGCATCCACCCTTATACACTCCAGTAATGTCACCTCTCATTCTTGTTGCAAGAGATGGTAAAGAACGAAGGACAAGATATAAGAATTCTATAAAAGGTAGAAGATGGAGGTATGGAGAAAGCTTTATTTTATTCTGAGACCAGTTCTCATCTGCACCCAGGTAATGGAAGTGTTTCTGGTGCCCTGTCCGCTCCTTGGACACCCATAAGAAACCGCTCCACTTGTCTAACTTGGTAATTTCTACCCTTCCCATTCTCTCTTTTTCCATTCCCCATTCTGCCTCTTCTCTTACCCCTTCTCTTCTCCCCACCTGCTCATCATCTCTGGTGCCCCTCCTCCTTCCCTTTCTCCTATGGTCCACCCTCCTCCCCTATCAGATTCCTTCTTCTTCAGCCCTTCATGCGTCTTTTCCAACTATCATCTTCCAACTTCTCTTGTCATCCGCCTCTCAACCACCCACCTGGCTTGCCCAAAATGTCGACTGTATTCCTCTCCATAGATGCAGCCTGACCTCCAGCATTTGTGTGTGTTGCTTCTGTGCTTTGTTTTCTTCCTCAAATCACAGTTTAAGGCATATCCTTTGGACCAGGATGTTGGTTCTCTGTCTTAAAGTCTCCTTTTGTAGCTTACTATATTTTTTCGCTCTTTCATGATGCTGCAGTGAAGTGGCTTGAGGTGATTTTGCTAATTATAGATGCTCCACTAAAAATGTACAGATGAGTAGGTTAATTGACGACTGCAAATTTTCCTAGTGTGTCGGTTTGTGGTAGAATCTGGGGAATTTTGTTGTGAGGGGAGTGGGAGTTAATGTGAATGTAAATTCACTGATAACACAACTAAAACTCTGAATGCGTGTTTCCGTCTCCTGTACCTCCTCCTTGATCGTAGTAATGAGCAGAGGGTACGTCCCTGTTGGTGGGATCCTTAATGATGGGCTACCTCAATGCACTGTCATAATGAAATTATCTATACGGACAGTATGCAAAGTGAGTTTTTCACAGCAACACACACAAAATGCTGGAGGAACTCACAGGCCAGGCAGCATCTATGGAAAAAAGTAAGCAATCGATGTTTCGGCTGAGACCCTTTTCAGGACTGGAAGGGAAGGGGGCCGGAGTCAGACTAAGAAGGTGCGGGGAGGGGAGGAAGAAATACTAGATGGCAGGTGATAGGTGAAACCGGGAGAGGAGGAGGGGGTGAGGTAAAGAGCTGGGAAGTTGATTGGTGGAGAGGTAAAAGGCTGGAGAAGGTAGAAGGCGATGGGAATAAGGGGAAGTGGGAGGAGCACCAGAGGGAGGTGATGGGCAGGTAAGCAGATAAGGTGAGAGAGGGAAATGGAAGTGGGGAATGGTAATTGGGGGGGGGGGAACAATTGCTGAAAGTTCAAGAAATCAATTTTCACGCTATCAGGTTAGAGGCTACCCATACAGAAAATAAGGTGTTGTTCCTCCAACTGAGTGTTGTCACAATGGGGGCATTGGGTATGGACCCAAATGCAAGACACAGACACTGAAGTACAAGGAACAGGGCTTGACTAGAGTAGGGACGTGACAGGATAGAGACAAGGAGCAGGGACAAGAATGCAGACTAGGGCTAGGACAAGGACAAGACAGGGAAACTGGACAAGGAACTATGCACTAGGACCCTGGGCTTGGACTCCGAGCCAGAGACTGGACAAGGACCTAGAACCTGGGCCTTGCCTCGGGCTCGGGCCCCAGAACCAGGCAAAGACATGACATGACTGCAGGACTGGAGGCTGGGTTCTAGAGGCTTGAGGCTTGGAGACAGGCTTGCGGTCTTGAGGCTTGAGGCTTGGAGACAAGCTTGGGATCTTGAGGCTTGGGGTTTTAAGGCTTGAGGCTTGGAGACAGGCTTGGGGTCTTGGTCTTGAGGCTTGAGGCTGTAGGCTGGGGTCTTGGTCTTGAGGCTTGAGGCTGCAGGCTGGGGTCTTGGGCTTGAGGCTGCAGGCTGGGGTCTTGGTCTTGAGGCTTGAGGCTGCAGGCTGGGGTCTTGGTCTTGAGGCTTGAGGCTGCAGGTTGGGGTCTTGGTCTTGAGGCTTGGGGCTGCAGGCTGGGGTCTTGGTCTTGAGGCTTGAGGTTGGGGTCTTGAGGCTTGAGGCTGCAGGCTGGGGTCTTGGTCTTGAGGCTTGAGGCTGCAGGCTGGGGTCGGTCTTGAGACTTGAGGCTGCAGGCTGGGGTCTTGGTCTAGAGACTTGAGGCTGCAGGCTGGGGTCTTGGTCTTGAGGCTTGAGGCTGCAGGCTGGGGTCTTGGTCTTGAGGCTTGAGGCTGGGGTCTTGGTCTTGAGGCTTGAGGCTGCAGGCTGGGGTCTTGGTCTTGAGGCTTGAGGCTGCGGGCTGGGGTCTTGGTCTTGAGGCTTGAGGGTGGGGTCTTGGTCTTGAGGCTTGAGGCTGCAGGATGGGGTCTTGAGTCTTGAAATGTGGAGGCTGATAACTCAGAGGCTGGAGCTCGGAGACAGACTGGGAACTGTACATCAACATAGAGCTGGGACTTATCCTTTGAAAAGCCGGGATTCATCTTTAACATGACACTAACATGACACTGGACAGTACATAGACATAGAGCTGGGATCTATCCTTAGACAAGCCGGGACTCAACTTTATCTCCACACCAAGGTGGAACAGATCCATCCATCAGGTAATGGTAGAACGGCCAGACTTACCCAATAGAGGCAAAGACAAGACAAGACAGGTCCCCCCACAGGGAAACGGCAGAACGGCCTGAATTACCCCATGGAGGCAAGGACAAGACAGATTCCCCAGCAGGGCAACGGCAGAACAGCCTGATTTACCCCATGGAGGCAAGGACAAGACAGATTCCCCAGCAGGGCAACGGCAGAACAGCCTGATTTACCCCATGGAGGCAAGGACAAGACAAGACAAACACCGAAGAACGACAGACAGTTCCATCTCTGCATCAGGGTTGCTCCGAGTCGCAGTTTGGCCAGCACCAAGGCTGGCTATGGAATTTGCCGGATCACTGCCTAGCTTGGAGTGGCTGATGGCCACTCAGCTGACCCAGGAAACATGCGAATCCATACCGCAAAGACGGCTCCAACTACCGACAGCAAGGGTCCATGAAGCGATGGTTCTCCAACACAGCCTAAAGATGGCAAGTGGCCGCTCTAGCCTTCCACCGGCAGGTTGCTCCCAGGGAATCCTGACAAGACAAACCAGTAGCTCACACTCAACCCCAAGGCCACTTATATTCCAATCCCCAAGATGGGAATCAGGTGCCTATGATTATCTCAACCAAAACAAGGGATAGCTGGAAACCTGGAGTCCTGAGTCCACAGACTGGACCGTGAACCGGAATGCAGTCTTCACGGATCGGACCATGACAAGTGTGGCCTCATTGTGGCAGTAGATGAGGCCATGAATTGACATATTGGAATGGGAATGGGAGGTAGAATTGAAATGGGTGGCCACCAAGAAACGTCACTTTTTGTAGTGGACAGAGTGAAGGAGCTTGACAAAGCTTGGCACATGATAATAATAAACCAATTTAGCAATTCTTCAGTGGGTAGTTTAAGAAAGTGTATGGTGTGCTGCCCTTCAGTAGTTGGGGGGCTGAGTTCAAGAGCCTTGAGGTGATGTTGCAGTTTTATCAAACTCTGGTTAGACCACACTTGGAGTATTATTGTTCAGTTCTGGTCACCTCATTATAGGAAAGATGTAAAAGCTTCAGAAAAGATGCAGAGAAGATTTACCAGGATGTTGACTGGATTAGAGAGCATGTCTTATTATCATAGACTGAATGAGCTAGCTCTTTGGAGCAAAGGAGGACGTGAGGTGACTTGATAGAGTTGATAGCCAGAGGCTTTTTTCCCAGGGCGGAAATGGCTAATACAAGAGGGCATAATTTGGAGGCAAGTATACGGGGGAAGTCTGAGTTAATTTCTTTTCACAGAGTGTTGTGGGTCTGTAAAACTCCTGCCAGCGGTGGTGATAAAGATGCATTAGGGGCATTTAAGAAACTCTTGTATAGGAACATGAATGATTGAAAAATGGAGGGTTATGTAGGAGGGAATGCTAGATTGATTTTAGAGTAGGTTAAAAAGTAGAGGCCATTGGGCCCATTGAGTCTATGATCGACTCCATGTACTGTAGATCAATCCATTCAGTCCCATTCCTGTGCTCCTCTCCCAGAGGCCTACAAATTTTTTCTCTGAAGTGCTACCCAATTCCCTGTTGACAGCCCTGACCTATACCGTTTCCAATACAGCTCCAGGCAGAGACCTCCAGACCATCACCACTCTGGGTGAAAGAAAAAGCTTATTCACACATCTTCCTGTATCTTTTCCACAATTTTAAATCTATGTTCCCAGTTCTTAAGTCATCTATTCTTGGTTCCTCTCCCTAAACTTGTCATGGGGTGCCATGGTGGGACAGCAGTTAGCGCAATGCCATTACAGATCGGGGAATTAGAGTTCAGGGTTCAATTCCGGCATTCTCTGTAACAAAGTTTGCACATTCTTCCCACGTGCGTGCGGGTTTCCTCCCGCAGTCCAAAGATGTATCAGTTAGTAGGTTAATTGGTCATTGTAAATTGCCCCATGATTAGGCTAGGGTTTAATCAGTGGGTTACTCAATGGTGTAGCTCTGTGAGCCAGAAAGGTCTGCTCCGTGCTGTATCTCCAAATATAAAAATAAAATAAATGACCTTAACCTCTAAAGCACCTCACAAGTGTTTGCTGTGGAGAATAGTTCCTGCTTCTCCAATCTAGTAATCATGCAGATAAATCTGCATCTCCAGCAGGAGCATGGTAGTGTAAAAGTTAATGAAACACTTTACAGTGCCAGCAATCGAGGTTCAATTCCCACCACTATCTGTAACAAGTTTGTGCGTTCTCCCCATAATCACGTGCATTTCCTCCAGGTGCTCCGGTTTCCTCCCACATTCCATAAAAAGATGCATGAGTTAGGGTTATTAAGTTGGGCGCATTCTTCGTTGGTGCTGAAAGCTTGATGACACCTGAAGGCTGGCCCCACTACATCCTCGGACTGTGTTGGTCATTGGCACAAGTGATGCATTTCACTGTGTGTTTTGACGTTTTGATATGCATGTGAGAAGTAAAGCTAGTCTTTAGTCTTAAACTATTCTGGTAAGTCATTTTTGCTTGCATGAAAAGTTAACTTTCATACTGTTCGTACAGATCAAATCATTACACAGAGAACTGAGCAAGAATAAGGTAAAAGAATAACACTGCAGGATAAAGTGTAACAGCTCCAGAGAAAGTGCAGTGAGACAAAACCATTAGCAGTATTTAAAACAACACACATCAAAGTTGCTGGTGAACGCAGCAGGCCAGGCAGCATCTGTAGGAAGAGGTGCAGTCGACGTTTCAGGCCGAGACGTCCTGACGAAGCCTGAAACGTCGACTGCACCTCTTCCTACAGATGCTGCCTGGCCTGCTGCGTTCACCAGCAACTTTGATGTGTGTTGCTTGAATTTCCAGCATCTACAGAATTCCTGTTGTTAGCAGTATTTAAAAGACCATAACACTATTTGATACGGTAGCAGAATGAGGCCATTCAGCCCATTAAAACTGCTCTGCCATTCAAACATGGCTAAGTGATGTTCTCTTTTAGCCCATTTTCTTGCCTTGCCCCCATAACATTTGATGCCTTGTCTAATTGAGAACCTATCAACATCCGCTTTAAATATACCCAATGACTTGGCCTCCACAGTAAATGTGACAATGAATTCCTGCTGGTTAAAGACATGCCTCCTCAGCCCCATTCTAAAGGGAAGTCTATGTATTCTGAGGCTGTGCTCTCTGGTCCTAGACTCCCCAACTATAGGAGGCATCCTCTCCACATCCACTCTATCTATGCCTTTCAATATTCAGTTCGTAGAAGGTACACGGACCAGAAAGACTGAGAGGGATTTGGACCAAAAGAGAACAAATGGGAATAACTTAGATGGGAAGCTTGATCAGCATGGACCAGCTGAGCTGAAGGGCCTGTTACCAAGCCGTGTCATTCTGTCACTCTGAGACACCCTAAGACCATCACACTCAACATGGCAGACCTGCAGCAACGCAATGGTCAAGGATGCTCCAGAAGATTAGCTTTATTTGTCAGCTGCACATTAAAACATACAGTGAAGTGTGTCATTTGCATCAAATCAAATCAGTAAGGATTGTGTTGGGCAGTTTGCAAGTGTCCATAAGACCATAAGATAAAAGAGCTCAATTAGGCCACTTGACCCATTAGGTCTGCTCCATTATTTCATCATAGTTGGTCCATTTTTCCTCTCAGCCCCAATCTCCTGCCTTCTCCCTGTATCCTTTCATGCCCTGACTGATCAAGAATCTATCAACTTTTGTCTTAAATATACCCAATGGCTTGGCCTCTCCAGCCACCTGCGGCAATGAATTCCACAGATTCACCACTCTCTGGCTAAAGAAATTCCTCCTCACCTCCATTATGAATGGACGTCCCTTTATTCTGAGGCTGTGTCTTCTGATCTTAGACTCCCCCTCTATAGGAAACATCCTTTCCAAATCTACTCTACAGAGGCCTTTCAACATTTGATAGATTTCTATGATATGCCCCTTCATTCTTCTGAATTCCAGTGAGTACAGGCCCAGATGCTCCTCATATGATAAGCCTTTCAATCCCAGGATCATTTTTGTGAACCTCCTTTGAACCCTCTCCCACGTCAGCACATCATTTTTGTACGATCACTCCTCAGTTACCTTATGCTCTAGGGAGTAAAGATCTAACCAGCCAACCTCTCCCTATAAGCCATTTCTTGTATCCTGGCAATATTTTTATACACTGTCCCTGCATGTGACAGACTGAGATACGAAGATGCTTTCTCATACAGCTGTTTCATTTTGAAATGAACTGTCTGAGCTTCCACAGAGACGTTCAGTAAAGAGGAAAAGAAAAATGCAGGCTTATGGAAAAAATGCAGTGGAATGGGACTCTTAAGACGAGCTATCCTGTTTCAAAAAGCTGACTGGCTGTGTGATCCTCTAACATCCTCTGGCACCTTCCGAGTTAAGGCCTTTCTGAGTCGCAAGTTCCTTTTTGCTTCATTTCTGATTTTAATAAAACAAAATATTCTCAACTCTTTCATTTTGCTCAATGAGTTTATTCCCCGCAAATGAAGCAGAACGTGTTTTCCAGTCTTTGTGATGGACCAGATTAGATGCACAGACACAGGCAAGTTTAAATCTGAAAATGATAAACAACCTCTTAGAAAATTAAATCTGAACACATCCAGTATTTCAAGGTCTATCAGCTAATGCATTTTCCATCCTGGTAATTCTCTCTAGACTCTTGAGAAGTTTTTGATATTAGATTTGCAACCTGAATTACTCTCATGTACAGTATGTCTGTGGGTATATAAATGCCTGACTGTATTTTAAAATGCATCTGCATATTTCCCTGTGCAATCTTATGTGCTTAAATTAAATTCCTGTGTAGCTAACTGGACTGAGGAGACATACATTTCTTGTACATGTGGGACAGAAAACCCCCACATCGGTTGCGAATATTTTTGGAATGTTTGTACTCGCTAACTTATTCCAATGTGTTAATTCGTTGGCTTGTAAGCTGATAAGAAACCCATTCTACAGCGATACAACTATTTCCTTGAATAGCTGACACAGTCTGTTAGAAAATAGCTAAGGATGATCCCATGAGAGTATCCATAGTTGGGAAAATAATGCTTGCATTTGTATCAATGCGATTTGTATTTGTATGAAAGAGGAGAAGATGGTGGCGCGACGGCAGCGCGCACGGCCTCTCTGGTGATGAATATCTGCTATCTGTCAAGTAGGGGACCGTGCACAATTCTGATTTGATGGAGACAGACGTGAGAGTATGGAGGAACATCTGGAAAACTTCTGAAATGCCCGCTTCGTTGCCGCTGTTACTGTGTGGTAACCGGAATCTCTGGAACAGAAGGGCTCGAAATCTTCGGCTTTGCTTGTTTCAGCAGCCGGGGTGAGGTTGAAGGTGCTTGGCAGAGGATAGCGCTCGGGAGGCTGTATCGAAGGACTGGTCGGAGGCTCGAAGTTTTCGGACGGATGGACTCAGTGTTGGCTGTAGTCGGCTGCTTCCAAGGTATCGGCAAGTTGACGGTACCTGGAGGTTTATGGCAGGGAGTTTCTCCCTTTTGCCGCCTGCTATCGGGGACTCGGGAGTCGATCGACTCGGGGACTTCTGAGACTTTTTTTACCGTGCCCATGGTTTGTTCTTCATCAAATTATGGTATTGCTTTGCACTGCTGTAACTATATGTTATAATTATGTGGTTCTGTCAGTGTTAGTCTTTGGTTTGTCCTGTTTTCTGTGATATCACTCCGGAGAAACATTGTATCATTTCTTAATGCATGTATGCATTTCTAAATGACAATAAAAGAGGACTGAGTGTTCTCATAATGTAATCTAATCACACATTTCATGGGTACAGGTTATCTTAAAGCGCTGTGTAATCAATGAAGAACTTGGTATTTTGTTAATAATAATTGGTTGATTACTGTCACATGCGCCAAGGTACAGCGAAAAGTTCGTTTTTAGAGATACGTCATGGTAACAGGCCCTATCAGACCAATGGGCCCATGCTGCCCAATTCACCCATGTGACCAATTAACCTACTAACCTATACGTCTTTGAAGTGCCGATGAAACTGGAGCATCTTCAATTCCTCCTTATCCATTTGGACCCTCGATTTCCACACTCGTAGACCCCAGTCATTTTGGATTGGCAACAACATCACCTCCACAATCTCCATCAGCACTGGTGCACAACAAGGCTGTGTGCTTAGCCCCCTGTTCTCGCTTTACACTTATGACAGTGTGGCTAAGCACAGCCCCAATGCCGTATTCAAGTTTGCTGATAACACCGCTGTTGTGGGCCTTATCAAAGGAGGTGATAAATCAGCATACAGGAGGGAGATTGAAAATTTGGCCGAAAATCTCTCTCTCAATGTCAGCAAGACCAAAGAACTGATTGTAGACCAGGAGAGGGAAACCAGAGGTCCATGAGGCAGTTCTAATTGGAGGATCAGAGCTGGAGAGGGTTAGCAGTTTTAAATTCCTGGGGGCTACTCTTTCAGAGGACCTATTCTGGACCCAGCATGTAAATGTAATTGTGAAGAAAGCACAGCAGTGCCTCTACTTTCTTAGGAGACAGCAGAGATTTGGCATGACATGTAAAACTTTGAAAAATTCTATAGATGTGTAGAGGAGAATGCATTGACTAGCTGTATCATGGCCTGGTATGGAAACACCAAAACCTTTCAATGTAAAATCCTACAAAAACTAGTGGATTCGGCCCAGTATATCACAGGTAATGGCCTACCAACCATTGAGCACATCTAATTGAAACGCTGTCTTAGTGTAACCGGGTGACCGTCGAATCGTATTCATTATCGTTAAAAGTGTACTTAGGCACCCATCCGGGTAATGCTAGAATAGTTGTCTGTGCCTTTCAGTGGAGACGGTGATGTCATTGCAGACGCGCGGGATAATGGGGAGACTATTTTTGTTTTTGGCAGAAGAAGCTGGTGGGGCTTTGGGATTAAGTTCCTCCCAGAGATACTGGGAGGAACGGTGAGTATTAATTGACAATATCCATGTGAATTTGTTTATGCTTGTTGGTGAATCGAGAATATCGGTAATTTGACATGTTTTACACGTGGATGCTTTAGATTTTCACAATTGAAGGCATCGGCGCTGGACAACGCGTCTTGTGCAAAGTTCCTTTCCGGCCAAGTAGGTGAGTCTTCCTGCAATTTAACTACCAGGCAATATCTTGTAAAAGCTGTGCCAAAGTGTACCTTTTGTCTAACTTTATTGTATCATGACTGATTGTGAATGTAACAGCGTAACGTGAATGTTTAGTCTCTGTTTGGAAGCTTAGCACGTGCGCACTAAAAAGTAGTAGATGTCTTAGATGAGATCTATTCGCTTACATTTTCACTGCTATGTATAAGGTACAGGGTTGGTGGGATTCTAATGTTGTTTGTATTGTGTTCCTTTGGAATTGCCACTATCGTATTAGTTCTGTGCGGTTTGCTTTATGTATTTTTATACTGCATATGCAATTCGTCGATACACAAGGGTGTGGATCGAAAGTTAAACTGAGAATGTAATGGCAAGAACTGGTTGTAAATTCATTCGTTTTGTTTTGAGACTCTCTTCCGGCACTAAAACATCTAAAATAGATAAAGGAATTAAAACCCGAAAAAGTATTTGTTGTCCTGAGTGTGTACTTCTCCCCAGGCTTGTCTGTGGCTCGTAGAAGAGCCCCTGGGAAATACAAAGTCTGGACAGTCAATGTGTAGCAGTAGCCAGGCACAGTGCTCGATTCCTAAAGCTCGGGAATCCGAGTCTATCACACTAGATGACGTCCTTAAAGTAGTTGCAGAGTAAAGCAAAGCCCTTTGTGAATTGACTCAAGCAGTGAAAGATGTCACTGTACAGAGGGATTTTACACGTGCTACTAGCAGTAGACGTAAATTACAGCCTAGGTTCACAGAAGGTGGGCAACCAATATGTTTCAGGTGTCAGGTGGGAGGGCATTTGGCCAAGAATTGCCCACAGAAACAGGGTGCAAGGGAAGTGGAGCCTGCATCCTCGTGCCCTCAAGAGGTTGGGAGTCGGGCAATTCAGCAGAACCTCATAGATACAGATAATGTACAGCTATCCCATAACCAGTTGCTGCAATGCGCCATAGGAACGTGTCCTGTTGTTGAGCTTGAAATATTAGGTGTCGCTGTCCATTGTCTGTTGGACACAGGTAGTCAGCTAAGCACCCTGACCGAGCAGTTCTTTCAAGAACACTTGATTGGAGAGGATGAGGATATGTTGTCCACTGCTGGCTGGCTTAGGCTAACAGCTGCAAATGGTCTTGATATTCCTTACCTTGAGTATCTAGAGCCCGAGGTTCAAGCAATGGGCATGAAGATACCAAATTGTGGTTTTCTAGTAGTCAGGGATCCTGTGAGCACTGAACCACCTATCCCATGTATTGTAGGCATGAACATTATCAGCCAGTGTAGGCAACTTGTCTACGCAGAGCTTGACACAACCCTAGAAGGGAAGTTGGATTCTGATTAGAGAGATATTTTCCAGAAAGTGCAGGTGCACACTACCAAAAAGAAAGCAGTAGTCCGGGTATTGGGAAAAGATACTGAGCACATACCTGCTGGATCTGTAGGCACCATTGCGGCTAGTAAGGCCACTGGCGATGCTAGTAGTGACCATAAAATGTTACTTGAGCCATTTAACACCCCTTTACTGGGAGGTATCATAGTCATTCCTACGCTCATTGACTCTGGTAATGGTATAGTGCCAGTACAGATTTTAAATTTCTCTCGAGAGGATGTACGGCTCACACCTAGGACCCGGCTGGGATCCTGTCAAAGGTGGAGTGCGTGGATAGTGATCCACAATGTGCAGTAAGATTTCAGTGGATCTCAGCCGGCATTGATCACGTGAGTGGGCGTAAGGGAGAAGTGTAGTAATCACAAGTGAAAGTCAATTCTAGACAAGCTGGACATTGGGGGTGGTGAAGGACAACAAGCTCAGCGAAGAGCTTTACTGGTTAAGTACCTGGATATCTTTGCAGTTGAAGAGGAAGACCTTGGGTACACTGACAAGGTCAAACATGAAATTCGGTTAATTGATGACGAGCCTGTTTCACGGCCATACCGTCGCGTTCCGCCGAACCAGTACAATGAAGTGAAAGAGCACATCTCAAAGTTACTGAGGAAGGGCGTGATTCAGGAGAGCAATAGTGCGTATGCCTCGCCTGTGGTGTTGGTCCGGAAGGCGGATGGTAGCATAAGACTGTGTGTAGATTATCGGAGACTGAATCTTAAGACCAGAAAGGACGCGTTCCCGCTCCCGCGTATTGATGAGAGTTTTGATACTCTGCGGGGAGTTCAATTTTTCTCGACAACAGACCTTGCGAGTGGTTACCACCAAATGGCGGCAGAGGAGCGTGGTAGACATAAGACTGCTTTTTCGACCCCGTTTGGTCTGTATGAATATCTTCGCATGCCGTTTGTGGTCTGCAATGGACCGGCGACTTTTCAAAGGCTCATGCAGGCAACCATGAATGACTTAGTCTTCCAAATCATGCTTGTGTACTTGGATGATATTCTGGTGTATTCACAGACTTTTCCGGAACACTCGGAGAGGCTCGACACTGTGTTTAAGCACCTCCGGGAGACTGGTCTGAGAAGTGTCATTTTCTGCAGTCAGAAGTCAAGTTCTTACGACACCAGATATCAGCCAAGGGGAGAGGCACCGATCCTGAGGAGGTCTCAGCTGTTCAGCGGTGGCCGGTACCATCTACAGTTAAGGACTTAAAATCGTTTCTTGGCTTTTGCAGTTATTATCGACAGTTCATTCAGGGATTCTCAAAGATTGCAGGTCCACTGCATGATGTAGTGAACTTCAGTACTAATGTAGGGAGTCCGAGTAAAACAGACCGGCTGTAACAACAGTCTTGGACGGAAGAATGTCAAACTGCCTTTGACTTGCTCAAAGAGAAACTGACCAGTTCCCTCATCCTTGGCTTTGCCGATTTCTCCCAGCCCTTTATAGTGGAGACCGATGCCAGCAATCATGGGCTAGGAGCTGTGTTATATCAACAGCAGGGAGAGGCAAAGAGGGTTATTGCATATGCAAGCCAATGGTTAAGGAATGCCAAGAAGAATGATAGGAATTATAGCAGTATGAAATTGGAGCTGCTTGCATTTAAGTGGGCTGTAGTAGAGAAATTTCGTGGATACTTGTTGGGTTCCAAATTCACTGTAATCACTGACAATAACCCTCTATCCCACTTGAAAACTGCCAAGCTGGGAGCAGTGGAGCAGAGATAGATCTCACAGCTGTCAGTGTTTGACTTCGACGTCCGGTATCGTCCGGGTCGGAGCAATACCGTGGCTGATGCACTCCCTAGGCAGCCGTTTGCAGGGGAGCCTGAGCCTGTCTCAGAGGATGTGGAGTTTGATGGGGCTGTGGCGATCTGTAGTTTGATCAATCACGGCACTGCCCTTGACCCAGCACTGGTTACCGCTGGTCTTAACAGCTGTAGGGTTAAGCAAATTCGAGCCTGGGAAGCTGGTACTAGTGATGTAAATGCAAGGGAACACTCCAACCCTCCCAGGTTATTCTAATAGGGACTTGCATACTTTTCAGCAGCAAGGCCCTGTGTTAGGTGTTCTGAGAGACTTAGTCATAGTCATAGTCATAATCATACTTTATTGATCCCGGGGGAAATTGGTTTTTGTTACAGTTGCACCATAAATAATAAATAGTAATAGAACCATAAATAGTTAAATAGTAATTTGTAAATTATGCCAGTAAATTATGAAATAAGTCCAGGACCAGCCTATTGGCTCAGGGTGTCTGACCCTCCAAGGGAGGAGTTGTAAAGTTTGAGGGCCACAGGCAGGAATGACTTCCTATGACGCTCTGTGCTGCAACTCGGAGGAATGAGTCTCTGGCTGAACGTACTCCTGTGCCCACCCAGTACATTATGTAGTGGATGGGAGACATTGTCCAAGATCAGAAAAGGAAGCTGAGTGGCCAGGAGCGTAAAACTCTGCCTAAACCTGTTTTGTCTCTGTTAAAGCACTGGGACAGTATCAGGGAGTGTAAAGGGTTACTGTATAGGGTAGTTGAGGATGAGAAGCTTGGGAAGTGTTACCAGCTTCTGGTACCTATCAGCTTGAGGAGTAAAGTGCTAGAGGATGTACACGGCTCTATGGGCCATCAAGGCATAGAACGTACACTGCAGTTGTTGAGAAACTGATACTTTGGGGTGGGCATACACGAGGATGTGGCACGGTGGATCAAAAATCGTCCACATTGTGTGCTAACTAAGATGCCACAACCTAGGATCTGTCGCCCCATGAACTCATTTCTGGCTTCTAGGCCGCTTGAAGTTGTAGCGGTAGATTTCACTGCGTTGGAACCGGGAGAAGATGCCGGCGCGATGACAGCATGTGCGGCCTCTCCGGTGATGAATATCTGTTATCTGTCAAGTAGGGGACCATGCACAATCCTGATTTGATGGGAAACAGACGTGAGTGCATAGCAGAACATCTGGAAAACTTCTGAAATGTCTGCTTTGCTACCGCTGCTACTGTGTGGTAACCGGAAGCTCTGGAGCTGAAGGCCTCAAAATCCTCGGCTTTGTGTGTTTCAGTGGCCGGGGAGAGGTCGAAGGTGCTCGGCAGAGGATGGCGCTTGGGAGGCTGTATCGGAGAGGCTGCTCGGAAGCTCGGAGTTTTCGGATGGATGTACTCAGGGTCGGCTGTGGTCAGCTGCTTCCAAGGTATCGGCAAGTTGACGGTGCCTGGAGATTTATGGCAGGGAGTTTCTCCCTTTTGCTGCCACTATCGGGGACTCGGGAGTCGATCGACTCGGGGACCTTGAGACTATATTTTTTTACTGTGCTTATGGACTGTTCTTCATCAAATTATGGTATTGCTTTGCACTGCTGTAACTATATGGTATAATTATGTGGTTTTGTCAGTGTTAGTCTTTGGTCTGTCTTGTTTTCTGTGATATCACGACGGAGAAACATTGTATCATTTCTTAATGCATGTATGCATTTCTACAATATATATTAATGACTTGGATGAGGGAATTAAATGCAGCATCTCCAAGTTTGCGGATGACACGAAGCTGGGTGGCAGTGTTAGCAGTGAGGAGGATGCTAAGAGGATGCAGGGTGACTTGGATAGGTTGGGTGAGTGGGCAAACTCATGGCAGATGCAATTTAATGTGGATAAATGTGAAGTTATCCACTTTGGTGGCAAAAATAGGAAAACAGATTATTATCTGAATGGTGGCCGATTAGGAAAAGGGGAGGTGCAACGAGACCTGGGTGTCATTATACACCAGTCATTGAAAGTGGGCATGCAGGTACAGCAGGCGGTGAAAAAGGCGAACGGTATGCTGGCATTTATAGCGAGAGGATTCGAGTACAGGAGCAGGGAGGTACTACTGCAGTTGTACAAGGCCTTGGTGAGACCACACCTGGAGTATTGTGTGCAGTTTTGGTCCCCTAATCTGAGGAAAGACATCTTTGCCATAGAGGGAGTACAAAGAAGGTTCACCAGATTGATTCCTGGGATGGCAGGTCTTTCATATGAAGAAAGACTGGATGAACTGGGCTTGTACTCGTTGGAATTTAGAAGATTGAGGGGGGATCTGATTGAAACGTATAAGATCCTAAAGGGATTGGACAGGCTAGATGCAGGAAGATTGTTCCCGATGTTGGGGAGGTCTAGAACGAGGGGTCACAGTTTGAGGATAGAGGGGAAGCCTTTTAGGACCGAGGTTAGGAAAAACTTCTTCACACAGAGAGTGGTGAATCTGTGGAATTCTCTGCCACAGCAAACTGTTGAGGCCAGTTCATTAGCTATGTTTAAAAGGAAGTTAGATATGGCCCTTGTGGCTACAGGGGTCAGGGGGTATGGAGGGAAGGCTGGGTTCTGAGTTGGATGATCAGCCATGATCATAATAAATGGCGGTGCAGGCTCGAAGGGCCGAATGGCCTACTCCTGCACCTATTTTCTATGTTTCTATGTTTCTAAATGACAATAAAAGAGAACTGAGTGTTCTCATAATCTAACTGACGGGCGTGAGAATGTCTTAGTGGTCACGGACGTTTTCACTAAATTCACCCAAGCATTTCCGACTCGAGATCAAAAGGTGGATACCACAGCAAAGGTGCTCTTGAGGGAATGGTTCATGAAGTACGGTGTTCCTGAGAGATTGCATTCTGACCAGGGCCGTAACTCCGAAAGTGAGATCAGAGCGGAACTTTGCAAACTATACGGGGTAAAGGAGAGCTGTACTACACCCCATCATCTTACCGGCAACGCACAGTGAGAGCATTTCAACAGGACGATGCGCGATTTGTTGCATACGTTGCCTCCAGAAAAGAAGCGCAGATGGCCAGAACATCTACCCGAGTTGGTGTATGCGCACAATGCGACACCTCACGCAACCACCGGGTATTCACCTTACTATCTGCTGTTTGGGGTGGATCCCTACCTGCCCGTGGATGCTCTGCTGGGACAAGAACAGATGGTGGACCGGAAACATGACTGGCTGGCTGTACACCAGAGCTGACTGAGGGATGCGCATACCAGAGCAAAAGAATACTCTGAACAGAAGGCGGCAGAATGCGTTGCCTGGCAGGAGGACAAGGTCTACTGCCCCAAAGTTGATGTGGATGCGCTGGTTTACCTGAGGAACAGACCATTAGGCTGTAATAAGATCCAGGATGCTTGGAACTCAACTGTCTACAGGGTGGTAGAGGTACTGGGCAGCACATACACGGTGGAACCTTGGGAGGGTGGGCCTAGCAAGAGGGTGAACAGGGTAGACATCAGGCCCTGTGAGAACCATCCCACTCCAGCTACCCGAAGGAGACTGCAAACTCCAGTAACTCAGGCCAGCTGACCTCTGGGGCATTATTCAGATTCTGAGGATTCAGAGAATGGTGTGATAGTGGTAGAAGATATGTTAGAACAGGGTGTACAGGATCTTGACCCTAGCCTAGACAGCATATCTTCTGAAAATATGACACCTTCTGGAACTGAGACTGGGGAGCCGATGACTGCGAATGCAGGGGTGGAGGTCAGTAGCCCTCTTGTAGCAGCACCCCACAGGAGTACACGAGTAAATGCTGGACAGCACCCCAACGCACAATGCGAACCAAGGTCAGTCCTTGATGAGGTCTCCATAAGTCAGGCAGCAGTGTCTGAGATACTGGCTAGTCTCAGTTCAGTTCTCTTTAGAGAAGCAGTTAAGGAGGTTAAAAGTACCCTTGTAGTGAGTGAGTAATCGAAGGCGATTACTTGAATGCAGGGGAGGATGTAACCGGGTGACCGTCGAATCGTATTCATTATAGTTAAAAGTGTACTTAGGCAGCCATCCAGGTAATGCTAGAATAGTTGTCTGTACCTTTAAGTGGAGACGGTGATGTCATTACGCACACGCGGGGTAGTGGGGAGACCACTTTTGTTTTTGGCAGAAGAAGCTGGTGGGGCTTTGGGATTAAGTTCCTCCCAGAGATACTGGGCATGGTGAAGAACGGTGAGTATTAATTGACGATATCCATGTGAATTCGTTTATGCTTGTTGGTAAATGGAGAATATCTGTAATTTGACATGTTTTAAATGTGGATGCTTTAGATTTTCACGAGTGAAGGCATTGGTGCTGGATACCGTGGTTTGTGCAAAGTTCCTTACCGGCCAAGCAGGTCAGTCTTCCTGTAATTTAACTACCAGGCAATATCTTGTAAAAGTTGTGCCAAAGTATACCTTTTGTCTAACGTTATTATATCAGGACTGATTGTGGATATAACAGCGTAACGTGAATATTTAGTCTCTGTTTGGAAGCTTAGCACGTGTGTACTAAAAGGGAGTAGACATCTTAGATGAGATGTATCCACTTACATTTTTGCTGCTATGTATAAGGTACAGGGTTGGTGGGATTCTAGTGTTGTTTGCATTGTGTTCCTTCAGAATTGCCACTATCGTATTAGTTTAACCGTATCTGTATTAGTTTTGTGTGGTTTGCTTTATGTATTTTTATACTGTATACGCAATTTGTCGATACACAAGAGTGTGGATCGAAAGTTAAGCTGAGGTTGTAATGGCAAGAAATGGCTGTAAATTCATTCGTTTTGTCTTTTGAGACCCTCTTCCAGCACTAAAACATCTAAAACAGACAAAGGAATTTAAATCCGAAAAAGTATTTGTGTCCTGAGTGTGTACTTTTCCCCAGGCTACAAAATTAGCAAAGCAGCGTCCATCATCAGAGATCCGCACCACCCAGCCCATGCTCTTTTCTCGCTGCACCCATCAGGTAGAAGGTACAAATCGCACCACCAGGTTCAAGAACAGCTACTACCCCTCAACCATCAGGCTCTTGAACAAAAGTGGATAACTACACTCACTTGCCCATCCACTGAGAAGTTCCCACAACCATTTATTTCACTTTAAGGACTTTTTATCTTGTTATCTCTTCTTCTCATTATTTATTGCTACTTATTTATATTTGCATTTGCACAGAAGTTTGCCTTCTGCATTCTGGTTGATCTTACATTGATCCTGTTCTGTTTACTAATCTGTAGATTTTCTGAGTGTGCCAGCAAGAAAATGAATCTCAAGGTTGTAGATGGTTACATATCTTTGATAATAAAATTGACTTTACTTTGAAACCTATGTGGTCACAGGGAGAATGTATAAATTCCTTATAGGCAGTGGGGAAATTGAACCCACGTTGCTAGTACTGTGAAGTATTACACTAACCATTACACTACAGTGCTGCCTTTTGCCTGCCATTTGTGCAGAACACTTCAAAGCATAAGTAGGTCGAGGTAGCACAAGTGAAAAACAACAACAGAATGTGGAATATGAAGTAACACACACAAAATGCTGAGGGAACTCAGCATGTCAGGCCTCAGAATGGATAGGAAGGGTGAAGAAGCTAGAATAAGCAGGTTACATCCCGACACGCGGGACAGAAGCAAGGTCGCATTGTGTTTTCCACGGACCAGCAAATTCTGGCCAGCTTTGTGAACAGAGTGGCGGACACCCCTGCTGAAATCCAGAGGAAAACACACAGGGGATGCAGAGGGGGATCACAAAGCCGAGGAAAGAGGACCGGGTCGAGACAACAGAGACTTTTGGAGAAGAGGAGTTCGGGGGGTAATACCGTTCCGGCTGACCGGAAGTGCACTGAGAGCGGTAACTGTAAAGGAATTGGGTGCTTACTGATCTGGCTAACAACGGATGGTGCAATCCGGGGTATATTACGATCGAGGAACGTGTTTGCAGACTGGATATTGAACTTTTTACTGTTGGACTTCGGCCACATTCCACCGTGATACAACACTTGGCGGCACGGGAGGTCGTTCCTGTCTGTGGCCATCGAACGTGCAGCTCCTCCCGTGGATGGTCAGACACCCTGAGCCAATAGACTGGTCCTGGACTTATTTTCCATCTGGCATAGTTTTGCATTTTGTTGTTTGACTGTTGGGGTTTTTTGTATTGCTATACTTAGGCTCTATTCTTGGATGGTGCGGCTGTAACGAAACCAAATTTCCCTCGGGATTAATAAAGTATATCTATCTATCTATCTATCTAGAGGGAGGGGAAGAAGGACAAGCTAGGATGTGATAGGTGAAATCAGGTGGGTGGGGGAGGGTGGATGATGCAAAAAGCTGGGAAGTGATAGGTAGAAAAGGTAAAGGGCTGGGGAAGAGGAATTCTGATAGGAGAGGAGTGTGGGCTATGCGTGAAAGGGAAGGAGGAGGAGCACCAGAGGGAGGTGATAGTCAGGTGAGGGGAAGAGAAGTGGTAAGAGCGGAGCCAGAGTTAGAATGGAAGAAGTGAGAAGGAGGAAAGTGGGGGGGAGGGAGAAATTACTGGTAGTGAGAGAAATTGATATTCATATCATCATGTCAATCAGTCATCCACCCTCTGGTTAAAGAAATTCCTCTTTCTTTCTGTTCCAATGGGAGGTCCCTCTATTCTGAGTCTGTCCCCTGTGATCCACGACTCTCCCACTGTAGGAAATATCTTCTCCATGTCCACTCTGTCCAGGATTTTCAATATTTGATGTTTCAGTGACATGTTCCTCATACATCTAAATTCCAGCGAGTACAGATGTAAAGCTGTCAAACACTGCCCATATGTTAACCCTTTAATTCCAGAGATTATTCTTAGAAACAGTCGACATTTCCGGCCAAGACCCTTCACGCAGACTAGAAAAGAAGGAGGAAGATGCCGGAATAAAAATAATACAGTGTCAAAGTTATGGAGAAAGTGTAGCGCATGTTGACATGAGGTGAAAAGGTCATGAT
The DNA here is from genome assembly GCF_963921235.1 of Mobula hypostoma. NCBI lineage: Eukaryota > Metazoa > Chordata > Chondrichthyes > Myliobatiformes > Myliobatidae > Mobula > Mobula hypostoma. The sequence continues at coordinate 105,566,188 of NC_086108.1, forward strand.
GAGGTAGATTAAGAGATTAGGAGTTCATTATTGTTATTTTCCTCCTTCCTTTTCAGCTCCAATGAAGGGTCTTGGCCAGAGAGGTCGGCGACCTATTCACTTCCATAGATGCTGCCTGACTTGCTGGGTTCCTGCAGCATTTTGTGTGTGTTACTATGTACAGGAGGTGCTGCCTCATGAAGGCAAAATGCAACATCAAAGATCCCACCATCAGGGCCATGTCATCATCTTGCAGCTACCATTGGGCAGCAGGTACAGAAGCCTAAATTCCTACACCAACAGATTCAAGAATAGCTTCTTCCCTTTAACCATTTGGTTCTAGAAACCACCCTATGATCATTTCCTCAGTGTTACGGCAGTATGATCACTTTGCACGACAATGGGCTTCAAATTGTGTTTTTGCTTGTATAATTTTGTATAATTTATGTTGTTGTTGTTATGACTATTGTATCTCTGATGCTATCTGCATTAGAGATGTTTTTCATTATACCTGCACACACATGTACTTGTGCACAAAAAGGCTTTGACTTTACTATCTACACCATCAGGTGTCAGGGTGGAGATACATCTCTACCAAAGGAGATGTCAGGCCCTCCTTCCTTTTGCTAGCCTGCACATCCCTCTTGGGCAAAGTGTAGAACCTGCTCAGTACCCCCCACACTGATCACGGTCACGTGAAGCCATGGGATCAGGTGGTGGATGGTCGTACGAGCAGCTTGTGCATATCACAAGCCCTGATTATGCGACCACTGATGTTAGGTAGACAACCTTTGATGAGTATTGATAATGGCTGGGGTCACCCATCTTGTAAAGACGCTGTGCAGAAGAAGGCAATGGCAAACCATTCCTGTAGAAAAAGACCATGATCGCCGATGTCATATGACATGATCTATATGGTACACCCTATTCTCTACCCTCTAACACCCAATTCCTACCCTTTACTATTTACTCACTGCAACCTCTATCTCCTACTCTCTACCCTCTAAACCCTTCTGTCAGGCCTGCTCCCACTGACACCTCCCATCCTGCACACACGTGCCCATCCAGCTCCGGTAAGCTAACAGGATTCACCTGCCACTCGTTCCAGACTCCTCACCTGCAGCCTATTTAACCCCAGTTCTCATGCACAATCCTTGTTCCTTCATCGAACCAGCTGGCCTCAACCAGTTGTCCCTGGCTTCCACTCTCCCCGCCTAAAGTTTACCTTGTCTGTCGTGTTTAATTCAGAATCAGAATCAGGTTTAATATCACCGGCATATGTCTTGAAACTTGCTAACATTCCTGCAGCAGTACAATGAAATGCATGATAAATAAATAAAGACAAAAACTTGAATTATAGTAAGTATATATATATATGTCTATTAAATAAGACCATAAAATCATAAGATATAGGAGAAGAATCAGGCCATTTGGTCTTACGAGTCCGCTCTGCCACTTCATCATGGCTGATCCATTTTCCCTCTCAGCCCCAATCTCCTGCCATCACCCCATATTCCTTCATTGCCTGTGTCCATGAATTCCTCAGATTCACTACTCTGTGGTTAAAAGAATTCCTTCTGATCTCCGCTCTAAGAGGACGTCACTCCATTCTGAGTCTGAGTCCCCTGGTCTTAGACACTCCCTCCATAGGAAACATGCTCTCCACGTCCACTCTATCAAGGCCTTTCACTATTGTCAGGTTTCAATTGTCACCCCTCATTCTTCTGAATTCTAATGAATGTGGGCCCAGAGCCATCAAGCAGTCTTCGATTAATCCTGCGTGCATTTTCGTGAACCTCCTTTGAACCCTCCCTAGTTTCAGAACATCCTTTCTATGATAAAGGGCCGAAACCTGTTCATAATACTCCAAGTGAGGCTTCACCGGTGCTTCTTAAAGTCTCAACATTGCATCCTTGCTTTTATATTCTAGCCTTCTTGAAATGAATGTTAACACTGTATTTGCCTTCCTCACCACAGACTCTACTTGCTGCGCGTGGTGCTGTTTGAATTGGTTGAAACAGAGCCGCGATCTGAACGCTTCCACCTTACCTTGCCATTTTATATATGCTGATGACTTATGCATCACTGCCCAAAGCACTGATTTTAACACCGTGGAGAAAACGCTTTCTGAGGCCTTGCGGGGACCAATATCCGACTATGAAGAAAACCACCTCCGCGCAAACCCATCAAAGATGCAAGTTTGTGCATTCCACCTCAGGAACCGTGAAGCCAAACGACAGCTTAAAGTAACCTGGTGTGGAGCAACACTGATGCATTGTGAGCACCCAATCTACTTAGGAGTCACCCTTACAGATGCCTCACTTTCAAGAACCACATCAATAAGACAAAGGCAAAAGTGAGCGCACGGAACAACTTCCTGAATAAGCTCACTAACACAAAGTGGGGAGCAAGCTCGAAAACGATGCGAACCAGTGCACTTGTTCTTTGCTATTCTACTGCCAAATACACCTGCCCTGCATGGGAAAGATCTACTCATGCTAAGAAGATGGAGGCCGTTCTGAATGCAAGCTGCCGACTTCTCACAGGTTGTTTAAAACCAACAAACACCAACAGCCTATATATCCTGGCGGGTATCACTCCCCCTGATATAAGAAGAACGGTAGCCAGCAAGAAAGAACAACTCCATCAAACATCAGATGAGAGGCACCCTCTACATGGTCATACACCTAACACCCAGCCGCCTAAAGTCAATGAAGAGCTTCATGAACAGTGTTGTTCCATTACAATCAACCCCATCTGAAGCCCGCATCGCCTTGCGGAAAGACCGGCTCGCCAGTCTCAAACAACCCCCAATGATGGAAATTGCACCGGATGAAAGCCTTCCCCCAGGAGCTAATTGCAACTGGGCAACCTGGAAGTGCCTTAACAGGCTTAGGACCGGTGCAGGTCGTTCAAAGTTGTCACTAAGCAAATGGGGATATACAACCAGCCCGACATGTGGAACTGAGCCACAAACTATGCAACGTCTCTTGCAATGCCCATCACTAGGGGAAGCCTGTACTGTTGCAGATCTTGCCAAATTCCACAACAAGGTGCAAAACTGTGTCCAGTTCTGGCTGGGCCATGTATAGACTGCCTGTGGACATGATAAGAAGGAAACTACAGACTCAACCTGCAAATTAAGCTTTAGGGAATCCTGCACAAGCACTCCCAAGTCCCTTTGTGACTCAGTTTTTTATATTTTCTCTCCATCTAGAAAATAGTCAACCCTTTCATTTCTTCTGTAAAGTGCATGATCATGCATTCCCCAGTGCTATATTCCATGTGCCACTTCTCCTAATTTAAGTTCACTGTAGCCTCTCTATTTCCTCAAAACTACCTGCCCCTCCACTTACCTTCAAACTTTGCAACAAAACTATCAATTCCGTCATCTAAATCATTGACAAATTACATAAGAAGAATCACTCTCAACACAAACCGCTGTGGAACACCACTAGTCACTGGCAGCCAGCCAGAAAAGGCTCCCTTTATTCCCACTCTTGCCTCCTATCAATCAACCACTGCTTTATCCATGCTAGAATCTTTCCTGTAATATGATGGGCTCACAGCTTGTTAAGCAGCCTCAAATGTGGTACCTTGTCAAAGGCCTTCTGAAAATCTAAGTATACAACATCAATCTAATCTCTTCTGTCTAACCTGCTTTTTATTTCTTCAAAGAATTCCAACAGATTTGTCAGGCAAGATTTTCCCTTGAGGAAATCATGCTGACTACAGCTTATTTTAACATGGGCCTCCAAGTACCCCGAAACCACAACCTTAACAATTGACTCCAACATCTTCCCAACCACTGAGGTCAGAAAACTGGCCTGCAGTTTCCTTTCTTCTGCCTCTCTCCCTTCTTGAAGTGTGGAGTGACATTTGCAATTTTTCAGTCTTCCGGAACCATTCCAGAATCTAATGATTCTGTTACATTAAAATAAGCAGTGTTAAAAAAAAACAAGAAAAAAAAGTAGTGAGGTAGAGTCTGTTTAGAAGTCATACGGAGTGTTTTGTGGCCCCTCATGGCTTGGACGTTTGCCAGCTATTAGTAAAGTTATCGTTCACTGCTGAATCGACTCCACTGCTCTGCTTTTGGGTTACGTCTTCTCTACATTTCCTGATCCTTAGCAGTCTAATCATTATCTCTTACTACCTGTGTTTACTCCAGTCTTTTTGCCTCTATAGTTTACGTCCTACAACCTACTCTCTAACTGCACTCCCCTCTACACTCTGCAGTCTATTAGATACTTTAGCTACTACCCTCTAACTCTGGGGATCCCAACCTTTTTTATGTCATGGACCCCTACCATTAACTGATGGTTCCGTGGACCCCTGCTTGGGAACCCCTACTCTAACTGTCCTCTCTATCCAGCACAGTCGTGTAATGGTTAGCACAATGCATTACAGCACCAGCTGTAAGGTGGGGGTTCAAATCCCACCATTGTTTGTACGTTCTCCCTGTGACCAGGTAGGTTTCCTCTGGGTGCTCCCATTTCCTCTCCATTCCAAAGACGTGTGGTTAGGGTTAGTGGGTTGTGGGTGTGTATGCTGGTGCTGGAACTGTGGCAACATGAAAATGATTCCAGGAATTCAGAAGAATGGTGGGGGGGGGGGTGCGAGCATCTCATTGAAGCCTATCGAATGTTGAAAGGATGTTTCCTATGGTAGCCTAGAGGGCTATGGGTAACCCAAGGTAATTTCTAAAGTAAGTACATGTTTGGCACAGCTTTGTGGGCCGAAGGGCCTGTATTGTGCTGTAGGAATTCTATGCTTCTATGGTGGGTGAGTCTAAGACCAGAGGGCACAGTCTCAGAATAGAGGGTTGCCCATTTTGAAAAGAAACGAAAAAGATTATCTTTAGCCCGTGAGCGGTGAATCTGCGGACTTCGTTGTTACAGGCGGCTATGGAGGCTGTCATTGGGTACATTTAAGACAGAGGTTGTTAGATCCTTGATTAGTCAGCTCATGAAGAGATATGGGAAGAAGGTAGAAGACTGGGGCTGAGAGGTGAATGGATCAGCCATAATGAAATGGCAGAATAGACTCGATGGGCCAAACAGCCTCATTGTGGTTTATATCTTGTGGTTTTACGCACAACAGCACAATCCTCGCTAAATTGGTTTGATGCAAATAATGCATTTCACTGTATGTTTCAAAGTACAGATGACAAATAAACCTGGTCTTCTACCGTGGAGCCTTCTTTGCATGAACAGCCATTGTGTTGCTCTAGGGCTACCATGTTGAGTGTGAATTCAAGGGCTGAAATACTTAGGGTCATGGTCATAGAATCACAGCAGGGAAAGAGCCCTTTGGCCCAACTGGTCCATGCTGACCAAGTTTCCCAATGGAGCAAGTTTCTTTTGTTCCCATTTAATCCGTATCTCTCTCAATCTTTCTGGTCCAGGTACCTTCTATCTACTGAATATTGAATGGCATAGATAGAGTGGATGTGCAGAGGATGCCTCCTATAAAGGGGGAATCCGGGACCAGAGGACACACCTCAGAATACATGGATATCCCTTTAGAACAGAGATGAGCAAGAATGTCTTTAACCAGCAGGTAGCGAATCTGTGGAATTTATTGCACACCGATAGCTGTGGAGGCCAAGTCATTGGGTATATTTAAAACAGAGTTTGATAGGTTCTTGGTTAGTCAAGGGGAGAAGGTGACAGAATGGGGTTGAAAGAGAACATAAATCAGCAATGATTGAAATCAAAACAGACTCGAGGGGCAGAATTTTGCTATTAAGTCTGATCATCTTATTGTCTTTTAAAAGCTGTTAATGTTTCTGCACTTTCTCTGTAGTTTTTACACTTTATTCTGCATCGTCGTTGTTTTACCTTGTTCTGTCTGAATGCACTGTGTCATTATTTGATTTGTATAAACAGTATGCAAGGCAAGCATTTCTCTGTGTCTTGATATATGTGACAATAACCAATATCAATAGCAATACCAGGGGAACGAGACAATCTGATTTCTACAGGCACACACATATATGCACAAGAAATTCTGCAAAAGCTGGAAACCTTGAGCAACACACAAAAAAACACACAAAATGCTGGAGGAATTCAGCAACTGTGCAGAAGCTATCTGAGTATATATATTTGTTTATAGTTAGGTTGATTGATCTGTGCCTTGCAGGAGAATTAAACGTTATGGGGGAAAGTTGAGGAGCTGGAGCTGAATTCACAGCCAGATCAGCCAAGAGCTTATTGAATGGTGGAGCAGGCTCGACAGGGCAAGATGGCCGACTCCTGTTCCCGTTTCTTATGTACTTATTTTCTTATGTCAGGCAGCACTTAGGAGGGAACTAAAAAGTTGACATTTTGGACCGAGATCCTACTTTCAGGCCTCATATGTCTTGTTTGAGTCTTTTATTTTTGCATGAATCTTTTAGAAACAGGACATTGGAAATTACAGCATAGTATAGGCACTTTGGCCTATGATGTTGTGCCAACACTTTAACCTAGTCTAAGATCAACCTAACCCTTCCCTCCTACATAGCCCTCCATTTTTCTATCATCCATGTGCATTTGTAAGAGTCTCTTAAATGGCCGTAATTTACCTACCTCTACTACCACTCCTCGGAGTCTGTTCCACACACTTTCTACTTGATATTTAAAAAAACTACTCTGACATTACACTAAAGCAGGGGTCCACAGACCCGTTGGTTAGTGATAAGGCTTCATGGCATTTAGAAGGGTTGAGAAAGTTCAAAGTGCATTTTATTATCAAAGTTTGTAGACTTTATACAACCTTGAGATTCACCTCCTTACAGACAACCAGAGAACAAAGAACCACAATAGAATGCATTAAAAGCTAAAGAAGACCTTGAACTCTCAGTATGCAGAGGGTAAACAAAAAAAAAACAAATCGTGCAAACAATAAAGCAAGTAAACGGCATTCAGAACTGAAGTTCACGATGCCAGGTATCACTGCAGCTGATTCAGAATCCCACCAGTTGCAGGCCACAGTCTCAGTCCAGAACAGAGTTGAGAAAAACCCAACAGAGCAGCGAGCCATCCCAGTCCATCTCTCGTCTCCGACGCGACCCAGCTCTCACCTCTGACCCTGACACACTGACCTATACATTCCTCCAATCACCTTAAAATTATCCTCCTCTTACTAGCCCTTTCTGCCCTGGGATGTTCATTCAATCATCTTGTACACAAGTGTAAAAAACTCTTTAGAAAGAAATCCCACATCAAGTTTAAGTCCTTTTTTTTTGCCTGACTCCAATTTCAAAAGGACTTTTTAGAAGCTTCCTTGTGAAGTTAGTGTGATGGTAAATGGAAGTTCAGAACACTATTAGATAACATCCTGGAGCCCAGTACAAAGAGAAATACAAGAGGTATGAATGGAGGAACGAAAAAGAAGAGAATAGTCTATGACTTCATTTGTTATCCCTCACTCCTGTTCAGAATGTATCCAGCTGCTCTTCTATTCTGAACCACAGTGAGCTATTTCTCTCACTTAGTTCATGTAGCGATCCTAAGGATGTGGTTATGAAGAGTACTCAATTTTCTCTTGCCAACTCCGACAGGGAGGGCACCTTGAATGGGAATACTATTAAATCAAAAGTTTTCCCATTCACTCGCAGAAAGGATAAACACAAAGTCTTTGAACCAGGCAGCTCAGGAAGCAATTTGGTCCATTGTACCGGTGAAGGAACTTATCCAATTCTCCCTCCTCCCTCGTACTTTCCCCACTATTTTGCAGATTTGTCCTTTTCAAGCATCAGTGCAATTCTCCTTATTGAAATCTCCAATTAAGCTTGTTTCCTCCTGTGCTTCTCTGCTGTGCTCTCTGCAAAGGAGAAAAGGAGCAGTAGAACTGCAGAACCAGTATCCAGGGAGCTGGGCTATTGATTGTTAGACTTCTAGTTAAGTGTCTTTATGACACTCTGTGAAATATATTTAAGTAATTAAAAAACTCAGGAATTTAAAAAAAATTCAAGAATCAAGAGAGTTAGGTTTTGAACCACATTGGATCAACTGATAGCTGGGTGAACTGATTAGGCCTCCAACGCACAGGACCTTTCTCTTTTTCCACGGGGTTTTCGAGTTCACACGTTTTTTGCCCGGGGCCGGGGGAGGGTGCAAGAGTACCGTAGCTAATATGACTTGGCAAAAAGGTTTAATGCTATTACTCAGCTGTTATTCTTGCTCCGCACATACTTGACAAGGTTCAAACACTAATTCCCCACCTTCTTCCTTCCCTATTCTTCATTTCCCCATTCTGACTCTCCTCTCCTCAACTGCCTATCGCCAATTTCTGGTGCCCCTTCTCCTTCCCTTTCTCCCATGTTCCACTCCCGCCTCCTATCAGATTCCTTTATCTTCAGCCCTTTACCTTGCCCACCTATCACTCCCCATCTTCTTATTGCATCCCCCATCCCTACCCATCTGGCTTCACCTATCACCTTCTATCTCAGAGGTTCTCAGCATGGGACGTTTGGTCCCCTGGGGGTCATGCCAGATTTTGTAGGGGCCACAAGCTATAAAAGCAAGGAACTGGGGGCCACAGGAGTTTCTGAATGGGCCATGATAAGTTTACTGATTTAGTGAAATATTACTAAAATATATAAATAAAAAATAAATGAATATATGTAATTGAATTGGATGCCATTGAGACTAAAAAGCATCTTGGCCTCTGTATGTGTGTATTTGTAGGGTGGGGGATGTTTCAAGGGGGTGGGGCACATCTCTGCCGTTGCTTGACCACGCACAAATCACCGTTTACTCCCTGCAGGGCGGCCCCCTGAGCCCTGCTCCAGATCTACCACCAAAGCACAAACCGCAGACTGGGCTGGGCTGTCGGCAACAAGGCCGATCAGCAAGTACACAGCAGGAGGCTGGTTCTATTTGTTTCCCCTTGAGCTCTGTATGTTACAATACTTCTAAAATGGGACCCGAAGGCTGCAGTAGCTTATTCAGACCTTTGAAATCGTGTAATTTCTATATACACCTGTAACATTATATCTAGCATATAATAATATCTACAACCTGTTAACACATAAATATTGACTGTATATTAGAATAATTAGTACAGATAACCAAAAAAAACCTTTAGCTGCTAACAGAGATTATGTAGGGTGGGGGCCGCAGAGTTAAATCAAAGTTACTAGTCAGCCACAAGAAGAAAAAAAGTTGAGAACCACTGTTCTAGCTTGTCATCCTTCCCGTCCCCCTGCCTTCTTACTCTGGCATCTTCCCCCTTCCTCTCTAGTCTTGGGCCTCCGCCCAAAATTCCATGGATGCTGCCTGACCTGCTGAGTTTCTCCAGCATTTTGTGTGTGTTGCTCTGGATTTCCAGCATCTGCAGAATCTTTCCTGTTTGCCAGCACTTGACCTAGATCTTAATGTGTTTATCAAACATTAAAAGCATTAACAGAGGACAAGTACAAAACCTGGGATTCTGTAAAATAATTGGAGAGTTATTGGGCTGGTGTTGAGAGGCTTAGAATATTGATTCTGAGATATGAATTTAACTCACATCTCAGAGTTTATATTCAAGTAATTAGATATATTTGGAATAAAAAAAGAGTAGTTTTGGAATCAGAACATCAATAATGAGCGCAAATAATCACATCTGAAATAACAATCTAGTTTCTGTTTGCAAACAACAGGAATTCTGCAGATGCTGGAAATTCGAGCAACACACATCAAAGTTGCTGGTGAACGCAGCAGGCCAGGCAGCATCTGTAGGAAGAGGTGCAGTCGACGTTTCAGGCCGAGACCCTTCGTCAGGACTAACATCTCAACACAAAATTCTCCAAATAGTTGGGATAACGGGTGAGATAGATTCATAAAGTTATGCAGTATGGTGACAGCCCAATACATCCATGCTGACCAAATAAAGTTCAGAGTTCAACATTCAAAGTGCCTTTATTATCAAAGTATGTATACATTATACAACCTCGACATTCATCTCCTAACAGGCAGCCACAAAACAAAGAAACACAATAGCATCCACAAAAAAACCTACACAACAGAGACAATCAAACATTCAATGCGCAAGCAATAAAAATAGACACAGAACATGAATCACGGAGTCCTCAAACGTGAGTTCACAGCCACAGAGTTACTTATTACATAATGTCCCTTATCTAAACTAATCCTGTTTGTCAGCACTTGACCCAGATCTTAACTTTTCCTATCCAAACGTGTTTTTTTAAACATTATAATTTTACCTGCTTCTAATATTGGAAAATTGAGTACATTAGTTTATTATTGTTGCATATATAGATGTACAGTGAAAAGCCTCTTATGAATTATCCAAACAGATCATTGAGGCAGTACAAAGGAAAGCAATAACAGAATGCTGAATAGAGTGTAACAGTTACACAGTATGTACAGTACAGGCAGAAAATTAATTGGAAGGTCATAACTGGAATTCCTTGAGGATATAAGGAGCAAAGTGGATAGAAGGGAACAGATGGACATTATTTACTTGGATATCCAGAAGTCGTTTGAAAAGGTGCCGCATAAAAGACTTGTCCATAGCTAAGGATGCTTAGAGTTACGGGTGATGTATTAGCATGGATAGAGGATTGGTTAACTAATAGAAAGCAGGGAGTTGGGATACATGGGTGTTACTCCAGTTGGCAATCAGTGGTGAATGGTGTGCTGCAGGGGTCGGTGCTGGGCCTGCATCTGTTCACGATATACATTAATGATCTGGAAGAGGGAACCAAGTGTAGTGCTGATGACACTAAACTGAGCGGAAAAGCAAATTGTGCAGAAGGTTTGGAGAGTCTGCAGAGAGATATAGATAGGTTAAGTGAATGGGCAAGGGTCTGGCAGATGGAGTACAATGTTGGTAAATGCAAAGTCATCCACTTTGCAAGTAAAAATGAAAGAGCAGGTTATTAATTAAGTGGTAAAAATTGCAGCATGCTGCTGTGCAGAGGGACTTGGGAGTGCTTGTGCATGGATCACGAAAGGTTGGTTTGCAGTTGCAGCAGGCAGTCAAAAAGGCAAATGAGATGTTAGCCTTCGTTGCTCGAGGGATTGAATTTAAGGGCAGGGAGGTTATGCTACAACTGTACAGGGTACTGGTGAGGCCACACCTGGAGTACTGTGTGCAGTTCTGGTCTCCTTACTTGAGGAAGGATATACTGGCTTTGCAGGTGGTGCAGAGGAGGTTCACCAGGTTGATTCCAGAGATGAGGGGGTTAGACTATGAGGAGAGATTGAGTCACCTGGGACTGTACTCACTGGAATTCAGAAGAATGAGAGGAGATCTAATAGAAACATATAATATTATGAAAGGGATAGATAAGATAGAGGCAGGAAAGTTGTTTCTACTGGTAGGTGAGACTAGAACAAGAGGACATAGCCTCAAGATTCGGGGGAGTACATTTAGGACGGAGGTGAGGAGGAACTGCTTTCCCCAGAGAGTGGTGAATTTGAAACAGTGGAGGCTACCTCAATAAATATACATTTAAGACAAGGTTGGAGAGATTTTTGCATAGTTGGGGAATTAAGGGTTGTGGGGAAAAGGCAGGTATGTGGAGATGAGTGCATGGCCAGATCAGCCATAATCAGCGAGAAGTACAGGAAGAGTCCATGGAAGGGTGACTAGTTTCTCTGACATGCTGAGCTGTGTTCACAACTCTCTGCAGCTTATTGAGGTCACAGGCAGAGCGGTCGCCATAACAAGCGGTGATGCATCTATATCAGATGCTTTTTGTGGTGCGTGGAGAAAAATTAGTGAGGGTCCAGGGGAACGTGCCAAATTCCTTCAGCTTCTTGAGGAAGTAGGGGCACTGATGAGTTTTCTTGGCCTTGGATTCTATGTGGTTGGACGAGGACAGGGTATTGATGAAGTTCACGTTTGGGAATTTGAAGCTCTCAGATCTCTTGATGTATTCAGGAGCATGTGTTCTGCCCACTTCCTGAAATCAACAGTCTGCTTTTTTGCTTTTGCTGACACACCTTGTCCTCTGAGAGTTTGTTTCACATACCCAGTGACTTCTGTGTGAAAAAAATTGCCCACCCACTCCCTCAAATCTCTCACCTTAAACTCATCCTCTGAGAGTTTGTTTCACATACCCAGTGTTACGTACCCCGTAACTGGGTTGCCAAACCAGCAGAAATGGATCACTCAGTTGGAGTCTGGAGTACTAGAACTAAGAAAGTTTTATTAAAGAAACAAGCAACACAGTAATCGAAAGGATAATAAATGCAACAATTCAACAATGATAACCACACATGTGCACAGAATTAAGATAACAGCATCAATCAAGCTCTATCGTTGTCTAGGGGTAAATGACCAATTTCAAAATGACTCAAAGTTCAGTCCAGTTTGTAGTTCAGTTCGCAGTAATCGTTGCCATGGCGATGGACAAGGTGGGGGAAGAGAGACAGAGAGAACAACTCATCATTCAGCACAGCTTCACTCACAAACCAGCGAGATTGCTCACGAGCAACTTTTGGGCGGGTCCTTGGTGATGTCACCTGAGGTCACCGACTGTGACCCCTCCTCCAGATGCGGTCGATCCTCTGCAGTGAACCCGGCACCCAGGCAAGGGCGGACACACACCGGGTTCCCGCTGATCGTACCTTTCCACCCTGTGCATTGTCCGGTACTTCTCACCACTCGTGAGAGGCGCACCGCTTCCAGGGTCTCGTTACCTCGGGTGGCGTGTGTGTCTGTCTTAGCGAACCTGTCCCTTTTTATCCCCCTGCTGGGGTATCGCCTGTCCATCACTTCAAACAGTTCAGGGTTCAAAGGGGGGGGAGCCGCTCCAGACAGCTCTCTCTCCCACATCCCTTCATTACACATCTCCAGACGCTGCTCCATTGTTCCTTATCTCTCCTTCCCCTGAGGGCAGGTGGCAGACCAACTGCTGATGCCACTGATGCTAGCCCAGGCCAGCAAACATCTTAACTTTATTGTGTATTCTCGTAACACCAGCAATCTCTGTTTGAAAAAACTGCCCCCCAGATCCCTCAAACCTCTCACCTTAAGCTCATGCCCTATAATTGTAGACTTCCCCTACCCTGGTGTTGGATAGTGATGCTTTTGATCTGCGATGCTTCAGAAGTCAAGAACGAGGCATAAAATATGGTGTTTACGATCATTTATTAAGCATTACAGGAACAAGGAATGAGGGAAGGAAGATGTCGAAGAGGGTGGGGGGAGGTAAGAGAGCCTAGTGGCAGGGGAAGGAGACTGAACCAGTGTGGTTTAGTCCTCTTATACCAGTTTGCTAATTCCATTGAATTTCTGTAGCTAACAGACATGCCATTCAAATTCCATTGCTTGAGTTAACCAATCAGATAGCCCTATTCAAAGCCCCAAACACGAGGAAATCTGCAGATGCTGGAAATTCAAGCAACACACACAAAATGCTGGTGGAATGCAGCAGGCCAGGCAGCATCCGTAGGAAGAAGCACAGTCGATGTTTCGGGCCGAGACGTCGACAGTGCTTCTTCCTATGGATGCTGTCTGGCCTGCTGCATTCCACCAGCATTTTGTGTGTGTTGCCCCTATTCAAAGGATGTGGTTCCCACAACTGCAACCAAATTGTTACAAAAGCAACTGCAACCACTGGAAAACACATTGAATGATTACAGGTACGTAGGTATTTATATAAAAAACACAAACAAGCATTAGAAAATGGAACTACAAAGAACTAACGATTACAGAGTCTAATCCAATGTTGGGAAAAAGACTGTGACAATGCTATGTTTCTTATAATTTTAAGAATCTCTTTAACATCACCCTTCAGCCTACTTAGCTCCAAGCAAAACAGTCCTACCATATCCAGCCTTGCCATATAATTCAAGCCCTGCAGTCCCAGGAACTTCTTGCAAACCTTTTCTGCACCTTCTCCAGCTTAATCACACCCTTCCTGTGGCATGCCACACAGAAATGCACACAAGTGCAGCACAACCAGTGATTTTATTTACAACATTATGCATTCAGAGAAGAAGAAACTCACCAGTCCCTTTGAGCTGTGTCCTCTATTTGCCGAGATCATGGCTGCTCTCCTATCTCATCAGCATGGTTGAGTAGTGTTTACCACCTACGCTTTACAGTACCAGCGACCTGGGTTCAATTCACACTAATTCACGTGTTCGCACCTTCTCCCCGTGACCACGTGGCTTTCCTCCGGGTGCTCCGGTTTCCTCCTACAGTCCAAAGGTGCACCGGTTGGTAGGTTAATTGGTCATTGTAAATTGTCCCGTCAATAGACTAGAATTAAATTGGGGAATTGTTTGGTGGCGCAGCTCAAAGAGCTGGAAGGGTCTATTCCACACTGTATCTCAAATAAATAAAAAACTGATCTTGCACTGAATATTTAAAGATTAGCTTTACTTGTTGAATATGCATTAAGACATCAAAACATACAGTTAACTCCATTGTTTGCTTAGATCTTTCATCAGGACTCAACATTTTAGGAACAGCTTTTCCCTATCCTCCATCAGTTTTCTGAATGGCCCATGAACCCATGAACACCACCTTGTTATTCACACTTTTTGCAATTTTTTTTATTTTTGTAATTTATAGTAGTTCTGTGTCTTTGCATTGTATAGTTGCTGCAAAAACAACTCATTTCATGGCATATAGAACAATGAAAATAAACCTGATTCTGATACACTGTCACGCCTGTCACTCCTGTCGCTTGAGTGTTGACTACTTTCAATGAAGGATCATGTGCTGTTAGCTCTATTCTTGTTACTTGTCTCCGACAATAGCAACTGAATAGAAACTGATTGGAAAGCTGAGCCTACTGGGCCTGAACACCTCCCTCTGCAACTGGATTCTAGACTTCCTGACTGGGAGACCTCAGTCAGTCCGGATTGGAAGCAGCATCTCTAACACCATCACACTGAGCACGGGGGCCCCCCAGGGCTGTGTGCTCAGTCCACTGCTGTTCACTCTGCTGACCCACGACTGTGCAGCAACACACAGCTCGAACCACATCATCAAGTTCACCGATGACAGGACCGTGGTGGGTCTCATCATCAAGAAGGATGAGTCAGCATACAGAGAGGAGGTGCAGCGGCTAATGGACTGGTGCAGAGCCAACAACCTGTCTCTGAATGTGAACAAAACAAAAGAGATGGTTGTTGACTTCAGGAGAGCACGGAACAGTCCACTCTCTGCTGAACATCGACAACTCCTCTGTAGAGATTGTTAAGAGCACCAAATTTCTTGGTGTTCACCTGGTGGAGAATCTCACCTGGTCCCTCAACACCAGCTCCATAGCAAAGAAAGCCCAGCAGCGTCTCTACTTTCTGTGAGGGCTGAGAAAAGTCCATCTCCCACCCCCATCCTCACCACATTCTACAGAGGTTGTATTGAGAGCATCCTGAGCAGCTGCATCACTGCCTGGTTCAGAAATTGCACCATCGCGGATCGCAAGACCCTGCAGCGGATAGTGAGGTCAGCTGAGAATATCATTGGGGTCTTTCTTCCCGCCATTGCAGATATTTACACCACATGCTGCATCCACAAAGCAAACAGCATTATGAAGGACCCCACACACCCCTCATACAAACTCTTCTCCCTCCTGCCATCTGGCAAAAGGCACCGAAGCATTCGGGCTCTCACGACCAGACTATGTAACAGTTTCTTCCCCCAAGCCATCAGACTCCTCGATACCCAGAGCCTGGACTGACACCAACCTACTGCCCTCTACTGTGCCTATTGTCTTGTTTATTATTTATTGTAATGCCTGCACTGTTTTGTGCACTTTATGCAGTCCTGGGTAGGTCTGGTGTAGTTTTTGTGTTGTTTTATGTAGTTCAGTGTAGTTTTTGTATTGTTTCATGTAGCACCATGGTCCTGAAAAACGTTGTCTCGTTTTCACTGTGTACTGTACCAGCAGTTATGGTCGAAATAACAATAAAAAGTGACACACATAAAAGTTGCTGGTGAACGCAGCAGGCCAGGCAGCATCTCTAGGAAGAGGTGCAGTCGACGTTTCAGGCCGAGACCCTTCGTCAGGACTAACTGAAGGAAGAGTGAGTAAGGGATTTGGAAGTTGGAGGGGGAGGGGGAGATCCAAAATGATAGGAGAAGACAGGAGGGGGAGGGATGGAGCTAGGAGCTGGACAGGTGATAGGCAAAAGGGGATACGAGAGGATCATGGGACAGGAGGTCCGGGAAGAAAGATAAGGAGGGGCGGGGGGACCCAGAGGATGGGCAAGGGGTATAGTCAGAGGGACAGAGGGAGAAAAAGGAGAGTGAGAGAAAGAATGTCTGTATAAAAATAAGTAACAGATGGGGTACAAGGGGGAGGTGGGGCATTAGTGGAAGTTAGAGAAGTTGATGTTCATGCCATCAGGTTGGAGGCTACCCAGACGGAATATAAAGTGTTGTTCCTCCAACCTGAGTGTGGCTTCATCTTTACAGTAGAGGAGGCCGTGGATAGACATGTCAGAATGGGAATGGGTTGTGGAATTAAAATGTGTGGCCACTGGGAGATCCTGCTTTCTCTGGCGGACAGAGCGTAGGTGTTCAGCAAAGCGGTCTCCCAGTCTGCGTCGGGTCTCGCCAATATATAAAAGGCCACATCGGGAGCACTGGATGCAGTATATCACCCCAGCCGACTCACAGGTGAAGTGTTGCCTCACCTGGAAGGACTGTTTGGGGCCCTGAATGGTGGTAAGGGAGGAAGTGTAAGGGTATGTGTAGCACTTGTTTCCGCTTACACGGATAAGTGCCAGGAGGGAGATCAGTGGGGAGGGATGGGGGGGACGAATGGACAAGGGGAGTTGCGTAGGGAGTGATCCCTGCGGAATGCAGGGGGCAGGGGAGGGAAAGATGTGCTTAGTGGTGGGATCCCGTTGGAGGTGGTGGAAGTTATGGAGAATAATATGTTGGACCCGGAGGCTGGTGGGATGGTAGGTGAGGACCAGGGGAACCCTATTCCTAGTGGGGTGGCGGGAGGATGGAGTGAGAGTGACTTGAATTGACTTGACTTGACAAAGGGAACAACAACGGGCACTACGTGTTCATACAAAGTGGGTTGCAGAGCTTCATACTTGAAGGAGGACCTCATCACATTGAGCCTTGTCAGCAGTTTTGGGCCTCTTATCTAAGAAAGAATATACTGACATTGGAAAGTTCCAGAGGAGGGTCATAAAAAGGATACAGGGAATGAAAGGGTTAATGTATGAGCAGCATTTGATGGCTTTAGACCTGTACTTTCTGAAATTTAGAAAAATGATGGGGGATCTTATTGAAACATTTTCTAATAGTGCAAGGCCAAGATATATTGGATGTGAAGAGGATTTTTCCCAGAGTGCGGGAGTCTAGGACCAGAGTGCACAACTCAGAACAGAAGGCCATCCATTTGGAACAGAGATGAGGAGGAATTTCTTTAGCCAGAGGGTAGTGATACTGTGGAATTCATTGCCATAGGTGGCTGTAGAGGTCAAGACACAGGGTATATTTAAAGCAGAGGTTGATAGGTTCTTAAGTTATAAGGGTGTTGATGATTACTGGGAGAAGGCAGGAGAATGGGGTTGAGAGGGATAATAAATCAGCCATGATGGAATGGTGGAACAGACTTGATGGGTCAAATGGCCTAAATCTGCTCCGGTGGTCACGCCGGGGCCACGGGAGGGAGACAAGTGGGTCACGGTTAGGAGGGGGAAGGGGAAAAGTCAGGTGATGGGGAGTACCCCGGTGGCTGTGCCCCTTAACAACAGGTACTCCTGTTTGAGTACTGTTGGGGGGGACAGCTTACCCGGGGGAAGCGACAGTGGCCGTGCCTCCGGCACAGAGTCTGGCCCTGTAGCTCAGAAGGGTAAGGCAAGAAAGAGGAGGGCAGTTGTGATAGGGGACTCGATAGTAAGGGGGTCAGATAGGCGATTCTGTGGACGCAGTCCAGAGACCCGGATGGTAGTTTGCCTCCCTGGTGCCAGGGTCCGGGATATTTCTGATCGTGTCCAAGATATCCTGAAGTGGGTGGGTGAGGAGCCAGAGGTCGTGGTACATATAGGTACCAATGACATAGGTAGGAAAAGGGATGAGGTCCTGAAAGGAGAATATAGGGAGCTAGGAAGGGAGTTGAGAAAAAGGACCGCAAAGGCAGTAATCTCGGGATTACTGCCTGTGCCACGCGACAGTGAGAGTAGGAATGCGATGAGGTGGAGGATAAATGCGTGGCTGAGGGATTGGAGCAGGGGGCAGGGATTCAAGTTTTTGGATCATTGGGACCTCTTTTGGCGCAGGCGTGACCTGTACAAAAAGGACGGGTTACACTTGAATCCTAGGGGGACCAATATCCTGGCAGGGAGATTAGCGGGGGCTACTGAGGTGACTTTAAACTAGAATGGTTGGGGGGTAGGAATCAAATTAAAGAGGCTAGGCGTGAGGAGGTTAGTTCACAACAGAGGGATGGGAACCACTGCAGAGAGACAGAGGGGTGTAAAGAGAGGGTAGAAGCAAAAAGTACAAAGGAGAAAAGTAAAAGTGGCAGGCCGACAAATCCAGGGCAAGCATTAAAAAGGACCACTTTTCAACATAATTGTATAAGGGCTAAGAGAGTTGTAAAAGAGCGCCTGAAGGCTTTATGTGTCAATGCAAGGAGCATTCATAGGTGGATGAATTGAAAGTGCAGATTGTTATTAATGATTATGATATAGTTGGGATCACAGAGACATGGCTCCAGGGTGACCAGGGATGGGAGCTCAACGTTCAGGGATATTCAATATTCAGGAGGGATAGACATGAAGGAAGGGGAGGTGGGGTGGCGTTGCTGGTTAAAGAAGAGATTAACGCAATAGAAAGGAAGGACATAAGCCGGGAAGATGTGGAATCGATATGGGTAGAGCTGCGTAACACTAAGGGGCAGAAGACGCTGGTGGGAGTTGTGTACAGGCCACCTAACAGTAGTAGTGAGGTCGGAGATGGTATTAAACAGGAAATTAGAAATGTGTGCAATAAAGGAACAGCAGTTATAATGGGTGACTTCAATCTACATGTAGACTGGGTGAACCAAATTGGTAAAGGTGCTGAGGAAGAGGATTTCTTGGAATGTATGCGGGATGGTTTTTTGAACCAACATGTCGAGGAACCAACTAGAGAGCAGGCTATTCTGGACTGGGTTTTGAGCAATGAGGAAGGGTTAATTAGCGATCTTGTCGTGAGAGGCCCCTTGGGTAGGAGTGACCATAATATGGTGGAATTCTTCATTAAGATGGAGAGTGACATAGTTAATTCAGAAACAAAGGTTCTGAACTTAAAGAGGGGTAACTTTGAAGGTATGAGACGTGAATTAGTAAGATAGACTGGCAAATGACACTTAAAGGATTGACGGTGGATATGCAATGGCAAGCATTTAAAGGTTGCATGGATGAACTACAACAATTGTTCATCCCAGTTTGGCAAAAGAATAAATCAAGGAAGGTAGTGCACCCGTGGCTGACAAGAGAAATTAGGGATAGTATCAATTCCAAAGAAGAAGCATACAAATTAGCCAGAGAAAGTGGCTCACCTGAGGACTGGGAGAAATTCAGAGTTCAGCAGAGGAGGACAAAGGGCTTAATTAGGAAGGGGAGAAAAGATTATGAGAGAAAACTGGCAGGGAACATAAAAATGGACTGTAAGAGCTTTTATAGATATGTAAAAAGGAAAAGACTGGTAAAGACAAATGTAGGTCCCCTGCAGACAGAAACAGGTGAATTGATTATGGGGAGCAAGGACATGGCAGACCAATTGAATAATTACTTTGGTTCTGTCTTCACTAAGGAGGACATAAATAATCTTCCAGAAATAGTAAGGGACAGAGGGTCCAGTGAGATGGAGGAACTGAGCGAAATACTTGTTAGTAGGGAAGTGGTGTTAGGTAAATTGAAGGGATTGAAGGCAGATAAATCCCCAGGGCCAGATGGTCTGCATCCTAGAGTGCTTAAGGAAGTAGCCCTAGAAATAGTGGATGCATTAGTGATAATTTTTCAAAACTCGTTAGATTCTGGACTAGTTCCTGAGGATTGGAGGGTGGCTAATGTAACCCCACTTTTTAAAAAAGGAGGGCGAGAGAAACCGGGGAATTATAGACCGGTTAGCCTAACGTCAGTGGTGGGGAAACTGCTGGAGTCAGTTATCAAGGATGTGATAACAGCACATTTGGAAAGCGGTGAAATGATCGGACAAAGTCAGCATGGATTTGTGAAAGGAAAATCATGTCTGACGAATCTCATAGAATTTTTTGAGGATGTAACTAGTAGAGTGGATAGGGGAAAACCAGTGGATGTGGTATATTTGGATTTTCAAAAGGCTTTTGACAAGGTCCCACATAGGAGATTAGTGTGCAAACTTAAAGCACACGGTATTGGGGGTAAGGTATTGATGTGGGTGGAGAATTGGTTAGCAGACAGGAAGCAAAGAGTGGGAATAAACGGGACCTTTTCAGAATGGCAGGCGGTGACTAGTGGGGTACCGCAAGGCTCAGTGCTGGGACCCCAGTTGTTTACAATATATATTAATGACTTGGATGAGGGAATTAAATGCAGCATCTCCAAGTTTGCGGATGACACGAAGCTGGGTGGCAGTGTTAGCAGGGAGGAGGATGCTAAGAGGATGCAGGGTGACTTGGATATGTTGGGTGAGTGGGCAAATTCATGGCAGATGCAATTTAATGTGGATAAATGTGAAGTTATCCACTTTGGTGGCAAAAATAGGAAAACAGATTATTATCTGAATGGTGGCCGATTAGGAAAAGGGGAGGTGCAACGAGACCTGGGTGTCATTATACACCAGTCATTGAAAGTGGGCATGCAGGTACAGCAGGCGGTGAAAAAGGCGAATGGTATGCTGGCATTTATAGCGAGAGGATTCGAGTACAGGAGCAGGGAGGTACTACTGCAGTTGTACAAGGCCTTGGTGAGACCACACCTGGAGTATTGTGTGCAGTTTTGGTCCCCTAATCTGAGGAAAGACATCTTTGCCATAGAGGGAGTACAAAGAAGGTTCACCAGATTGATTCCTGGGATGGCAGGACTTTCATATGAAGAAAGACTAGATGAACTGGGCTTGTACTCGTTGGAATTTAGAAGATTGAGAGGGGATCTGATTGAAACGTATAAGATCCTAAAGGGATTGGACAGGCTAGATGCAGGAAGATTGTTCCCGATGTTGGGGAAGTCCAGAACGAGGGGTCACAGTTTGAGGATAGAGGGTAAGCGTTTTAGGACCGAGATTAGGAAAAACTTCTTCACACAGAGAGTGGTGAATCTGTGGAATTCTCTGCCACAGGAAACAGTTGAGGCCAGTTCATTGGCTATATTTAAGAGGGAGTTAGATATGGCCCTTGTGGCTACGGGGGTCAGGGGGTATGGAGGGAAGGCTGGGGCGGGGTTCTGAGTTGGATGATCAGCCATGATCATAATAAATGGCGGTGCAGGCCTACTCCTGCACATATTTTCTATGTTTCTATGTTTCTATATCTTATGGTCTTATGGTCTTATCACAAAGGACCCCACCCACACTGCTTATGAACTGTTTGTCCTCTCCCTTCAGTGAAGAGGCTATGCAGCATCTACGCCCAAACCAGAAGCCTCATAAACAGGTACTTCCCGCAAGCTGACAGGCTAACCAACACCTTCGCCCGTTAACCCACCCTATCCAACCCGTATTATCACTTTATGTATACGCAATCAGGCTACGTTAAGGGTTTCTAACCTGGGGATCATGGACACCTCGCTCAATGGTATTGGTCCATGGCATAAAAAAGGTTGGGATGCCCTCCTCCATGTACACAAGCTAATCTTATGTATCGTCTATGCACCCACTCTCAACAGTTATTTGTGTTTTATAGGATTGCTTTTATATTTATATTTTTTGTGTTTTTATGCTTATTGTGTTTTTAATATTGCGACAGACCTGGAGTAACAATCATTTTGTTCTCCTTTATGAGCACTGAACCATCAACCATCAGACTCTTGAACAAGTGTGGATAACTTCACTCACCTCGACAATGAACTGATTCCACAACCCCTAGACTCGCTCCCAAGGGCTCTACCACTCATGTTCTCGGCATTATGTTTTTTTTGTATTTGCACAGACTTTTGCACATTGGTTTTTGTCAGTCTTTGTTTAAGTGCAGTTTTCATTGATTCTATTGTGTGTCGTTGTTCTACGGTGAATGCCTGCAAGAAAATGAATATTGGGGTGACATTATATATACTTTGATAACTTTACTTTGAATTTTAAATCTTGAGTCCTACATCTTGAGGGGATGTCAATATTTGCAGGGTTAAACCTCCCCATCCTATCTTATTTAAAAGAGTCTTTTTCTCTGTCATCTTCTAAGTAATTCTCCAAGTCTCCGTGCAGAACAGTGCAACATATGCACACAGGCACTCAGGAGGTGTTCATTTTATTGACTCATTTGTTAGAAAGAGATAGAATACACGTTTACGCCCTCTGGTCCGACTGGAATGATTAAATGCACGGTCTCCAAATGCACTTGGGGGCACACATGTAAGCTGGATCATTACTATCCTTGAACTTCATTCATTTAAAATGAAAATAATGTACAATCAGAGGGAAGTAATTATAACAATTTTGTGAGGAATTATGTCAAGGCCAAAAAAATAATGATGTGGTCTCATTAAAGTTCTTCTTCACTGCAGTGGATTACTACATAGTAATGACATAACACATTCCACAAGGAGTTCACACATTACTCTATCTCCAAGCCCCTTGTCTGACTAGAAACTTAAAAGGGAAAAAAGGTTAGAAGATGTGTTGTTGAGTGCTATTAGGATTTCAGATGCAATACCAAACCTGGCATTTAGTGAGAAATTAGATAATCTTTCAGAGAAGAATAGGAATGTGCTGGGATGTGAGAAAGGGACGTTGACATCACTTCCCACTCTAATTAACCGAGCCTCACTTCAGTCAAAACTCACATTCAGATCATAGATAGATTGCAAACTGCCTTTTCCAAAAGCTCCCTTCTGCAAAGTGCTTTAAGGCTACTCAGACAAAAAAAAGAACACACCATCCTAAATGTTTCTTCCCCTGGACAGTTAATCTGATCAAGCATTCTAATTAGCCCCAACACATCTAACTATTCACAATGCGCTGAAGGAACTCAGCAGGTCAGTCAGCATCAGTTGAAAAGATTAGTCGATGTTTCGGGCCGAAACCCTTTGTCAAGACTGAAGGAAGAACTTTGGGGAGGGTTTGAAGAATGCTGGTAGTTGAAAAAAACAGTAATTTGAAAGCCAAAGGGGTGGGGGAGACAGACAGGATCTCCCGGTAGCCACCCACTTCAACTCTGCTTCCCATTCCCATTCAGATAGGTCCATACATGGCCTCCTCTACTGCCATGATGAGGCTAAACTCAGGTTGAAGGAGCAACACCTCATATACCATCTAGGTAGTCTCCAGCCCCTTGGTATGAACATAGAATTCTCCAACTTCCAGTGATTCCCTCCCCCTCCCTTCCTCTATCCCTATTTTATATCACCTCCCTCATAGTTCCACCTCCTTCTACTACTTCGCATTGTTCTCCTGCCAATCACCTCCCTGCTTCCCCTCCCCCACCCCTTTGTCTTTAAAATTACTGTTTTTTTTCAACTACCAGCATTCTTCAAACCCTCCCCAAAGTTCTTCCTTCAGTCCTGACGAAGGGTTTCGGCCTGAAACGTCAACTAATCTTTTCAACTGATGCTGACTGACCTGCTGGGTTCCTCCAGAGCATCGTGATTGTTCCTTTGACAACAGCATCTGCAGATTATTTTGTGTTTACCTCTATGACCCCATCACCTCACTGTAGACACTTTAACTGACATTTTATACATTGCAAATACATAGTATACTGTAACTATATAGTATATACATTGATTTGTTTGTTTATCTATCTACCTATCTGTTTGTCTATCTATTTATCTGTCTATCTATCTATCTGTCTGTCTATCTATCTAACCATCTGTCTATCAATCTATCTGTCTATCTATCTATCCACTTGTGAATTTATTTATTTACTTACATACCTTCTTATTTTGGGTGGTGAGGTGGAGATACGTCTCTACCAAAGGAGGTGTAAGGTGCTTCTTCCCTCTGCTAGTTTGCAGGTCACTTTGGGGCATGCCCCCTATTCAGGGTCATGTGAGCCATGGGAGCAGTTGGTGGATTGCTGTATGAGTAGCTGGTGCCTATCACAAGCCTTGGTATGTGACCACTGACACCAGGCAGACAAACTCTGAAGAGTATTGATAATGGCTGGGGTCACCCAACTTGTAAGGACACCGTCCAGAGAAGGCAATGGAAAACTACTTAGAAAAATTTGCCAAGGACAATCATAGTCATGAGACCATGATCGCCATGTCATGCGACATCACATATAGTGATAATGACCTACTTATTTACCTACTTATGTACATTCTATTCCATATCCATCCTCTAACTCTAACTTTATTAACATTTTATATAGAATTCTTTGTATTTTATTTAACTCTTTTTTTCTTCCACAGACCTTTATTCTCCTACTCCTCGGTCTAAATATATCACTATGCAACAGGGTGTTGGACTTCCCAACAAACAGACCTCAGATAGTCAGGAAGTACAACCACACCTCATCATCCTCAACACGGGTGTCCCCTGGGTTGTCCGCTGAGCCCATTTCTGTACGCTCTGCTCACACATGACTGCACAGTCAAACATCTGAGTAATCACATCGACAGGTTTGCCGATGACACAACAGTGGAGGAACTTGCCACCAGCAATGATGAGGCAGTCTACAGAGAGGAGATGAAAGAGCTCAAGGAATGGTGTCAGGCGTATTACCTCTTCCTTAATGTCAACAAGACAAAGGGGATGGTTATCAACTTCAGGAGAGCCCACACCACTCACACCCCTCCTTACAAATGACACAGCAATGGAAACTGCAATGATTTTCAAACTCCTGGGGGTGCACATCACACACAACCTCTCATGGTCCCAGAACACATTCTATACAGTCAAGAAAGCTCAACAACATGTCTGCTTTCTGAGGAGGCTGAAGAGAGCTGGACTTTGCACATCTATACTCACGTCATTCTACAGATGTGCAGTAAAGAGCATCCTAGCAAGTCACATCACTGCATGGTACAGAAACTGCATTGCAGCAGACAAGAAAGCTCTACAACAGGTAGTTAAAATTGAGCAACGCATTACTGGCACCAGCCTACACACATTAAGAAGATATATACAGAAAGGTGCTGTAAAGGGGCCAGTAACATCATGAAGGATCCTATCCACCCTGCTCATGGACTACTTATCCCACTCCCATGAGGGAGAAGGCTACGTAGGACCACCATACTCAAAAAGAGTTACTTTCTCCAAGTAGCAAAGCTGATCAACACCTCCACCCACTAACTCCAAACTACCTTATTATACACTATACTTTATACTTTATTGTCGCCAAACAATTGATACTAGAACGTGCAATTGTCACAGCGATATTTGATTCTGCGCTTCCTGCTCCCTGGAGTACAAATTGATAGTAAATATTAAAAATTTAAATTATAAATCATATATAGAAAATGGAAAGTAATGTAGTGCAAAAAAACCCCGAGAGGCAGGTCCGGATATTTGGAGGGCACGGCCCAGATCCGGATCAGGATCTGTTCAGCAGTCTTATCACAGTTGGAAAGAAGCTGTTCCCAAATCTGGCCATACGAGTCTTCAAGCTCCTGAGCCTTCTCCCGGAGGGAAGAGGGATGAAAAGTGTGTTGGCTGGGTGGGTCGTGTCCTTGATTATCCTGGCAGCACTGCTCCGACAGCGTGCGGTGTAAAGTGAGTCCAAGGATGGAAGATTGGTTTGTGTGATGTGCTGCGCCGTGTTCGTGATCTTCTGCAGCTTCTTCTGGTCTTGGACAGGACAACCTCCACACCAGGTTGTGATGCACCCTATTATTTCCAATCAGTTACGTTATCAGTCGCCGAGTGTCACTTTATGAATCTTTATGAAACATAATAAATCTATGTTTATAAGCTATCTTATGTACTTATATTCACTGTGTTTCATTATTATTATTATGTTTATTATCTTTTGTGTTTCTGAGCTGCATTAGCTCCAGAGAAATAATTATTTCCATTCTGCTTTACACACGTGTACAGGAAATAACATTAAATAATCTTGAATTCTTAATAATTGTTGAACGTTGTTGTTTTTTATTGCATGTTGTATTCTCACCAACACATCACAGCAAATTCCTAACTCATGTAAATGTATATGGTATGTGCCTCAAATAGCCTCTGCAACCATGTCCAGCTCCTTGGCTTCACATGTGGCTTAGCTACTAAGCTCAGTGTATAATAAATATTTCTACTGACAGAAGGGGCAAAGGAGGGTTACTGATGCCTTAAAACCAGTCACTTTGGGCAGATAAGTCTCATCAGCCGTGATTGGTAGCTCGTCTAGAGGAAGACTAGACCCACTCATGGAGAAGGCTTTGGGAGTAAACTCTGACAGGAAAATTCAGGATTGGATTCCCTAAGGCAGTCCTACGTTGAGTTCAACACTGACTGGCAACTCCTGCGACGCTGCTGGTGCCAACCTGTATCGGTCTCTGCTGTTTCTTCGAGTTCATCAGCTATATGGATAGGGGGAGCTTCCAACATAGGCAACAGCTTGTTCTCCAGATTGTACTGTAGCCATTCCCCTGAATAATAAGTTTACCGTCCTGGATACTTTTGGCGGGGACGACCAACCAGGTGTGAGCCATGGTAGCAGGGCCTCTGGCACTGAGTCTGACCCGGTGGTGCAGAAGCGTGGAACGGAGAAGAGGAGAGCTGTCATCATTGGAGACTCTATAGTCAGGGGAGAAGACAGGAGATTTTGTGGACGTGAGAAGGACACCCGCATGGTTTGTTGCCTCCCGGGTGCCAGGGTACGGGATGTCTCTGACCGGGTGCACGACATCCTGGTACAAGAGGGAAAGCAACCAGAAGTCGTGATACATGTTGGGACCAACGACATAGGTAGGAAGAGGGATGGGGTCCTGAAGTGTGAGTTTTGGGAACTAGGCAGAAGGCTGAAGAACAGGACCTCAAGGGTGACGTTCTCAGGATTGCTGCCAGTGCTACGTGACAGTGATGGTAAGAATTGGAGGAGATGGCAGTTGAATGCGTGGCTGAGGATTTGGTGCAGGAAGCAGGGTTTTAGATTTTTGGATCATTGGGATCTCTTCCGGGGAAGGTGGGACTTGTACAGATTGGATGGGTTGCACCTAAACTCGAGGGGGAGCAATATCCTTGCAGGTAGGTTTGCTAGCATGGTTCGGGAGGGTTTAAACTAATTTGCAAGGGGGATGGGACCCAGAGCGATAGAGCAGTGAAAGAAGTGCATGGAGTAAAGCCAGATCTAACATATAGAGAGGCTTTGAGGAAAGAGAAGCAGAATAAACGGTGTAAAGACAGTAAGGTAGAAGGGCTAAAATGTGTGTACTTCAAAGCAAGAAGCATCAGGAACAAAGGTGATGAACTGAGAGCTTGGATACATACATGGAATTATGATTTAGTGGCCATTACAGAGACTTGGCTGGCACCAGGACAGGAATGGATTCTCAACATTCCTGGATTTCAGTGCTTTAAAAGGGATAGAGAGGGCGGAAAAAGGGGAGGAGGGGTGGCATTACTGGTCAGGGATACTATTACAGCTACGGAAAGGGTGGGTAATGTAGCAGGATCCTCTTTTGAGTCAGTATGAGTGGAAGTCAGGAACAGGAAGGGAGCAGTTACGCTATTGGGGGTATTCTATAGGCCCCCTGGTAGCAGCAGAGGTACAGAGGAGCAGATTGGGAGGCAGATTTTGGAAAGGTGCAAAAATAACAGGGTTGTTATCATGGGTGACTTTAACTTCCCTAATATTGATTGGCACCTGATTAATTCCAAGGGTTTAGATGGGGCAGAGTTTACTAAGTGTGTCCAAGACAGATTCCTGTCACAGTATGTGGACAAGCCAACTAGGGGGAATGCCATACTAGATCTAGTACCAGGTAATGAACCGGGTCAGATCACAGATCTCTCAGTGGGTGAGCATCTGGGGGACAGTGACCTGGCTTTTAGCATTATCATGGAAAAGGATAGAATCAGACAGGACAGGAAAATTTTTAATTGGGGAAGGGCAAATTATGAGGCTAGAAGGCTAGAACTTGCGGGTGTGAATTGGGATGATGTTTTTGCAAGGAAATGTACTATGGACATGTGATCGATGTTTAGAGATCTTTTGCAGGATGTTAGGGATAAATTTGTCCTGGTGAGGAAGATAAAGAATGGTAGGGTGAAGGAACCATGGGTGACAAGTGAGGTGGAAAATCTAGTCAGGTGGAAGAAGGCAGCATACATAGGTTTAGGAAGCAAGGATCAGATAGGTCTATTGAGGAATATAGGGAAGCAAGAAAGGAGCTTAAGTAGGGGCTGAGAAGAGCAAGAAGCGGGCATGAGAAGGCCTTGGCGAGTAGAGTAAAGGAAAACCCCAAGGCATTCTTCAATTATGTGAAGAAAAAAAGGATGACAAGAGTGAAGGTAGGACTGATTAGAGATAAAGGTGGGAAGATGTGCCAGGAGGCTGTGTAAGTGAGCAAGGTCCTCAATGAATACTTCTCTTCGATATTCACCAATGAGAGGGAACTTGATGATGGTAAGGACAATATGAGTGAGGTTGATGTTCTGGAGCATGTTGGTATTAAGGGAGAGGAGGTGTTGGAGTTGTTAAAATACATTAGGACGGATGAGGTTGATATTCTTGAGCATGTTGATACTAAGGGAGAGGAGGTGTTGGAGTTGTTAAAATACATTAGGACAGATAAGTCCCCGGGGTCTGACGGAATATTCCCCAGGCTGCTCCACGATGCGAGAGAAGAGATTGCTGAGCCTCTGGCTAGGATCTTTATGTCCTCGTTTTCCACGGGAATGGTACCGGAGGATTGGAGGGAGGCGAATGTTGTCCCCTTGTTCAAAAAAGGTAGTAGGGATAGTCCAGGTAATTATAGACCAGTGGGCCCTACGTCTGTGGTGGGAAAACTGTTGGAAAAGATTCTTAGAGATAGGATCTCTGGGCATTTAGAGAATCATGGTCTGATCAGGGACAGTCAGCATGGCTTTGTGAAGGGCAGATCGTGTCTAACAAGCCTGATAGAGTTCTTTGAGGAGGTGACCAGGCATATAGATGAGGGTAGTGCAGTGGATGTGATCTATATGGATTTTAGTAAGGCATTTGACAAGGTTCCACATGGTAGGCTTATTCAGAAAGTCAGAAGGCATGGGATCCAGGGAAGTTTGGCCAGGTGGATTCAGAATTGGCTTGCCTGCAGAAGGCAGATGGTCGTAGTGGAGGGAGTACATTCAGATTGGAGGATTGTGACTAGTGGTGTCCCACAAGGTTCTGTTCTGGGACCTCTACTTTTCGTGATTTTTATTAACGACCTGGATGTGGGGGTAGAAGGGTGGGTTGGCAAGTTTGCAGATGACACAAAGGTTGGTGGTGTTGTAGATATTGTAGAGGATTGTCAAAGATTGCAGAGAGACATTGATAGGATGCAGAAGTGGGCTGAGAAGTGGCAGATGGAGTTCAACTCGGAGAAGTGCGAGGTGGTACACTTTGGAACGACAAACTCCAAGGCAGAGTACAAAGTAAATGGCAGAATATTTGGTAGTGTAGAGGAGCAGAGGGATCTGGGGGTACATGTCCACAGATCCCTGAAAGTTGCCTCACATGTGGATAGGGTAGTTAAGAAAGCTTATGGGGTGTTAGCTTTCATAAGTCTAGGGACAGAGTTTAAGAGTCGCGATGTAATGATGCAGCTCTATAAAACTCTGCTTAGGCCACACTTAGAGTACTGTGTCCAATTCTGGTCACCTCACTATAGGAAGGATGTGGAAGCATTGGAGAGGGTACAGTGGAGATTTAGCAGGATGCTGCCTGGTTTTGAGAGATTGCATTATGATCAGAGATTAAGGGAGCTAGGGCTTTACTCTTTGGAGAGAAAGAGGCTGAGAGGAGACATAATAGAGGTGTACAAGATAATAAGAGGAATAGATAGAGTGGATAGCCAGTGCCTCCTCCCCAGGGCACCACTGCTCAATACAAGTGTACATGGCTTTAAGGTAAGGGGTGGAAAGTTCAAGGGGGATATTAAAGGAAGGTTTTTTACTCAGAGAATGGTTGGTGCGTGGAATGCACTGCCTGAGTCAGTGGTGGAGGCAGATACACTAGTTAAGTTTAAGAGACTACTGGACAGGTATATGGAGGAATTTAAGGTGGGGGCTTATATGAGAGGCAGGGTTTGAGGGTCGGCACAACATTGTGGGCCGAAGGGCCTGTACTGTGCTGTATTATTCTATGTTCTATGTACTGCTCTGACTTGTGTATCTAGGCAGTTGGGATACAATATCCATGGTCAACCATGACCAACAGGGGCCTTATTTATGGTGAATAAAGTTAATTCTTGATCCATGATTTCTGATCTGTTTTGAAAACAAGGTACCTTCTCAACTTGAAGTTGCTGTGAAGAAGAATTATCTTGTAGTCAACACCCAATTCCAAAGAAGTGTTGTCACCTATACTCACACTCCAACCCCTCTACCTTATCAATTCTGGGACTTTGTAGTAGTAGAGAAAGTCTGAGAGATGGTTGGGCAGGGGTCCTGGAGACAGAGAAAGTTGTCCAGGAAAGGTTGGGTGTATCTCCTTAGAGAAGTGGAGATGAAGGAGAGTTATAGCTTTCTTTGAAATTGGAGTTAACAGTGAATTTCAATCTTGTTGGTTTTTAAAGGGCATTTCTCTAAAACATTATTAATAGAACCATGGAACCATAGAACCACAGAAACTACAGCACAGAAACAGGCCTTTTGGCCCTTCTTGGCTGTGCCGAACCACTCTCTGCCTAGTCCCACTGACCTGCACATGGACCATATCCCTCCATACACCTCCCATCCACGTATCTGTCCAATTTATTCTTAAATGTTAAAAAAGAACTCGCATTTACCACCTCGTCTGGCAGCTCATTCCACACTCCCACCACTCTCTGTGTGAAGAAGCCCCCCCTAATGTTCCCTTTAAACTTTTCCCCCTTCACCCTTAACCCATGTCCTCTGATTTTTTTCTCCCCTTGCCTCAGTGGAAAAAGCCTGCTTGCATTCACTCTATCTATACCCATCATAATTTTATATACCTCTATCAAATCTCCCCTCATTCTTCTACGCTCCAGGCAATAAAGTCCTAACCTATTCAACCTTTCTCTGTAACTGAGTTTCTCAAGTCCGGCGACATCCTTGTAAACCTTCTCTGCACTCTTTCAACCTTATTTATATCCTTCCTGTAATTTGGTGACCAAAACTGAACACAATACTCCAGATTCAGCCTCACCAATGCCTTATACAACTTCATCATAACATTCCAGCTCTTATACTCAATACTTTGATTAATAAAGGCCAATGTACCAAAAGCTCTCTTTACGACCCTATCTACCTGTGACGCCACTTTTAGGGAATTTTGTATCTGTATTCCCAGATCCCTTTGTTCCACTGCACTCCTCAGTGCCTTACCATTAACCCTGTACTCAGGTTGAAGCCATTACAGCAAGGACAGCAGTAATTGTCCAACTCAAAATGCCGTTGAGAAATTAGTGGTACATTGTCATCTTGAACTACTACAGTGTTTCTGGTGAACATGTTCCCACAGTGCTGTTGGAGAGAGGCTTCTGGAAACTGCAGAGATCAATGGCTTTGCCCATTACATCCGAGGCATATCCCTTCCCACTGTCAGTAGTATCTACAGGAGCCACTGCCTCAAGAAACAACATCCATTATCAAAGATCCCCACCATCAGGGCCATGGCACCTTCTCGCATCTACTATCTGGCAAGAGGTACAGTAGCTTGAAATCCCACACCACCAGTTTCAGGAACTTCCACTTCCCACTCAGATCTTGAACAAAATGGACAAACCCTAATCACTACAGTCTAGCAACACCATGAACAATTTACACTAAAATAGACTTATTTTGTCCAAATTGCATTCTCTCCTGTAAAAAATTATGTATGATTTAATCTACATTTATCTCGTGAGTGCTGTTAATATGACGCTATGTGCCCGCAATGCTGCTGCAAGTAAGGTTTTCTTTGCATCCATATACTTATGCATATGACAATAAACTTGACTTTGACTTTTTGACAGAGACCCAGTAATGATGGATGAATGTGTATGCGTTCATAATGTTATGGGGTGACTACGTCCATGCACACCCAGAATTTTAGATGATTCTCTGAAGCCTGTGTGCCGTAATGAGCATAGACTTCTGAGCAATTTACATGGAATAAGAGAGAAATTGCCTCCATCAGTCAGAAGATCATCAAGAAATGAGAGTGCAGATTTAAGATAATCAGCAAATGTGCCAGAAGAGTAGAGATGAGTGATTTCCTTTCTAATAATCTGCAAGGGGAGCTGCAAAGACATTTAATAGTAACGGGCAGATGGGAATTGAATTCTGACGTGGATGGTCCCAAGCCTGTCTGTGAAAGGAGGAGGGTTGGGCTTGGGCTAGCAGTCCCAACCCGGTTAAAAACCCAGAGCTACAGAAATGCCAATAGAATCTCCAAAGATCTCATCCCTGCAAGAGGACGGATCTTCGCTCAGGAGATGTACTTTAAATTTACATAGTTTCTGTATGTATTGCACTGAACTGCTGCCACAAACCAACAAATTTCATGAGATATGACAGTGATATATGGTACCCATGGTAACATAGTGGTTAGCACAGTGCTTTACAGTACTGGCAAAACGAGTTCAATTTCCACCGCTGACTGTAAGGAGTTTATATGTTCTAATTAATGATAGAGATCTAGAAGATTATAAGGCTAGCAGGAAGGAGCTTAAGAATGAAATTAGGAGCGCCAGAAGAGCCATGAAAAGGCCTTGGCAGACAGGATTAAGGAAAACCCCAAGTATGTGAAGAGCAAGAGGATAAGACGTGAGAGAATAGGACCAATCAAGTGTGACAGTAAAAAAGTGTGTATGGAACTGGAGGAGATGATAGAGGTACTTAATGAATACTTTGCTTCAGTGTTGAAGGATCTTGGCGATTGTAGGGATGACTTGCAGTGGACTGAAAAGCTTGAGCATGTAGATATTAAGAAGACGATGTGCTGGAGCTTTTGGAAAGCATCAAGTTGAATAAGTTACAGGGACAGGACGGGATGTACCCTAGGCTACTGTAGGAAGTGAGGGAGGAGATTGCTGAACCTCTGCCGATGGTCTTTGCATCATCAGTGAGGAAGGGAGAGGTTCCGAGGAATTCAAGGTTTGTAGATGTGTTCCCTTATTCAAGAGAGGGAGTAGGGATAGCCCAGGAAATTATAGACCAGTGAGTCAGTGGTTGGTAAGCTGATGGAGAAGATCCTGAGGGGCA
Source organism: Mobula hypostoma (assembly GCF_963921235.1). Taxonomy (NCBI): domain Eukaryota; kingdom Metazoa; phylum Chordata; class Chondrichthyes; order Myliobatiformes; family Myliobatidae; genus Mobula; species Mobula hypostoma. The sequence continues at coordinate 105,599,533 of NC_086108.1, forward strand.
GGATTTATGAACATTTGGAGAGGCGTAGTATGATTAGGAATAGTCAGCATGGCTTTGTCAAAGGCAAGGTCATTCCTTCTGAGCCTGATTAAATTTTTTAAGGATGTGACTAAACATATTGATGAAGGTAGAGCTGTAGATTTAGTGTATATGGATTTTAGCAAGACATTTGATAAGATACCCTATGCAAGGCTTACTGAGAAAGTAAGGAGGCATGGGATCCAAGGGGACATTGCTTTGTGGATCCAGAACTGGCTTGTCCACAGAAGGCAATGAGTGGTTATAGAAGAAGAAGAAGAAGAAAGCTCTTAACTCCGAATGGAGTCATCGGGATGCCATCATAACAGCGTTTTTTTTAGCAGACTTTCTTATTTTTACGAGGCCGAGTTGCTGGCTCGATGCTCAACCTAGCACAGATGAAAAACATACAAGGGAGCCAGCTGGATTCGAACTCGGGAGCCTTCACTCCAAAGGCCGGCACTAATGCTGCTGCACAACCAGCCGGCTAAAGAACGGTTGTAGGTGGGTCATATTCCGCATGGAGGTTGGTGACCAGTGGTCTGCCTTGGGGATCTGTTCTGGAACCCCTACTCTGTGATTTTTATAAATGACCTGGGTGAGGAAGTGGAGGGATGGGTTAGTAAGTTTTCTGATGACACAAAAGTTGGGGGTGTGGTGGATAGTGTGGAGGGCTGTCAGAGGTTACAATGGGACATTGATAGGATGCAAAACTGGGCTGAGAAGTGGCAGATGGAGTTCAACCCAGATAGGTGTGAGGTGGTTCATTTTGGTAGATCAAATATGATGGTAGGATATAGCATTAATGCCAAGACTCTTGGCAGTGTGGAGGATCAAAGGGATCCTGGGGTCCGAGTCCTTAGGACACTAAAAGCTGTTACGCAGCTTGACTCTGTGGTTAAGAAGGCATATGGTGCATTAGCCTACATCAATTGCAGGATTGAGTTTAAGAGCTGAGAGGTAATGTTGCAACTATATAGGACCCCGGTCAGACCCCACTTGGGAGTACTGTGCTCAGTTCTGGTCGCCTCACTACAGGAAGGATGTGGAAGCCATAGAAAGGGTGCAGAGGAGATTTACAAGAACATTGCCTGGATTGGGGAGCATGCCTTATGAGAATAGGTTGAGTAAACTCGGTCTTTTCTCCTTGGAGCGACAGAGGATGAGAGGCAACCTGACAGAGGTGTATAAGATATGAGAGGCATTGATCGTGTGGATAGTCAGAGGCTTTTTCTCAGGGCTGAAATGGTTGCCACAAGAGGGCACAGTTTTAAGGTCCTTGGAAATAGGTGCAGAGGAGATGTCAGCAGTAATTTTTTTACGCAGAGAGTGGTGAGTGTGTGGAATGGGCTGCCGACGGCGGTGGTGGAGGCAGGAACAAATGGGTCTTTTAAGAGATTCCTGGATGGATACATGGAGCTTAGAAAAATAGAGGGCTATGGGTAACCCTAGGTAATTCTAAGTTAGGGACATGTTCGGCACAATTTTGTGGGCCGAAGGGCCTGTATTGTGCTGTAGGTTTTCTATGTTTCATTTCCAAACTTATTTTACTTCTCTGTACTGTTGGTTGAGAGGAATGGAGTCATCGACACTAAGGTTTTCTTCTTTCCCATTTTTAAGTTGTTAGAATTGCCCAAGTCTTTTAGTTTAGTCGACTAATTCTGTTTAGTTTAATTTTTTTTGGGATGGGGTTTTTTTTCTATTTTTTTTTTCTTTTTCATGATTTTTCTTCAGTTTTTTTTTTGCCCTGTATTATTCATTGTTATTCTACATGATTGGGAGCTTTGTCAATTTATTCTATTTGGTCTTATAATTACTCATTTTAAGTGCAACAATGTATCTCCTACTATTTGTATTATTGCTATGTTATCTTTTCATTCTATGAAATTAATAAAAAGATTGAAAAAGCAAGGTTTTCTATGTCTCTATGTCTCTGTGTTCTCCCCTTGACCGAGTGGATTTTCTCCGGGTGCTCTGGTTTTCTCACACAGTCCAAGGACGTATGAGTTGGTAGGTTGATTGGTCATTGTAAATTGTCCTGTGATTAGGCTAGGGTTAAATTCGGGGATTGCTAGGCGGGGCAGCTCAAAGAGCCGGGAGGGCCTATTTCCTCCTGTATCTCAATCAGTAAGGAAGAAGTTGTGTAGTGAAAGCCACAGGGTCGATCAAACTTCTGGCATCCAAGACCAACACACAGATAGAGGATGCTGTCAGAGGCTGATTCCCCTGTATGGATAACCGGTTTAACCAACTAACTAATTAAATGGGAATTAGTTGACCAGTTGGCAATGAATGATTGCACATTGACAGAGAAAGAACTGAGCTCTCGTTCTCTAAGCGGCATAGTCTCCTTACTTGACGGAATGGGATGTAGAATTGCTATTTTTCTTGTAGTTTGACTTTCTTATCCTTGTTTGTATTTTAATGTAATCACCTATAATCACTGGTGACTTTATTAAATTCAGGAGTGAAACTCAGTGTGATCTTCTGCTGCTACAGCCCATCCACTTCAAAGCTTCAGGTGTTGTGCGTTCAGATGCTCTTCTGCACTCCACTGTAATTTGATGAAGGGTCACAGCCCGAAACATCGACTCTTTACTCTTTTCCATAGATGCCTCCTGCCATGCAGAGTTCCTCCAGCATTTTGTGTGTGTTACACCACAGAGTCATTTTTGTTTATTAAAACTGCTCGAGCTCTCAGGTCTCCTTCCACCGGTCTCTTAAATTTAACACTCCCTCAGAAGATAATTGGCAGGTTAGCTTTTCAAATTTTGCTCCTAAATGTGGAATTCAATATCTAAAATAATGCAGACTCACGCAGACTCAGTTGACACTTTTAAACGTCAGCTCAAAACTTATTTATTTAACCTTGCTTTTAACTAACATCTTTTTTGTCTATTATTTTCATGTTTATTTTTATTTTTAATTTTATTTTCATGTTTGCACTTAATCCCATTGTAAAGCATTTTGAACCACATTGGCTGTATGAAAAGTGTTCTATAAATGAGTCACTATTGTTATTATTAATAAAGCTAATCTTAACCTGTGGTTTACAAATTGTTTTTATTTTATCAAATCTAAATTTAATTCCCACAAACAAGATGGTTCACTGATGCCTATAAATCAACAGTGATACATTCTTCTCTAAGTGCTTTCTCCAATACAATGGGGCTGAAAGTAGAGAGAAGAAAGTTTTGAATGCAGTGGTGTATGTTAATGAGATTAATTCCATTATCTAGCAATGAGCTCACAGTCTCGCAGTTAATGCAGGCATAGCGTTGCAGCTTTGTGCAGCACAATGGCTGAGAGCTGTTGCCTTATAAATATAAAGCTGAGACATTGGTCAGATCGCACCTGGAGTATGGTGAGCGGTTATGAGCCCCTTACATAAGAAAGAATGTGCTGGCATTGAAGAAGGTCCAGGAAATGATCATATGTAAAAGATACAATGGCTCTGGGGTGGCGTGTGGCCAAGTGGTTAGGGCGTTGGGCTCCTGATCTGAAGGTCATGGGTTCGAGGCTCGGCCAAGGCAAGGTGTTGTGTCTTTGAGCAAGGCATTTACTCACACACTCCAGTCCACCCATCTGAAAATGGGTACCGGCAAAATGCTGGGGGTTAACCTCGCGATAGACTGGCGTCCTGCCCGGCGGGGGTGGGTGGGGAGTCTCGTACTCTCAGTCGCTTCACGCCACAGAAACCGGCATAAGCACCGGCCTGATGGGCCACAAGGCTCGGGACAGACTTTAATGTAGCCTGGGGAAAAAGTACACGCTTAGGACAACAATTTTTAATTCCTTTATCGGTTTTCGATGTTTAAGTGCCAGAAGAGGGTCGCGAAACCAAACGAGCAAATTTACAAACAGTTCTTGCCGTTAGAATCGCAGTTCAACTTCCGATTCACACCCTCGTGTATGGACAGAATTGCGTATGCAATATAAAAATACCAGAACTAATACGGTACAAATACAGTACAAATATGGTAGTGGCAATCCTGAAAGAACACAATACGAACAACATTAGAATCCCACCCACCCTGCATCTTAAACATAACGGTGAAAAATGTAAGCGAATACATCTCATCTAAGATATACACACGTGCTGAACTTCCGAACAGAGACTAAACATTCACGCAACGCGATTACATGCACCATCAGTCCCGATACAATAAAGTTAGATGAAAGGTACATTTTGGCACAACTTTTACAAGGTATTGTCTGGTAGTTAAATTACAGGAAGCCTGACCTACTTGGATGGTGAGGAACTTTGCCCAAGCCACGCGATCCAGCGTCGAGTCATTCACTCGAGAAAATCTAAAACATCCACATGTATTTACTTTAGAAATTACCTCGAGTTAACCACAGCCCTCTATTTTTCTAAGCTCCATGTACCTATCCAGGAGCTTCTTAAAAGACCCTCTTCAAATTAGGAACAGAGTTGAGGAGGAATTTCTATAACCAGAGGGTGATGAGACTGTGGAATTCATTGCCACAGATGGCTGTGGAGGCTAGGTCATTGGGTACATTTACAGCAGAGAAAGAAATGAATCTTAGGCTTTATAAAGCATTAGTCAGTCCGCACCTGGAGTAGTGTGAGCAGTTTTGGGCTGCTTATCTAAGAAAAGATGTGCTGGCATTTGAGGGGGTCCGGTGGAGGTTCACAAGAATAATCCTGGGAATGACAGGGTTAATGTATGAGGAGTGTTTGGTGGCTTGGATCCTGTACTTACTGGTGTTTAGAAGAATGGAGGGGGGATCGCTATGAAACCTACCAAAGTAAAGAGGATGCTACTGATGGTGGGGTGGGATTTGCCCATGATGCATTTAATTGGGCTGAGACCTCTAATCTCTGCAGCTTCTTCCATTCCTGTGCATTCGAATTGCTGTACCTGACCATGATCCAATAAGTTAGGATACTTTCAACAGGCATCTGCAGAAACTCTTTAGAATGTTCAGTAAGAAGCCAAACCTTCTGAACCGTCCAAGAAACTGGGCAGTGCTGTCTATGTGAAGTTTGCTTGCAGTCACCGTGACTGACTGGATTCCTCTGGGGAGCTTTGATCCTAAAGACCATAAGACGTAGATGCAGAATTAGGCCATTTGGTTCTTCGAGTCTGCTCTGCCATTCCATCATGGCTGATTTATTTTCTTTCTCAACCCCATTCTTCAGCCTTCTCCCCTGATGCCCTGAACCAATCAACGTTCATATTAAATGTACCCAATGACTTGACCTCCAGAGCGGTCTGTGGCAATGAATTCCACAGATTCACTACCCTCTAGAGAAAGAAATCCCTCTTCATCTCTGATCTAAATCCCTCTTCATCTTTCTTCTATTCTGAGGCTGTGTCCTCTGATCATAGACTCACCCACTATAGGAAAAATCCTTTCCACATCCACTCTGTCTCGGCCTTTCAATTTTTGAACACCACCATGTGCTGACATTGGAGAAGGTCCAGAGGGAGTCACTAAAATGATCCCAGGAATGAAAGTATTAACATTTGATGGCTCTAAACCTGTAGAAGAATGGTGAGTTGCAGGGCGGGGTGGGGGGGGTGGGGTTTCTCATGAAGAGGAAAGGTTGGTTCATATAGTGGTGGCGTTTAGGACCAGAGGACGCAGCCTCAGAAAACAATGACGTCTCTTTAGAAGAGAAATGAGGAGGAATTTCTTTAGCCCAGATGGTGTTGAATCTGTGGAATTCATTATTACAGATGGCTGTGGAGGCCACGTCATTGGGTCTATTTAAAGCAGCAGTTGATAGGGTTTTAATTTGTCAGGTGTCAAAGGTTATAGTGAGAAGGCAGGAGAATGGAGTTGAGAGGGATAATATATCAGCCATGATGGAAGAGCTGAGCAGACCTAATGGGTCTAATGACCTAATTCTGCTCATTTGGCTTTGTTCTTAAGTTGGGAAGGGCCAGGAAAGTCCCAAAGTGCATTGCCTAAAAGAGAGATAGAGATTGTCTTTGATTATGCTGGCTGTGGGAAGTGTTCATGCAGCCTGTGGAGGGGAGGGTGGTTCCATGATGTACTGAGCAGTGTACACTGAGAACTGGGTAGAGATGCCGACATTTTTGTCTGACGTAGACACCTTGGGGCCAAACAATCTTTTCCTATGATGAATTTCTTTTTATAATGGAAACCGGAGCACCAGGTCAGAAAGTGGAGGGACAGAGAGGAGGGTACCGTAGCTGTCAGGACCAGTAAAAACAGACAGGATGACAAGGCAAGAGAACCACGGATGTTGAGAGAGGTGGTGAATTTAGTCAAGAAGAAAAAGGAAACATGTTAAAAGTTTAGGAAGCCAGAATCAAACAGAGTCCTTGAGGATTATAAAGAAGCTGGAAGGGAACTCAAAAGGGGATTTGGAAGGCTAGGAGGGGCCATGAAAAGTCCTTGGCAAGACGGATTAAAGAGAGTCCGAAGGCATTCTGTACGTACATGAGGAGCAGAAGAATAACTAGGGAGAGTGTGGGACCACTCAAGGATAAAGTGGGGGGATCAATTGTCTTGGATGTAGATGAGCACTTTACATCAGTATTTACCAAGAAGAAGGACATGGACAATGGCACTGAGAGTATTAAAATGCTAGGGCATTTTAAGGTAAACAAGGAAGTAGTGTTGGATCTCTTAAAGAGCATTAAGAATGATTAGTCCCCATGACCTGATTGGATATACCCCAGTTTATTGAGAGAATCAAGAGAAGAGATTGCTGGGGCCTTGACCAATATCTTTGTGTCCTTTCTAGCCACAGGCAAGGCCCTGGAGGACTGGCGAGTCGCTAATGTTGTTCCATTATTCCAGAAGGGAAGCAGGGATAATTTTGGGAAGTATAGACTGGTGAGTATCATGGCAGTAGTAGGGAAATTACTGGAGAGAATTCTTAGAGGTAAGACTTTGAGCATTTGGAAACACATGGCCTAACTAGGAAGAGCGAGCGTGGCTTTGTGCGGGGCAAGTCGTGTCTTACTAACTTGATTATGTTTTTTGACGAGCTGATACCGATGACTGATGAAGGTGGAGCTGTGGATGTCATAAGGCATTTGACAAGCTCCCTCATCCCCTCATCCAGTAGGTTAAGATGGATGGGATTGTGAGTTGGCTGTTTGGAATCAGTTTGCCCATAGGAGGCCGAGGGTAGTGGTCAAAGGCATCTGGACTGATCCCTTTGCTGCTTACAATGGATGTAAATGACCTCGATGAAGGTATAGACAGGTGTCATAGTAAGTTGTCAGATGATGCAAAGATTGGTGGTGTTGTAGATAGTGTACATGACTTGAAAAGAATACAGCAGGATATAGATCAGTTGCAGATATGGGCAGAGAGATGGCAGATGGAGCTTAACATGGCCAAATGTGAAGTGTTGCACCTTGGTAGGTCAAATATAAAAGGACAGTACAATACTCTTAACAGTGTTGATGAGCAGAGGGATCTTGGAGTCCAAGTTCATGGCTCCCTGAAAGTGGCCACACAGGTTGATAGAGTGGTTCAGAAGGCATATGCCTTGCTTGCCTTTGTTAATCGAGATATTGATTTCAAAAGTTAGGAGGTTAAGTTCCAGCTTTATAAAACTCCAGTGAGGCCACATCTGGAGTATTGCATACAGTTCTGACTGCTCTGTTATAGGAAGGGTGTCGAGGATTTGGAGAATGTGAGAAGAGGTTTACCAAGATGGAGTCTGGATAAAAGGACATGTGCTGTGGCGACAGGTTGTACAAACTTGGGTTCTTTTCTCTGGAGGCTGAGGGGGTACCTGATAGAGGTTTATAAGATTAAGAGACGCATAGATAGAGTGGACAGAAAATATCTCTTTCCCAGGGTTGAAATGTTCAATACCAGAGGGCATGCAGTTAATGTGAGGGGGTGTAATTTCAATGGAGATGTGAGCAGCAGGTTTTTAGACCATAAGACAAAGGAGCAGAAGTTGGCCATTCAGCCCATCGAGTCTGCTCCGCCATTTTATCATGAGCTGAGCCATTCTCCCATCTAGTCCCACTTCCCCGCCTTCTCACCATAACCTTTGATGCCCTGGTTTTTGACTCAGATTGGTGCATGCCTGGAATGCGTTGCCTGGGGCAGTGGTAGAGGCAGATACGTTAGAGACTTCTAAGAGAGATGTTTCGATAGGCACATGAGTGTGAGGAAAATGGAGCGATGTGGACATTGTTTAGGCAGAAGGGATAAGTTTAGTTGGCCATTTAAGTAGTAATTTATTTGGATTGGCACAACCATGTGGGCCAAAAGGCGTGTTGAGAGCCATTGTTGGCAGAATTTCAGACGTTGACAAGAGGTTATACAGGTGAGATTTGTTAGCTAGTGGAGTGGCGCCGTAGCAACAACCTTGTACTCAACGTCTGTAAGAACTGATCGTGGACTTCAGAAAGGGTAAGATGAGGGAAAACACACCAGTCCTCAGGGGGATCAGAAGTGAAGAGAGTGAGCAAGTTCAAATTCCTGGGTATCAATATCTCTGAGGATCTAACCTCGACCCAACGTTTTGATGCAGCGACAAAGAAGGCATGGCAGTGGCCATCTTTCATTAGAAGTTTCAGAAGATTTGAAACTTCTGTTGAACTTGTTGAGTATTTGAAAAATACTCAACAATTTCAACAGATGTAGCTTGAAGAGCATTTAACAGGCTGCATCACTGTCGGGTATGGGAAGCTACTGCACAGGATTGAAGTAAGCTGCAGAGAGTTGTAAAATTAGTCAGCTCCATCATGAGTAGCCTCTGTAGTATCTAGGACATCTTCAAGGAGCAATGCCTCAAAGAGGTGGCATTCATCATTAAGGACCTTAATCACCCAGGTCATGCCATGTTCTCATTGCGACCATCAGGAAGGAGGTGGAGGAATCTGAAGGCACACACTCAACAACTCAGGAACAGCTTCTTCCCCTCTGTCATCCAGTCTCTTAATGGACATTGAACCCATTAACACTACCTCACTACTTTTTTATTTCTGCTTTTGCACTACTTATTTAGTTATTTAACTATTTTACTTATATACACTGCATACTTATGGTAATTCACTGTTTTTTTCTCTCATTATGTATTGCATTGTACTGCTGCCAACACATGCCGGTGATATGAAACCTGATTCTGATTCTGATTCTTGTACTGTACTGTTTTATGTTCTGATTCAGAATGGGTTAAAAATCAGGTTCAGCATCACTGACTCTGAAATTTGTTGTTTAGCGACAGCAGTACAGCATAATTAATAAAAACTACTAAAAATGCTATAGGTTACAATCAGAAACAAAAACAAACAAATAAATAAATAGATACAGGGGACAGATAGACAGATAGACAGGCATATAGATATATAGATAGGTAGACAGATAGATAGATAGATAGGCAGGCAGATAGATAGACAGATAGATAAATAAAGAGTCCAAGAGGGAGAACTATGGGGTTCATGGACCACTCAGAAATCTGATGGTGGAGGGAAAGAAGCCTAAATTATTGCCTGTGTGTCTTCAGACTCCTGTACCTCATCCCTGGTGGTAATTTCACACTGAATTGCTAAAAAGTAGGTATTAGTGGGTACCATTCAAAATCTGAATCAGAATCGGGTTTACTATCACTGCCATTTTGTGAATTTGTTTTGTGACAGCTGTACAGAACAATTCATATAATGTCACTGTAAATTACAATAATAAGAGAATGAATAAATAATGCAAACGAGAATTGGTGAGGTAGTGTTCATGGACCATTCGGAAAGCTGATGGCAGAAGGGAAGAAGCTGTTCCTAAAATGTTGAGTGTTAGTTTTCAAGCTCCTTTACCTCCTCCTCATCAGTACCAATGAGAAGAGGGCCTGTTCCAGATGGTGAGGGGCTTTAATGATGCATACCGCCTTCTTGATACCATTTATAGATGGCCTTCATACTGGGGGGAGGTTGTACCTGTGATGGAGCTGGCAAGTGTCTTTCTTTAAAAACGCAAGCACGAGGAATTCTGCAGACGTTGGAAATTCAAGCAACACTCATCAAAGTTGCTGGTGAACACAGCGGGCCAGGCAGTATCTCTAGGAAGAGGTACAGTCGACGTTTCGGGCTGAGACCCTGTACCTCTTCCTAGAGATGCTGCCTGGCCTGCTGCGTTCACCAGCAACTTTGATAGGTGTCTTTCTTTGCCTCCTTTGTGACACTCTCTCAGTAATGACATGAGAAGAATCGGAGAACAGGATGTTAACTTCAAGATTCAATAGAAGATTGTTTAATGTTATTTCCAGTACAGAAGGAGAACAAAATAATTCCTGCTATGGATCTGATGCAGCACAAAAACACAATAAGATAAAGAACAAAATAATAAGTTTAAAAACATAATCTTGTTTATATTTATGGATTGATTGTTGTCCATAAAGTGACGCTACGCACAGGAGTATCTGCTGTACATAAGGTGACTGACAGGAAATGATAAAGTGTGGTGGCTGGGGCTGTGGAGAGGTGGAGGTGTTGATCAGCCTTACTGCTGGGGGTAAGTAATTGTTTTTGCATCTGGTGGTCCTGGCATGGATGTTACATAGCCTCCTCCCTGGTGGGTGTGGGACAAATAGCTCACAAGCAGGCTGAGTGGGATTCTTCCTGATGTTGCTGGCCCTTTTCCTAGCATCTTTCTGTATAGACGTCCTTGATGGCGGGTAGGCTGGTGCCGATGATGTGTTGGGCAGCTTTGTATACCACCCTGTCTACTGCAGAATTTGCCGTTATCTATTCCACACTATTGCACAAAGTCAGCCTTAGCCCCAAGGTGTGCAGTGAGACATGGCCTCTCATAAGGATTCATCTGCCTAAAGTTCTGTCAGATAATCTAGCTGGCAGTTAATTCACTGTAATCATGCACATTTCTTGAAGGGTTTGATGTGTGTAAACAAACCAATGAAGGGAAACTGATAGCAGTCAGATTTCATTACTTTCACCACTGCAAGCTGCAAGAAAATTAAAATATACAAGTTAATTCAAATTTAAATTTACTCCACAATGTCCTTGATATGCCTAGTCTTGTGTGGTAAAATCAAATCGTAAACTAACTTCTTTTAGCATACACAACAGGCTTAACACATGCAAATTCAGTGCAGGGATGAGATCCCACAAAGGGAAACTGACAGGGAGATGCAGGGAACGTACCTCTCTACGTTGGGCTATTGAAGACTGGGATGAAGGCTCTAAAAATTAGAGTCAAGCTTTGCAAGATCGGAGTCCAAGAACATGGCAGCACCACCGGGAAGGGGATTTGAAAGAGGTGATTGTTTCACGAGTCTCGTAACAATGAGGAAAAAACTGTTCTTGATCTGGGCATCTGGGCTTTTAAGCTCCTGTTTCTTCTCCCAGAAGGTGATACGTGCTTTTTGTATCTTCATCAAAAAGAGGGAGAGGGAGGAAAAGAGAGACTGTCTGGAATGTGTGGGCTTTTTGATAACGCCGGCTGATTTACTGAGGTAGAGAGAGGTATAAACGTGATGTAAAAAAGGTTCAAAGGTTCATTAATTATTGAAGTATACAACTCTGAAATTATTCTCCTCCAGATAGCCACAAAACCAAGAAAGAAAAGAATGGCAGCACAGTCATCAAACCTCAATTCCCTCCTGCCCGCACAAAAAAAATGAACAAAAACAAAACAGGCACATCGACCCCCACATCCTCTCCCCTGCGCACAAGAAAATGAGAAAGATTAGGTAAAAAACAAAATACACAAAAAATCCATAACACTGAACAGCTATCAACCATTTACACTTATCCAACATTAATCCATATTTGATCTTATTTTCCCCATATTCTAATCAACTCTTCCCTGATTTTATTGCTCACCTGTGCACTAGGGGAAATTTACGACCTATGAGTGGAAAATCCTACTAAAAGTAATGGAAGCAGCCCAGTCCATCACAGCTAAAGCCCTCTCCACCATTGAGCACATCTGCAAGAAGCACTGCTAAAAGAAAGCAACATCCATCATCAAGGACTCCCACCATCAATGCTCTCCTCTTGCTGCTACCATTAGAGAAGAGGTACATAACCACACCACCATGTTCAGGAACAGTTATAACCCTTCAGCCATCAGATTCCTGAACAGTGTGGATAGCTTTACTCACCTCAACACTAAACTGATTGCACAAGCTATGGACTCACTTTCAAGGACTCTACAAGTCCATAAGACATAGGAGTAAAATTAGGCCATTCAGCCCATCAAGTCTGCTCCACCATTCTATCATTCTATATTATCCCCCCTCAACCCCAACTCATATTTTCAGTACTTTTTCTTACTAATCGATTTATTAATATTATTTGTTTCTTTTTATATTTGCAGAGTTTTTCTTCTCTTGTATATTGATTATTTGTCAGTCTTCTGTGCAGTTTCTCATCAATTATATTGTATTTCTTTGTTCTAGTGTGAATGCCTGTGAGAAAATAAATCACAAGGTAGCATATGTTGACAAATATAGTACATAATTTGATAATAAATTTAACTTCTGAAAGTTTGGACTTTTTGAATCTGTCTGTCTTTGTAATGTGGGAGGAAACCAGAGCACCAGGAAATGCAAACTCCATGCACACAGCATCCGTGGTCCGGACTCAGCTGTGGTCTCTGGTGCCGAGAGTTAGCAGATCTACCAACTGCGGAATCTGTGGCATCCGCTGTGGAGGCAATTCACTGGGTATGTTTAAAGCGGAGGTAGTAAGATTAAATATCACTGGCATATGACATTGCAATACATAATACTAATAATAATTCCATAAATTGAAGTGAGAAATATAATTACAGCATTAAATTAAGCAAATAGAGCAAAAAGAGCGCAAAAAAGAAGAGTTCATTGTCCATACAGAAATCTGATGACGGAGGAGAAGAAGCTGTTCTTGAAATATTGAGTGTGTGTCTTCAGGCTTCTGTACCTCCTCGTTGATGGTAGCAATGAGAAGAGGGCACGTCTTGAGTGATGGGGGTCCTTAATGATGGATTCTGCCTTTTTTGAGGCATCGCCTCCTGGAGGTGTCCTTGATGCTGGGGCGGCCAGTGCTTATGATAGAGCTGACTGTGTTTACGACTTTCTACAGTTTTCTCTGATCCTGTGCGGTAGCCTCTCTATACCAGACAGTGACGCAACCAGTGAGAATTCTTTCTGTCATCTTACGTATTTCCTGTGCGGCCTTAAATTTTGTAGTTTTTTTTAAATTTTATTCTGTTTTGCTTTTTATAATCATTTTATGTTAATAATCCTATTTTTTTTGTTGCTGTGTCTATTCATGAGTTTGAGGTTTATTGTGGTTTTTTTTAATATATACTTTCCGGCTTTTGTTCTGTTCTGTGTGTATTTTAATTGAGCTAACTTTTTTTTACTTATTTTTTACTGTTTTACAATTAGCTGATCCTTTTCATATTTATACCTTTTTTTTAGGGAGCGTATACCGGAAGTCATGGGGGTAGTTTTAGCGCTTGCTTCTTTCTGGCGGGTCTGCTTTAGATTTCGCCTTGGGGTCCTGGGGTGGGGGGGGGTGGGAGGGGCTTCACGTTTTAGTTTGTTTCTCTTTGGGCTATATACATTATTGAAGTATTGGTTACGTCCTTTTCCCCGGTATCTTTTGTATGTTCTGTTTCCTCTCCGGGTCTGTGGGTCGCGCCTATTGTCAATCCTCCTTGTTATGGGTTGACTTTAGGATTTATGGAGTCTATTATTAATTTTGTCTCCTGGAATACTAATGGTCTTAATCATCCTATTAAAAGGAAAAAAGTTTTTAAAGTGTTCCGGAGACTTAAAGCACAAATTTTATTTTTACAAGAGACCCATGTACGGAGGGGGGACAGACTACGTTTTTTCAAATTTTGGAAGGGACAACAATTTCATTCGAACTCCAATGCTAAGATTCGAGGCGTCTCTATCTTTATAGACTCCTCAGTTACTTTTATACAACAGGATATTATCTCTGATCCGAATGGTAGATTTTTATTGGTTAGTGGTTTATTATTTAATAAAAAAGTAGTTTTGGTTAATGTTTATGCTCCTAATATGGATTGTCCGGAATTTTATAAATCATTGTTTGATCAGTTTCCGAATTTGAACGAGTTTTCATTGATTTGGGGCGGAGATCTTAATACCTGTTTATCTCCAGCTTTGGACCGTTCGGCTCCTTTACGGACTTTACCTAATAAATCTGCAAATTTGATTAATTTTTTCCTTTCTGATTCTGGGTCGACGGACATTTGGCGTTTTCTGCATCCTCAGGAAAAAGATTTTTCCTTCTTTTCACATGTTCATCATTCCTATTCAAGAATTGATTATTTTTTCATTGATTCTCGTCTCATTTCTTCAGTGATTAAATGTGATTATGATTCTATAACCATTTCGGATCATGCTCCACTTAAGCTTTCTATTAAAATTATGGCCAATATACCAAACAATAGACAATGGCGTTTTAATTCGCTGTTGCTTCAGGACTCGGACTTTGTTAATTTTATGAATGAACAGATTGAGCTTTTTTTTACAATTAACCATACAGAAGATATTTCGGTTAACACTCTTTGGGACACTTTTAAAGCCTATATTCGGGGTCAGATTATTTCGTATTCCGTTGCTTTGAGGAAGAAACAGAAGCAGGAGGAGATGGTAATTGTGGACAAGATTAAAGAAATTGATAAGAAATATGTTATGGCTCCTTCTGAGGAGCTATACAAACAAAGAACTGAACTTCAAATGGAACACAGTTTACTACTCTCGTCCTCGATTGTAAACCAATTAAAGAAAACAAGAAGTGATTTTTATGTTCACAGTGATAAAATTGGCAAGCTGCTGGCTAATCAATTGAAATCTAATTATGTTAAATCTCAAATCAATCAGATTTATAACCAAAATGATCGATTGATATTGGATCATGTGGGGATTAATCAAACCTTTTGTGATTTTTATTCTTCTTTATACCAATCAGAGTCTCCTCGAGATTCTAAATATATGAATGATTTTTTAGATAAGTTAGACTTCCCTCTGATTTCACAGGATATGTCTTCTTTATTAGATACTTCCATTACAATGGATGAGATTAAGAATGTTATTTTTTCTATGAATCTGGGGAAAGCTCCTGGCCCTGATGGGTTTACCGTTGAATTTTATAAATGTTTTGCTTCTTTATTGATTCCTTGGCTCTATAAGGTTTTTGAGGCTTCTTTGAAACTTGGTAAACTTCCGGAATCTTTTAATAGAGCATCAATTTCTTTAATACTAAAGAAGGATAAAGACCCTGCTCAATGTGCATCTTATAGACCAATATCTTTATTAAATGTTGATTCTAAAGTTTTTTCTAAGTTATTAGCAAATAGACTAGAAAAAGTACTTCCTTCTATTATTTCGGAAGACCAAACGGGTTTTATTAAAGGTCGTTACTCTTTTTATAATATTCGTACATTGTTAAATATCGTTTATACTCCCTCACAAAATGTTCCTGAGTGTGTTATTTCTTTAGATGCCGAGAAAGCTTTTGATAGAGTAGAATGGCCTTATTTATTTAAGGTGCTTGAAATGTTTAATTTTAGCTTGAAATTTATATCCTGGATTAAACTGTTATATTATTCCCCTGTAGCCTCGGTTCGTACTAACTCCTTAAACTCACCTTTTTTTCCTCTCTTTCGTGGTACTCGACAAGGCTGTCCTCTTAGTCCCCTATTATTTGATATTGCATTAGAACCTCTTGCAATTGCTATTCGAGAATCTTTAAATATTACTGGGATAACTCGGGGATTAAAGTCCCATAAATTATCACTCTATGCTGATGATTTACTTTTATATATTTCTAATCCTGAGAGATCCATTCCTGCTGTTTTAGAGTTATTAGCACAATTTGGTCTTTTCTCAGGTTATAAATTAAATCTTAGTAAGAGTGAACTTTTTCCGATTAATAAACATCTTCCCTTATATTATAAATTTCCATTTAAATTGATTAATAATTACTTTTCATATCTTGGGATTAAAATTACTTGTAAACATAAAGATTTATTTAAGACTAACTTTTTACCATTAATAGACCATATTACTCAACTTTCATCTAAATGGTTTCCCTTATATTTAACTTTGATTGGTCGTATTAATGCAGTTAAGATGTTTTTTTTGCCAAAATTTTTATATGTGTTTCAGGCATTACCAATTTTCGTTCCTAAATCTTTTTTTGATAAAGTTGACTCTAAAATTTCTTCATTTATTTGGCAGAACAAGAATCCGAGACTGGGTAAAATACATTTACAGAAAGCTAAGAGAGATGGAGGTTTAGCATTACCTAACTTTAGATTTTATTATTGGGCTATTAATATTCGACATATGAAATTTTGGTTACTTGATCGGGACATACTATTTATTCCTAAATGGGTAGCATTGGAATTACAATCTGTTCAGGGTTATACACTTGGTTCTATTTTAGGTTCCTCTCTTCCTTTTGATTCGAAACGTCTTAAGCAGGTCTCTAACCCGATAGTTAAATATGCTTTGCGCATTTGGTTTCAATTCAGAAAATTTTTTGATCTTAATCAATTCGGGTTAGCGATTCCTATTTTAGGTAACATATTTTTTCCTCCCTCTTTTACGGATCGCGCTTTTCAAACTTGGAAGACTAAGGGTATTTTACGGTTTTTGGATTTATTTTTAGATGGTTCCCTTATGTCTTTTGAACAATTATCTAACAAATATAACTTATCAAGAATACATTTTTTTAGATATTTACAAGTTAGAAATTTCCTAAGTACTATACTTACTTCCTTTCCAATGCTTCCTCCTATATATATTTTAGATTCGATAATTAACCTTAATCCATGTCAGAAAGGTGCATCGGCTATGATTTATAATATTATTATGAAACTTAGGAAAGCTCCATTTGATAAGATTAGGGTAGATTGGGAACAGGAATTGGGGCTTACCATTTCTGTGGATGATTGGGGGCAGATTTTACAATTAGTTAATACTTCCTCTATTTGTGCTAAACATTCCCTAATTCAATTTAAAGTGGTTCATAGAGCACATATGTCCAAAGATAAGTTAGCGCGTTTTTACTCGCATATTAATCCTTTCTGTGATAGATGTTCGGGGCAGATAGCCTCTTTAACTCATATGTTTTGGTCTTGCCCTACTTTGGAAACTTTTTGGAGAGATATTTTCAATATTATTTCTAAGGTATTAAATATAGATATCTCTCCTCACCCTATTACTGCTATCTTTGGACTACCTAAAATTTCTAGTAATCTTTCCCCTTCAGCCCGTAGAATGATTGCATTTCTTACTTTAATGGCGAAAAGATGTATTTTACAACATTGGAAAGAGCTTAATGCTCCAACTACCTTTTTTTGGTTTTCTCAGACGATTTTATGTTTGAATCTGGAGAAAATTAGAAGTAACCTTTATGATTCTTCATTTAAATTTGAACAGATTTGGGGACCTTTTATTCGATATTTTCATTTAATGTAATATTTACCCTTCTTGTTTTCTCTTCACTGTTTTAATGGAGGTCGGGATTGAGGACGTGATTTTAAGTTTAACTCTGTTTGGTTTCAAGTTAGCCCATTGCTTTGCTTTGCTTTTAGTTAGTTGCACGGTGGGTTTTTTTTTGGGGTTTTTTTTTTCTTTTTTTCCATTGATATATATAAAATCTAGTATACTATTATGTTATCTTGGTTTCTTATGCTTAAATTACATTGTTTGTAGTATTTTCTTTTTGGTATTGTTATCTTTTGGAATTTTATTATACTTTAACATTGTATTAATGTTTATATGGCTTACCTTTTTTGTATACTTACTCAATAAAAAGATTTAAAAAGAAAGAAAGAGAATTCTTTCTACGGTACGCCTATAGAAATTTGCAAGAGTCTTTGGTGCCATGACAAGTCTCCTAAAACTCCTAATGAAACATAGCCACTTGGTAATTGCTTCAATATGTTGGGCCCAGGATAGAATTTCAGAGATGCTGACACACAGGAACTTGAAACTGCTCACCCTTTCCACTGCTGAGCCCTCGCTTCAGGACTAGTGCGTGTTCCCTCAACTTCCACTGCTTGAAGTCCACCATCAGTTCTTTAGTCTTAATGACGTTGAGTGCAAGATTTGTGTTGTGAGACTAATTAACCAGCTGAACTATCTCATTGGTAGATTAGTAAGGGTATGAAAGGTTATGGGAGAAGGCAGGAGAATGGGGTTGAGATAGACAATAAATCAGCCACGGTGGAATAGCAGTCAAACATGATGGACTGAGTGGCCTAATTCTGCTCCTGTGTCTTCTGGTCTTCTGGTCAGTGCTACAGTGCTATTCTGTCTCCAGTTCAAGCACTATTATCTGAATTTGAGTTCTGCAGTATGCACGGAGGGGTTTGAACTTCTTTGTGAATATCCAGATGTCATGATTATTAGCCCAGCCATGTATCCTCTGCATAAGCATACACTCAGTGGCCATCTTATTAAGTACCTCCTGTATCTAATACAGTGCTCACTAAGTACGGGCATGTTTGTGGTCTTCTGTTGCTGTAGCCCATCCACTTCAGAGCTTGATGTGTTGTGTATTTAGAGATGTTCTGCACACCACTGTTGTAATGTGTGGTTATTTGAGTTACTGTTGCCTTCCTTTCAGCTTAAACCAGTCTGGCCATTCTCCTCTAAACTCTCATTAACAAGGCATTTTTGCCATCAGAACTGCCACTTGTTGAATGTTCTCTGTTTCTCTCAACATGCTCAGGAGACTCAGGAGACTGTTGTGCATGAAAATTCCAGGATTTCTGCGATATTTAAACTACCTTGTCTGACACCAACAATCATTCCACAGTCACATAGATTACACTTCTTCCCCATTCTGATGTTTGGTCTGAACAACAACTGAACCTCCTGGTCATGTCTGCATGCTTTTATGCATTGAGTTGCTGACACACAATTGGCTAATTAGATATTTGCATTAATGAGCAGGTGTACAGGTGTACCTAATAAATTGGCCACTGATTGTGCCTCTGAAGTGAATAATGTTTGCTGGTTTGAGACAATACAGCACAAATTAGAACATCCAGTCTATAACAACAGAGCCAACACGCATATAGACTACAATTTCTACCTTGCAAATAAATTATCACCTCTTTTGATGCATATACGCTATGTCCAAACATTGTGAAGATATTACAATATAGGGTTCATAAAAACATGAAGTGCTGAAATACTCATCAGGTTAGGCGACATCTGTGAAGGGAGAAACTGACATAACCCTTCAGGTTGAAGACACTTCATCATAGGGTGGCAGAGTGAGCACAATCACTTTACAATGCCAGCAATCACCAATTGGGGTTCAATTCCTGCTGCTGATCAGGGTTCAAATCTCACCACTGTCTGTAAGGAGTTTGACCGTTCTCCCTGTGACCACATAGATTTTCTCCAAGTGTAATGGTTTCCTCCCACACTCCAAAGACATATGGGTTAGAGTCAGTGAGTTGAGGGTACGCTATGTTGGCGTTGGAAGCGTGGTGACACTTGTGGGCTATGCTGTGCGATGGTCACTGAGTTGACTTGCCACAAATGACACATTTCACATCTACATGCTCTGATGTGCATGTGGCGAATAAATCTGATCATTTATAAATCTAATCTTTGTAAAGCTTTTGGCAACTGTGGCTGCTTCTCAAACAGAGTTTTGAGAGATGGAGTCCCACTTCTATTACCAAAACCCCACAAGGATTGAGGGACATTTTGCAACTTAAGAGCACTCCCTCCTCCATAAAGCATGCTCCATGCATTCTTCAACTGGAGAGTCAAAAATTAAATCCTCTTGTTGATTGCGAACATCATCATCAAATGAATATCAACATGTGCTAAGGTTGGAGGATCTGGAGTGAAGCTTTCAAAAAGTTCATCTGCTTTGTCTAATGTGAATTCCATCTACTGATACGAAGCATTCTGATGGTTTGACAGCTGTAGGAAGTTATTTGAATATACTGGATACATTTACACTTGGGAGACTAATTTATAACTAACTATAGTAATATTTCAATGAAAATTATCGGTGGTGCTGCACTCTGGCCATATTTCAAAGTTATTAAAAACGAACTCAGAAAATTCTTATTAACATATGCCATCCTTTGGAATAAATTAAAATATTCCTTGAGTATAATGCACAGCTTTGGCAATGAAGAATTCATCACATGAATAGAGCAATCAGACATGTACTTAAGTTTGCTCATACTCATGAAAATCAACTTCTGTGACTTCAGACTTTGTCAGCACCAGGTGCTTCTTGTTTTCATAATGGCAACCTATCCCATGGTCCTTTGGTCTCTAGGACACTACAGAGTTCACCTTCTCTCTCTTTGGCATTGCCCATTATGGATTTCCTCTTACCCCTTCTCACATGTCTATCACATCCCTCTGGTGCCTCTCCTCCTTCTCCTTCTCCCAAGGTCCATTCTCCTCTCCTATCAGCTTCCTTCTTCTTCAGCCCTTTACTGCTTCCACCTATCATCTCCCAGCTTCTTATTTCATCCCCATCCACCACCCATCCTCCTTCTCCCTCACCTGGCTCCCTCAATTAGCTTGTACTCCTTCCTATTTTGCCTCCCACCACCGCCCCCCCCCCAGTTTGTTTCCAGTCCTGATGAAGGGTCTCAGCCTGAAACATCGACTCTCTGTTTATTTTCATAAATGCTGCCTGACCTGCTGAGTTCCTCCAGCATTTTGTGTGTGTTGCTCTGGATTTCCAGCATTTACAGAATCGCTCATGTCCAGAGTCATAATTAGGTTTATTATCAGGTTTTATGGCTTAAATATCATGAAATTTGTTGATTTATGCCAGCAATATAGTGCAAAGACATAAAACTATTGCAAATTACCAAGAAAAGTAAACAGTGAAAATGAAAGGAATAATGTGGTGGTGAAATCTGATGGCAGAGGGGAAGAAGCTGTTTCTGAATTATTGAGTGTGGGTCTTCAGGCTCCTGTACTTCTTCCCAAATGGTAGTAATGAAAAGAGGGCATGTTCTACATGGCAAGGGTCCTCAGTGAGAAACTTCCTGAGAAACCAGTGCTCGAAATGTCGTCAATGGTGCAGAGGGATGTGCTCTTGGTAGAGCTGGCTGAGTCTATCCAATGTATAACTTGAAAGGTAACAACAATAACATTTATCGAGCACTTTTCATACAGATGATACAGTTCAAAATACTTAACAATGGGATAAGGTGCAAGCATGAAATAAAATAAAAAATAAAAATAAACATGAAAAGAAAAGCTTAAACATGAGCAATTCTGCAGATGCTGGAAATCCTGAACAACCAACACAAGATGCTGGAGGAACTCAGCAGGTCAGGCAGCATCTATGGAAACAAGCAGACTTTTGATGTTTCGAGTCAAGACCATTCTTCAGGACTGAGAAGGAGGGGGGAGGGAAAAGCCAGAAAAAAAAGGTAGCGGGAGGAGAAAGAAGCTAGCTGGAAGGTGAAGTCAGATGGGTGGGAAAGGTCGAGAGCTGGAAAGGAAGGAATAGGAGAGGAGAGTAGAACACAGAAGAAAGGGAAAGAGGTGGGGACCCAGGGAGAGTGATAGGTGAGTGAGAGGAGGTAAAGGTTAGAGTGGGGAATGGAGGAAGCGAGGGAGGATGGGGGAAATAAAAGACAAAAAGATGTTGGTTAAAAGCAAATTTAAATACATAGTTTTTGAGCTGGCTTTTAAAAGTGTCATCTGAGACTGCATCCCCTACAGTTTTAGGTATTGAATTCCACAGTTTAGTAGTGAAAGTCAAAAGGTTGACTTGCCAATTATATTTTGAGGGAGATCATTAGTAGACGAGGATCTGAGAGCTCAAGCAGGGTTATTAAATGAAAATGATTCTGGTGATGTACTCTGGTCCCAGACCATTGAGAGCTTTAAAAACAAGTAAGCAAACTCTAAAATCAACTCTAAAAGATACAGGAAACCATTGCAGGCTAGGTTGGGAGTGATATATTCTTTCCTCCTTGTTTTAGTTAAAATCTAGCAGAGGCATTCAAAATGAGTTGAAATATGTCAATAGAATGCTTTGTAAGGCCAGTAAAAAGTGCATTGCAGTAATTTAGTCCAGCGGTCCCCAACTACCGGGCTGCGGACCTGTAGTGGACCACAAAGCATGTGCTACCGGGCCATGAGGAAACGATATGAGTCAGCTGCATCTTTCCTCATTCCCTGTCACGCACTGTTGAACTTGAACACAGGGTTGCCAACTGTCCCGTATTTGCCGGGACATCCTGTATATTGGGCTAACTTGGTATGTCCCATATGGGACCGCCTTTGTCCCATATTTCCTCCACTAAGGTAGAGCGTTCCTATGAAACCTTTCATGCCGAAATGGCGTGAAGCGAAGAAGCAATTACCATTAATTTCTATAGGAAAAATTTTTGAGCGTTCCCAGACTCAAAAACTAACCTACCAAATCATACCAGATAACACATAAAACCTAAAATAGCACTAACATATAGTAAAAGCAGGAATGATATGATAAATACATAGCCTAGATAAAATAGAAATAATGTGTGTACAGTGCAGTCGGGAAGATTAAGCCAAAACCGATTTATGGAAAAAAAATCAGCACGTACGTGCATGCACACGTCACGCATGCGCACACAGGTGCCCGCGCAAGGCTTCATGGTCATGGTAGTCTCTCTCGAGGTAAACCCAAGTATCCTGTATTTGACTGCTACTTTTGTCCCTTATTTGGGAGTGAGGAAGTTGGCAACCCTAACTGTAAAAGACATGTTGAGGTGAGTTTAACCCTACTTGAACACCCTCCCCCGGTCGGCCGGTCCACAAGAATATTGTCAATATTAAACCGGTCCGCAATGCAAAAAGGTTGGGGACCCCGATATAGTCTATTTGATATAAAGGCTTGATTTAGCTTTTCAACTTCATTATGTGACACTAGGTGATCGAAAACTTGCCCAGTTAGGTGGCAAGTTGGTGAGTCCAAGTCCTTCAATGCAGTCATAGTTGCCCTCAACTCCATTCTTCCGTGCTTGACCTCTGTGTATTGACTCTTTCGTGGTTCAAATGTCTGTTAAACACCACCCTGAATACATGGAATGACTCTGTCAAGAGTAGATAATTCCACACACTCACAGAGATTACATCCCATCTCCGTCTCCGAATTGAAACTAAGGGATTAGGCTCCAATGAAATCCTGGGGAAGATAGGTAAATGGGGCTTGGTATGAGATAGGACACAGACAGATCCGTGCAGGAGCTCAGTTTTATGAGCTACGGATTAAATTGATGGACTAAATGATAAATGATGCAAACCTAGAAAGAGTACAAAAACAATCAGGGATGTTTTTGAGACCAGGGGCTTGAGTGAGAAGGAGCAATAGAAAACCTGGGGCGTGGAACATTACAATAGCGTAGCCATTAGCGTAATGCTTTATATCAAAGGAGATCAGAAGTTTGTGGTCCAATTCCTACTGCTGATGATGAGAACGTTTTGCATTCTCCCTGTGATAGCACGTATTTTCTCTGGGTGCTCTGATTCACAAATAACCACATGTTACAACCGTGGTGTGCAGAAGAGCATCTCTGAATGCACAATATGTCAAACCTTGAAGTGGATGGGCTACAACAGCAGAAGACCATGAACATACACTCAGTGGCCACTTTAGTAGGTACAGGAGGTAGCTAATACAGCAGCCAGTGAGTGTGTAATACAGAGCTATGGGTTCAAATCTCACCATGGAAATGATGGCACTTAACTTCAGTTAATACTCTGCAAATTTTAAAGAAAAAAAAGGCAGTAGCAATGCTCACAACTAAACTGCTGAAACACTGATGTAACTTTGATTTAAGAATATTAACAATGCCTAGGAAATAAAAAACAAAAATTAAATCAAACTTGAATCTTAAAGAAACTGCTAATAAAACCCATGAGACAAATAGATGATTGCATAACATTATTTGGCTCTCTGTGGCCCTTCAGGGAAGATAATCTGCCACTCTTACACAGTCTGGTCCAAGCCTGTTTCCAGATCCTACAATGCAATTGACATTTAACATCTTGGTCAGTTCATGGACAAGTAGTGATGGACAATATCTTCCAGCACTGTTAATGACACCCACATCCTGAAATTATTCCCAATCAACTTGTTAATATCCAGTAATAATGCTGCAACCAGATAAGGCCAAGATAGAGAGGGTGTGGAGAGGATGTTCCCCACAGTGGGAGAGTCCAGGACTCAGACCATAAGACATAGGTGTCGAATTAGGCTGTTTCGCCAGTCCATCATGACTGATTTATTATCTCTCTCAACCTCATTCTTCTGCCTTCTCCCAATAACCTTTGATGCCCTGATTAATCAAGAACCTATCAACCTCCCCCTTAAATATACCCAATGACTTGAGCTGCACAGCTGTCTGTGGCAATAAATTCCAC
Source organism: Mobula hypostoma (assembly GCF_963921235.1). Classification (NCBI taxonomy): domain Eukaryota; kingdom Metazoa; phylum Chordata; class Chondrichthyes; order Myliobatiformes; family Myliobatidae; genus Mobula; species Mobula hypostoma. The sequence goes on from NC_086108.1 coordinate 105,623,921, forward strand.
AGGTTCACCACCCTCTGGCTGAAGATATTTTCCTCATCTTTGTTCCAAATGGAAGTCTCTCTATTCTGAGATTCTGTCCTCTGGTCCTAGACACCCCACTATATCAAACATCCTCTTTACATCCACTCTGTCTTGGCAGGCCTTTAATATTTGATAGGTTTTAATGAAATCGCTCTTCATTCTTCTAAACTCCAGCAGGTGAAGGCCCAGAACTATCAAAAGCTCTTTGTATATGAACTCTTTCATTTCTGGGATTATTCTTGTGAACCTCCTGGACCGTCTCCAGTGCAAGCACATCTTTTCTTAGATAAGGAGCTCAAAACTGCTCACAATACACCAAGTGCAGTCTGACCAATGCCTTATAAAGCCTCAGCATTAGATCCTTGCTTTTGTATTTTAGTCCTCTCAAAATAAATGATCACATTGCATTTGCCATCTTTACTACCAACTCAATCTGCAAGTTAACCTTTAGAGGATACTGCATGAGGAATCCGAAGCCCCTTTAAAGCCCTAATTTTTGAATTTTATCCCTGTTTAAAAAATAGTCAACTCCGTTATTCCTTCCACTAATGCCCATGACCATACACTTCCCTACATTATATTCCACTTGCCTCTTGTTTGCCCAATGTCCCAATCTGTCTAAGTCCTGTGGAATCCCTGCCTCCTTCAATACTGCTTGCTTCTTCACCTATCTTCATATCCTGTAGACCTGGACATAAAGCCATTAAATCCTACATCCAAATCATTGACATTTAACGTGGAAGAAGTAGGTCCAATACCAACCCCAATGTCACACTATTAGCCACTGGCACTCCAGAAAAGGACTCCTTAATCCCACTCTTTGCCTCCTGCTAGTCAGCCAATCTTCCCTCCATGCTAGTATATTTCCTGTAATACCATGAGCTCTTGTTAAGCAGCCTTATGTGTGGCACCTTGTCAAAGGCCTTCTGAAAATCCAAGTAAACAACATCCACTGACATTCCTTAGTCTATCCTACCCGTAATTTCCTCAAAGAATTCCAAAAGATTTGTTAGGCAAGATTTTCCATCGCGGAAACCATGCTAACTTTGCTTATTTAATCATATGCTTCCAAGTACCCCAAAACAACATCCTTAACATTGACTCCAACATCTTTCCAACCACTGAAGTCAGGTAACTGGCATATAGCTTCCATTCTTCTGCCTCCCTCCTTTCTTAAAGAGTAGAGTAACATTTGCAAACTTCCAGTCCTCCAGAACCATCCCAGAATCTAGTAATTCATGAAAGATCATTACTAATGCCTCTACAATCACTTCAGCTGTCTTTTTCAGAACCCTGGAACGTAGTTGATCTGCTCCTTTCATCTTTCCAAGCTCTTTCTCCTCAGTAACAGCAACAACACTCACTTCTGCCACATTTCTAGCATACTGCTAGTGACTGCTACTGTGAACACTAATGCAAAATATTTATTCAGTTTGTCCACCATATTTTTGTCCCACATTATCATCTTTCCAGTGGTCCAATATCCACTCTCGTCTCTCTTTTACACCTTTTGTATCTGAAAAAGCAACATCGGTATCATTGGCTGGCTCACTTTGTTGCCTTCTAATTGGTTTTTAAGAGATGTGCACTAATTTTTGCTATATTATATGCTCTCTGTTTTGCTTTTATGTTGTCTTTGACTTCCCTTGTCATCCACGGTTGCCTCATCCACTCCTTAGAATACTTCTTCACCTTTAGGATGTATGTATCATGTGCCTTCCCATTTGCCTGCAGATGCTCCAACCATTGCTGAACGGCAGCCATCCCTGATAAAGTTCCCTTCCAATCAAATTTTGCCAGCTCCTCTCACGTGCCTCTTTATTCCCTTTACCCCATTGTAACGCTGGGACTTCAAGATGGCGCCAGCGAACAACACAACCAGTGGCAGCATCCTGCAGACTGTTCACAAAACTATTTCTTTAACTTCTTCCTCTTCTTTCAAATACATTTCTGCTACAAAATTGCATGCAACTGGAACCTGTGATTTACATTTTGATGGTGTGTTTTTGGGCTGGTTGTGAGATTTGGTGCGTTGCTGCCTCTGAGGGAGTTTGGTGAGGTTTGGAATGGAGTGTGTGGCCTGAAGGTCTGGAAGCCTGGAGACAGGGCAGGAGCCCGTGGTCTACTCCACTGTTTTTCTATGATTGAGGCGTCAGGCAAGGTTGAAATTGACAAAGGTGAGAGAAGAGTAAAAGGTGGGTATTTGGTGTCATCTGCCTGTACTTGATGGGTCCTCCTATCCCTCTCCCTAGCTGCTGTCAGAAGAAAGTACAGGGGTCTTGGGATCCAAGTTGCAGGGATTAATTGGTGAGGTTATGGACTCATTTTGGGTGACTTTGAGGTTCATGTTGCATGTGTTTCTGGATTCTGGTTACTGTTTTCTTTTGTTGTTTTTGAGCAGTTTGATCAGGGAGATCGATGCAGATAGGGCGTTTCAGTGAAGAATGCTTTGCCCTATGGCTTGCAGAGGCTAGCAGTATGGTGCTGAACCTAACTAAACTGAATACTTCTGGACTCCTGGTATGATGTTTGTTATTCTGTGTGTTATTCATTCGCTTTTTGCTATATGCACAAATTTGTTCTATCTTTGCGCATTAGGGATTTGATGTTTCCTTGAATGGGTTCCATCTGTTTCTTTGTTTTGGGGCTACCAGTGGGAGGAAGAACCTCAGAGTTGTATACTGTGATAATAAAAGTAATTTGAATCTTTAATACTGAAATATCTGATTTTAGGTTCTCCTTCTCAAACTGCAGGTTGAATACTATCATATTATGATCATTGTTTCCTCAGGGTTCCTTTACCTTAAGCTCCATAATTAAATCTTGGTTATTACATAGCACCCAATCCAAAATTACTTTTCCTGTTGTGGGCTCAACCAGAAGTTGCGTGCTCTAAAAAACTATCTCGTAAGCATTCTACAAATTCCGTCTCTTGGGATCCATCACCAAATTGATTTTCCCAATCTACCTGCAGATTGAAATCCCCCACGACTGTCACATTACTGCCCTTTTTGCACCTTTCCCATTGCCTATGGCCCAATAGGGGTAATAGACTTAAGTAAGCATACTAATCCCATTTGCTCGTGTTAGGACTGTATACTTCAATGCCTTGCCTATTCAAATGCCTGTCCAAATGCTTTTTAAAAGTGGTCATTCTATCTGATTCCACCACTTGTATCGAATTCTAGATGTCAAGCACATTCAGTATGAAAAAGCTCCCCTCAAGCCCTCTTTTAACCTCCTTACCTGTTTCCTTTGTTTTGATTCGCCTACCATTTAGATTGAACACCCTGGCTGCCAGCAGTGTCTGGCCTCTCTATTGGATTAGCATTAACAGTACTATCTTTCTAGTAGTTTAACTTTATTTATGGTCCCTTATATGTTCGTATAATTACCTGTAAGTTTTCGCTCGATTTCAGTAATTTGTAGTATAGATGGTTCTGCACTTTGGAAGATTGTTTTTTGCCTGCAAACCTGTTTCATGGCAGCGTAGATCAAGGCTACCTTTGTTGTTTCACAGACTGTCCTTATCAGAGAGAATTCCCTCATTTAACCAGCTTCATATCCCGATTCAGATTCATTTATTTATCACATGTACATCAATGCATACAGTGAGATGTGTCATTCGCGTTAACAACCATCACAAGCTAAGGATGTGTTGAGGGCAGCCTGCAAGTGTCGCTACACATTCTGGGACCAACATGCCCACAATGCTCGGTGGAACAATACAGAACGCAACAAGCAACAAAACAACAGCAGCAAAACAAGCCCCTTTCCGCTCTCCCTCACACTCACACACAAGGATAGTCCTCCAACCCCATGCAGTCCTTCAGGCCTCCAGTCTCCAGTCTCCAGGCTTTACCTATTATTGGGCTTCAACATCCACCGGACTTTGATCAACCCTTGGGCTTCGATCTTTGGTATTGACCCCTCGACTAGCTGATGATGAGACCCTGAGTTCCACGCCTTGAACTCTGGGTTCGCTGACTCACTGGTCCTTGTGACTCCTGCAGACATTCGATCCTGAGATACCCTGATATCCACAGGTATCTTTCGCCACTTGTCGCATCACTGACCTCCAAGCAGGAAGCGGAGGCCTAAGCTCGCTTTGCTGTTTCCGAGGGTGTTCGGTGAGGTTAGGAGTGGAGAGTGTGACCTGAAAGCCTGGAGACAGGGTGCAAGCCCATGATCTGCTCCGTTGTTTCTCTCCGACTGAGTCATCGAACAAGGTTGAAGTCAACGAGGCCGAGAGCGGAGGGTGAGCGGGTGTTCAGCACCATCTACCTGTGTTTGACTGATCTACACCTCCCTCTCGCTAGCTGCTGTTAGAGGAAAGTGAGTTCCATGTTAAAAGGGTTGATCAGGGAAGTTTGCGGCTGTGGATTTGTTCTGGGAAAATTTGAAGCTCATGCTGCATTTGTTTCTGGATTCTAGTTATACTTTTTGTTTACAGTTTTTGAGCAGTTTGATTGAGATGATTGGTGATGATGAGGGTGCTTTGGTGAAGAGTGGCTCTGTGGCCTGCGGCAGGTGAGCAGTGCTGAACCGAACAGACCTGAACACTCCCAGACCCTGGTTTGATGTTTGATATTTTGTGCGCTATTCACTTGCTTTTTTGCTGTTGGCGCAATTTGCTCTTTTTTCGTGTGTTGGGTGTCTGATGTTTTTCTAGGAGTGGGTTCCATTGTGTTTCTTTGTTTCATGGTTGCCCGCAGGAAGATGAATCTCCATTGTATTCTGTACGCATACTCTGATTAATAAATGTGCTCTGAACTTTAGACGCTGAATGGCCTTCTTCACCCGCCCACGTTGCTGGCCTTCGAGCATGGAGTGGAGGCCTTTATGGCCTTACGGAGTTTGTATGTTCTTCCTGTGACTGTGTGGCTTTCCTCTACGTGCCCCGGCTTCCTGCCACATTCCAAAGACGTATGCTTAGAGTTAAGTGAGTTGTGGGCATGCTATATTGGTGCCAGAATTGTAATGTCCCTTGGAGGCTGCACCCAGCACAATCCCAGTGGATTTGATTTGAGGCAAACAATGCATTTCAATGTACATTTGACAAATAAAACTAATCTTAATCTTTACATCTTGATTTTTAATAATAGGTTTGCTTGATGTCATTAGGTATACTTAAAGTAGAGGTTAATAGGTTCTTGATTAGTAAAGTCCTCAAAGGTTACAGGGAGAAGGAGGGAGAACAGAATTGAAAAGGATAATAAATCAGGCAAGATAGAATGGTGGATCAGACTCGATGGGCTGAATGGCCAAATTCTGTTCCTATGTCTTATGGTGTATGGTTTTACATCAATGTACCGTACACCAACACACTTCAATAGGACTCCAGGCGCAGGCATTATTTTGATGGGTGGAATGCCTTAATTCGGCATTGTATTTTATGTTGTTATGGTTTGTAATTATATTTTCTTGTTACAATGCGTGAATAGGAAAAGATTTCACTGTGATCTGGAGTCAATAAAATGAGGAACTGGAATCAAGAAAAGTAATGAAAAAAGTGAGCAGGAAATGAGAGTGATAAATTATGCATTTCAGATCGTAACCCCGTAGCGAGCTGCGCAGTGAATACATCGCCTGAAAGGGCCACAGACGCAGATTCAATAGTCTCATTCAAAAAAAGGTTAAATATGTTCTTGAAATGCAGGAATTTATAGGGTTGAGAGTTATAAGCAGCCAACTAATTAGATAATTCTGTGAAGTGACAGATAGATAGAATGTATGGAACAGCCTCCTACTGTGATGTGGTTTTCCGTAATTAAGGTAGCAGGAAATAATTAGACAGTCCACGACGGACGGTCCAAACCAGGCTGCAAAAGGAGGAGAGTTAGGCATGAGGCTAGCAACCCCATCCTGTAAAAACACAGTGTTACAGGAATGTCAAGCTAAGCTCCAAAGACCTCATCCCTGGAGATGAAGGATACACCAAGAAGATGGGCTGCAGCTGGAGACAATGTGGAAGACTGGCCTAGGACAGAGGAATCTGGCAAGTTGCTGTCGGCCCCCTATAACCAGTATTGGTGATGGGGGGGGTGCAGTATGACTATAGGACCATAAGAAATAGGAGCAGAATTAGGCCATTTGCTCCATCAAGTCTGCTCCTCATGGCTGCCCCATTTCTATCTGACTGCCAATCCCCTGCCTCCTCCCCGTAACCTTTCATGCCTTACTAGTTAAGAATCTATCAACCTCTGACTTGAATATACTCAATGCCTTGGCCTCTGCAACTGCCTATGGCGGCGAATTCCACAGACTCGCCACTCCCTAAGTAAAGAAATTCCTTCTCATCTCTGTTCTAAATGGACATCCCTCTATTCTGAGGCTGGGCCTCTGGTCCTAGACTCCCCCACCATCGGAAACATCTTTTCCACATCCACTCCATCAAGACCTTTCAACATTCAATAAGTTTCAGTGAGATCCCATCACCCTCCTCCCGCCCCCCACCCGTCATTCTTCTCAATTCCAAGGTGTACAGTCCCAGAGACATTCATTCGTCCTCATATGGTAACACTTTCACTCCTGGAATGATTCTCACGAACCTCCTCTGAACCATCTGTACTCGATGAAATTTAGAAGGATGAGGGGGATCTATAGAACATAGAATAGTACAGCACAGTACAGGCTCTTCGGCCCACAATGTTGTGCCAACCCTCAAACCCTGCCTCCCATATAAGCCCCCACCTTAGATTCCTCCATATTCCTCCATATTTCTCATTGAAAGCTTTTGAATGTTGAAAGGCCTAGACAGAGTAGATGCGGAAAGGATGTTTCCCATGGTGAGAGAGTCTAGGACAAGAGGGCACAGCCTCAGGATAGAGGGGTATCCATTTAAAACAGACATGCAGAGAAATTTCTTTAGCCAGAGGGTGGTGAATTTGTGGAACTTGTAGCCGTATGCAACTGTGAAGGTCAGGTTGTTGGGTGCATTTAAGGCAGAGATTAATAGGCTCTTGATTAGCCATGGCATCAAAGGTTACGGGGAGAAGGCCAGGAACTGGGGTTGAGGAGGAGACAAAAAAGCATCAGCCATGATTGAATGGCAGAGCAGACTTGATGAGCCAGATGGCCTAATTCTGCTCCTATGTCTTATGGTCTTATGGTCTCTCCAATGTCAGCACATTTTAGATAAGGAGCCTAAAACTGCTCACAGTACTCCAAGTGAGGCCTTATGAGTACCTTATAGAGCTTCCACATTACATCCTTGTTTTTATATTCTGGTCCTCTCGATAGGATACTGTTGTGTCTGCACACCACTATATATCGATTAAGTGAAAGCACACACACAGGAAATGGCTTTAATTAGTGCATTCACATTGCAGTGAGAGTGAGAGAGAACAATATGCATGCATAGACAACAGGTCAATGCCCATGCGCAGACAACAGATCAATACGCAGTGCTTAGGGAGAGGGAGCCCTCTAAAAGAAATAGATTCATGCATTACACTTCCTTCCCTTTAGATTAATGCAAGATAAAACTGTAAATGCACAAAACATTCAATCTCTCTTTCTTAAACCCATATTCCAAATAAAGTTGCTTTCACAATAGCAGTTGATCACTAACTTCACAGTTCTAAAGGTTCTGTCTTTTGGGTGGTGTTCCACTTCTTTCGGGAGAGCGCCTCTGGACCTGTGGACTGACATCAGGTTTGGCAGGTGTCTTGTCGATGGTAACATTCTGGTCACACCTCTGGACCTGTGGAGAGGCATTGGGTTGGTAGGTGTCTTGTCTAAGACAACATTCACAGTTTCCAATGTCACTTTACTATCCATGACAGGATCATCGCTGAGAAGTAAGTCCGGTGACTATAACGTGTCTGTCTTGTTGGATGTAGTCAACTCAGGTGTGCTCTTCCTTTGTTCATCCAGTATTTGATCCACATTACATCTCCATGTCTGATCTCCAACAATCACCGTGTACATCAGCAGTCCAGTTCTTGTAGCTATCCTACCAGGTGTCCAATCGTCTTCTCGGTAATCACGCGCTCGGACTTCCTGTCCAATCTCAAAGCTCCTTGCTGATTTACTTAGCAACTGGCTGACCTGCTTATTCTGCACTTCCCTCCATAGCAACACACAAAAAAGTTGCTGGTGAACGCAGCAGGCCAGGCAGCATCTCTAGGAAGAGGTACAGGCGACGTTTTGGGCCGGGACCCTTTGTCAGGACTAACTGAAAGAAGAGCTAGTAAGAGATTTGAAAGACTCTCCATTGGTCTGGTTTCAGGAGTTCTATGCGAGATCTTAGATTCCTGTTCATGAACAGCATTGCAGGAGTTTGATTTGTCATCACATAAACAGAGTTCCAATACACAAAAAGGAAGGTGTCCACCTTGTGCTGTAGAGAAATTTCCTCCGTGTCCATTACTTTAATAGACTTCTTGAAGATTTAGATAAATCTTTCGGCTGGGTGGTGAGGAGCTGGCTTGAAATGTCTCATGCCATTTTTCTTCATGAACAGTCGGAATTCTTCTGATGTGTATTGTAGTTTGTTGTCACTCAAAATTTGTTCTGGTAAGCCATTTCTAGTGAAGAAAGTCCTCAGAATACAGTCTTTACTGAGGTGGTTGACTTCATTTGTATAACCTCTGGCCACTTGGAATGAACATCCACTGCAATCAGAAACATGGAGTCCATGACTGGCCCAGCAAAGTCAATATGTACTCTTTGCCATAGTGAAGATGGCCACTCACACTTGTGTAACAGTGCCTTTGGGGTGCATTTTGAAATTTTTGGCATCCTGAACAGCTTTTGGCCAAGTCTTTGATCTGTTTATCTATTCCCTTCTCAGACACCTTCTGATTAGCATTAAGAAGCTGCGACAGCCTCTGGTGAGTGCTAACATCTGGGCTGAAGTTGTCTGTTGATGTCACACTGAGAGCTCTGACTGATTGCCACTCCAGTTGGACTTTTCTCAACCATTCACATCTGAAAAGTGCTGACCCTCCACTTTCCAACACATAAGCTCTAACTGTTCTCATATGTTACCTTAACTTGCAGTTTGCCTTTGGGGGATACTTTTTCACCTGCTTAGGTCTTTAGCATCACTAAGGTCTTCCTTAAAGGTATCTTAAAAAACAGTCTGCAATAGTCAGCCTTTGGAGTTACAGACAAAGCTGAAGCTATATCCAGCTTCATTTTCATTTTCACACCAGAGACATCTATTGTGATCCATATTATATTCCAATCTGCTTCAGTTATACTATGCACTTCTAGGCATGACTGTTCACCTTTGTCAGACTCTACGTTGCCTGATTCTGTTTTTCATTCGGTAACTTTATGTATTTGCTTATTTTTATGTTTGAGACTTTTTACTCGGTTGTACTTTTTGTCTGCCTTGCACACTCTCGCTATGTGACCTTGTCTGTGACTCTTTCTGCAGATTTTTTTCTTTGAACCAACAGTCATTTGTATCATGAGAGGATTTGCCATATTGATAACATGTTTGTTTTTTTTGCACCATTCAGTGACATTTTGTGCATTTCACATTCTGACCTTGTCTGTGGTTGTACAGCATCTTTTGCTGCAGTTTCTAATGATATTGCAATGGTCAACACCCATTCTAAGGTTAGGTCTCTTTCGGACAGAGTGCTTTGACTATGCATGCTACATACAAGTCTGTCCCTTAATGCATCAGAAAGTCCATCTCTAAAGTCACAGTACTGGAAAAGTTTGTATAGTTCTGCAATATACTCAGAAAGGCTTTCATCTTTTGCCCAGTTCCTTTAGTAAAATCTAAATCTCTCAGCTATTACCAGCACTTTAGGACTCACGTGATTTTGTACAATTGTAACAATTTCATCAAATGTCTTACTTGCTGGCTTTTCAGAGGTTACTAAGTTGTGTAAGAGACTGTACGTTCTTGGGCCCATTAAGCTAAGAAGTGTAGGGGCTTTCTTTTGCTCCTCCTTGTTGTTCTCATTACAATACAGTTCCACCCTCTCTATATACAACACTCAGCCTTCATTAGCGCTATCAAATTCATCAGCTTTCCTGACTGAAGCCATCGCCATGTTATTTTCACTTTAAATTCAGCGCATCTTTCACTGTTACTATGCACTGTAGTCACGCGTTCCTTTGATTGCGTCTGTGACGGCTTTTTCATGCTGTCTAACTCTCCCATTCCATCCCATAACCGTCGGTGCAGTTTGTGATATTTTCTGACAGTCAGATTCGTACTCGTCATCTGTACTGACTGTGCACAACTATATCGACTAAATAAAAGCATGCACGCAGAAGATGGTTTTAACTAGAGTATTCACATTGCAGCAAGAGAGAGAGAGAACAATGTGCATGCGCAGACAACAGATCAATATGTAGTGTTGGGGGAGGGTGGTCATTGCTCCAAAAGAAATAGATTTATACATTACAGATAGTATGAACTATAGTTAACTATAGTTCTGGTTACTACAAGTCCCATCTAACTGCACTCTCTCCAGTTCCTTATTTCTAGGTGTTTTTAGGTCTATATTAAATGATAGAGGTGTTTGAAAGGCTCTTGGATAGACTCGTGAAATAGGTAGAGAAAGGGGAAGAATATGGACCATATATGCAGGCGGGGTAGGTTAGTTTAATAGTTTAATTACTTTGGCACAACATTGTGGGCTGAACTGTGCTGTACTGTTCTATGCTCTATACTCTGTATCTGTGTATGTGAAAGATGGAGATGTAAAGATAAAGACAACATTTAATATTACATTAACCATACATGTTACAGGTTTTTTAAGGTTGTTATAACCAAGGATGGTAATGGGGAGAAGTTGCCACTACCTATTAAATGCTCCCAATGGTGTGCGATTCAAATAGACTCTGGCATGGCCGACCCTGTCTGACTGAGGCCTCACTCATACGTGTCACAGGTTCCATGTTGTATAGGATAGCAACAGCATCAAACCTCCAGTCTTATCATTGAAGAACATAGGTAATACACAGATGAAGGAATAACAACCATCACAGCATAAAGAATAATGAGGAATTGAAACTTAAAAAGGATAAGCTGCTTATTCTTAATTTATGGTGCAATTGCCAAGTGATTCAGGATTGTTAAATGTCATTGTAGTGGCAAAACTAATCCAAAATCAAACTAAAAGCAATAATCACTTGCCTGGACTGTACAGACTGTTATACTTGCTTGACGTGCCCACAGCTCCAATAATTGCTCCAAAAGCCGATCCCTTTATTTGATCCTTTATTAGTAATTAACAAATATACAATTAAGCATTATTGAGTGTGATCTCAGCGGTCAGCAAAAGATATGACCTCTGCCAGTCGCAAGCCAGAAACTGGAACAAAATAAGCAAGGATGCCTAATTTATTCCCATCACTTTTACCACACCCCCACTTATGTGACGAGTTACCATAATAAATATAGTAAACGTGCAACGCGGAATACAAAGCAAAGAGGGAACAGATACAAAGCTCCTATGTATACGTTCAAGCCCCCTAATTATTATGCTATAATAATTACATTTGCATGCTACTAAGACACAGGAGACATGAAATACCAACATTTACACAACTGCCCTCTTTTGGTAAGCAGCCTATCCTGGATTGTGCTTCTCCATTGCGAAACCAGTTTGTCCCATTCGGAAAAATCTGTCTTGAATCGCTATTGCCAAAGCACATTCACCCCTATCCGCAACTCAATTCCTGCTAAAGAAACATGCTTCAGGTGAGACCATTCCTGAAGATCCCTCTGACACTGAGCGTTCTCTTTGTAGACAGGCCCCATACGTTCCTGCATACAGATTTTAGGCAGTTCACAATTGTTCTAATCATTTAAGCCAGCCACTTCCAATCTTGAAATGACATTGCTACTCACATTGTTCCTCTTGACCAACGGTGTGTAAGAGAATGCGTGTTCTTTTTCCTGTCAGGTTGAGCTGGTTCATGAGGCTCTCTGTGCAGAACATGTTGTACTTCCTTGATCTAGGAAAGCATAAGTAACCACTGTCTTGCTATTCTTCTTCGACTTCACCTGAACTGGAATGATAGGGAATTTACAGTCATGATTACCAACCCCGTAAGGACATTAGATACTGCGTTTAGGCTGGTTTAGAATCTGCACCCTTTTCATCAGCTCCAGGCTCATTTTCAGTTTCACTTTCCACAGTAGCCACAGTCATGGCAAACCTACTTTCTTTAGCTTGGGAATGAACTTGTGATCTAGTTTTGTTCACACCTTTACTTACTGCCGGCAATGTAACATTGTATCTCTTTCCAAACACTGGGTGTGCAGCAATCTTAACCTGCCGTTCAATAAAATCAACAATGTTAGTGAAAGTAACCTTACGGTTGAGGCTTGCCTGCAGTTTATACACCGCCCGTCTCCATTCTTTCCAAAGTTCATCGGGCAATTTATTCACACAATCTTCACATTAACAGGCGTGTTCAACTCATGCATGGCCTGCACGTCTTCCATGGCATTGCAACAACTTCTAAGGAAAAGACTGCAATCTTGAAGAGCTTTTACATCTTCTAATTTAATATGTGGCCAAGAGAGAGCCTTTTCCACGTAGGCCTCAGCAATTTTGTGCACATCACCAAAGTGTTCCAGCAGTAGAAGCTGTACCTTTAGGTATCCTTGCTCCAGGCTGGCTCACTGGCAGCTTTTGACAAACTGCCTAGGGTAGCCTCCAGTGAATTGTTTGAGAAATTAGAGATGGTTCCATAATCATCAGTCTTGCTTTCAATGCTGTTCTTGAAAGTCCTCATAAGTGGATGATACTGCAATAGGTCACTATTGAAGACTTGAATCTCTCTTTTAGGCAGTGATGTTACACATTGTTGTTGCATCATTAAGCTTATTTCTTTTTTGTCCTTTATGGCCTGCAGCACAGCATTTAGGCCCTTATTATCCGAAACATGGATGTCATCGTACCATAAACCAACGTTCTTAGAAGCACCTTGTACTACTGAATATGGCATAGGTTCAGTGTGCCTCCTCGGTGCAGGCTGAATGTGAACTACCCCTTGGGGTTCAAACTCATGGCTCCTCAAATATATCCACCTTGATGTCGAGTATTTTGGATTTTCTCTGTTCCATGTCGACGTAGAAACTCTGTCCAGAGAACTGGTCTGCTGGAATATGTTTAGCACCCACGGAACTCGAAGCCCTTAGCACTTTAACTCTGGCCATTTTGGCTGCAATTTCTTCTCGCAACTTAAGCTGCTCCCTCTTTCTTTGGATTTGTTCTTCCTGTTCTTCCAAAGCATGTTTCTTTTTTCTCCGAAGTTCTTCTGCCTGTTCCTCCAAAGGCTGTTTATCCCTCACTATTTGCTGTCTTGTATCTATTTTCTATGTTTCTATGTTTCTATGTATATAACTCAGTTAAATCAGCCTCCATTGTAATGCGTACTGATGTGGTATCAGACACACAAGACGTTATTCTAGAGGCTGCAGAATGTGCTGCACATACATTAGACATGCTGACTTCAACTTCATATGCAGTCACAGCCTGTTCATTGACTTCTTAAGTATTTCAATCCCCCCAGGGAACTGAACTTCAACATTGCATATAGGTTTAATTTTCTTTCTTTGTCTTAGCTTCAAGGTCACTGCTTCCAGCTGAACTCATTTTGTCTTCTAACTGCACAAACCAGACAAAACAAAGGCAGTTTCAATTTAGCATTCAAGGGTTGAACACTTTAGGCAAACAACCCTCTACAGCTTTTCAGTCCAACCCAGCTGGAATGGCATCACTTGACCATTCAAAGCTGTGATTGAAAAAACCATACACACAGCATGAATCAACAAAAGGTTATTACTTGACACAAGCTGTTGTGTTTCTAGTTTCTCGGATACATCTGAATGCTGATATTTGCTTGGTATAACTGTTGAAAACTTTTGCTAACAGAAACTTTAGTGACATAAGAAATCCAAAATCAAAACGAAAAACAAATGCTGATTACCTGTGACCATGTGGACCGCTATACTCGAGTGCTGTGCCCAGACCAATAATTGCTCCAACTGTTGAACCCTTTATTTGAGCCTTTATTAGCAATTAGCGAACATACGATTAAGAATTATTGAGCCTTATCTCAGCAGTCAGGAAAAGATTTGATCTCAGCAATCCCAAGTTAGCAGCTGCAACAAGATAAGCAAGAGCACATGACTTATTCTGTTCACTTTTACCATGCCCCACTCAAGTAATGAGTACCATAAAAAACATAGTAAGCATGCAACACGATAACAATAATAAAAAACACAATAAATATAAATACATAAGATAGCTTATAAACTTAGATTGTATGTAAATAGAATGCCTTATTTATTCCTAAATTAAATAATTGGTCTTATGAAAAAGTTGCTGTTCGGGTCCCTTTTAAATCATTCCCCACATCCTAAATCTAAGCCCCCTTGTTTATAACCCCTACTCTGGGGAAAAACAACTACACCATGGACGGTTGTTCCCAAGCCAGGCTGCAAAAGGAGGAGGGTTGGGCATGGGAATAGCAACCCCATCCTGTAAAATCCCAGAGCTGCAGAAAGGCCAACAGAAGTTTCCAAAGACCTTATCCCTGGGAGAGAAAGGATCTTCGATGAGCTACTCCTGGGAACAATTTGGAAGAGTGGCCCAGGACAGAGGACTCTGGTGAGCTGTTGTCAGCAGCCTATGCAACAATAGGGCTGATGGGCTGAAGAGAAGAAAGATGAGAGTAATAATTAGGCAAGGATTCAGCCCAGCTCACCTGTGTTTCTGTCAAAAGACCATCAGGTCCCAGATCACACAGGTTCTTGGATCTCTTCCATAACAATAGAGAAATGTCAAATAAGTATAATAAAATAACGATGGGAGAAACCTAACATAGTCCTGTCAGGAAGTTAAAAAGCAACAGCCATCAAAGTATTTCAATGAGAAAACACCCTTTTAACAAGAGGAAATTAGACAGAAAGAAAACTGTTACTAGACAATATCACTTGGCTCAAAATATATGACCAAATGACATGGGAGCAGCTGAGCAACAGACACAAAATGCTGGAGGAACTCAGCAGGCCAGGCAGCGTCTATGGAAAAGAGTACAGTTGACGTTTCAGGCCTAGACCCTTCAGCAGGCCGTGAAATGTTGACTCTACTCTTTTCCATTCATGCTGCCAGTCCTGCTGGACTCCTCCAGCGGTTTTTGTGTGCTGCTCGGATTTCCAGCATCTGCAGAACTTCTCTGGTTAGTAATTGGAGCAGAATGAGGCCACTTGGTCAGCTAGTCTGCTCCGATGCATCATGGCTAATTTATTTTCCCCCACAATCCCATTTTCTTGTCTTCTCCTCATAACCTTTGACACCCTGACTAATCAAGAACCTATCATCTCTGCTTTAAATTTATCCAATGACTTGGCCTCCACAGTTCTATGTGGCAATGAATTCCACAGATTCACCACCTTTGGCTAAAGAAATTTCCCCTCATTTCTGTTCCAAATGGACATTCTTCTATTCTGAGGCTGTTCCCTTTGGTCACAGTCTCCCCCACTATAGGAAATATCCTCTGCACATACACTCCTTCTGGGCTTTCAATATTTGATAAGTTTCAGTAAGATTCTCCCCTCAGGCCCAGAGCCATCAAATGCTCCTCATATGTTAACCCTTGTATGCTGGGATCACTCTCATGAACTCACCCAGACTCTTTCCATTGCCAAACCATCTTTTCTCAAATAAGGGGCCCAAAATTGCTCACCATTACTCCACATGTGGTCTGGCCAATGCCTTATGTAATGCCCTGGGAAAGGTTTCACTGCTAATGTAATGGTTTCTCTGTAGCAGCAGTGCTTGGGTTATGACTAGAGATAATGGGGGCTTTGGAATGTGCGGTGTCCAATGAGGGGAATGTTTTTCTTTCTTGTGTGTTCGATAACGAGGTACTTACGGTGTTTAGTTCAACGGAAGATGGAGAGAGATGATGCCAGAACAAAGACATCGTAGACTGCAGGACTGAGTAGACGTGGAATGGGGTCGGGAGTCGACGACACCCAGGGGAAATCGATGGAGAACGAACGGAAGGGAAAATTGTGAGCTCCAACATGCACATTACACTGTTTAATTAAAATGGGCCCTTTTTCTTTTTGTTTTCTTTACTAACCCTCTAGTCAAATTAATTGCATATGGTGTACTGCAACATGCACAACCCGCTGGAGAAACTCAGCCGGTCGGGCAGCATCCATGGAAACGAACAATCAACGTTTCAGGTCGAGACCCTTCGTCAGGCCTGAAGAGGGAGGGGGCAGGGGCCTTGTTTGTTATGGTGTACTGTTTGTTCTTTTGTGGTACTAATTTGTAACAGGGGAACACATCATGCAGCATCCACACAAATGAAATTTCACAAGTTTGGCGGGCCAGGGAGTGTCTTCCCCTTGACTAAGGCTACTGACCAAACCTGAGATCTGAGGGTTACACTTATAAAGCCTCAGATCTAAGCCATGGGACTTCTCTGTCAAACTTGAGAAAGGATGGTAGGTATAGAGGAGTATGTGGAAGAGAAGGCCAAAACTTAAAGATTGGACTTGTGAGTTGGTGGGGGGGAAGGGTGGGTGGTTGCAAAAGTGGAAGGTTGTTGGAGGGAGACAAGCATGGGAGATGGTTATTGAGTCATGTTACATCTGCAGTGGGGAAATAATGCAGCCCAAAGTGCGTTCCACCTTAAAACTTCCATAGATATTACCTTATGTTTGCAATAGTGGGGGAGTCTAGGACCATGGGGCACACCTTCAGAACAGAAGGCTATCTCTTTAGAACAGAGACAAGGAGAAACTTCATCAGCCAGATGATTGTGGAGGCCAAGTGGTTGGGTATATTTAAAATGGAGGTTGATAGGCTCTTGGTTAGTCAGGGTGTCAAAGGTTACAGGAGAAGGCAAGAGAATGGGATTTGAGAGGGAAAATAAATCAGCCGTGATGGAATGGCAAAGTAGAATTGAAAAGATGAATGGTCTAATTCTGCTCCTATGTCTTATGGTCTTACAGTAAACCTGATACGGATCCTGATTCTGTGGCACGGTAGGAGGTAGAGGGGGAAATATAATTCACAGAGATGAATTCATGGTCCAATGATCATGGAGAAAAACCTATCACAGTTTTATTCATTGTATTCTAGCTGGCTGCATGCCCATCTGCTATGGGGGTAGGGAGGGAGGGCGTGCTGCTACACAGGATCGAAGTAAACTGCAAAGAGCTGTGAAATTAGTCATCCCCATCATGGGCACTGGCCTTTGTACTATCCAGGACATCTTCAATGAATGATGCCTCAGAAAGGCGGCGTCCATTATTAAGGACCCCCAGCACCCAGGACATGCCTTGTTCTCATTGCTACCAGCAGGAACAGCAGGAACGAGGTACAGAAGCATGAAGGCACATGCTCAATGATACAGGAAGAGCTTCTTCCCCTCTACAGTCTGATTTCTAAATGGACACTGAACCCATGAATACTACCGCACTATTTTTTTCCTCATTTTAGATTAGATTATGAAGACACGTAGTCCTCTTTTATTGTCATTTAGTAATGCATGCATTAAGAAATGATACATTATTTCATCTGGTGTGATATCACAAAACACAAGACGGACCAAGACTGAAAAAACTGATGAAACCACATAATTATAACATATAGTTACAAACAGTGTAACGATACCATAACTTGATGAAGAAGTCCATGAGCACAGTAAAGTTCAAGGTTTCTCAAATGTCCCACATCTCATGCAGTCGGGAGAGGGAAGAAAAACTCTCCCTGCCATGCCGACCACAATCCGACTCTGAGTCATCCGAAAACTTCGAGCTCTGATCAGCTCTCCGACACCGAGTACTGAGCGCCATCTCTGTCCGAGCCATTCGCCCTCCTTCTCAGTCGCGAAAAGCAGGCAAGGCCAGGGATTTTGAGGCCTACCCTCCGAAAGATTCCCGACCACACAGTAATGACAGCAGTGAACGGGCGTTTCAGAAATTTCTCCAGATGTTCCTCTGTGCTTTCATGTCCATCCTCCATCAAATCAGAATTGTCCACGGCCCCTATTTAACAGATACATCATTTTTCACCAGAGGGCTGTGCACATGCAGGCGTGCCGCCATCTTCTCCTCCCGCCATTTTGGACTATTTATTAAATTTAACCAATATATAAATACTTGCTGTGATCGTGTTTTTTCTCTATTATTATGTATTGCATTGTATTGCTGCTGTAAAGTCAACAAATTTCACAACATATGTCAGTGATATTAAACCTGATTCTGACTGTGATGGATATTCACTTTCCGGGGCTTGAGAGGTTTATTGCTAACCCCAGCTTTCTAGCACAGCAACATGATCTTTCCAAAGGGTCACATTTATGTGTGACAACGTTAAACTTCTAAGAAATATTCCCTGCTCAGCTTCTAGGTTAGATTAAAGCATCAAGGCTGTGGGCAAGGACGAATATTACTCCACGAGGATTCAGTATTTTACAGGATCCATGGCTGTCACTCGCTTTGAGGTCTCTGCAGTTCATGTTATTTGCTTACTTTGTTATTGTTTGCACCATTTGTTCTGTTTTTTTGGGGGGGAGGTCATTAACTTTATTGTATATCTTTGTTTTGTGGCTGCCTATAAGAAGATGATTCTCAAGGTTGTTTATGGTCTACATACTTTGATAATAATTGTACTTTAAACTTTTGAACTTTGTTGTAAGCAAGTAAACAATGAGATCCTACGGTCATGTGGTCTCATGAGGAGCATTTAATAGTTCTGGGTCTCTACTTACTGGAGTTCAGGAAAATAGTGGGGGGGGGAATCTCAATGAAACCTTTCAAATGTTGTAAAGCTTCAGTAGAGTGGGTGTAGGGAGGATGTTTCCTATGGCAGGAGAGTCTAAAACCAGAGGACACAGCCTCAGAAAAGAGGGACATCCTTTTAGAATGGAGATGTAGACGAATTTCTTTATCCAGAGTGTGGTGAAACTGTGGAATTTGTTGCCACAGGCGGCAGTGGAGACCAAGTCACTGGGTTATTTAATGCTGATGTTGATAGGTTCATGATTAGTCAAGTCACAAAGGAATAAGGGGAGAGGGCAGGAGATTGGGGCTGAGAGGAAAATGGATCAACCATGATGAAATGGTGGAGAAGACTCGATGGGCCAAGTGGCCTAATTCTGCTCCTATATCTTATGTTCTTATGGTTATACCCCCTCATCACCTTTACTGGGGCATTTTATGGTCATATGGTCATATGATATTGTTAGGAGGGAGGAGAAGATGGTGGCGCGATGCAGCGTGTGCGGCCGTTCCGAATAATATCGTATTGTGTTAGCTAGGGGGCCGTGTACAATCCGGATTTGATGGAGACAGCCGTGAGAAGCACAGAGGAACACCTGGAGAAACTTCTGAAATGCCCGCTTCGCTGCCGCTGCTACTGTGCGATCGAGAATCTCCGGAGGGGAAGGCCCCAGATCCTCGGCTTTGCCTATTGCCTGTTGCTGGGGCTGGGGTCGAAGCGCTCGGCAGAGATGGTGCTCGGTGTCGGAGAGTTGGTCGGAGGCTCGGAGTTTTCAGATGGACTCGGAGTCGGACTGTGGTTGGATGCTTCCAGGATGCTGCATCGGCAAGTTTGCAGCGCTGGAGGTTCACCGTCTGCGTGAGATGATGGGACTTTCGAGAGACTTTGAGACTTTTTACTGTGCTAAGGTCTGTTCTTTATCAAATTACGGTATTGCTTTGCACTGTTGTAACTATATGTTATAATTATGTGGTTTTTGTCAGCGTGTCCTGTGTTTCTGTGATATCATTCTGGAGAAACATTGCATCATTTCTTAATACATGCATTATTAAATAACAATAAAAGAGGACTGCATGTCCTCATAATCTAATCTAATTTTATCTGGGTTCAAAAGGAAAGCATTATGTAATGCAAATGATGCTCAAGATGCTAAATTAATATGACACACGACTGGCCCCCTGTAATGATTAAATTGCATTATATATATGATATAAGAAATACATATTTTAATTATAATGGTCATGTTGTAGAATTCACCACCTGCTGTGAAGTTAAATTAAATGTAGTGCATTTGTTAGGCTGGGATAATGGCAGATGTGTACAAACACACGTACAAATTAGGAACAGGAAATTTTCTTAAAAGATTAAGATGGTTTGGCATGTCACTCAACACTTGAACAAACTTGAACACAGAAATGCTGTTGAAAGTGTCCTGTCTGGTTTCATCACCATCTGGCACGGCAATTGCAGGCATCTGACTGCATTTCTTCGAAGTGTTGTGAGGACTGCGACAGGGTCATCATGGTCTTTCTTCCACTCAGCAGAGATATTGATCAGGAGCGCTGCATACGCAGGGCCCTGAGCATTGTTAATGATCCCGCCCGTTCATACAACAACTCCTTTGACCCCTTACCATCAGGCAGGGGGTACCATGGCATTAGGACAAGGACTGTTAGGATGGGAAACAGCTTCTTCCCCTGTCGCCACCCAGTTCTCATCACGTCTGAAGCACCAGTAGCGCTACACTGCTTACTTGTTAACTTGCGTCACAAATGCACCTCACCATTTGTCAATTTCTTTGTGGTAATATTACTTTACATGTTGCATGTGAGTTATATGTACTGTGTTGGGCACCTTGGCCCAAAGGAACGATGCTTCATTCAGCGGTATACATGTATATGGCTGAATGACAATGAACTTAAACTTGAAGTAGCAGGTATGTACGAAGCTGTGAAGAGTAATGGACTCTGCCCAGATTCAGGTTGAGATTTGGATTTGGATTTGAATTCAGATTTATTCAGTCATTTATTTATTTGTCACAACTATATTGAAACATACAGGGAAATGCATCATTTTGTGTTAACAACCAACACACCCAAGGATGTGCTGGTGGCCGTCAAAAGTTTCGCGCCACAGTCCAACATCAACACATAGTATCATGCCCACAATTCTCAGCAGAACAACATTAGTAAGAACAACAAACAACAGCAAAATAAGCCCCTTTCACACCTTACCATCCCTCCCTTCCACCCACTCACATACACAAACCAGCTTCCCACCCCAGGACAGACCATCTCCGGGTGTCCAACCACAGGGCAGGCCGTCTCTGGGCCTCCCACCCCATGGCAGGCCGTCTCTGGGCCTCACACCCCAGGGCAGGCCTTCTCTGGGTCTCCCACCCCAGGGCAGGCCATCTCTGGGCCTCCAATCCTTGACACTGGACTCTCAAACTTGCAGAAATTGGGCCTACAACTTCAGACTTCATGCTAGGCTCACTGATCCTGGGTTTGATCTTTGGGTCTCCACTCCCAGACTTGCATGGGCACATACTTTCGCTCCATCAAACCTATTGACATGAGGTGTCACCCTTAGACTCCTTTAAGCATACCCCCCCCAACCTCACCTTAAATGCATGTCCACTCGTGCTTGACATTTCTATGATGGGAACAAGATTCTGACTGACTGCCTTAGCTGTACCTTATAGTTTAGTGAGCTGATCTGTGTGAAGAGTATGCAAGACCAAAAACAGTCTTACAAAAACAATTACTTTCCTCAAGCAGTAAGGCTGATCAAGACATCCACTCGCTAACACACTCCTCTACATGCTCCACTGCTTTATCACTTCCTGTCAATGATCTTGTGTACAGACACTCCTGTGCTAGCATCACTTTATGGACATACAATTAATCTATATATATTTTTTCATTCGTTATGTGCTGTGTCATATAACATGGGTGATCATAGACTTTCTACGCCATGATTGTTCTTGACAAATTTTTCTACAGAAGTTGTTTGTCATTGCTTTCTTCTTATTAGACGGGCGAGATTTTCTGCCTGGTGTCAGTGGGTACAATACCAGGACTTGTGATATGCACCAGCTGCTCATCCGACCATGGCTTCATGTGACCCTGATTCTGGGGGCTCAGCAGGTGCTACACCTTGCCCAAGGTGACCTGCAGGCTAGCGGAGGGAAGGAGTGCCTTACACCTCCCTTGGTAGAGATGGATTTCCACCCCACCACCCAAATACCTATCTATATATAAGCGATCTTATGTATTTATATTTATGTTCTTCTTATTATTGTGTTCATTATGTTATTGTGAGTTTTTTTGTACTGCATTGGATCTGGAGTAACAATTATTTTGTTCTCCTTTACATTTGTGAACTGGAAATGACATTAAACAATCTTGAATCTTGAAGACAAGTTCTTCACTGTACCTTGATACATGTGACACTAATAAGCTAATTCTACTTCGCTCATAGAGGAGAAAATCTGCAGATGCTGGAAATCCAAACAGCACACACAAAAAGCCGGAGGAATTCAGCAGGCCAGGCAGCATCTATGAAAAACAGTACAGTCGACACTTCGGGCCAAGTCCTGATGAAGGGCTTCTTTCCATAGCGGCTGCCCGGCCTGCAGAGCTCCTACAGCATTCTGAGTGTGTTGCTTCCAGTTCTCTCACCATAGGAAAGGTTGAAAGGGATCTGGACCAAACAAAGGGAAATCGGACTAGCTCAGTTCAGCAACTTGGCCAGCATGGACAGAATGGGCCAAAGGGCCTGTTCCCATGCTGTACCCCTCTGTGACTGTGACTTGGTGCCGGGGTTACACTGGTAAACCCAGATTACGGGTTACTATGAGCCACAGTACTGCAGCCAGAAGTAATTACAAGATGAATCCCCATTAAAGGTGATGAAAGACTGATGAAAAAAAGCCAGCTGTGTCGACAGATAAAAATTTATCACACGAAGCAGAGCTATTAGCATATTAATCGGGGCAAAGACATTGGTGTTGAGATGTTTTAGAATTAGCTGCCACATTCTATCCTTGTTGAGGGTGGTGAGTGACTATTAGGGTCTTAATTACAGTCTGAGGATACAGCCTGACAATTGATTCCAACATGAACCAGCTGTAACTGTACTTGGACAAAGGGAGTCACTTACATGCTAAAGAGCACAGAACATGATCTCCAAGGATTAATTGCATGCTGCTGTGTTCACATAGACTGCTAAAAAAAATATTTGAGCTGATTAATGACTGCCTAGAAAGCGAAGCAGGAAAATCGTGTACAGCTTTTCTATTCCCCCAAAATACACTGTATTCTTACTACTCTGAGGCTCCACGATAGTGCAGAGCTATTACAGCTCAGGGTGTTGGAGTTCAGAGTTCAATTCTGGTGCCATCTGTAAGGAGTTTGTGTGTTCCATCCATGATCATGTGGGTTTCCTCCAGGTGCTCTGGTTTCCTCCCACAGTCCAAAGTGGTACTGGTTAGTAGGTTAATTGGTCATTGTAAATTGCCCTGTGATTAGGCTAGGATTAAATAAGTGGGCTGTTGGGTGGTGCAGCTCATTAGGCTGGAAGGTCTTGTTCCACGTTGTATCGCCAAATAAAATAAATAAGTATTGAGCAAATACAACTCATGATTTTCTTTCTCTTTACCTGGTATGGAAGTTGTCCTGTCCAAGACCAGAAGAAGCTGCAGACAATCGTGAACATGGCGCAGCACATCACACAAACCAATCTTCCGTCCTTGGACTCACTTTACACCGCACGCTGTCGGAGCAGTGCTGCTGGGATAATCAAAGACACAACTCACCCAGCCAACACACTTTTCATCCCTCTTCCCTCCGGGAGAAGGCTCAGGAGCTTGAAGACTCGTACGGCCAGATTTGGGAACAGCTTCTTTCCAACTGTGATAAGACTGCTGAACAGATCCTGACCTGGATCTGGGCCGTACCCTCCAAATATCCGGACCTGCCTCTCGGTTTTTTTGCACTACCTTACTTTCCATTTTTCTATTTTCTATTTATGATTTGTGTTGGCGCGTGGCCAAGTGGTTAAGGCGTTCGTCTAGTGATTTGAAGGTCGCTAGTTCGAGCCTTGGCTGAGGCAGCGTGTGTGTCCTTGAGCAAGGCACTTAACCACATATTGCTCTGTGATGACACCAGTGCCAAGCTGTATGGGTCCTAATGCCCTTCCCTTGGACAACATCAGTGGCATGGAGAGGGGAGACTTGCAGCATGGGCAACTGCTGGTCTTCCATACAACCTTGCCAGGCCTGCGCCCTGGAAACTTTCCAAGGCACAAATCCATGGTCTCATGAGACTAACGGATGCCTATGATGATTTATGATTTATAATTTAAATTTTTAATATTTACTATCGATTTGTAATCCAGGGAGCGGGAAGCGCAGAATCAAATACCTCTGTGATGATTATATGTTCCAGTATCAATTGTTTGGTGACAATAAAGTATAAAGTATATTAAAGTATGTTTGTATATGAATGTCCTGAGATGAAAATGTTGATATGTTCAAAGATTAACTTTATGATTACACGTACTCCAAATCATCAAAACATACAGAGAAATGCAACATTTTGCATCAGTGACCAGTACAGTCCGAAGATGCGCTGAGGGACAACCCGTAAGTGTCACCATGCTTCCGCTGCCAACATCGCATGCCTGCAACTTACTAAGCCTTACCACTCCGTTGTCCTTGGAATGTGGGAGGAGGCGAGTGAGGGTGATGGGCAGATGGAGAGTTTGGGGGAAAAGAAAGAGTTAGGGTAATGGGGACCAGTTGGATCAGGAAGGAGAAAGAGAGAGAAACAAAAAAAGGGAACAGGAACAGAGGGGAATTACCATTTATTGGAGTTTTGCGAATTTGATGTTCATGCTGATAGGCTGAAGGCAGCCCAGGTAGATAAACTCATGCTGGGAGAAATGCTTTTATTTTCCCAAAAAATATACTTTGTTCATTACATCTACAATAAACACAATAGTGATGTGCTTTTCTCATAGGGATCTCATTGATCATCCGGGAAGGTGGCACAGCAACGACTAAGGGTCCAATCAAAGGTGTATTTGTTTGTTCTGTACACCTCTTTTTTGATCGCAATTCATCGCTGGATGCTAAGTAAATCAAACACTGCAGGACTATCCCATCAGCATATTTCTTGATAGCAGTTAAGCTGGATTTGTCACATACCATTGTGACGAGAAGGCACACAATCCAAAATAGGTGCAAGTGATTCCCTTGAATGTTTTTATCGTGATCGCAATCTCAATTGGACTTGGGTAAAATAGAATACTGCAAGTCCGGTTCACTGGTTCATTGGCGAGATCGATGCAGCATGGCTTTGTTTTTTGTGCAAACAAGGTCCTCATGCCTTGCAGTCCATCCACTTTAAGGTTCGACATGTTGTGCATTCAGAGATGCTCTTCTGCACGCCACTCTTGTAGCATGCGGTTATTTGAATTACAGTTGTCTTCCTGTCAGCTTGAACCAGTCTGGCCATTCTCCTCTGAACTCTTGTCATTAACAAGGCATTTTTGGCCTCAGAACTTCCACTTGCTGGACGTTTTTTTTTGTTTTTTTCACTATTCTCTGTAAGCTCTAGGGACTGTTGTATGTGAAATTCCCAGGAGATCAGCAGTTTCTGAGATACTCAAACCACCACATCTGGCACTAACAAGCATTCCACGATCAAAGTCACCTAAATCACATTTCTTCCCCATTCTGATGTTTGCTCTGAACAACAGCTGAACCTCTTGACCATGTCTACATGCTTTTATGCATTGCATTGCTGCCACACAATTGATATTTGCATTTACAATCAGGGGTACAGTTGTACATAACAAGGTGACCTCTGAGTATAAGTACCTCAGTCAAATGCATTGTTTGCATCAAAGGAAAACAGCAAGGATTTTTCAGTGTTGCCACAATTCTGGGCTGACAACTCATTAACCCTAACTCATGCATCTTTGGAATGTGGGAGGAAATCAGAGCACCCAGAGGAAACCCATGTGGTCACTGGGAGAACATGTAACTTTGTAAATACAACACGGCGAGAACACTGAGTTTATCCAGTGTTTAGTTTGTGCTGCAACTTAAAAAATGTTAAAGGAGCTCTATCAACACAGGTTGTGTTTGTGTTCTTCACCAGTGTAGATAAAAATGCAGTCGCTTTCAACAGAAAGCTGGATATGGAGAGTATTTTGATGTAAGACCGGTGTCAGAAGCTGAAAACTTGGGTGACAGCTGTATGAGGCAGAAAGAGGATATCTTTTGAACTTTGGTACCTTCAGAATCAGAATCAGAATCGGGTTTATTATCACTGAATGTGATGTGAAATTTGTTAACTTAGCAGCAGCAGTTCAATGCAATATATAATGTAGAAGAAAAAACCAAAATAAAATAATAATAATAATAATAAGTAAATTAATTACAGTATACGTATATTGAATAGATTAAAAATCATGCAAAAAACAGAAATACTGTATATTAAAAAAGTGAGGTAGTTTTCAAAGGTTCAATATCCATTTAGGAAGAAGCTGTTCCTGAATCACTGAGTGTGTGCCTTCAGGCTTCTGTACCTCCTCTCTGATGGTAACAGTGAGAAAAGGCCATGCCCTGGGCCCTGGGTGCTGGCGGTCCTTAATAATGGACACTGCCTTTCTGAGACGCCACTCCCTGAAGATGTCCTGGGTACTTTGTAGGCTAGTACCCACAATGGAGCTGACTAGATTTACAACCCTCTGCAGCTTCTTTCGGTCCTGTGCAGTAGCACCCCCATAACAGACGGTGATGCAGTCCATCAGAATGCTCTACATAGTACATCTATAGAAGTTTTTGAATGCATTTGTTGACATACCAAATCTCTTCAAACTCCTCATGAAGTATAGCTGCTGTCTTGCTTTCTTTATAACTACATTGATATAGTGGGACCTGGTTAGATCCTCAGCGATCTTGACACCCAGGAATTTGAAGCTGCTCACTCTCTCCACTTCTGATCCCTCTATGAGGATTGGTATGTGTTCCTTCGTCTTACCCTTCCTGAAGTCCACAATCAGCTCTTTCATCTTACTGACTTTGAGTGCTAGGTTGCTACTACGGCACCACTCCACTAGTTGGCATATCTCACTCCTGCATGCCCTCTCGTCACCACCTACCAACAATGGCTAAATCATCAGCAAATTTGTAGCTGGCATTTGAGCTATGCCTATCCTCACAGTCATGGATATATAGAGAGTAGAGCAGTGGACTAAGCACATACCCCTGAGGTGCACCAGTGTTGATCGTCAGCGAGGAGGAGATGTTATCACCAATTCGCACAGACTGTGGCCTTCCAGTTAGGAAGTCGAGGATCCAATTGCAGAGGCCCAGGTTCTGCAACTTCTCAATCAGGATTGTGGGAATGATGGTATGAAATACTGAGCTGTAGTTGATTAACAGCATCCCGACGTAGGCGTTTGTGTTGTCCAGGTGGTCTAAAGCTGTGTGAAGAGCCATTGAGATTGCATCTGCCATTAACCTATCGTGGCAAAAGGCAAATTGCCACAATAGGTCTTAAATATGAAACTGTCAAACTGATATGGTGGAAGATTCCTGTGCACCCCCCCCACCCCCCAACAGGCCCTTCACCAATCACCCACTCCTACAAGCATACCTATCCAATCATGAACCACTAATATTAGAACAGAGCCCACACAGCATTACAGCACAGTACAGGCCCTTCAGTCTACAATGTTATGCCAAACCTTTCAATCTACTCTAAGATCAATCTAGCCCTTCCCTCTAACATGACCCTCCATTTTCCTATCTTCCATGCGCCCATCAAAGAATTCCTTAAATATCCCTAATGTATCTGCCTTTAGCACCACCCCAAGCAGGGACCCTAAAATCCATGCAACCCTAAAATTTCCTCCAATTACCTTAAAATTCAGCTCCCTCATATTTGCCATCTCTGCCTTGGGAAAAAGCCTCCAACTATCCATTCTGTCTATACCTCTTATTCTGGGATTTTGTGAATAAAACATACAGGGGTCATTTTATGTGCTTAACAAAAGCCGCAGATCTTTACTTCCATTACCGACCTATTGAAAGCAGTCGCCTTACGTCATTATGTCAGACACTGTCTCTTAAAGTAAGCACAATAACTCTGTGACAGTGTTTGTGAGTTATGTAGAAAGTTTCTATTAAGACAGCATGTATCATCTGTCACCTGTTAGATTACCTACATTATCAACTTGTACACATCTAGTTCTCCTTTGATCCAAAGAGAAAAGCCCTAGTTCACTCAACCTATCTTCATAAAACATGCCCTCTAGTCCAGGCAACACACCCAAAGTGCTGGAGGAGCTCAGTCGGTCAGGCAGCATCCACTGAAATGATTAAACAGTCGACATTTTGGGCTAAGACCATCACACCCAAAATGAGTGTTAATCACCACTCTCATGTACATTCATGCACATGCAGACCTTAGGTGAATGGAGTGCTTGTTACATTCACGCATATGGAGACTTCTCAGGTCAATGGATTGTTTCCTGGTCTGCAATTAACCCCAAAATGCAGCTCCAGGAAGACCACTGTTCTGAGATACATTTTAAATTCAACATACAATCTATATTCAGATCTGAAAACTGCTTGCTGCTGAAATTAAAATTTGCTATATCCCAAATCCCCAGAATATGTCTATTCAGAGTTTTATAGCACTGCAAATTTTTTTTGTGTCCTTTTTTTCATCAGAATCAGAATTAAGTTTAATATCACCGGCATAGGTTGTGAAATGTGTTAACTTTGCAGCAGTAATATAATGCAATATATGATAATAAAGAGAAAAAAACTGAATTACATTACATATATAAAATAGATAAATTAAATAAGTAGTGCAAAAAATATGAAATAAAACATGTAGTGAGGTGGTATTCATGGGTTCAGTGTCCATTCAGAAATCTGATGGCAGAGGGGAAGAAGCTGTTCCTGAACCTCTAAGTGTGTGCCTTCAGACCTCTGTACCCCCTACCTGATGGTAGCAATGAGAAGAGGGAATGTCCTGGGTGGTGGGGGTCCTTAATGATGGACACCATATTTCTGAGGCACCATTCCTTGAAATAGAGTAGTAGTACAGTGTAGGATGTAAAAATTACTGCAAGTTGCAAAACTAAGTCTGAAATGCCAGACTAAAAATAAAATCTTATGTAAGCAACTTCATGGGTAAGCAAGCTGCTGTCGTGACAAGGGGATTCATGAAGGATGAGCCTATTAATTAAAGATCTTATGATAAAATTCAGGGCAAATGTAATTTGAGAGCTGCAGTAAGGTGTTCCATGTTGCCACATATGTAGCTGTAATTCTTTTGGTATTAGGTAGCAATTAGTACATTGCTTTAGGGCCGCAGCAGTCACTATTTAGGGTTCAGTTCCTGCCGCTGGCTGTAAGGATTTTGTACATTCTCTCCATGACTGCCTGGTGATCCGGTTTTCTCCCACATCCTGAAGGCGAGTGGGTTAAGGTTAGTAACCTGTGGGTATACTGTGTTGGGGCTGGTGTTGACGAGTCACCAACTGGTCTAGGTTACACAATTCACTATCTAACTCCTAACTAATCAAGCACTCACTTTATTGTCTCTGCACCAACAACAGTGCAGCTATGTTGACCCCAGGCTAACAACTTAAACTCACTCAGACCACATCTCCAATTTATAATACTGAACTAGGGAGTCTCCCGTTGGCCAAATGGTTGATCCTTTTCCCAGCCCCTGACATGGGGTTCTTCCTCTTTACGTTTTAAAGCCCCTCATTCTCATGCTTTTTCATTATCAATTCAAATGTTGCATTGAATCTTATTGGATCTAGGTCAAATGAGTGAGCTGTGTCAAATTCCCATTGATGTACCGAAGTGCCTTAGGTGACCTCTTTTGTTCTATTTGACTCTCGTCCAAACCAGTCAAACTGGGTCACCAGGCTGAGATAACAAGATTACTTCTGCAAACCTGCCATTGTACACCATAAACAGTTCATCTGAGAATGGTCTCAAGTTTAGCATATCATCAATAGAAACACCTTGTGTCCACATTCAACTGCTCTGATTAAGTTATTTCTGAGCAAAAATCACTTTATAAAACAGTTTACAAAATGGAGGTTACAGAGCAGCTTCATAAAGTGACAGCCTCCATTCTTTCAAGCACATGGCAAGAACAAAGATATCTGGTGTGTCTACTCCCACTGACCTTGAACCATTTGAGTTCGATGCTTCCTTCTATGTTTCAATTCCTTCATGACCAACACCAGAACCATGGCAACATTCATGGGCTGCCCACAGCATATCCTTGGAATATGTTGGTCATTGACAGAAATGACACATTTCATTGATGATGGTAGAGCAGTAGATGTAGTGTACATGGATTTCAGCAAGGCATTTGACAAAGTATCCCATGAAAGGCTTATTGAGAAAGTAAGGAGGAATGGGATCCAAAGAGACATTGCTTTGTGAATCTAGAACTGGCTTACCCACATAAGGCAAAGAGTGGTTATAGACGGGTCATGTTCTACATGGAGGTTGGTGACCAGTGGTGTGCCTCAGGTGAACTTGGCCTTTTTCCCCTGGAGCAACGGAGGATGAGAGGTGACCTAATAGAGGTGTATAAGATGATGAGAGGCATTGATCATGTGGCTAGTCAGAGGCTTTTTCCCAGGGCTGAAATGGCTAGCACGAGAAGGCACAGTTTTAAGGTGCTTGGAAGTAGGTACAGAGGAGATGTCAGGAGTAAGATTTTTATGCAGAGTGCGGTGGGCACGTGGAATGGGCTGCCGGCGGTGGTGGCGGAGGTGGATACAATAGGGTCTTTTAAGAGACTCCTGGACAGATATATGGAGCTCAGAAAAATAGAGGGCTATGGGTAACCCTAGGTAATTTCTCAGGTGAGGACATATTTGGCACAGCTTTGTGGGCCGAAGGACTTGTATTGTGCTGTAGGTTTTCTACGTTTCTATGTTTCACTGTATGTTTCCATGTACATGTGACAAATAAATCTTTGCACTATGCTGCCACCAATAAACAAAGTTTACATCAGCTATAATTCTGGTTCAGATATAAAGCAGCACTGTAGTGTAGTAGCTAGCACAATGCTTTATAATACAGACGACACGGATTCAATTCCTGCCACTGCCTATAAGAAGTCTATACGTTTTCCCTGCGACCGCGTGCGTTTCCTCTGGGTGCTCCAGTTTCCTCCCATAGTCCAAAGATGTACTGGTTGGTAGGTTAATTAGTCACTGTAAACTGTCCTGTGAGTGGGTTAGGATTGAATTGGAAGTGGCTGGGCGTCATGGCTCGAAGGGCTAGAAGGGCTATTCCACACTGTAACTCAATAAGTAAATAAATTCCAGACAATTACATGTTGTCATTTTAATATTATATCAGCAGCATGGTAGTGTAGTGGTTAGCATAATGCTGTAAGGTGCCAGCTGTAAGATCAGGGTATAATCCTCACTGCTGTATGTAAGGAGTTTGTACTTGCTTCCTCTGGGTGCTCCAGTTTCCTCCCACATTCCAGAGATGTACAGGTTAGGGCCGGTGAGTTGTGTGCATGCACTGATGGTGCCAGAAGCAAGGGGGGCACTTATGGGCTGTTCCCAGCACATCTTTACTGGTTTGAATTTGCTGTACCGTATGTTTTGATGCTTTGATTCATGTATGACAAGCGGAGCTAAGCTTTAGCTTGTTGGACTTCACACCTCAGGTCTGGAAGGAATGGTGGCCTTGACCTTGCTTTATGAATTGATGTTGCAAGACATGACAGCTAGATCAATCCCAAATGCCTCTGAAATGTGAAAAAGGGGGAGACTAAATTATCAACATTGATGGATTTTGGAGCTCATAGGGGAAAAAACCACAAGAAATAGTGGCAGAAATTGGCTATATGTTTATTGCAATTTCTACCAATGTACAGCAGTGAACATTCTGACTGGTTACATCCTTGTACAGAGGTTGCAATGTACAGGATCAAAAGACGCTGCAGAAAGTTGAAAACTCACCAGCACAGGCACAGCCCTTGCAACCATGCAAGACATCTCCAAGAGGTGATGCTTGAAGAAGGTGGTATTCATTATTAAAGACCTTTAACACCTGGGTGACACCTTTCATCCCTACCATAAAGAAGGAGGTACAGTAGCTTGAAAAACACACATGCGATCATTCAGAAATAGCTTACTCCCCTCCACCATCAGATTTCTGAACAGTCAATGAACCCACGAGTACTATTGAACCATCCTTCCTTTTTGTACTATTTTAAAATTAACATAAGAACTTTATTTATTTACAGTACTGTGCACAAGTGTCAGGCACACATGCACATACATATATATAGCTAGGATGCCTAAGACCTTGTCTTTTGCACAGTACTGTAGTAATTTTATGCATTGTACTATACTGCTGCAAAACAAAAAATAAATTTAATGACAATTGTAGGTGATGATAAACCTGATTCTGATTTGGATCTCTTTTGTGGACTGAGAGTGGGAAGGGAGCAGGGAGAGGGGAACCATGGTTGAGAAAAGGAGAAGGAAGAGGGGAGAGAGCAGGAAGCACCAGAGAGACATTTTGGAATGATCAATACACCAATTGTTTGGAATCAAATAACCTCCCCTGATGTCTCAGTGCTGGGTGTGTCTGCAGCCACACCTGGCTCTCCTTCTCTGCCACCTGTCCCACACCCCTCCTGCAGTGCTTCACTCTTACCATTCCCAGCAGCCTTTGCTCCCAACAGATCGACTAGGCTTATACTCGTTGGACTTTAGAAGATTGAGGGCGGATCTTATTGAAACATGTAAAATCCTAAAGGGATTGGACAGGCTAGATGCAGGAAGATTGTTCCCGCTGTTGGGGAAGTCCAGAACGAGGGGTCACAGTTTGAGGATAAAGGGGAAGCCTTTTAGGACCGATATTAGGAAAAATTTCTTCACACAGAGAGTGGTGAATCTGTGGAATTCTCTGCCACAGGAAACAGTTGAGGCCAGTTCATTGGCTATATTTAAGAGGGAGTTAGATACGGCCCTTGTGGCTAAAGGGATCAGGGGGTATGGTGGGAAGGCTGGTATAAGGTTCTGAGTTGGATGATCAGCCATGATCGTACTGAATGGCAGTGCAGGCTCGAAGGGCCGAATGGCCTACTCCTGCACCTATTTTCTATGTTTCTATGATTTACAAACTTCACATTGACAAATACAGTACTGTGCAAAAGTCTTAGGCATCCTAGCTCTATATATATATATATATATATATATATATGCCTAAGACTTCTGTATTTACTGTACCGTATTTACTTTGAGATAACAGCACAGAGAAGGCCCTTCTGGCCAAGTGAGGTACATCACTCAGCAATCCACCTTTCTAACCCTAGCTAAGTGGCGGGGTGGGGGGGCTTAGCAGGTGCCACACCTTGTCCAAAGGCGACTTGTAAGCTAGCACCTTAGAGTTCTTTGGTAGTGACATATCTCCACCTAATCACCCAATTTTACCTTTCACTGTCTTCATATCCTATAGAAAGGGTGCCGGGGAGATTTACAAGGATGTTGCCTGGATTGGAGAGCATGCCCTATGAGAATAGATCGAGCGAACTTGGCCTTTTTTCCTTGGAGTGACGAAGGATGAGAGGTGACCTGATAGAGGTGTATAAGACGATGAGAGGCATTGATCATGTGGATAGTCAGAGGCTTTTTCCCAAGGTTGAAATGGCTAACATGAGAGGACAAAGTTTTAAGGTGCTTGGAAGCAGGTACAAAGGGGTAAGTTAGGGGTAAGTTTTTTATGCAGAGAGTGGTGAGTGAATGGAATGGGCTGCCGGTGATGGAGGTGGAGACGGATATGATAGGGTCTTTTAAGAGACTCCTGGATAGGTACACAGAGCTTAGAAAAATAGAGGGCTATGGGTAACCCTAGGTAATTTCTAAAGTAAGTACATGTTTAGCACAGCATTGTGGGCTAAAGATCCTGTATTTTGCTGTAGGTTTTCTATGTTCTATATCCACAAATCTATTGGTCTTTCTATTGATTGATGCCAGTGTCAGCAGTACAGACTCTATTCTTCACCTCTCTCTTTGTTAAGTACATAGGAAAAATGACCATGTGAGGACAGCAGATTTGAGTCCCCTGATGAACAATATAAAGCTAGATACAGACACAAGATACTGTAGATGCTAGAACCTGGAGCAACAGACAAGATGCTAGAGGAAGTCAACAGGTCAGACAGTATCTATAGAGGGAAGTGGACAGTTGATATTTCAGTCTGAGATCCTTCACCTTCAGATTTCCCTTTCACAACTTCTCTCCTTACCTCCCCATCACCTTCCTCTGGTGCTCTTCCCCCTTCTCATTCTTCCATCGTCTTCTGTCCTCTCCTGTCAGATTCCCCCTTATCTACCCCCTTATCTCTTCCATCAATCAACCTCCCAGCTCTTTACTTGACTCCTCCCCCACTCCCAGTTCCACCTATCACCAGCCACCTTTTACTTCTTCCTCCCCACCTCCCACCTTTTATTCTGACTTCTTCCCCCTTCCTTTTCAGTTCAGATAGAGTCTTGGCCTGAAAAGTCGACTGTTCATTCCTATCCGTAGATGCTGCCTGACCTGCTGAGCTCCTCCAGCACATTGTGTGTGTTGCTCTAGATTTCCAGCATCTGCAGTATCTCTTGTATCTGGAATGTTGACTGTCCTTTTCCCTCCGCAGAAGTTGCCTGACCTGCTGAACTCCTCTAGCATCTTGTGTGCTTCAATAGAAAGCTAGATTTTTGTAAAGACAAGCTAATGGTTTCATGATGCAGTCACTAAGACTAGTTTTTTGGTTCAGATATATTTAATTACCTGAATTCATCTCCCAAAGCTTGGTTGGTTGATCTTGAACTCAGATTTCCAGATCAGTAACCTGGATCCCTGGACATATTGCCTTCAGCTAGAGAGGAGAAAGAATATTCCGATTCCGATTCAGATTGAATTATTTATCATCTGTAAAGTATATTGAAACATACAAACACATACAAAATGCTGGAGGAACTCATCAGGTCAGGCACCATCTAAGGAGAGGAATAAATGGTCAATATTTTGGGCTGAGAGCCTTCATCAGGGTAGAAGGTATTTCCACGTAAGCTGCCTGACCTGCTGCATTGTTCCAGCATTTTGTGTGTGCTGATCTGGATTTCCAACATCAAAAGAATCTCCTGTGTTAGTGAGATGTGTCATTAGTGTCAACCAAGCGGTGTGTTGCCACACATTCCAGAGTCAACACAGCATGCCCACAACGCTCGACAGAAGAAAACAGAACACAACAAGCAACAAAACAACACCTCCCTCCCACCCATACACTCACACACATAGACAATTCCCCGGGCCTCCAGCCCCCAGTAGGCATACAGACTAGCAGAGAATGGGCCTTCGACTTCCACAGTGCAATTCAGACTTGTAGAGACAGGAATCTGGCCACCGGGCATCTTCCACTGAGTTCCGATTGACCTTCACGCTTCAATCTTTGATAATGAAATCTTAAAATTATACATTCCAGGAGGACATTTCGGTCTCTGTGGTGATGCCAGGTCTTTGAAAGAGATATCCAATTTATCCTGTTTCCTTGCTCTGTTCCACAATTTAATCAATATAAGTTGAACAGCCTTTTGAAAGTAACATTCAAATCTGCTTCATTATTCCTTCTGGCAATGCTTTTCAAATCATAACAAGATGCGATGCAAAAATAAACCATTACTTTTCATCTTTGATCTTGCTACCATCTGTGGCCTCTGGTTAATGGCCTTGATGGCTGTTAATTACTTGCACTGTTTCTCTTCAGATACTTCATCAAATTCACCGTCCAATCAGAATCAGAATCAGTTTTAATATCACTGGCAAATGTTGTGAATGTTGTTGTTTTGTGGCAGCAGTACATTGCAATACATAATAATAAAAAAAACTATAAATTACAATAAGAAATATATATAAAATTGAAATTAAGTAACTAGTGCAAAAAGAGAAAATAAGGAAGTGGTGAGATAGTGTTCATGGGTTCATTGTCCATTCAGAAATCTGGTGATGGAGGGGTAGATGCTGTTCCTGAAATGTTGAATGGATATCTACAGATTTCTGTACCTCCTCCCTGATGGTAGTAATGAGCAGAGGGCACATCCTAGCTGATGAATGTCACCTTCTTCGATGCTAGGGAGGCCAGTACCTATGATGGAATGGCTGAGTATACAACTTTCTGTAGCTTTTTCTGATCCTGTGTATTGGCCAGTCCATACCAGATGATGAGGCAAACAGTAGAATGCTCTCCAGAAAATGGTTGCGGACATTTTTGAAAGTCTTTGGTGGCATTCAAAGTTTCCCGAAACTCCTTATAGCTGCGTTGTGATTGTATGAATATGTTAACCTGGGATAGATCTTCAAAAATGCTGACAACCAGGAACGTCTAATCCACTAAGAGAGAAATAAGGTTAAAATTTTAGATCCTTCTTATGAAAAGCTGATGACCAGAAAAGATTACTCTAAATATCTTTATCCTCCTAAGGTAGTGGAGGGACTGGCAAGCTTTTTTGGCCATGGTGTTGATGTAGTTGGGTTAAGACTCGGCTATTGGTGATGTTCACATTTAGGGACTTGGAGCTCTCAAACCTCTCACCATTGCTATCATTTATGCATGTGCATCACCTCCCCCGCCCCCTCCTCATTGAAGCCAATGCAAACTCCACACACAGCAACTGAGGTCAAGATCAAACCTGAGTCTCTGGTCAAAAGTTCGTCTTGTGTGCTGTTCTGTAATGAATACACTCAGTGTCCACCTTTTTAAGTACACCTGTACACTTGCACTTTAATACAAATATCTATTCAGCCAATCATGTGGCAGCAACTCAATAGCTAAAAGCATGCAGACATGATCAAGAGGTTCGGCTGTTGTTTGGACCAAATATCAGAATGGGAAAGAAATGTGATCTAAGTGACTTTGACTGTGGAATGACCTGTTGGTGCCAGACGGAGTGGTTTGAGTATCTCAGAAACTGCTGATCTCCTGGGGTTTTCACATACAACAGTCTCCAAAGTTTACAGGGAATGGTGTGAAAATTAATGAATAAGACTTTCAACGAGCAGCCGTTTTGTGAGCAGGAATGATTTGTTAATGAGAGAGGTTAAAGCAGAATGGGTGACTTGTTCAAGCTGACAGGAAGATGAATGTAACCTAAGTAAACATGCATAACAACAATGGTGTGTAGAATTGCATCTCTGAATGTATAACACGTCAAACCTTGAAGTGAATAGATTAGAGCAGCAGAAGATGATGAAGATACAATCAGTGGGCACTTTATTAGGTACAGAAGATACTCCAGTTCCAAAGGCGCTTTAATTGGAATTGGTTATTATTGTCTGGGTGGCGAGGTGGAGATACGTCTCTACCAAAGGAGGTGTAAAGCACTCCTTCCATCCGCTAGTCTGCCGGTCACCCTTGGGCAAGGTATAGCACCTGCTTAGACCCCCACTCCCCCGACCAGGGTCACATGAAGCCATGGTCGTTTGAGCAGTTGGTGCATATCACAAGCCCTGGTTGTACGATCACTGACACCAGGCAGACAATCTCTGGAGTATTGATAATGGTTGGGGTCATCCACCTTGTAAAGACACTGCCCCAGAAGAAGGCAATGGAAAACCAATTCTGTACAAAAACTTGCCAAGAACATTCATGGTCACAAGGGCCTGATAACCCACATCATATGATGCTGCTGATGATGAAGATTATTACTGTTGTCACATGTACCAAGACATAGTGAAAAGTTTGGCATGCATACTGTCATACAGATCAGATCATTACACAATGGTCTGCAAGACAAACTTTTTATGTATCTATGAAGCTGCAGCTCCACCAGCAACTCCAACAAAGATATTTCAGTTTGCTAATTGAGCCCATACTTGGTTTATATGCTTAGGAGGTGCACAAGGGAAAATGCAGTTGAGCCACAAACTCTGTCATGCCTCAGGCTTAATTCTTTTATTTTTGTCTCTGTGGGATGGTTTTTGGGATAGAGAGAGTTAGGGGTCAGGGAAGGACTTAGGAAAAGAGATATGGGGGAAATTAGAGATCAGGTGCAGTCTTAGACTTCTCTTCACACTCAAAGGTCAGAAATGCTGAGATCTCTGCTCAGAGGTCAAGCCGGCAGATTGATGTTGCTGTGGACTGGTGTTTTGCACCCCCACCCCCCAGGGTCAGCAAGTTTTCAGCAGGTTCCAGAATTGCAGTTCCGTGCAGGAGGAAGAAATGAAGGCCAGTGACCCCATAGGTACACAAATCGGTGAGTTTAGAGTTCGAGGCCTACTGTGCAGGGTCTTGCCATTGGCAAGTCTAGATTTTGAGGCCTGATGTTTGGTGATTGGCATGTCCTGGGACCGATACAGAAGATGGAAGCCTGCAGATCAATTGGAAGTCCAGAAGTTGAGGCCCGATGCCCGATGCCTTGAGTCTGTGAAGGCTGGAACCTTGTCCTGGAGTTGGAGGACTGTGTATGGCCACTGTTAGGTTAGAGGGAGGAATGGGACTCATTTTACTGTTGTTGTTTTGTTTCTTGTTGTGTTCATGTTGTTCTGTAGAGCATTTTGGGCATGCTATGTTTGTGCTGGAAACATAGCATGCCCCCAGCATATTCTTGGCGTGTTAATGCAATTACAAAGAAGACACGGCGGCAGCTATACAATATTTCATTGGGAGTTTGGGGAGATTTTGTATGTCACCAAAGACTCCAGCAAATTTTGGTTGCACCACCATCTGGTAAAGAGGGACTACAGCACAGGACCCAAAAAAGGAGCAGATGGTTGCAAACTCATGTGCACTACCCTCCCCACCATTGAGGACATCTTCAAAAGGTGATGCCTCAATACGGGGGCATCCATCATTAAGGACCCCCAACACCCAGGACCTGCCCTCTTCTCAGGGAGGCAGTAGAAGAGTCTGAAGGCACACACTAAACATTTTAGGAAAGCTTTTTCCCTCTGCCATCATATTTCTGTATAGACAATGAATCAACCCATGAGCACTATTTTTTTTTGCTCTCTTTTTGCTGTCCTTTTTTGAAGAAGACAGATCTAGTCAGGGGACCACACTAACAAAGTGAGCATGATGGCTGGGTTAAAGCACATTCTCTGGTCAAAGGTTGTCCATTTATAATGCATGTAAAATAAATTCATACTTAAAAATATTTATTATTCAAACATGCCAGATAGGTTAGGTAGACACAGAAAGACTGGAGTAAAATCTTTGCTCACTGTCTAACCGTAACTTATCATTGCCTTTGTACAGCTGTTATCTAGGCAATGCCTTTGTGAAAATATTTATCATATCAGATAGTCAATCTTTTATAATCCCTTGTATGTCCTCGTCACTATTCAAAATAGAAAACTAATTAAAAAATCTCAAAACAGGATCAGTGACTGAATAAAGTAAACACCGGGGTATTGTTGATTGGTTACATGAGCCAGTGGACAATAAATCCTCATGGATGCCGTTCCTGATTTAAATAAATATAAATAATGAGGATGGAGATATAATTTATGGGATTTGGAGAATATTATTATTATTCTCAGCAAAGCTGGTGTTTAACTCCTTTATGACCTCTGATAATTCACTTGGGAGTTTCTTTCATTTAAAAAAATAACAGGGGAGCGATTTATCAGAAGGCAGGACAGACGAAACAAATAGTCACAGGCGGAGGGAGATAAGTTCTTAAACAGCAAAGCTAATCCCAAACATTGAGGCTGGGGAGGAACGGGCAACGGAATGTGTTTTATTGTCCATGAGATGAAATAGGCCATTCAGCCCATCGAGTTTGCTCCACCATTCCATCATGGCTGACTTACTACTCTTCTCAATCCAATTCTCCTTCCTCTCCTCATAATATTTGATGCTCTTACTAATCAAGAACTTCTCACCCTCTGCTGTAAATATGCCCAGTGACTTGGCCTCCACACCCATCAATGAATTCCACAGTTTCACCACCCTCTGGCTAAAGAAATTCCTCTTTATCTCTGTTCTAAATAGAGAGATAGATACTCTATTGATCCCAAAGGAAATTACAGTCTCACAGTGGCATTACAAGAGCACAGGTATACATATTAGAAGAGAAGTAGAAAGAATAAAAAATAAGTTACCACAAACAGTCTAACAGAAGGGGGTCATCACTTCCCCCATTATAGGTTGACATATTATAGAGCCCAATGCCTAAGGTAAGAATTACCTCATATAGCGCTCTTCGGAGCAATACTAAAAGTGCTGCCCTGTTCAGCTAAGCTGGCATGCAGAGGGTGAGAAACATTGCCAAAATTGACAAGATTTTCTGTCTGGTCCTTTGTTTTACCACAGCCTCTAATGTGTCCAGTTTGACTCCTGTAACAGAGCTTGCTTTTCTAATCAGTGGACGTCCTTCTATTCTGAGGCTATTTGAAAAGAATGCTAACATTGAATTTGCCTTCCTTACCATGTCTACGCTGCCTGTGCCCGTCATCTCTGCAGACACATTACAAATGTGTAACCCTTTCACCAGGGCTTGTATACAAACTTGCTCGTTAGCTAACTCTGCTAACAGCCGCATGACTCAACGGTGAGAATGCTTTTACACAAAAATAACTACTAAAATGATAAACCTACAGTGTAGCAGTAGAAATTTCAACCAGGGCATTACAAATGCAAATCAGAGTTCTGCCAGTTCTGAAGTCAACACTGAAGTATAAACTGCAATTATGAAGAATTAAGTCACAATTATAAAATGCATTGCGATGGAAAATTCGAACCCGATATGAAGCAAGTCCCGAGTCAGAAAATGCTGTATGAACTCAGCCTTATAGGAAGGATGTGGAAGCTTTAGAGATGGTACAGAGATTTAAAGTTCAAAGTAAATTTATTCTCAAAGTGCAAATATGTCACCATATACAACCCTGAGATCCATTTTCTCGCGGGCATTCACAAAAAAATATGCATGATTTACCAGGATGTGTCCCGGCCGGTGGGGTAGTGGCATTTCAACCAGACTTTGAGGGGAGTGGTCCCGAGTTTGAATCCAACCTCCTCCTTGCAAGCTTTCCATCCGTGCTGGATTGAGCATCGAGCTAGCAACTCAGTCTCGTAAAAAACAAGACAGATGCTAAAGAAGTGGCAAGGTTGTCGCCTGATACGCAACAAGGTGCAGCCAGGGATGAAAAACAGGATTCTGCCTGGACTAGAGAACGTGTCTTCTAAGGTTAGGTTGAACAAGCTAGGGTTCTTCTCTTTGGAGAGAAGGAGGATGAGAAGTGATTTGATAGAGGTGTACAAAAAGAGATTTAGATCTAGTGCATGGGTTCCCAATCCGGGGTCTATGGACCCCTCGGTTGATGGTAGGGATCCATGGGATAAAAAAGGTCATGAACCCCTGATCTAGTGGATAGCCAACTAGTTTTTTGCAGGGTGGCAATGGCTAATATGAATGGGCATAGTTTTAAAGTTACCGGAGGAAATCATAGGGAGGCTCAATACCTCAAGATAACACAATATGGAGGCTTCATAAGGCACTGGGTAAACCGTGTTTGGGGTACTGTGGGCAGTTTTGGGCCCCGTATCTAAGGAAGGATGTGCTGGCATTAGAGAGGGCCCAGAGAAGGTTAATGTGAATGATCCCAGGAATGAAAGGGTTAATGTATGAGGAGCATTTGATGGCTCTGGGCATGTACTCACTGGAGTTGAGAAGAATGAGGGGGGACTTAGAGAAATCTATCGAATATTGAGTTGACATGGAGAGGGGGAAATCTCGGACCAGAAGGCACAGCCTAAAAATAGAGGGACTTCCATTTAGAACTGTGACGAGGAGGAATTTCTTTAGTTAGAAAGTGGCTAAATCTGTGGAATTCATTGCCACAGACAGCTGTGGAAGCCAAGTCATTGAGTATATTTAGAGCAGAGGTTGATTGATTCTTGTTTGTTCATGACAGCAAAGGTTACAGGGAGAAGACAGGAGAATGCGGTTGAGAGGGAAAGGACATCAGGTAATTAGTAAATGTCCTGATGACGGGTTTGTCCTGAAATGTTATCTGTTTATTCATTTCCATAGAGGCTGCCTGATCTGCCGAGTTCCTTCAGCACTTGTGTGTGTTACTCTGGATTTCCAGCATCTGCAGAATCTTGTGTTCATAATAAATGAATGTGTTTTGCAAGGCATCGTCACTTCACATGTATGTGTCTGCTGTAAGACATTTTGGAACCACAGTCATTGAGATATACAGAACAGAAACTGAACCTTCAGCCCATCTATACATTCCTAACCACATATTCTAAGTGAGCAAGTCTCATTTGCCTGCGTTTGGCCCACATCACTCTGAAACATTCCTATTCATGTAGCTGTCCAAATGTCTTTCAAATGTCATAATTGTACCAATTTCTATGGAAAATTCTGTGTGAAGAAGTTTTCCCTCAGGTCCATTTGAAATCTCTCAAATCAAATCAAAATCAAATCAAGTTTAATTATCATTCAAACCATACATAGATGCAGCTGAATGAGACACCATTCTTCTCGGGCCAAGGTGTAAAATATTAAAAAATAGCAAGCAAACATTCAAAAATAGCAAGTAACATAATTCAAAATGTCGAGCAAACAAGCATATTCACTTGAAAGAAAACATATATTGTCCAAGACCCTAAGCAAACAATTATACAGTTTCCCAGCAGTGTGTACACACACACACACACACACACACACACACACACATTAAACATTAACCTGACTTGAGCCCTCTCATTTTGGATGTCCCTACACTGGAATAAAAACTGTAATAATTCACCTTACCTATGCCCTCATAAACCTTTATAAGGTCCACCCTTCGTCCTCCAGGGAAAAGTCTCAGACTATCCAATCCCTCCTTCATGAGCTGAGATTGTGAAAATATGATTTCTTTTTGCAAGAATGAAGTTTTACTTTGGTTGGGAGATGATGATGTGGCAACGTCACCTGGAACATGCAGAAACTTTCACGCAAGCCACGAACCTAGTGACATGGAATATTACAGCTGTGATAAACATTCAGCTCAACAAATCTGTGATAACTCCTACAAAATAGAATTTTGCCATGAAAGCTTACCAATGCCTCTACCTCTTCAGGAGGTTAAAAAAATTTGGTGTGTCCCTTTTTATCTTACCATTTTGTTTAATCGATGCACCACAGAAAGCATCCTATACAGATTCATCATGGATTGGTATGGTAACTGCTCTGCACACGGCCACATGAAACTGTGGACACAACGATACAAAGGTTCAAAGTACATTTATTATCCAAGCATGCATGTAGTATACAACCCTAAGATTCATCTTCAAACAGACAGCCATGAAACAAAGAAACACTATGGAACCCATTCAGAGAAAAACATCAAACTCCCAATGCACAAAAAAGAACAAATCATGTAAACAGCAAAAAGAGTAAAAAACACAGAATATAAAACACCAAACTGCAAAGACATTGAAAGAGTCCAGTTATATTCAATTGAGTGCAATCTAACGCTATGTTATTTGTTACTTCCAGGCCATAGAACCAGTCTGCTCTGACAAAAATTGCACAAAATAGCAACATAAAAAGGAGTAAACAGAAAGATTAAACATGTTATAATGTGAACGACAGAGTCCAATCCACAAACCGCATTGACTAAACTTTGGCCAAGGTCCTGAACTCTGGCAGCAGTGAGTGAGAGGGAGAGAGAGATCATTCAATTCCGCACATCACAGAAACTAACCTTCTCTCCATGGACTCTGTTTACACTTCTCACTGCCTCAGTAAAGCAGCAGTATAAACATATGACCTCCCCCACCCCAGACGTTCTCTCTTCTCCCTTCTGCTATTGAGTTTGTTCATCTTGTGCAGTGTTGTATGATGTCAGCAATCATGGTCTCTCTATAATCATGAATGTACTTTTCTACAGAAGGGGTTTGCCATTGCCCTCTTCGAGGCGGTGTCTTTACAAGTCAGGTGACCCCAGCCACTGTCAATACTCTTTAGAGATTGTCTGCCAGGCGACAGTGGTCGCAAAACCAGGACTTGTGATATGCACCAGCCACTCATGTGACCTTCGACCAGCTGTTCCCGTGGCTTCACGTGACTCTGATCGGGGGCGGGGGGTGTGGTAAGTAGGTGCAACACCTTTCCCAAGGGTGACCTGCAGGCTAGCGTAGGGAAGGAACACCTTATATCTCCTTTGGTAGAGACATATCTCCGCTCAGCCACTCCTATTAGGTAGAAGATACCAAAGCTGAAAACTCATTCCACCAGGCTCAAGGATGGATTCTATCCCACTTTTATAAGACTATTGAATGATTTTCTTACATAATAAGATCAAAAATCAATTTTATTCACCATATATATCTACATGGATTAGGAATTTGCTATGTGTGGTGTGTTCATCAGGGCATGAAAAAAATCAATAACTATAAAGAATAAAGAATTATAACAAAATAAAGATAGAAGGTAAAGTATGGATGTGTAATAAAATGTGCATTAATACATAAACCCTTTAAAAGGACCACAACCTTGTCGTAGAGTTTAGAGGGTTGTGTGCCTCAGTGAACCAGAGAGCTGCATTGGCTGGTGTCAGGGCCTTGTGCTTTGGCTCTTGGTAGGGTCATCCAT
Source organism: Mobula hypostoma (assembly GCF_963921235.1). Taxonomy (NCBI): domain Eukaryota; kingdom Metazoa; phylum Chordata; class Chondrichthyes; order Myliobatiformes; family Myliobatidae; genus Mobula; species Mobula hypostoma. Next base: position 105,668,341 of record NC_086108.1, read on the forward strand.
GCCAAATAGGTCAAAGGGCAGAGGCCAGACAAAGAGTGGTGCACAGGGTCTCCAGGTCTGGAGGTTCAGCTCAGGGCTAACAATCTTGATCGGTCAAACAAAATTGTTACGGAAATAGCGATGAAGAATCCTTCTACATCTGAATGTGATGGTCTTCCTGGAGTCTCCACCCGGGACTTGCATGACTGACACTAGTGAAAAGAAGCTACTAATATGATGAAGGAAGCTCTGAACACCTGCAGAGATGAAGAACCTTCATTACTGCCCTAAACACTAGTGGCATAATGGATAGCAAGTGAGTAAGTATATAAATACCAGCATGTATTTATAATGTAAACAGAATTATAAAAAATGGTTTAAAATGTTCATAATGCAGTGCAGAGACCCTGCTAACATAGAGAGAGGGTAAGCGGGGGTGTAATAAATTGATCTGTATGAATATTTTGCAAGACGAGCTTTTCACTGTACCTTGGTACATGTGACAATAACAAACTAATTCCAATTCCAATTGCAATCCAGACTCATCAACCAGCCTCCCACACTTGCCGTATTTCCGTACAGTAATCACTTTGTCCCATATTGTTCTAGTATCCTTCTGAAGAGCACAATTGGACCATTCTCCACCATCCTATCAAGCCGGTATTCTGAATCCAAAACACTTGTTGGGGTCTGAAGCTTTACCAAATATCGCTGCTGCTTCTTATTCCAGTCACCTAAACTGTGTCTCTGCTGGTTGTTAACTCCAGCAGTTTCTCAATTTCTCATTTAATCATTCACAGGATGTGAACATTGTTGGAAGTGACATGGCCTGTAGGTCCTTCCTTAATTGGCCCTCTCTCTACACAGTGTAAAAACTTCGTGAGAGCAGCCTCAACTCCTGCACTCTATCCACATAATGATCCCTCAAGTCCAAAGCTATTCCCGTTAATCACTTCTTTGCCCTCCATAAAACCTTCACATCCTTCCTAAACTGTTATTCCTAGAATTTTACAAGACTCTAGTTGTTGTAAAATAAACCTCCAGGATTCCAAGCGTAACATTTATATTTATTAAGTCCAATGTCCCATAGGCTTTATCAAATGCAAAGGCCTATTAAGACCATACACCACAAAACACAGGAGAAGAATTAAACCATTCAGCTCATTAAGCCTGCACCACCATTCCATCATGTTTGATTTATTATCCAACTTTACCCCATTCTCTAACCTTCACTCCATAATCTTTGACACCTTCACTAATCAAGAACTTATCAATGTCCACTTTAAGTATACCCAATGACTTGGCTTCCACAGATATCTGCAGCAATGAATTCCAGATTCACCACCTTCTCGCCAAAGTAATTAGACCATAATACCTCAAGATATAGGAGCAGAATTAGGCCAATTGGCCCATCGAGTCTGCTCTGCCATTTCATCATGGCGGATCCAATTTTCCTCTCGGTCCCAATCTGCTGCTTTCACCCATGTCCCTACATGCCCCGGCCAATCAAGAATTTATCAACCTTTGTCCTAAATATGCATTAAGACTTGGTCTCCACAGCTGCTTGTGGCAAAGAATTCCACAGATTCACCACTCTCTGGCAAAAAAAATTCCTCCTCATCTCTGTACTAAAGGGACGCCATTCTATTCTGAGGCTGTGTTCTCTGGTCTTAGTCTCTCCCACCAAAAGAAACATCCTCTCCACATCCACTCTGTCAAGGCCTTTCACCATTTGATAGGTTCCAATGAGATCACCCCTTATTATTCTGAATTCCAGTGAATACAGGCCCATAGCCATCAAACGTTCCTTATATGGCAGGCCAATCTATCCTGGGATCATTTTTGTGAACTTCCTTTGAACCCTTCCAGTTTCAGCACATCCTTTCTAAGCTAATGGGTTCAAAGCTGCTCATAGTACTCCAAGTGAGGCCTCACCAGGGCTTTATAAAATTTCAACATTACATCCTTCCTTTCATGCAGACATCCCACCTCTCCCGGAAGTTCTGGGAGTCTCCCGCATGTGAATAGTGGCTCCCTGATGCCCGCAAATTATATACAATATCACAGAAATCAATTTTTTTGAGAGCAAGCGAGAGAAAGCAAGAAAGAGCGCGAGAGCGACCACAAGAGAGAGCGCGCGTGAGAGAGAGAGCGAGAGCAAGCAAGCGAAGGAGAGAGCGAGCGAGAGAGAAAGCAAGCAAGAGTGCGCGAGCAAGAGAGCGAGAGAGATCGAGCGAGAGAGAAAGCAAACGAGAGCACTTGAGAGCGCGCGAGTGACGAGAAAGAGAGAGAGCGCGAGCGAGAGCGCGCCATGGCAGAGTGTTCCAAAAAAAATATAAAGCGTACGTCACCCCAGACTACACTAAAGTGTACCCCTGCCTAATAGGGGTCAAAATAATGACAGTGTTGCTCGCTGCACTATTTGCAACAGTGACTTTTCTATTGCCCATGGTGGGTTAAGACTGTAAAAGACATGTTGAGGTGAGTTTAACAGGGGTCATTCGTTCATTAGCGTAGCTAACGTTATTTAAACTAGCTGGCCAGCTGCTAAGGAGCTACTCTATTGCAGACATCCCACCTCTCCTGGAAGTCTCCCGCAAATTGATGGTGCTACCTCCCTGAGATGAGTTTTTGCAGGGTGGGATGTCTGTTTCATATTTTCTCGAAATGAATGCTAACATCACATTTGCCTTCCTCACCACAGACTCTACCTGAAAATTAACCTTTAGGGAACCCTGCATCATCGAGCTCATTGATACATAACATAAATGAATCGCTTCCAACGCAGACCCCTGTGGAACACCACTAGTCACCGGCAGTCCTCTTGAAATGCTCGTGAGCATTGAATTTGTCTTCCTCACCACAGACTCAACCTGCAAACTAACCTTCAGAAAATCCTGCATGAGAACTCCCAAGTCCTTTGTGCCTCTGTATTTTGTATTTTCTCTCCATTTAGAAAATTGTAAACTTTTCATTTCTTCTACCAAGGTGCATGACCATAAACTTCTCGACACTGTATTTCATCTGCCATTTCTATGACAATTCTCCTCAACTGTCAAAGTCCTTCTGTAGCCCCTCTACTTCCTCAGAACCACCTGTTCCTCCACTTACCTTCATATCGTCTGCAAACTTTGTAACAAAGCCATTAATTGCAACATCCAAACCATTGAAATATAACCTAAAAAGAATTGGTCCCAACACAGACCTCTGTGGAAAACTACTAGTCACCAGCAGCCAACCAGAAAAGGCTTCCTTTATTCCCACTCCTTCCCTCTTGCCAATCGACCTCTGCTTTACCCAGGCTAGAATCTTTCCTGTAATATCATGTAGCTCGTAGCTAGTTAAGCAGCAAAACATGTGGCACCTTGTCAAAGGCCTTCTGAAAATCCAAGTACGTACACAACATCAACTGATTCGATTCTCATTTGTCAATCCTTCTTGTTACTCCTTCGAACAATACCAACAGATTTGTCAGGCATGATTTTCCCTTGAGAAACTGTGTGGACTGTGGTGTACTTTATCATCTTTATCATGTGCCTCCAAGTAACCTGAGACCTTATCTTTGATAATCGACTTTAACATCTTTATTAGGCACAGGAGGTACGTAATGAAGTGGCCACTGAGTGCAGAGTCAACTGTTTAAAACAATGCCTTGATTTGTTTCCTCCAAGTTTTGGAAGGGTTTAAATCTGTGTATTGATTCATTATCAACTAAACTCATCATCCCACCCTTGGAGTTGATTAAAGAGACCACCTGTTGTTAAGTTAAATGAAATATCAATAGGATCAGTGTATCTCACTGTGAAGAAATGAGTTTTCTAAACTGGTCCATCTGGTGTCAATCCACAAGTCTAAACAATAGAGTCATTTGCAGTGAATTTATTTTGTAACTCTGTGTTCCTTCATCATGAGCTGAAGAGCCTGCTCCTCTGCCATGCACTTCTGCAGTATGTTCAATATAAATTAAATCCACGTTCTTGTAAATGAACCTTTTTATTTAGCGATACAGCCTAGATTAGCCCCTAGCCCCTCCCGGCCCTTTGAGCCACACCGCCCCAGCAACCCTCGACAAAACTCTCTTCAGGGCACTTTTGCTATTCCATTCTTTGATCAACTTAAACGCTGGCCTAGATCGACTAAAAAGACAGGGTCACTCCTCTCTCCATGGCACTGAGACTATGAAGACTGCCCCGGCTGCTGTGCTCTGTGCCTGCTAATATCATGAACTCATAAGCTAGGCTTTGGGCCTACTCCGGGCTGATCTGGGGTTCGGATCTGAGGACTCAATTTGGCTCGGAACATTGTTGCTCGCTTCAATTGTTTGCATGATTTGTTGCACTGGCTTCAATAATAAGCAAATGCTTTGAGAGACTGGTCAAGGACTACATCTGCAGCCTGCTACCACCCACACTGGATCCCCTACAATTCACCTACCGATAGAACTGATCGATAGATGATGCAATAGCCACTGCTCTACATAACCGTCTTTATACAAGTGCAGAAGAAGGATGCTTATGTGAGAATGCTGTTCTTGGATTACAGTTTAGCATTCAACACCATAATTGCATCCAGGCTTAACAGGAAGTTTGGAGACCTTGGCCTTGATCCTGTCTTGTGCAGCTGGATCCTGGACTTCTTGTCAGATCGCCAGTAGGTGGTAAGAGTGAGCTCCCTCACCTCAACCCCTCCGACTCTCAACACAGAAGCCCCTCAGAGCTGTGTACCAAGTCCCCCCCTTTACTCCCTGTGTACCATGACTGTGTCACCATCCACAGCTCTAACCTGCTAATTAAATTTGCCAATGACACTACATTGATTGGCCTAATCTCAAATAATAATGAGGTGACCTAGAGGGAAGAAGTCATCTCTCTGACACAGTGGTGTCAAGAAGACAACCTCTCTCTCTCTCAATGTCGCAAAAACAAAGGAACTAGTTGTGGATTACAGGAGACCCCTATTGACATCAGTGGATCTGGGGTTGAGAGGGTAAACAACTTAAGTTTCTTAGCATCCACATTACCGAGGACCTCGTGTGATCTGTACAAACTAGCTGTGTGGTGAAAAAGGCACAACAGCGCCTCTCTCACCTCAGACAGTTGAGGAAGTTTGGTATGGGCCCCCAAATCCTAAGAACTTTCTACAAGGGCACAATTGAGAGCATCCTGACTGGCTGCACCACTGCCTGGTATGGGTACTGTACCGCCCTTAATCGCAGGACTCTGCAGAGAGTGGTACGGACAGCCCGGCGCATCTGTAGTTGTGAACTTCCCATGATTCAGGATATTTACAAAGACAGGTAATGAAAGATTATTGGGGACCCGAGTCACAACTGCCCCAGTCTATTCCATCTGCTACCATCTGGGAAATGGTACCACAGCATAAAAGCCAGAACCAACAGGCTCCGGGACAGCTTCTTCCACCAGGCCATCAGACTGATGAACTCATGCGGACTTGAGTGTATTTCTATGTTACATTGGCTGTTCTATTTATTATAAATTACCATGACTGCACATTGCACATTTACACGGATACGTAACATAAAGATTTTTACTCCTTATGTATGTGAAGGATGTAAGAAATAAAGTCAATTCAATTCAATTCATATGCAGTAAATCCAAGAACATAATAGAATGAATGAAAAACCACGCACAACAGGATTTTCAAACAACCAATGCGCAAAGGATAGCAATCTGTGCAAGTACAAAAGAGAAAAAAAATTAATAATAATGATAATAACTAAATAAGCAATAAATATTGAGAACGTGAGATGAAGAGTCCTTCAAAGTGAGTATATAGGTTTTGGGAACAGTTCAGTGAGGGGGCGAGTGAAGTTATTGCCACTGGTTCGAGAGCTTGATGGATGAGGGGTAATAACTGTTCCTGAACCCGGGGGTGTGTGTCCTGAGGCTCCTGTACCGACTACCTGATGGCAACAGCTAGAAGAGAGCATGTCCTGGCTGGTAAGTGTCCTTGATGATGGCTGCTGCTTCCCTGCGACAGTGCTCCATGCAGATGTGCTCAAAGGTGAGGAGGGCATTACCTAAGATGGAATGAACTGTATACATTATTTTTTGAAGGATTTTCTGTTCAAGGGCATTGGTGTTCCCATACCAGGCCATGATGTAATCAGTCAATACACTCTCCAGTACACATCTATAGAAGTTTGTCAGAGTTGTAGAGTTCATGTCGAATGCCAGAGCATCCAGGGAAATCAAATACATTGCACAGAGAGGACGTAAAGATCCCTTAGAGACAGTGCCAGAATTGAACTCCAAACCCCCAGAATGCCCCAAGCTGCAGTAGCACCGTGTTAACCACAATGTTACCATGGCACTCGAGTGGGCCAAAAAGAATCCATATCCCAACACAAGACTTCCTGCTATAAGAACACCACCACATGCAGAAGTCTCACAGCTTGAAATGGCAACCATTTTGTGGAAAAAAAATCAATGAATTGCAGAGACTTGTTGGCACGGATCAGCACATTGGAGCAAACAGACTCTCCTCCGTGGACCCCTTGCTGCCTCAGCAAAACAGCCAGCATAATCAAAGCCCCTGCCTACCCCAGACATTCTCTCTTCTCCCCCTCCCATTGAGTCAGAGATATAAACTTTTGAAGGCAATACTACCAGGCTTAAGGACAGATTCAATCTCACTTTCATAAGATTATTGAACAGTCCCTAGCATGATCAGGTGGGCTCCTGACTTCACAATGTACCTTGTTATGGCCTTTCACCATATTGTCTACCTGCACTGCACTTTCTCTATGATTACAACACTTTATTCTTCATTTCTCTTTGTTCTACCTCTATGCATTATTATGATGTATTGATCTGTATGTATGCCATAGAGACATAGAAACATAGAAAATAGGTGCAGGAGTAGGCCATTCAGCCCTTCGAGCCTGCACCGCCATTCAGTATGATCATGGCTGATCATCCAACTCAGAACCCTGCACCAGCCTTCCCTCCATACCCCCTGATCCCCGTAGCCACAAGGGCCATATGCCATGCAAAACCGTCTTTCACTGTCCCTTATAACATGATAATAATAACTATTTATTTTTCACCAGGCTTAAGGACAGATTCTATGGCACTGTTATAAGGTCGGAGTGTCAGAGTCCGAGGTGAGAGATTGGCTAATTTGGCTCACTGCTCCACTAGGTTTGTTCAATTCTATGCGGACCAAGGTTGTGGCTTGCAATTAACGGACTTCTGGAATTGTCTGCAGTGATGCCTGGCGTTGTGAACTTCAGTTCTGAATGCTGTTTGCTTGCTTTATTGTTTGCATGATTTGTCTTTTTCTCTTTGCACACAGGGTGTTTGACGGTCTTCTTTTGTTCTTAGTGGGTTCTATTGGGTTTCTTTGTTTTGTGGCTGCCTGTAAGGAGACAAATCTCAGTATAAAGTATACATACTTTGATAATAAAATATATTTTGAACTTTGAACTTTGGTTTCACAATCTGTGCTGCGCAACACACACGTAATGCTGGGAGAAGTCAGAGTAAGAAGGCGAGTCGGGAGGAAGAAGTACAAGGTGGTAGGTGATAGGTAAAACCCGAAGAGAAGGAGGTGGTGAAGTAAACAGCTGGGAAGTTGATTGGTGAATGAGATAAAGGGCTGGAGAAGGGGGAATCTGATAGGACAGGACAGACACCATGGAAGAAAGGGAAGGAGGAGTACCAGAGGGAGGCAATGGTCACGTACTCTGACTTCTCCCCTTCCTTCTCAGTCCAGCTGAAGGGTCTCAGCCCAAAACATTGCCTGTTTTACTCTTTTCCATAGATGCTGCCAGGCCTGCTGAGCTCCTCCAGCATTTTGTGTGTGCTGCTTTAGATTTCCAGCATCTGGAGATTTTCTCATGTTCTGTGTTGCTGTGGCCTGCCTAACAGAATCCTGGAATGAATGCAGTGATGACCGGCTTCGTAGATACAAACTCACTTCAATGAACTTTAGTTTTGAATGCTATTTGCATACTTCTTATTGTTTGCATGATTTGTTCTTTTTTTTTTGCACATTGATAGTCCTTGAAAGTAATACCATGGGCAGAGAGGGTCATAAGGAGAGCTTTTTGCACATAAGATTTCATAAATCGAAATATTGAGTATAGGAGATGAGATGTCATGTTGAAGTTGTATAAGGCCTAATTTGGAGCATCATTGCAGTGTGATGTATTGTTGTTTGGGGGGACAAGTCAGGGTAGGTCTTACACAGTGAACTGCAGGGCACTGAAGAGTGCAGTAGAACAAAGAAGGCAGGGAATTCAGATCCATAATTCCTTGAAAATGGCATCACAGGTAAATAGGGGCATAAACAGAGCTCTTGGCACATTGGACTTCATAAATATAGGTAATAAATACAGGACATGGGATGCTATGTTGAAATTTTATAAGTCAGTAAAGCCAAATTTGAAGTATTGTGTGCAGTTCTGGTCATCTACCTCCAGGAAAGATATCAATAAAATTGAAAGAGCGCAGAGGATATTTACAGGAATGTTGCTGACACCTGAGGACCTGAGTCATAGGGGTAGTTAAGATTTTATTCCTGACAGCATTAGAGAATGAGGGGAGATTTGAACGAGGTATTCAAAATTATGAAGAGTATTTGATAGCAGAGTTTTTCTGCTGAGGTTGGGTGAGACTAGAACATAAAGTCACTCAGTATTACAGTATTGAAACAGGCCCTTCTGCCCATCTAGCCCATGCCAGTTATTCTGTCTAGTCCCATCAACAGCACTTGGACCTACATACCCTCTTATCAAAAAAGGGCTTTGACCAGTGACCAATCTGGACGGCGGAAGTGTTGAGAGCAGAGGATTTCAATTAGTCTACTGCCTGAGAAGAAAAGATAGCAGTGGGTCTCTATAGCAAAAAGAGCTCTGACCAGCGACCAATCGGCATTGGGGATTGTTTAGCAAGAGCAAATTAAAGGAAAGCAGGGGCAAGCAGAGTGGCCAGCACTGCAGTGGACATCATCCGAGTAGACAGATCTTGAGGCCTGAGCTCTTCGAGGCTTCAGTGAAGAGAAGCTTCAGCCAAAGAAAGTAAAGGAAAGAAAAGCTCTAAGTTAAGATTTTTTTTCCTTCCCTTCTTTATATTTTCAGACATGCCAGAAAGAATAGTTAAATACTCTCTTGCAGGATGTAGGAAGGCAGCGAGATGTCCAGTGTTCAGAGGTTGAGGAGGGGATAGGACATATAGAGAGGTAGTTACACCCAAGGTGCAGGACACAGGAAACTGGGTGACAGTCAGGAAGGGGAAAGTGGTTAAGGAGCCAGTGCAGAGTAGCTCTGTGGCTGTCTCCCTCAAATTGGATACTGTGAAGGGGTGGGGGATTGACCTGACAGAGGAAAATCACCATGGTTGGGTCTCTGGCACTGAGTCTGCCTCTGTGACTCAGTAGGGAAGTGGAGAGAAGGATGGTGTAGTAATATGGGCTTTGTTGCTTAGGGGAATGGACAGGAGGTTCTGTGGGTGAGAACAGCCTTCCCAGATGGTATGTTGCCTCCCAGGTGGCAGAGTCCGAGATATCTCAGATCGAGTCCTCAGCATTCTTAAGTGGGAGGGTGAACAGCCGGAAATCATGGTCCATGTAGGTACCAATGACATGGGTAGGACAAGTGACAAGGTTCTGCATGGGGAGTTCAGGGAGTTTGCTGGAGTTGCAGGGAGGTGAGAACTAAAGTGTCAGAACAGTTAGTGGAGAGGTTGTGGACACAGAAGTTGGTAAGATCTCAGAGAAAGTTAGGAATCAAAAGGTTGAGTATGGTGCGACAAAATCAAAAAGGGTGAATACGGTGACTGAAGGTGTTTCATCTGAAAGCGTGCAATATATGGAATAAGGTAGATGAACTTTATAGCACAGTTGCAGATTGGCAGGTATGATGTTGTAGGCATCACTGATTCATGGCTGAAGGAAGATTATAGCTGGGAGCTTAATATCCAAGGATACACATTGTATCGAAAGAATGGGCAGGAAGGCAGAGAGGGCAGAGTTGCTCTGCTGGTAAAAAAAATTAAATCAAATCATTAGAAAGAGGTGACATAGGGTTGGAAGGTGTTGAATCATTGTTGATAGAGCTAAGGAATTACAAGGGTAAAAAGACCCTGATGGGACTGGTATACAAACCCCCAAAAACAGTGATAAGGCTGTGGCCTACAAATTTCAACGGGAGATAGAAGATGGATGCCAAAAGGGGAGTGTTACAATAGTCGTGGAGGACTTCAATATGCAGGTAGATTGGGAAACTTAGGTTAGTGTTGATTTACAGGATGAGGGATTTCTAGATCGCCTTCAAGATGGCTTTTTAGAACAGCTCGTGGTTCAGCCCAGTAGAGTATCAGTTATTTTGGATTGGGAATTGTGCAATGGACCAGAACTGATTGGAAAACTTAATAATATCAAATTCACCCTGAAGTTTGAAAAGGAGAAGCTAAAGTCAGATATATCAGTATTACAGTGGAGTAAAGGGAATTACAGAGGCATGAGAGAGGAGTTTGCCAGAATTGATTGGAAAAAACAAACACTGGCAGGATGAAGGCAGAGCAGTAATGGTTGGAATTTCTGGAAGCAATTGGAAGGCACAGGATAGATACATCCCAAAGAGGAAGAAGTATTCTAAAGGAAAGACGACACAACCATGGCTAACAAGAGAGGTCAAAGCCAAAGAGAGGGCATATAATAGAACAAAAATTAATGGGAAGTTGGAGGATTGGGAAGCTTTTAAAAACCAACGGAAGGCAACTATAAAGTCTTTAAGAAGGAAAAGTAGGAATATGAAATTAAGCTAGCCATTATTATTAAAGCGGATACCAAAAGTTTCTTCAGATACATAAAATGTAACAGAGAGGGGAGAGAGGATATTGCACTGCTGGAAAACAATGCTGGAGAGGTAGTAATTGTGGACAATGAAATAGTAGATGAACTGAATAAGTATTTGAGAAACATAGAAAGATAGAAAACCTACAGTACAATACAGATCCTTTGGCCCATGAAGTTGTGCTGAACATGTCCCTACATTAGAAATTACTAGGCTTACCCACAGCCCTCTATTTTTCTGAGCTCCATGTACTTATTCAAAAGTCTCTTCACTGTAGAAGACACTAGCAGTATGGTGAAAGTTCCAGGTGTCAGGGGGCATGAAGTATGTGAGGTTACCAATACTGAATGGTCTGAAGGTAGATAAGTCACCTGGACCAGAATGTGTACACCCCAGGTTTGAAGAGATCATGGAGGCAGTAGTAATGATCATTCATGAATCGCGAGATTCTGGAATGGTTCCATAAGACTGGAAAGTTGCAAATGTCACTTCACTTTTCAAGGAGGGAGAGAGGCAGAAGAAAGGACACTGTAGGCCAGTTAGACTGACCTCAGTGATTGGGAAGATGCTGGAATCACTTATTAAGGATGAGGTCTCAGGGTACTTGGAGGCTCATGATAAAATAGGCCATAGTCAGAAAATCTTGTCTGACAAATCCGTTGGAATTCTTTGAAGAAATAACAAGCAGGATAGACGAAGGAAAATCAGTGGATGTTGTGCACTTGGATTTTCAAGAGGCCTTTGACAAGGTGCCACACATGAGGCTGCTTACCAAGCTACGAGCCCATGGAATTACAGGAAAGATTCTAGCATGGATGAAGCAATGGCTGATTTGCAGGAAGCAAAGAGTAAAGGGGCCTTTTCTGATTGGCTACCGGTGACTAATGGTGTTCCACAGGGGTCTGTGTTGGGAGCGACTCTTTTTACGTTACCTGTTGATAATTTGGATGATGGAATTGATGGTTTCCTTACAAAGTTTGCGGACAATATGAAGATAGGTGGAGGGGCTGGTAGTTCTGAGGAAGTAGAAAGGCTACAGAAACACTTTGACAGTTTAGGAGAAGAACTGACAGATGGAGTACAGCGTCAGGAAGTTTATGGTCATGCACTTTGGTAAAATAAATGAAAAAGTTTACAATTTAAAAGGAGAGAAATACAAAATATTGAAGCGCAAAGGATTTGGGAGTCCTCATGCAGGATTCCCTGAAGGTTAGTTTACAGGTTGAGTCTGTGGTGAGGAAGGCAAGTTCAATGGTCATAATCATTTCCAAAGGACTAGATTATAAAATCAAGGCTGTAATGTTGAGACTTTATAAAGCACTAGTGAGGCCTCACTTGGAGTACACTGAGGACACAGACTCAGATTAGAGGCTGAGTGAACTAAAGCTTTTCTCTTTAGCACAAAGGGGAATGAGAATTGGCTTGATACAAGATAAGATGCATAGATTGAGAGGCCAGTCAGACTTTTTCTCAGGATGGAAATGGCCACACTTAGGTGGCATAATTTTAAGGTGATTGGAGGAAAGTATCAGGGGATTCCGAGGTAGATTTTTTATAGAGGATGTTGTGGGTGCATGAATGCACCGCCAGTGGTGGTGGGATGGACATGAGGAGGAGTTTCCCTATCCAGAGAGTAGTGAATTTGTGGAATTCTTTGCCTCACACAGCTGTGGAGGCGAAATGCTTATGAATATTTAAGGCAGAGGTTGATAGATTCTTGACTGAACGGGGCATGAAAAGGTGGGGGGGGGTGGTGGCGGGGAGACAAGAGATTGAGACTGAGAGGGAAACGGATCAGCTATGATTAAATGGCAGAGCAGACACAATGGGCCCCATGGCCTAATTCTGCTCCTATTCTTAATGGTCTTATCCACATACTTAATCAAACATCTCTTAAATATTACAGTTGAACCCATATCCATCACTGCCTCTACCGTTCACCCTGGACTTATAACCTCCAGTTCTTGTCTCACCAACCCTCAGTGGAGAAAACCTGCATTTATCCCATTTGTATCCATTATAATTTTGTATGCCTCGATCAAATTTTATCTCATTCTCCTAAGCTCCAGTAAATAAAGCCCTAACCTATTCAACCTTTCCCTATAACTCAGTCCGCCAGTCCTTATAATTTTCTCTGCACTCTTTCAATCTTATTGTTACCTTTCCTGTAGGTAGGTGACCAAAACTGCATACAATGTCATATACAGTTTCAGCATAACATCGAACATATAACTTGGAACTCATAACATAGAACAGCACAGCCCACAATGTTGTGCCAACATTTTAACCTGCTCTAAAATCAATATCTTACATAACCCTCCATTTTCTGTTATCCACGTGCCTATTTAAAAGTTTCTTAAATACTCCTAATGTATCTGCCTCAACATCACCACTGGCTAGTGCATTGCATACACCCACAACACTCTCTGTAAAAAAATATACCTCTGAATCCTCCTATACTTTCCTCCAATCACCTTAAAATTGTGCCCCCTCATGGTTGCCATTTTTGCACTGGGAAAAAGTCTCTGACTGTCCACTTAGTCTATGCATCTTATCATCCTGTACATCTCTGTCAAGTAATTTCTCATCTTCTTTCACTCCAAAGAGGAAAGCTTTAGCTTGCTCAACATTTTCTCATAAGTTTTGCTCACTCGTCCAGGCAGCGTCCCATAAGTCTTGTCTGCACCCTCTGTGAAACTTCCACATCCTGAATATAATATAAGGAGGCCAAGTCATTGGGTATACCTGAGACAGAGGATGATAGATTCAAGGGCATGAAGGCACACGGGAAGAAGGCAGGATATTGGGGTTGAGAAGGAAAACGTATCGGCCATGATGAAATGGCCAAGCAGACTTGATGGGCCAAATGGCTGAATTTCACCCCTATATTTTATGCTCTTATGGTCTTGTAATGAAGGGACCATAACAGAACACAATATTGCAAGTTTAGTGTCACCACAGAGCTGCAACCTAATAGTCCAACCTTTGTACTCAATACTTTGATAATTTATGAAAGTGCCTGAAATTTTATGAATGGTTTGAATGGTGGTAAGTGACTGAGACCCTTTCTGACTGAAGTTGGGGCTTTATAAGATATTGATCAGACTGTATATGGAGCATTGGGAACCGTTTTGGTCCCCTTTTCTAAGAAAGGATGTGCTGGCATTGGAAAGGTTCCAGAGCAGGTTCTCAAGAATGAAAAAGTTAACAGATGAGGGTCATATGATGGCTCTGGATTTGTACTTGGAGTTTAGATGAATGAGAGGGGATCACATTGAAAACCAAGGAATATTGAAAGGCCTGGACAGAGTGGATGTGGAACAGATGTTTCCTTTAGTGGGGTAGTCTAGGACAAGAGGATACAGTCTCAGAATTCCAGGACATCCCTTTGGAAGAGAAATGAGGAGGAATTTCTTTAGCCAGAGGATGGTGAATATGCTGCACTCATTGCCACAGACTTGGCAGTGGACTATTGATTGGCATGATAGCATGAACATCTATTTCTCTAGATTCCAGTTACTTCTCCATCCTCCGGTTTTCTTTTTTTCCATTCCCCATTCTGGCTCCCCCCTTATCTCTTCTTTTAGATTAGATTAGATTAGATTCAACTTTATTGTCATTGTGCTGAGTACAGATACAAAGCCAATGAAATGCAATTAGCATCTAACCAGAAATACAAAGAATAGTGTTATTTACAAAATAACTGCAAATAAAAAATAGGTGCTACAGCACACAAATATACAAGTACTGAGACAGTACAACATGGGTGCAATACTGCTTAGCGCTGTGATGTGAGGTTCAGCAGGGAAGAAGCTCTTCCTGTGCCTGCTGGTGCAGGAGTGGAGGCTCCTGTAATGCCTACCGGATGGGAGGAGAGTAAAAAGTCCATGGTTATGGTGAGATGCATCTTTGATAATGCTTTTCATCCTGCCCAGGCAGCGTTTATGGTAGATGTTCTCAATGGTGGGCAATTGGATGCCAATAATCCGCTGGGCAGTTTTCACCACAGGCTGCAGTGCTTTGCAGTCTGATACGGGACAATTGCTATACCACACTGAGATGCAGTTGGTGAGTATACTCTCAATGGTACAGCGGTAAAAGTCCGTCAGTATCCTGGGACAGAGGTGAGCTTTCTTGATGCTCCACGGAAAATAAAGGCGCTGTTGCACCTTTTTGATCAGGATGGAGGAGTTCAGGGACCAGGTGAGATCCTCAGAAATGTGGACACCAAGGAATTTGAAGCTTGATACACGCTCCACTACAGCTCCGTTGATGTAGATGGGGACGTGAGTGTGGCTCCTAGCATGCCTGAAGTCCACAATGATCTCCTTGGTCTTCTGGGTGTTAAGGGCCAGGTCGTTGTTGGCACACCATGCGGCCAGATGCTGGACCTCGTCCCTGTAGGCCGTCTCGTCATCCCCTCTGATCAGGCCAACCACCATGATGTCGTCTGCGAACATGATTATGGAGTTAGAACTATGTACAAGAATGCAGTCATAGGTGAAAAGGGAGTACAGAAGAGGGCTCAGCACACAGCCTTGAGGCACGCCGGTGTTCAGGGTGAGAGTGGAGGAGGAGAGGTTGTCTAACTTAACTGATTGGGGTCTGTTAGTCAGAAAGTCCAAGGTCCAATTGCAGAGGGATGAGCTGATACCAAGCTGGCGAGGTTTGGCGATCAGCTTGGAGGGGATCACAGTATTGAATGCCAAACTAAAGTCTGACAGTATTCAGCATTCTGGTGTAAGAGTTGGGGCTGTCCAGGTGGGTCAGGGCAGAGTGAAGTGCTGTGGAGATGGCATCCTCTGTTGAACTGTTGGTGCGATAGGCAAATTGATGGGGGTCCAGGGTGGTGGGCAGACAGGATTTCAGATGTGATAGAACCAGTCTCACAAAGCACTTTACAATGATGGGGGTGAGTGCAACTGGGCGGAAGTCATTCAGGCCCGCGGCAGTGGAATGCTTCGGCACTGGCACGATGGTGGCGATCTTGAAGCTTGTGGGGACAACTGCCTGGGTCAGGGATAGATAAAAAATGTCCGTGAAGACCCCGGCCAACTGCCCTGCACAGACTCTGAGCACACGGCCAGGTATTCCTTCTTCTCACTGCCTATCATGTCCCTCAGGTGCCCCTCCTCCTTCCCTTTCTACCATGGTCCACTCTCTTCTCCTATCAGATTCCACCTTCTTCAGCACTTCGCCTTTTCCACCTATCACCTCCCAGCTTCTTACTTTATCCCCTCTCCCCATCCACCTAACCTCACCCTCATTTGACTTCACCTACCAACTCATAGCTTGTACTCCTGTCCCCTCCTCACCTTCTTATTCTTTCTTCTTCCCCTTTCCTTTCCAGTTCTTATGAAAGGTCTCTGCCTGAAACATCAATTCTTTATTCCATTTCACAGATGACCTTCTGAGTTCTCACATGATTTTGAAGGCGTTGAAACAGATGATTGCGGAGGCCAAATTATCGAGTATATTTAAAGCGGAAGTTGATAGGTTCTTCATTGTAAAGGTAATACAGAGAAGGCAGGAAAATGGGGTTCTGAGGGATAATAAATCAGCCAAGACAGAATGGCAGAGCAGACTCGATGGACTGTATGGCCTAATTCTGTTCCTTTCTCTTATGTCTTATGAAGGGCTATTTTAAACAAATACCCATGAAGCAATGCTCCCGCTAACACTGCATTGTAAACACTTCAGTTGTCTGAATAACCTTGGAAGTGTGCGGTCAATATTCACACTCCGCCAGAAGAATGTAAATAAGCCAGAACATTTAGCACTTGGGGGTCTCACTGCTGCGAAGCGATTCTAATGATACCCAAGGCAACAATTTCAAACCAGAGATCACTGATGAAAAGTAGCAAGTGCCACACTCCCAGGGAAATGGAATGACAGTCATGTTTTATTTTCTTCTGCCTTGGTGACTAGTTCTCAATCAAAACCTGCACTGGAGCTCAGTTGACAAAGGCTCCCTGCTACTGATTCCTTCGTTCTGAATTAACACTCCACACCTGCTGCTTTGAGATTTAGGTTTGTGCCTCTGGCTCACTTATCCAGATTTCCTGAACAATTTAACCACCACTCCACAGAATACTTTCTTTTAAGTGACATGTCTTTGGGGACATTAGAACTTATCATAAGCATATGTAACTTCAACGGGTAAACAAAACCATGGGATCGTTAAAAACCATTGTCACCGGAGATATCTGCTTCAGGAAAAAAAAAGAACAAAGCATTGAATATAGAACACAGCAACACAGTACAGGCCCCTCGGCCCACAATTTTGTGCCAAACTCTTAACCTATGCTAAGATAAATCTAACCCTTTCCTTCCACATAGCCTCCATTTGTCCATCATCCCTGTCCCTATCCATGGGTTTCTTGAATGTCCCTAAAGAATTTGCCTCTACTACTATCCCTGACAGTGCGTTCCACACACCCACCACACTCTGTGTAAAGATCTTGTCTCTGACATTCTGCCTATACTTTTCTCCAATCACCAACAAAATTATGTCCCTTGTATTAGCTAATTCTGCCCTGGAAAAAGTCTCTGGCTTTCCACTCTATCTATGCCTCTTATCATGTTGTACATTGCTATCAAGTCACCTCTTACTCTCCTTCACTCCAAAGGGAAAAGCCATCGGCCTTTGGGTTTGTGCCTTTGGCTCATTTCTCCAGATTTCCTAAACAATTTAACCACCGTTCCACAAAATACTTCCTCTTAAGTGACATGTCTTTGGGGAAATTGGAAACTATCAGAAGCAGATGTAACTTCAATGGGTAAACAAAACCATGTAATCGTTAAAACTTCAGTGTTAAAGAACCATCATCCCTGCAGATACCCTTCTCTGGAAAAAAATGACTTTGATTGAGCACAGATAAAATGGGAGCTCCACCATGGATGGTCCTCAAGCCCAGCTGTGAAAGAAGGATAGTTGGGCATGGGTCTAGCGGCCCCATCCCGTCAAAACCGCAGAGCTACAGAAATGCCAACAGAAGTTCCAAAGACCTCATCCCTGGAGATGAAGGATCTAAGTAAATGGGCTACAGCTGGGAACAACTTGAAAGACTGGCCCAGGATAGAGGACTCTGGCAAGCTGTTGCTGGTGACCCATGCCATGTTCGGGGCTTGTAAGTAAAATGTGGAAAGTATTGAAGGATGCTGGAAATCTGAAATAGTAGCAGTTAATACTGGAAATATTCAGACCGAGGTATTGCCACAAACATGGGGAAATCTGCAGATGCTGGAAATCCATAGCAAAACACACAAAATGCTGGAGGAACTCAGCAGGCCAGGCAGTACTTATGGAAAAGATTAAACAGTTGACGTTTCGGGCCAAGACCCTTCATCAGGACTCATGAAACCTGTTGTTCAAGAGTAAGCTCATGTAACACGGCCTTGGTAAAACACCCAGCATAATCAAAGACCCCACCAACTCCAACATTTTCTCTTCTCCCCTCTCCCAACAGGCAGAAGACTTAAATACCTGAAGGGGAAGATGGGTCAGTTCCCCTCTTCCTTTCATGGTCCACTCTCCTCTTCTTTCAGATTATTTCTTCTTCAGCCCTTTACCTCTCCCACCTATCACCTTCCAGTTTCTCAATTCATCCTCCTCCCTCACCCAACCATCTCCCCCCTCACTTGGTTTCACCTATCACCGGCCAGCTTGTACTCTCCCTCTCCCCCGACCTCCTTATCCCGGCTGATGCAGGATTCAGCTCAAAACGTATTCTCAAGTTTATGGATGACACAACTGTGGTTGGTCTCATCAACGACGATGACAAGACAGAGTACAGAAAGGAAGCAGTGCGGCTGGTGGAATGGTGTGAGAGCCACAGCCTAAGTCTGAAGTGGAGAAGACCGAGGAAATTATTTTGGACTTTAGAAAGGTGCAGATGAACCATCTCCCTCTGAGCTGACATGGTTCCCCTGTAGTGAGAGTTAAGTGCACCAGGTTCCTGGGAGTTAACATCACGGATGACCTCACCTGGTCCCTCAATATCACCTCCCTGAACATGAAGGCACAGCAGTGTTACTGTGTGTTACATGTGTGCTACGTGTAAACTCTGGCTGCTGAATCTACATCGGAGTCTGTCTTTCCTCTGCACTTGGGTTCCAACATTGCCAGTGCACATCGAGACACATATAGTGAAATGCATCATTTGTGTTAACAATCAGCAAAGCCTAAGAGAGTCCTGCCAAAGTGTTTTGGCCCGAAACGACGACTATTCTCTCCTCCATGGATGCTGTCTGGTCTGCTGAGTTCCTCCAGCATTTTGTATGTGTTGCTCGGATCTCCAGCATCTGCGGATTGCCTCTTGTTTGTGATTGGAAGCCCAAGGGAGTGTTGGGGTCAGCCTGCAAGTGCCGATGCCAGCAGAGCATACCCACAATGCTCAGCAGAACAACACAAGCAGCCACAGCAAAACAAGGGAGATGAACATTCCTCCCACTATGTTCTCATCCGCCTTCCCTCCCTCCCTCTGGTGATTCCATGCCCCACCTCCCTCTCCTTTCAGATGTTGGAAGAAGTCATTAGGTCGGGCAGCATCTGTGGAAGGAAATGGACAGTCGATGTTTCAGGTCGAGACCCTTCATTTAGAAGCTGAAAGAGTAGGGGGAGATTGCAAGTGTAAAGAGGTGAGGGGGAAGGCTGGAGCAAGAGTGGGCGGGTGATAGGTAGGAGGGAAAGTGGTTATTGAATTCTCCAACTTCTGGGAAGTTGCTCCCCATCTGACTCTTTTTCTCCCTCCTGTTGCATCCAGTTCTTGCTTCACTCACCCCAGCACTCTATTGCCCTATTTCTTTACCCTCCTTCATCCCCTCCATGTGCCTACCATACACATGCTACTCCCACTGGGTTCCCCCCTGCTACTTGTTCCCATTTCCACCTCCCTCATTTGGTTCCATGCTCTACCTTCCTCTCCTGTCGGATTGCATCACCTCACCCTATCTCCTTCCAGCCTCCCTCACTATATTCACTCTTCCCTCCTCCATCTGCCCATCACTCCTCCTCACCTAGATCTACCCGTCACCTGCCAGCTCCTGCTCCACCCCTTCTCTTCACCTTCTTACAGTTCTGCACACCGATGCTGCCTGACTGCTGAGTTCCTCCTGTATGTCAGAGCCATAGAAAAGTACAGCACACAAACAAACCATTCAGTCCATCTAGACCCATCCTACTTCTATCAACTGCACCAGGACCATAGCCCTCCGTACCACTATCATCCAGCTACGTATCGAAACTTTGTTTAAATGTTGAAATTGAGCTCGAGTGCACCACTTGTGTTGGCATTTCATTGCACACTCTCAAGAACCTCTGAGTGAAGAAGTTTCACCTCATGCTCCCCTTAAATTTTTCACCTTTCACCCTTAACCCATGACCTCTGGTTATAGTCCCACCCAACCTCAGTGGGAAAAGCCTGCTTGCATTTACCCTATCTATACCCCTCATAATTTCGTATACCTCAATCAAATCTCCTCTCAATCTTATATGTTCCAAGGAATAAAGTCCTAACCTATTCAAATTTTACTTATAACTCAGGCCCTCCAGAGCCAGCAACATCCTTGCATGTTTTCTTTGTACTCTTTCAACCTTATTGACATCTTTCCTGTAGGTAAGTGACCAAATCTGCACACAATACTGCAAATTAGACCTCACCAATGCCTTATACATCTTGTGTGATGCTTCCTCAGTATTGCGCTGCAGAGCAGGCCTGAAGAAGATACATAATACGTTAGCACACGACGTTCCCTTTCATTGCCTGGCAACTGTGTCAAGCTAGTCTCGGTAACTCAATGATCCATGGAAACGTCAGGTTCCAGTGACCCACTTTAATGTTACTGTGGAGAAATGTGATTGTTCTATATTCACTTTCTTTAGTGAGTGGGAGAATATGTTCACAGTTTCAGTGTGTGATTGAAGGTAAAATTAACCACCGAGTTTTTTTTAAGCACTTCGTGCATTCATAGAAACCTTCACAGTTACAGAGCAGAAAGAAGGTCACGCCAATTACTCTGCTGAACGTTATGGACATGCTATGATGGCGCTAGAACACGAGGCAACACTTGCCCCCAGCACATCCTTAGGTTGTGTTGGTTTTTAATGCAAATGATCCGTTTCACTGTCTGTTTTGATGTACATGTAATAAATAAATGAACCTGAATCTGGAGTGCACGTTCTGTGCTTACCTATGTTTCAAAAGCAGCCTTCTTGACAAGAGATTCTGTGGATGCTGCAAATCCAATCAAACACACACAAAGTGCTGGAGCAACCCAGCAGGTCAGGCAGTGTCTACAGAAATGAATAAGCAGTCGACGTTTCGGGCTGAGACCCTTCCACAGGACTGAAAAGGAAGGAAAGTTGGAATCCAGAGCAACAAACAATTTGCTGGAAGAACTCACATAGAGCTTCTATGCTTCTATAACTCTATGAGATATAGAAGTGGAATTAGGCCACTCAGCCCATCGAGTCTACTTCACCATTCTATCATGGCTGACTTATTATCCCATTCCTGCCATAGAGGGAGTACAAAGAAGGTTCACCAGATTGATTCCTGGGATGGCAGGACTTTCATATGATGAAAGACTGGATCGACTAGGCTTATACTCGTTGGAATTTAGAAGATTGAGGGGGGATCTTATTGAAACGTATAAAATCCTAAAGGGATTGGACAGGCTAAATGCAGGAAGATGGTTCCCGATGTTGGGGAAGTCCAGAATGAGGGGTCACAGTTTGAGGATAAAGGGGAAGCCTTTTAGGACCGAGATTAGGAAAAACTTCTTCACACAGAGAGTGGTGAATCTGTGGAATTCTCTGCCACAGGAAACAGTTGAGGCCAGTTCATTGGCTATATTTAAGAGGGAGTTAGATATGGCCCTTGTGGCTAAAGGAATCGGGGGTATGGAGAGAAGGCAGGTACAGGGTTCTGAGTTGGATGATCAGCCATGATCATACTGAATGGTGGTGCAGGCTCGAAGGGCCGAATGGCCTACTCCTGCACCTATTTTCTATGTTTCTATGTTTCTATTCAACCCCATTCTCCTGTCTTCTCCCTGAAACCTTTGATGCCATTACTAGTCAAGAACCTATCAACCTCCACTTTAAATATATCCAATGAGTTGACCTACATAGCTGTCTGTGGCAATTAATTCCTCAGATTCACCACCCTCTGGCCAAAGAAATTCTTCCTTAACATTATTCTAAATGGACATCCCTCTATTCTGAGGCTGTGCACTCACAGTAGAGGGAGTACTGTACATGTATGTATGTATGTATCTACATTCGTACAATCCTGATAAAGGTTCTCAGCCCAGACTGTTAACTGTTTATTCTTCTCCATAGACGCAGTGTGACCTGTTGATTTCCTCTGTAATTTTGTGCATGCTACTAGTGATTTCCAGCATCTGCAGTATCTCTTGGGTTTATTATTTGTTGACATGGTCCAGCAGGTTGAGCAACAGGCATGCATAATAATAAAGGCATCTGTTCGACTTCTGAGACCATGGATCTGCGCCTGGAAAGTCTTCACTCTCCAGGGCGCAGGCCTGGGCAAGGTTGTATGGAAGACCGGCAGTTGCCCATGCTGCGAGTCTCCCCTCTCCACGACACCGATGTTGTCCAAGGGAAGGGCATTAGGACCCATACAGTTTGGCACCAGTGTCGTCGCAGAGCACTGTGTGGTTAAGTGCCTTGCTCAAGGACACAACACACTGCCTTGGCTGGGGCTCGAACTCACGACCTTCAGGTCGTAAGTTGAATACCTTAACCACTTGGCCACGTGCCCACATGCACGTAGCTCTGTAGTATAGTGGTTAGTGCAATACTTTACAACATCAATTGCAAGATCAGGGTTCAATTCCCATTGCTGTCTGTAAGGAGGTTGTACGTTCTCCCCCTGACCATGTGAGTTTCCTCTGGGTGCTCCTATTACTTGCCGCATTCCAAAGAAGTATGGTTCGGGCTAGTGAATTGTGGGCATGCTATGTTGTCTACCCAGCACAATTCTTGCTGATTTGATTTGATTTGATGCAAATGATGCATTTCACTATATCCTTCCGTAAGAACAGGTTTCAATGTACATGTGATAAATAAAGCTTGTCTTTAAGATCTTTCACCTTTAACCTTTCTCCCACAGATGCTGCTTGACCACTAAGTTTCTCTAGTAGATTATTGCTCCAATTACACTGATGTTACTCATGGATTCAATGAGCCACAAATCTACTGCTTCCATTTTGGATTGTCCCCACCTGAGCTGTAAAACCACAAGACTTAGGAGCAGAATTAAGCCAGCTGGCCCATCAAGACTATACTGCCATTCTATTATGCTTATCTATTATCCCTGTCAACCCCATTCTCCTGCCTTGTCCATGAAACCTCTGACATCTTGATGGATCAAGAACCTACCAATCTTTGCTTTAAGTATTTTCAATGACGTCGCCTCCACAGCTACCTGTGGCAATGAATTCTAGAGATTCACCACCCTCTGGCTAAAGAAATTCCTCCTCAACACTGTTCTAAATGGACATCTCTCTAACCTGAGGCTGTGCCCTCTGGTCCCAAACTCACTCCTTATGGGAAACGTCCTCTCTATATCCACTGTATCCAGACCATTCAATAAGATTCCCCTTCATTCTTCTAAACTATAGCAAGTACAGGCCCAAGGCCATGAAATCATCCGCAAACATTAGCCTTTTCATTCCCTTAATCATTCTTGTGAACCTCTTCAGGACCTTCTCCAATACCAGTTTTCTTAACTAAAGAGCCCAAAACTACTCACAATGCTCCAAGTGTGGTCTGACCAATGCCTTATAAAACCGCAGCATTATGTCATTGCTGTTATATTCTAGTCCTCTCAAAATGAGTGCTAATATTCAGTCAACAAGTTAAGCTTTAGGGAATCCTGCACAAAGACTCCCAAGTTCCTTTGCAACTTCAATTATTAGAATTTTTAGAAAATTCTTTTTTGAGTTTTTAGAAAATCACTTTTATTTCCATTTGCCACCTCTTTGCCCATTCTCCTGATCTGCCTAAGTCCTTCTGCAGACTCCCAACTTCCTTAACACTACCTGCTGCTCTATCATATCATCTGCAAACTTGGCCATGAAACCAACAATTCCTTCATCCAAATCATTGACATATAACGTAAAAAGGATCAGTCCCAACGCCAACCCCTACGGAAAACCACTAGTCAACCAAAAAAGGTCCCCTTTATTCTCACTTTTTGCCTCTGGCCAGTCAGACAATCTTCTATCCATGCTAGCATCTTTTTCATTATACTGTATGTTCTTATCTTGTTAAGCAGCCTCATGTGTGGCACCTTGTCAGAGGCCTTCTGAAAGTTGAAGTAAACAACATCCACTGACTGTCTTTTGTCTATCCTGCCTGCTATTTCCTCAAAGAATTTCAATAGATCTGTCAGGCAAGTTTTTCCATTAAGGAAACCATGTTGATTATGGCTTATTTTATCATGTGCCTCCAACTACCCAGAAACCTCATCCTTAACAATGGACTCAAACCACTGAGGTCAGGCTAAATGGCCTATAATTTACTATATTCTGTCTCCCTCCCTTCTTAAAGAGCGGAGTGGCATTTGCAACTTTCCAGTCCTGTGGAACCATTCCAGAATCTAATGATAGTTGAAAGATCATTACTGTTGCCTCCACAATCTCTTCAGCCACTTATTTCATAACTGTTCGATAGCCAACTCTCACCTCTCCTTTACTCTTTATATTTGATAAAAACTTTTGGTATCCTCAGTTATACTATTGGTTAGCTTCCCTTCATATTTCATCTTTTCTCTCTGTATGGCTTTTTAGTTGCCTTCTGTTTGTTTTTAAAAGCTTTCCAACCCTTAACTTCCACTATTTTTTGCTATAATGTATTCTCTCTGTTTTGCTTTTATGTTGTCTTTGACTTCTCTTGTCAGCCACGGTTGCCTCATCCTCTCTTTAGAATACTTCTTCTTCTGGACATATCTATCCTGTGCCTTCTGAATTGTCCCCAGAAACTCCAGCCACTGCTGTTCTGCTGTCATACCTGCTCATGTCTCCTGCCAATCATCTTTGGTCAGCTCCTCTCTCATGCCTCTGTAATTCTCTTTACTCCATTGTAATACTAATACATCTGACTTTAACTTCTTCCTTTCGAACTGCAGGGTGAATTCTATCAAATCATGATCATTGCTTCCTGAACAGAATTGTCTTTCCCCTAGTGGGCTCAACCACAAGCTGCTCTTAAAAAGTCATCTCGTAGGCATTCTACAAATTCCCTCTCTTGGGATCCAGTACCAACCTGAATTTTCCTATCTACCTGCATATTGAAATCCCTCATGACTATCATAACATTGTCCTTTTTACATGCTTTTTCTATCTCTAGTTGTAATTGGTTGACCATATCCCTACTGCTGTTTGGAGGCTTGTACTCTTACAGATTCTGAATTCTACCAACAAGGATTCTACATCTTCTGATCCTATGTCACCTCTTTCTAAGGACTTGATTTAATATTTTACCAACAGAGCCACCCCACCCCCTCTGCCTACCTGCATCTCCTTTCAATACAAAGTACATTCTTAGATGTTATGCTCCCTACTCTGATCTTCTTTCAGCCACCACTCAGTGATGCCCACAAATCATATCTGCTCATCTCTAACTGCTCTACAAGATCATCTACCTTATTCTGCACACTGCATGCATTCAAATATAACACCTTCAGTCCTGTATTCATCACCTTTTTGATTTTGTCCCCATGTTACACTTCACCTCATCCCACTGGCTGCAATGTTGCCCTATGATCTGTCTGTCCTTCCTCACACTCTCAGTAGACACTGCCTTTGCTTGTATACCAACTGCCCCATCCTCAGCCCTATCATTCTAGTTCCCATTCCCCTGCCAAATTAGTTTAAACCCTCCCCAACAGTTCTGGCAAACATGCCCACCAGGATCTTTGGGTTCATGTGTAACCCATCCTTTCTGTACAGGTCATACCTTCACCAGAAGAGATCCCAATGATCCAGAAAACTAAAACCTGTCCCCTCACTAATTGCACAAACTTGCATTCAACTGCCGTATCATCCTATTGTTACTGTTAACAGCATGTGGCAAAGGAGTAAACCAAAGATTACTAACCTGCAGGTCCTGCTTTTCAGCTTTCTGCCTATATTCATTATTCAGAGCCTCCTCCCATTTCCTACCTATGTCGTTCATACCGATATGCACATACCACGGCTCTTGGCTGTTCATCCTCCCCCTTCAGAATGCTGTGGACCAGATTTGAGACATCCCTGACCTTGGCACCTGTGAGGCAAAATACCTTCTGGGTGTCTTTATCACATCCACAAATCTTCTGTATGCTCCCCTAACTATGGAATCCCCTATCACAACTGCTCTTCTCTTCACTTCCCTACCGAGCCACACAACCAAAGTTAGTGCCAGAGACTGCGACTTCCCCCGGTAGATCATTATGATGAATGAGAGAAGACACCGGAGAGAAGTGGTTGTAGGACTCGACCCGGAGCAGAGCTATGATCCGTCGAAGGCCAGGGAGATCGAAGGAGGATCGACGAAGAGGAAACTGTGAGCTCTAACTTGTGCACGTTAGACTGTTTCATTAAAATAGGGTCTTTTCTTTTTTTTGCTTTTTCTTCACTAACCCTGTAGTCAAATTAAGAATTATAAAGCTAAATTGTTTAATTGTATGTGACATTCCGCCTGTTATCTCGTGGTACTGATTAGTAACAGGGTAACGAATCATGCAGCATCCACACAAACAGGGGGGTTTCGGGGTGGGCTCGCATCTTTTCTCACACGTTTGTCGGGGCCGGAGATTGTCCTCCCTGGACTTACAAAGCCAACAGAACCAGAGTGTTTCACTTACTAGATACTTACTTAGAACCTAGGCCTTTACTTGCCCAAGCCTGTTGAACCCATGCCTGACCACTCTAACACTGTCCACTCACACAATGACTGCTCCAACAATGGTCAGTTAGCGTACACCGCCTTTCTTTTTATTGGTTTAAGTTAGACCCACCCCCAATGAGCTTCATTTCTGAATGATTGCACAATTTGTTTTTTCTCTCTGTGCACACTGGGCGTTTGGATGGTGTTCTTTTGTTTATAAGAGGTTCTACTGTGGTACTTTCGTTTCATGGCTGCCTGTAAGGAGATAAATCTCAACGTTGTATAAAGTATGCATACTTTGATATAAACTATACTTTAAACTTTGAACCCTGCTCTTTTTTCACACATTTGATGCTCTGTATTGTGTGGTGTTTCTTTGTTTTGTGACTGCCTGCAAGGAGATGAATTTCTAGGTAAACATACTTCGATAACAAATCAAAGTATTTTGAACTTTGACAATGGCACAATAAGATAGCGACAATTACCAATATCCTCTCCTGGTCCAGCCAGGTAGTTGCCATGGCCAAGAAAACAGAAGAAACAGCAGTACCTCCACTCCTTCAGGAGGCTGAGGATACCTGGCATGTTCCCACTGACCCTCAAAAACTTTTATAGGCGCACAATAGAAAGCTTCAGATCTGAATGCATCATGGTTTGATATGGCATCACGAACAGCTCAGCCTCCATCTCTCTGTCTACACTTCTTGCTGCTTTGAAAAACAGCTAACACAATCAAACACCCCTCCCAACCTGGACGTTCTTCCTTCTCCTTGCTCCCATCAGGGAGAAGATACAAAAGCCTGAAAGCACATACCACCAGGCTCAAGGACATCTACCCATGGTTCTAGGGCTATGAATGGACCTCCAGTATGATAGGATGGACTCTTGACCTCACCATCTACCTCATCATTGCCCTTCACCTTGTTATTGCCTGCACTGGACTTTGTAAGTGTAATACTTCATTCAGCATTCGGTACTGATGTGGTGAGATGATGTGAAGGGTTGGCATGCAATTTGTATTTCAGTACATGTGATAATAATAGACTAATTACCAATTGCTGGTTTAAGATGATGCTATAGAAGGCAGGTGACAACTTACTGGTGGTTCATAAAGCAAGAAATACAACTAAGCACTTTATTAATAACACTTTTCTGTGGAACGTTCTGGTAATTAAGGCATTTGTTAGTTTTGCGAGACCATGGATCTGCGCCTGGAAACTCTTCACTCTCCAGGTTGCAGGCCTGGGCAAGGTTGTATGGAAGACTAGCAGTTGCCCATGCTGCAAGTCTCCCCTCTCCACAAACCGAGAGAGAGGTCTGATCAGTCTAAGTGCTGGGCCGATTTGCAAAGGTTGGGTACGGGCTGGAACATGGGAGTGAGGTCCAGGCCCAGAGCATATTGAAGCATCAGGGCCCCGATCTTAGAGCAAGGGAAGACCCCATGCTTGGACAATATAAACGCCAGGCCAGATTGATTGAAAAGGCACAGTTTCAGGACCAGAGCTGACAGTCGGGCCAGTTCCATTCACAGCTGGAATATGTTTAATCCACTCTCTGCAACACTAAGGCTGAGCCCGTGGCCTGCTCTGTCTGTTCCGTATTTTGTGCCTGCAAGCTCCATGACAACTTGCCCTGCTGTGGGATGAATTGAGGCTGAGGCTATGGGCCTGCTCTGGGCTGCCCTGGGCTTCGAGTCTATGGACTCACTTTCATTCTGAATGCTGTTGCTTCCTTATATCGTTTGCACGATTTGCGTTTTCTTTGTCTCTCTGCCTATTGGGTGTTTGTTGGTCTTTATTTAATGGGTTCTTTTGGGGTTCTTGTTTTGTGGCTCTCTGTAAGGAGATGAACCTTAAGGTTGTATAATTTATGCAAACATTGATAATAAATGTACTTTGAACTTATATACATGAATGTATCTGTAGGAGTTTAAAATATTCTGTTCAAAGCTCAGTGACTCATTTTATTCATGCTAACTACACTAACTAGAGTAAATTCTAAAACATGGTAAATGTTTCAGGAATCCACTCTGTTTCTGATGCTTGAGGGAAAACGATGTGGCAAACACAGGAGATTCTGCGGATGCTGGAAATCCAGAGCAAAACTTTCAAAATGCTGGAGTAACTCAGCAGGTCAGGCAGCATCTATGGAAAAGAATACACAGTTAAAGTGGGCATGCAGGTACAGCAGGCGGTGAAAAAGGCGAATGGTATGCTGGCATTTATAGCGAGAGGATTCGAGTACAGGAGCAGGGAGGTACTACTGCAGTTGTACAAGGCCTTGGTGAGACCACACCTGGAGTATTGTGTACAGTTTTGGTCCCCTAATCTGAGGAAAGACATCTTTGCCATAGAGGGAGTACAAAGAAGGTTCACCAGATTGATTCCTGGGATGGCAGGACTTTCATATGAAGAAAGACTGGATGAACTGGGCTTGTACTCGTTGGAATTTAGAAGATTGAGGGGGGATCTGATTGAAACGTATAAGATCCTAAAGGGATTGGACAGGCTAGATGCAGGAAGATTGTTCCCGATGTTGGGGAAGTCCAGAACGAGGGGTCACAGTTTGAGGATAGAGGGGAAGCCTTTTAGGACCGAGATTAGGAAAAACTTCTTCACACAGAGAGTGGTGAATCTGTGGAATTCTCTGCCACAGGAAACAGTTGAGGCCAGTTCATTGGCTATATTTAAGAGGGAGTTAGATATGGCCCTTGTGGCTACGGGGGTCAGGGGGTATGGAGGGAAGGCTGGGGCGGGGTTCTGAGTTGGATGATCAGCCATGATCATAATAAATGGCGGTGCAGGCTCGAAGGGCCGAATGGCCTACTCCTGCACCTATTTTCTATGTTTCTATGTTAATGTTTCAGGCCAAGACCCTTCAGCAGGACTGGAAAGGAAGAGGGAAGATGACTGAATAAGAATGTGGGGGGAGAGGAAGGAGAAAAAGCTGTAAGGTGATAGGTGAAGCTAGGTGGATGGTGGGGTGGGGAATAAAGTAAGAAGCTGGATGGTGATAGGTGAAAAAGGCAAAAGGCTGGAAAAGAAAGAATGTGTTAGGAGAAGAAAGAGGACCATGGTAGACAGGGAAGAAGGAGGGGCACTAGGGGGAGGTGATATGCAGGTGAGGAGATGAACAGGAGCAGGTGAGAGGGCACGAGGGTGGAAGCTACTGGAAGATGGAGAAATCCATGTTCATACCATTAGCTTGGAATAGAACCTGAGGGTGGCCTCATATGGCGTCAAATGGTTTTCAGGTGAACGTGAGTGAGATCCAGAAGTTAAGGAACGTGTGTAGTTCAGTTGGGCTGAGTGGATTTGTTGGTGATTAATTTGCTGCTTTAAAATATAGGAAACTGATCATTGACCCAAAAACATAAGTTCAAATACTTCCTGAAGCACAGCTAGCCTATATTGGGGTGCCAGGATAACATTGCAGTTAGCGTGATGCTATTACAGCTTGGGGCATCGGAATTCAGAGATCAGTTTCAACACCACCTGTAAGGAGTTTGTATGTCTTTCCAGGTGCTCCGGTTTCCTTCCACATTCCAAAGGTGTAACAGTCAGTAAATTAATTGGTCATTGTAAATTGTCCCATGATTACGCTAGGGTTAATAGGTGAGTTGCCAGACATTGGGTTGGAAGGGCCTGCTTTGATTTGTATCTCTAAATAAATAAATAGATATATTCATGAGGAATTTAAATCCAGGTAATTAAATAGACCACTTTAAGGATTTAAAAGTCTCAGTAAAAGTAAAATGGAACTATAAATCTTCATAAAACCACAGAAACAAGGAGCCAGGTTCAGTTCTGACCTCCGGTGCTTTCTGTGTGGGAAGTTTGCTCATTTTCCCTGTGATCATGTGGGTTTTGTCCAGATGCTCTGTTTTCCTCCCAATCCCACAGATGTTCAGGTTGGGCATTTGGACCAGGATGGACCTCAAGATCCTACTATACATCAAATCTGCTAAAGGTCTTATCATTAACAGATATGATATCAAGATAATATCATCTATTTATATTTAATTCTCCAAAATGCAAATCCTGAAACTTGCTTGGATTAAACTCCACAAATGCACTCAATTACCTGCTTGTTAATGCAAATATCTAATCGGCCAATCACCTGGCTGCATCTCAGTGCATAAAAATGTAAAGGTTTGGCTGCTAATGTAATGGCCTCTCTGTGATGCCTCACTGCTAATGTAATGGTTTCTCTGTAGCAGCAATGTTTGGGTTATGGCTAGAGATAAAGGGGGCTTTGGAATGTGTGCCATCCAATGAGAGACATGTTGTTTCTTTCTTGTGTGTCCGAGAGAAGGGATTTGCAGTCTTTTGTTCGGCGGAAGATGAAGAGAGAAGATGCCAGTGCGAGGAAGTCGTAGACTACAGGACGGAGTGGACTTGGAATGGGGACGGGAGTCGACGCCCAGGGAGAAAATTGAGGGAGGATGAACCGATGGGAAAACGGTGAGCTCCAACATTGCAAAATAGACGTTTTCACGAGAATGGGCCCTTATTCAGTTTCTTTACTAACCCTATGGTCCAAGTAAGAATTATAAAGCTCAATCATTTTATTGCATATTGTGTACTGTTTGTTATTTCATGGTGCTGATTTGTAACAGGGGAACACATCATGCAGCATCCACCCAAACAAGATTTCTCAAGTTTGGCCGGGCCGTAGCCTGTCTTTCCCTAGAGTAAACTGCTAGCTGAGCCTGAGGGTTACAAAAGCATGTAGACATGGTCAAGAGATTCAGTTGTTGTTCAGACTAAACATCAGAATGGGGATAAAATGTGATCTAAATAAGTTTGACCGTTTAATGATTGTTGGTGCCAGAAGGGCTGTTTTGAGTATCTCAGAAACTGCTGGTCTCCAGGGATTTTCACACAAAACGGTCTCAAGAGTTTACAGAGAATAGTGTGAAAAACAAAAAAAAACTTCCAGTACACAGCAGTTCTGTGGGAGAAAATGCCTTGTTAGTGAGAGAGTTCAGAGGAGAAAGGCCAGACTGGTTCAAGCTGACAGGAAGGTGACAGTAACTCAAATAACCACACATAACAACAGTGGTGTGGAGAAGAACAGCTCTGAATACACAACACAATGAACCTTGAAGTGCATGGTCTACAGCAGCTGAAGACCTTATATATACACTCACTGTCAACTTTATTATGGAGAGGAGATACCTAATAAAGTGGCTACTGAATGTTTGTGCAATGGATATTTCCCATGATATCTCTCAGGTTCATGGGCACTTTTGATAGTAATGAATTACTTACCATCACAAAGTGCTTGAAACACACACAAAATGCTGGTGAACGCAGCAGGCCAGGCAGCATCTATAGGATGAGGTACAGCCGACGTTTCGGGCTGAGACCCTTCGTCAGGACTGATCAAAGTCCTTGAATGTGTGTTCCAGTTGGGTGTCAGGAGGATGAGAGGTGACTTGCTCGATGTATATAAGGTAAAAAGAGACATAGATTGGGTGGACAGCTAGAGACTTTTTGCCAGGTTGGAAATGGCTAATATGATGGCACCATTTTATTTATTTATTTATTGATTGAGATACAACACTGAAAAGGCCCTTCCAGCACTTCGAGCCACGCTGCCGCTCAGCATCCCCGATCTAATCCTAGCCTAATTATAGGACAATTTACTCTGTCCAATTTTCCTACAAGAGGTAGGTCTTTGGGATGTGGAACGAAACTGGAGCACCCAGAGGAAACTCATGGGGTTATAGGCAACCATGGGAAATAAACCGGGGTCACCTGTACTGTAAACCATTATGCTGGACACTACACTACCATGCCACCTAATTTTAAGATGATTTGAGTTAATGTCGGAGGTGGAATATCAGAGGTAGGTTTTTTACACAGAGGGCGGTGAGTGCGTGTCTTGGGTGTTGGCAGAGGCAGATACATTAGAGACATTTATGAAACTCTTAGATAAACACATGGACGAAAGAAAAATAGAGGGATATGCATGAGGGGAGTATTAGTTTGATCTTAGAGTAGGTTAAATGTCAGCATAACATTGTGGGCAGAAGGGCCTGTACTGTGCTGTAATGTTCTATGTTCAAATAACATTTAGTTACACAGTGAATGAAAGCACTACAAAAATATTTCTTGGACTATCTGTACTAAACCGAGAACCTTCAATCTGGATTGCCAAGATAAATGGCTAAACAAGGTACATTGTCAGTATGCACTTCTGCAGAAAATAGACTGGTGGCATTACCGGCTGGGTTGGAGGCACCCATTAACAAGATCAGGAAAGGGTGCAGAGGCTTGTTGGCTAAGCTAGCTCCATCACAGGCCTCCCCACCATTGAAAACAAATGACAAGAAGGTGATGCCATCGTGAAGGATTTTTCACTATCCAGGACATGCCTCCTTCTCATTGCTACCATCAGGGAGGAGGTACAGAAGCCTGAAGAGCCAGATGCAAAGTTTTAGAAGCAGTTTTCTCCCCTCAGCCATCAGATTTCTAACAGCCCATGGGCCCGTAAACACCACCACACTATTTCACTCTCTTTTTATACATCTTACTTTTTTATATTTTTATTGTAACCTATAAAAAGGATCTAGCAATTATTTTACAGATGTACCATGGAGCGCATTCTAACTGGTGGCATTGCCATCTGGCATGGAGGGGCCAATGCACAGGATCAGAGGGTTTTAAAATCAGCCAGGTCCATCATGAGCAATAGCCGTTGAGGACATCTTAAGTGTGAGGTTATCCACTGTGGTGGTAAGAACAGGAAGGCAGATTATTATCTAAATGGAGTCAAGTTTGGAAAAGGGGAAGCACAA
The DNA here is from genome assembly GCF_963921235.1 of Mobula hypostoma. Lineage (NCBI taxonomy): Eukaryota > Metazoa > Chordata > Chondrichthyes > Myliobatiformes > Myliobatidae > Mobula > Mobula hypostoma. Next base: position 105,701,842 of record NC_086108.1, read on the forward strand.
CGAGATCTAGGTGTTCTTGTACATCAGTCACTGAAAGCAAGCATGCAAGTACAGCAGGCAGTGAAGAAAGCTAATGGCATGCTGGCCTTCATAACAAGGGGAATTGAGTGTAAGAGCAAAGAGGTCCTTCTGCAGCTGTACAAGGCCCTAGTGAGACCACACCTGGAGTACTGTGTGCAGTTTTGGTCTCCAAATTTGAGGAAGGACATTCTTGCTATTGAGGGAGTGCAGCGTAGGTTCACAAGGTTAATTCCCAGGATGGCGGGACTGTCATAAGTCGAAAGATTGGAGCGACTGAGCTTGTATACTCTGGAATTTAGAAGGCTGAGAGGGGATCTTATTGAAACATATAAGATTATTAAGGGATTGGACACGCTGGAGGCAAGAAGCATGTTCCCGCTGATGGGTGAGCCCAGAACCAGAGGCCACAGTTTAAGAATAAGGGGTAGGCCATTTAGAATGGAATTGAGGAAAAACTTTTTCACCCAGAGAGTGGTGGATGTATGGAATGTTCTGCTCCCAGAAGGCTGTGGAGGCCAAGTCTCTGGATGCTTTCAAGAAAGAGATGGATAGAGCTCTCAAAGATAGCGGAATCAAAGGTTATGGGGATAAGGCAGGAACTGGATACTGATTGTGGGTGATCAGCCATGATCACAGTGAATGGCGGTGCTGGCTCGAAGGGCCGAATGGCCTACTCCTGCACCTATTGTCCATTGTCTGTTATTTATTATCTTCAAAAGGAGATGCCTCAAAAAAGAGCCATCCAACAAGAAGTGCCCTGGTCACAAGTGACATGCCCTCTTCCCATTACTACCAGTTGTCATTAAGGACCCCCAGCACCCAGGACATGCCCTCTTCCCATTACTACCAGTTGTCATTAAGGACCCCCATCACCCAGGACATGCCCTCTTCCCATTACTACCAGTTGTCATTAAGGACCCCCATCACCCAGGACATGCCCTCTTCCCATTACTACCAGTTGTCATTAAGGACCCCCAGCACCCAGGGTATGCCCTTTTCTCATTGTCACCATCAGGAAGGAGGTACAGAAGCCTGAAGGCACATAGTCAGTGACTGAAAAACAGCTTCTTCCCCTCTGCCATCTGATTTCTGAATGGTCCATGAAACCATAAACACTACCTGGCTACTTCGCTCTCGTTTCCAATACTTATTTTTTATTTATTATTATAATAAACACCAAAATCAATAGTGCAACATCATTACAGTACAATATTATAATTCTATTATTTATATTCTTATTGTAATTTATGATGCATTACATTGTACTGCTCCCTCAAAACAACAATTTTCACGACATATGTCAGTGATAATAAAACCGATTCTGGTTCTGCCTGACTGATAAATGGGATAAACACGTTGTTCTTTTTTGATATTTAGTAATGACATTTAAATAGGGGATTTGATAGTGGTATTCAGAGGATAAAAGGGAAAGATAAACTGCAGATTATTTTCCGCTGGTGACTGTATTGAAGACACAATCTCAAGAGGAGAACTTCACGTGTAAAGGAGAGATTAGAGGAAGCCAGCTCAAGCTGAGATATCGGATTGTATGACGCTCCGCTGCAAGGGATGATTGATTACAGTGTTCCATAATGGACTGGATAATTACTTCAAAAAAAAATCAGGAAAATGGGTCTGTGTGAAATCAGCCCCCAAGAGGGGCTGCAATTCAGTGCAGGCCAAAAAGGTCATAGGGTGTCCAACTGTGTTAATATTTCTGAGTCTTTGTGAGAATGATAATATCCCATTAGGGACAAAAAATTCTGGCTAATTTCTTTGTTCAATTGACTATTTTTCGTGACTTTTATACTTGTCAGAGGGTTTGATCACCTTCCAGACCTTTGAGGCCTGACAACATGCAGTTCAGACCAGCTCAGTGACTGCGGCCTGGTAAATTGGTAAATCAGTTTATCATTGTCGTATCAAGATATACGTCTGAAAAACTTCGTTTTCCATGCGGATCATTTCATCACATCAGTACATTGAGGCAGTGCAATGGAAAACAATTACTGAATGCAGAGTAGAGTGTTACAGTTACAGGAAAAGTGTGGTACATATAGACAAGAATATCTGGACTGGCTGCATTACAGCCCGGTATGGAAACACCAATGCCCTTGAACAGAAAATCCTCCAAAAAATAGAGGATTTGGACCAGTCCATCACAGATAAACCTTCCTAATCATTGAGTAATCTACATAAAGTGCTATCATAGGAAGGCAGCGTCCATCATCAGGGATCCCCACCACCCAGGCAATGCTGTCTTCTCGCTCCTGCCATCACGTAGAGGTATAACAGAGTCAGGACTCTCACCACCAGGTTCAAGAACAGTTAATACCCCTCAACTATCAGGCCCTTGAACGAAAGGGAGTAACCTCACTCAACTTCGCTTGCCCCGTATTTGAAATGTTCCCACAACCAATGGATTCAATTTCAAGTACTCTTCATCTCATGTCCTCGTTATTTGTTGCTATTTATTTATATTTGCATTTGCACAGTTTGTTGTCTTCTGCACTCTGGTTGAACACCTGAGTTGGGTGATCTTTCATTGAACCTGTTATAGTTACTATTCTATAGATTTGCTAAGCATGCACACAAGAAAACGGATCTCATGAATATATGTACTTTGATAATAAAATTACTTGGAACTTTGAACTTTAACAATATGGTGCAAAGTCATTACAGGACAGATTGAAAGGTCAAGAGACTACAGCAGGATTTACTAACTCTTATATTCAATTCCCTTTCCAATAAGAGCAGACATGCACCTACTTAAAATTAGCAAATTGGTTTATTATTGTCTCATGTACAGAGGTACAGTGAAAAGCTTTGTTTTACATGCCATCCATACAGCTCATTTCATTGCAACAGAGTATTGAGAGAGCACAAGGGAAAACAATAGTAGAAAACAGACAAAAAGTGTTAAGGCTAAGGTGCAAGACTCTAAGCAAGGTATTCTGTTAGGACGGACCAAGTCTTGGTATAGCAACTGCTCTGCACGCGTCCACAACAAATGGCAGAGAGTTGCAGACACAGCTCAGCACATCACAGGAATCAGCCTCCTCTCCATGGACTCCGTCTATACTTCTCACTGTCTCAGTAAAACAGCCAGAATATTCAAACCCCTCACTCACGCGACACTCTCTTCACACCTCTCCCACCAGGCACAAGATACAAAAGTCCAAATCTTGAATACCAAGCGACTGAACCTCCCTGACCAAACTCCCATGTGGGAATTTGTTAAAGGCCTTGCTAAAATCCACGTAGACAGCATCCACTGCCGTGCCTTCATCAACTTTCCTTGTAACTTCCTCATAAAATTATATAAAAGTGGTTAGGCAAAACCAACCATGCACAAAGCTATGTTGACTATCCCTAATCAGTCCCTGTCTACCTAAATAATTATATATCTAGTCCCTTAGAATACCTACCAATAACTTTCCCACTGATAAAGGACACCCAGATCTGATTGTACTTCCCTTTTTCCTAACTTGATACCATTCAGATAGTAATCTACCTTCCTGTTCTTGCCACCAAATAAACCTCTCATTTATCCACATTAAACTGCATCTGCCATGCATCTGCCCACTGACCCAACCTGTCCAAGTCACCCTGTATTCTCATAACATCCTCCTCACATTTCACACTGTCACCCAGCTTTGTGTCATCTGCAAATTTGCTAATGTTACTTTTAGTGCCTTCATCTGAATTATTAATGTATATTGTAAATAGCTGCGGTCCCAGCACCGAGCCTTGCGGTACTCCACTAGTCACTGCCTGCCATTCTGAAAAGGACCCGTTAATCCTTTGTTTCCTTACATCATTCCAATACATAAGACAATTACATCATATTCACGAGATACTCAAGGGACAGGTAACATTTTCGATGTTCACATGATAAATAAATCTGAATCTGAATCTTCTGAGCTCTCCACTGGGAATACACCCACTACAATCTCCCCCATCCATTCCTCTCACTGCCTGCTCTAACAGACTTAACACAATATAATATATCACAATATCATGCATTCTGTCTTGTTTTCCTTTTACGCTAGCCCAGTGTATGTATGTATGGAATCAACTGTCTGGACGGCACGTAAAGAAAAGCTTTTCACTGAATCTCAGAACATCTGACAGTAATAAACCAATTACTGGCACTAGCTGCTGTACCAATGCGTTTCCTTTGAATTGCTCCATAACTCCCACTGAGAGATTGATTTGCTGAATTTAGTCAGTGGTCAGTACTCATTTACCATGTAGTATAGGGAGCAGAGATTGCAGGTCCTCAGCTGACCTAACTGAAAAAGAATGTCCTATTTTGTCACAGGAGATTCTGCAAATGCTTGAAATTTTGAGCAACACACACAGAAGATGCTGGAGGAACTCAGCAAGTCAGACAGCATCTATGGAGAAGAACAAACAGTCGATGATATGGGAGGAGATGTGGCGATTTCAGCTTGTCCAGCCAAGGAAGATCTGCAACCATGCCCCGCTCCTTCAGTGTCATCAAGAGGACATGGCCAAAATCTTCACAAGGAAACTTTGGAGATGAACTGGGCATGTGATGAGAAGAGAGGCTAACTCTGTCTTCAAGGCAGCATTAGATTGGACCCCTGAAGGGTGGAGGAAACACGGGAGAACTGAGACTACTTGCCACTGTACCATAAATGCAGAAAGGAAGAACCTAAACTACAGCTGGGGCACAATAGAGAAGATGGCTAAGGACCGGCTGAGATGGAGGATCTTCATTGCTGTCCTAAACACCAGCAGCACAACAGGCAGTAGGTAGGTAGGATTTTGGAGGAGAACCTTCATCAGGGCTGGAAGGGAAGGGAGAAGAATGCTATAATAAGAAGGTGGGGGGGAGAGGTCAGGAGTACAAATTGGTAGGTGATAGGTGATTCAGAAATACATGAGATTCTGCAAATGCTGAAGATCTAGAACAACACACACACACAGAGTGCAGGAGGAACTCAGCAGGTCAATCAGCTTCTATGGTGAGGAATAAACAGTTGACATTTTGAGCCCAGGTTGTTTATTCCCCTCCATAGATGGTGCCTGATCTGTTGAGTTCATCCACCATTTTGTCTGTGTTGTAGGTGATAGGTGAGACCAGGAGGGTGGGTGAGAGAGAAGTTTCCCATCATTGATGCTGTCTGACTTGCTGAGTGCCTCCAGTGTCTTGATCAGAATGGATGAGTTGGGCCAAAGGACCTGATTCGGTGCTACAATATTTGTTGTGTTGTCTCTATTTTGTCTTTTTGTCCATTTTTCTTTCATTTTATTGGAACGATTCATTGACCTGGTAAGGATGAGCTGAGGAAGAAAGCTTTAGTTTAGCAGTTAACAGACTCTATTTCCCTCAACAATGGCTTTACATAATCAGGAAATAGTAGGAATGAGGATAATTAGCCGTTAACAGATCACTTAAACAGGACATTTCATTTTGTTAAATAAAATATGACTGTAATGTCACAATATCAGTGAAGTAATTATAAACTTCAACTGCCTTCAACATTTAATATTTTACATTTTGTTAAAATAATTAGTCCTTATAAAGCCAGAGAATTATCTGTATGAATAAATACAACAGAGAATCAGAGTAATAGAATAATGCTGTAGAGAAACAGGCCCTTTGGCCCATTTTAATATGAACCCATTTGCTTATGTTTCGACCGTATTCCTCTAAATATTTCCTATCCATGTACTTATCAAAATAACTTTTAAATGTTAGATGGGTTAGATTAGATTAGATTAGATTCAATTAGATTCGAACAGATCAGGTTAGATTAGATCGGAAGTTAGTCACATGTACATCAAACCATACAGTGAATGCCTCATTTGCATTGACAACCAACGCAGAATGATGATGAGCTGGGGGCAGCCCACAGAAGTAACCAACATAGAATGCCAGAAATGTTCAGCAGCACAGCATGTAGTTGACAGACCAACGTTAGGTACATTACTGCCATCTACTGAGCAGGAGGATGGAACAAAGAGACAGGAAGTACTTGCCCTTCAATTTCCCCCAAACAAAAAATCAGATAGTATCAAAAAATCTGAAACTCTTCAGAAAGTCAAATATGCAGTTATATACATTAGGACGACAGTGACATCCTAACAAACTTTCCCATGTTAAACCGTGTCTCTCCCAAAGATCTTAATTTAGCAATTATATATTTCACTTGCACCTTATAGGATCTGCATTCTAACAGTAGCATATGCTGAAATATTTCTTGACAACCGTACTGCTTACAAATGCCCATATCATGCATGTTGGTTCTAAACAGGGAATTATTCAACATAGTATGTCCAACATCTTCAGAGACCTCTTATCAAAGACTTTTCTTAAAAGACCTTTCTTGCCTGGACTGACTGCACATTATCTGCAAAGCATCTTTGCCTGGACAGTACATTAACCCTTTCCTAGCTGCACCTTCCACTATAAAAGAAGAAAAAAAATGTAATTGAGGAAGAAATGAAATGTAAATTGTTGAAGACTCAATGCCCCCAGTTTAGAAGAATGGTGGGGAGGGGGGTGAAATCTCACTGAAACTTGTCAAATATCAAAAGGCCTAGATAAAGTCAATGTTGAGTGGAGGTTTCCTATGGTGGCAGAGTCCAGGAGCAGAGGACACAGCCTTAGAATACAAGGACGTCCGTTTAGAACAGAGATGAGAGATGAGAAGTCATTTTATTAGCCAGAGAGTGGTGAATCTGTGGAATTCATTGCCACAGAATGCTGTGAAGCTAAATCTTTGAGAATATTGAAAGCAGAGTTTTGAAAAGTTCTTGATTAGTAATGGTGTCAAAGGTTATGAAGTGGAAGGCTGGAGAAAGGGGTTGAGAGGGATTGAGAGGGATAATAAGTCAGCCATGATGGATGGGGCAAACAATCTAATTCTGCTCCTAGATCTTCAGCCTAGTCTTAAGGTAAGTAAACAGTAATATTACAGAACTAGTGTATTACCTGCTGAAAACAATTTAGCTAACTTCTCCAGCTGACAAAGTTCAAATTAATGCTTTAGCAGTCAAGTTACATTGACAATGAAGGTTTGCAGATCCACCTTATCTATCTCTGGAAGGGTTCCAATTAATTTGAAAACTTCCTCTGAAACATGAGCAGATCTGCTACTTAAATAGCCTCTATCTGGCTGTTGTGCCTTGTTTGGATTCCTCATCAGGAACAGTTGGAGTGAAGATAATTGGAAGTCACACATTCAGCTGAGCAAGTAGACAGTCTCATTTGTTCAGTTAGCTGGAACTCTCGTTTGCTTGTCTATCCGTCTCAAATCTACATTCCGAGCTGACCTTTCAGCACAGATTTTCCACCCAGTGATTAACTTTAAAGGGATTTCTGGCAAACTATAAAACTACCCGTTTTGTTGTTAAGAGGTCATTGATAGAGCTTGAAAGTAATTGCTAATAAAAGTTATTGGCAAAAGAGCTGGGGAGGATGATAAACAAAGGAAATTCTGCAGATGCTGAAAACCAGTGTAACACACACAAAATGCTGGAGGAACTCAGCAGGTCAGGCAGCATCTATGGAGCAGAATAAATGGTTGATGTTTTGTGCAGAGACCCTTCATCAGGACTGGAGAGGAAGGGGGCAGAAGCCAGGATAAGAAGATGGGGGGGGGGAGTACAAGCTGGTAGGTGAAGCCAGGGAAGTGGAAGGTAGGTGGGTAGGGGACAGGGTTGGAGCTAGGAGCTAGGAGGAGATGGGTGGAAAAGGAAAGGGACTAAAGAAGAAGAAATCTGACCGGAAAGTAGAGTGGACCATGAGAGAAAGGGAAATTGGAGGAACAACAGAGGGAGGGGATGGGCGGGTGAGAAGAGATGGGGTGTGAGGGGAGCCAGAATGTGGAATGGAAAAAGGGAGAATGGCAGGGGGGAGAAATTACCAGAAGTTGGAGAAATCACTGTTCATGACATCGGGTTGGAGGCGACACAGATGGAACATGAGAGATTTATTTCCTCAACATACTGAGTTATTGAGTGCTGGGAATTGTTCCTCGAGAATAAAGGGAGCAAATTCAACAGTCTGAATTATCAAGGACAAGTACTTTGTAAAACTTCACCTGGCCAAGAAGAAAGAGGAGGGAAATGGAAACTAATGGGACTCTCACTTCATAAAGCAGCTTGAGTTTCTGAGATGTATCAGTCATGGAGTGGGTAAAGAGGCTGGATCTTCTGCAGCAGTGCACAGACGGACTGACTCATCCATTCATTAGCTAGAACGGGGGGTTTCAGATGCAATATCAGTAAGTATCAAATTGTTGCGATAGTTAACAAATTAAGTGTGCGCGGTAGTGCGGCTGTTAGCGAGATCAATTTACAGCACCAACAATCACCGACCGGGATTCAATTCCCACTGCTGCTTGTAAGGAGTTTGTAACTTCTCCCTGTGTGCTCCTGTTTCCTCCCACATTCCTACCACATTTGTTTTGGTTAGAGTTGTGGATATGCTATGTTGGCACTAGAAGCTTGGTGACCCTTGCAGGCCGCTCCCAATACAATCCTCGCAGACTTGATTTGACACAAACTGTTGTGTAATACTTGAATAATCTTGTAAATAAATTGTTTGATTAAGCTCTCTTGTTTATTTCAGTAATTCATCATGGGTTATATGTATAATGACGTGAACTGTGTACGTTCGTTCGCAAATATTTTGTCACCAGTTGAGGTGACATCATCAGGGCACAATTGAGTGTCGTTTCTGCTCAGTGCTCATGTTTATATATGTCTGACTCACTGTTCTAATTGGTTAGCTGTTGTGCTGGGCACTAGTCTCCGCAGGGTCCTGGCCAACCGGATAGCTGAGTGATTTCCACTGGCCCGTATCCCTGGTCATCGGTCATTGTAAGCATTGTTCCCACGTGCTCACAGCTCACCCCTTGACCCTGATCCCACAGACGCATAGGTTCATAAACTGTGTCCAGTTCAAGATGCTTATTAATGGAGTCTTCCATTGAGAACCAAGCTTCAAAGAATTCTCTTGATTTCTTGTTTTGTGCTTCTGCTAGGGTGTTCATAGTTTCCCAGACGAACTTATGTCCTTCTTGGTCTTCAGATACAGAGGCTCGGCAAACAACCATACAATCAAGCAGCCGGCCCGAGCTGCAAATCTTCTCTTTCATTTCAAACCTTTACTAATCATTAATCTATCAACCTCTGCTTTCAGTATACTAATGACTTGGCCTCTACAGCCATCTGTGGCAATGAATTCCACAGATTCACCAACAGGAGCCTGAAGAAATTTATCCTTATCGCTGTTTTATAGGGATGGCATGGACCATTTGGGCCGAGGAGCCTGCTTCCATCCTGTAGAACCCCGTGACCTCTTCAGAAGGAGGGTTCGAGAATTAGAAGCTATAGTTTGAAATATAGGGTCACCATCTGGGATGGAGATGGCAAGGAATTTCTTACCTTAGATGGTCATCAGTCTTGGGACTTCTGTACCTCAGAGACCTGTGGAATCATTGATCATATTTAAGATGGAAAGTGGCGGGAATTGAACCTACAAAGGAGACAACAGGAATGGGGGCAGCACAGGGAATTAATGCTGTAACCAACATCAGATCAGCCAGTTTATTATCAAAATATGTATATATCACCGTGTACTTCCCTGAGAATCATGTTCTTGTGGGCATTCAGAATAGAATAAAGAAATACGATAGAATCAATAAAAAAACTACACACAAAACTGACAAACAACCAATGTGCAAAAGAAAAAAGAGTCTGCAAATACTGATAAGAATAAAAATAAATAAATAATAAATTAATAATACTGAGGACATGGGTTGCCAAGTCCTTAAAAGAGGTCCATAAGAATTTTATGAAATTATACATAAAGAAAAATTAACAGACAACTAATGTGGATAAGAAGACAAACTGTGCAAATAAAAGAAGTAAATACAGAGGATGTGGGTTCTAAAGAGTCGTTGGAGGTTTATCTGTTGTGGAGTCAGATTTGAGTTATAGTGAGTGAAGTTATTCACTCTAGTTCAGGAGCCTGATGGTTGAGGAATAATCACTGTTCCTGAACCAGGTCGTGTGGGACTTAAGGCTCCTGTACCTCCTTCCTGATGGCAGCAGTGAGAACATGCCAGAAATGTGGACTAGAATCTTGGAATGTAGAACCAAACTTGTCATAAGCTCTTTCTCTCAAGGTCAGCCATTCTGTAAATCAGCCTCTGGCCTCAGTCAAGTTTGCATCGTGATCTTGTCATTGCTAGCTTTCAGTTTATATTAGTGATGATCATTCAGTTTGTGTACGTAGGTATCAATTACTGCAGAAGGAATTTGACCTAAGGCTTCTCAACCGTGTGCACTGAAAAAAGTACGTAAAACACACACATAAACACAGGAGATTCTGCAGATACTGGAAATACAAAACTGACAGCATGAAAATTGATTTCTCTAACTTTGGAAATTTCTCCCCACTTTCCCTTTCTCTTTTTTCCATTCTGCATTCTGGGTCCCTTCTCACTCCTTCTCCTCATCTGATTATCACCTCTCTCTGGTGCCCCTCCTTTTCTCTCTCCCATGGTGCGGTGCACTATCCTATCAGATTTCTTCTCTTTCAGCCCTTCACCATTTCCACCAATCACCTCTGTTTCTTACTTCATCCTCCCCCCAATTCCTTACCCACCCATTTTCCCCCTCATCTGGCTTCACCAACTACCTATCAGCTTGTGCTCCTTCCCATCCCCCCACTTTCTTATTCTGGCTTTATTCTATTTCTTTTCCGGTCCTGTTGAAGCATCTTGGCTCAAAAAGTTGACTATTTCAGAATCAGAATTGGAATCAGGATCAGCTTTATTATCAATGGCATGTACCATGAAATTTGTTAACTTAGCAGCAGTAGTTCAATGCAATACAATAGACAATAGACAATAGGTGCAGGAATAGGCCATTCGGCCCTTCGAGCCAGCACCACTATTCACTGTGATCATGGCTGATCATCCACTATCAGTATCCAGTTCCTGCCTTATCCCCATAACCTTTGATTCCACTATCTTTAAGAGCTCTATCCATCTTTTTTTTGAAAGCATCCAGAGACTTGGCCTCCACAGCCTTCTGGGGCAGAGCATTCCATATATCCACCACTCTCTGGGTGAAAAAGTTTTTCCTCAACTCCGTTCTAAATGGCCTACCCCTAATTCTTAAACTGTGGCCTCTGGTTCTGGACTCACCCATCAGCGGGAACATGCTTCCTGCCTGCAGCGTGTCCAATCCCTTAATAATCTTATATGTTTCAATGAGATCCCCTCTCAGCCTTCTAAATTCCAGAGTGTACAAGCCCAGTCGCTCCAATCTTTCAACATATGACAGTCCCGCCATCCCGGGAATTAACCTTGTGAACCTACGCTGCACTCCCTCAATAACAAGAATGTCCTTCCTCAAATTTGGAGACCAAAACTGCACGCAGTACTCCAGGGGTGGTCTCACCAGGGCCCTGTACAGCTGCAGAAGGACCTCTTTGCTCTTATACTCAATTCCCCTTGTTATGAAGGCCAGCATGCCATTAGTTTTTTTCACTGCCTGCTGTACTTGCATGCTTGTTTTCAGTGACTGATGTACAAGAACACCTAGATCTCGTTGTGCTTCCCCTTTTCCTAACTTGACTCCATTTAGATAATAACCTGCCTTCCCGTTCTTACCATCAAAGTGGATAACCCCACATTTATCCACATTAAACTGCATCTGCCATGCATCTGCCCACTCACCCAGCCTGTCCAAGTCACCCTGCATTCTCATAACATCCTCCTCACATTTCACACTGCCTCCCAGCTTTGTGTCATTGGCAAATTTGCTAATGTTAATATAATGTAGAAGATGAAGGAAAAAAAAGTAAATCAATTACTGTATAGTGTATTGAATAGATCAAAATCGTGCAAAACCCAGAAATAATATATATTAAAAAAGTGACTAGTGTTCACGAGTTCAATGCCCTTTTAGGAATTGGATGGTAGAGGGGAAGAAGCTGTTCCTGAATTGCTGAGTGTGTGTCTTCAGGGTTCTGTACCTTCTACCTGATAGTTGACATATCTTGCTCCTGTACGCCCTCTCGTCACCATTCTACCAACAATGGTTGTATCATCAGCAGATTTATAGATGGTATTTGTGCTATGCCTAGCCTCACAGTCATGGGTATATAAAGAGTAGAACAGTGGGCTAAGCACACACTCTGCGATGTACCAGTGTTGATCATCAGCGAGGAGGAAATGTTATCACCAATCCGCACAGATTGTGGTCTTCCAGTGAGGAAGTCGAGGATCCAATTACAGAGGGAGGTACAGAGGCCCAGGTTCTGCAACTTCTCAATCAGCATTGTGGGAATGGTGGTATTAAATGCTGAGCTATAGTAAATGAACAGCATCCTGGTGTAGGTGTTTGCGTTGTCCAGGTGGGCTAAGCCCATTTATTCCTCTCCCCAGATGCTGCCTAACCTGCTGAGTTCCTCCAACATTTTGCCTGTGTTACTTAAAACACAGAAAGAAATGTGGTTGTGATGGGTAAAATTTCACTTAACATCATTTGCCCATCACTGAACTGTTCCCACAACCTATAGATTCACTTTCAAGGACTTGTCATCTCATGTTTTCGATATTTATTGCTCAATTTAGTGCAGAGTGCTGTTGTTACTCATTTCTATTGTTCGCATGATTTGTGTTTTTTTTTCTCTTTCTCTGTGCTTTGGGGTTTGGTCTTTATGTTTTTATATTGGGTTCTTTCGAATTTCTTGCTTTAAAGCTGCCAATAAGCAAACAAATCTCAAAAAATCTAATTTATACATTCTTTGATAATAAATGTACTTTGAATCTTTGGATTTATTATTATTATTTCTTTCTTTTTGTATTGCACAGTTTGTTGTCTTTTGCACATTGGTTATCTGTCTATCCTGTTAGTTGAGTATGCCCACAAGAAAATTAATCTCAGGGCTATGTATGGTGACAAATATGTACTTTGATAATACATTTACTTTAAACTTTGAACTTTGAAACTTAAGTGTATTAACATCTCTGTATTTTTACTAATATGGTGGAAAGTCTAAACTATCGTCAGAAATAATTCCTGAATTCCAAGCTTAGTGCTTACATGTCGCTCGCTGGGATTATTGTATCTCCTTCAATCATTCCAGATATATTAACTACAGCAGATGGAGTTCAACCCAGGTAAGAGTGAAGTGGTTCATTTTGGTAGGTCAAATATGATGGTAGGATGTAGTTTTAACGGTAAGACTCTTGACAGTGTGGAGGTTCCGAGGGATCTTGGGGTCGGAGTCCGTAGGATGCTCAAAGGAGCTGCGCAGGTTGACGCTGTTGTTAAAAAGGCATATGGTGTATTGGCCTTCATTAATCGTGGAATTGAATTTAGGAGCCGAGAGGTAATGTTGCAGCTATATAGGACCCTGGTCAGACCCCAATTGGAGTACTGTGCTCAGTTCTGGTCGCCTCAGTACAGGAAGGATGTGGAAGCCATAGAAAGGATACAGAGGAGACTTACAAGTATGTTGCCTGGATTGGGGAGAATGCCATATGAAAACAGTTTGAGTGAACTCAGCCTTTTCTCCTTGGAGCGACGGAAGATGAGAAGTGACCTGATAGAGATGTATAAGATGATGAGAGGCATTGATTGTGTGGATAGTCAGAGGCTGTTTTCCAGGGCTGAAATGGTTGCCACAAGTGGACATAAGTTTAAGGTGCTGGGGAGTAGGTACAGAAGAGATCTCAGCGGTATGTTTTTTACTCAGAGAGTGGTGAGTGCATGGAATGGACTGCTGGCAATGGTGGTGGAGGTGGATATGATAGGGTCTTTTAAGAGACTTTTGGATAGGTACATGGCGCTTAGAAAAACAGAGGGCTATGTGGAAGTCTAGTAATTTCTAAAGTAAGGACATGTTCGGCACAACTTTGTGGGCCGAAGGGCCTGTATTGTGCTGTAGGTTTTTTTATGTTTCTATGTTTCTTTCCTCTCACCTCCTTATTCTAACATCTTTCCCCACCAATTCTAGTCCTGATAAAGGGTCTTGGCCCGAAATGTCAACCGTTTATTCACTTCCATAAGTGCTGCCTGACCTGCTGAGCTCCTTCAGTATTTTGTGCGTGTTTCTCTGGATTACCAGCTTCTGCAGAAGTGCTTGTGTGTATGGTGTTCTTGCTTTCATTAGTTGGGGGACTGAAATCAAGAACACAAAGTAACATTGCAGATCTATAAAACTCTGTTTTATAAAATATCGTGACCACATCGAATATGGTGGTCACTTCTGGTCATCTTATCATAGGAGGGATGTGGAACCTCTAGAGAGGGTGCAGTGGAGATTTACCAGGATGCTGCCAGGACTGGAGAATGTGTCTTATGAGAAGGGGCAGAGTGAGAAAGATCTTTTCTTCTTGTAGTGACAGAGGTAAGAGGTGAGTTGTTAGAGGAGGATTACATGATGGGAGACATAGATAAGTAGTGGACAGCCAACATCATTTTCCCAGGGCAGCAATGGCCAATACCAGAGGACATCTGTTTGAGATGAGTAGAGGGACATTAGAGGCAATATCTGTGGTGGGTGCCTGGAACGCACTGCCAAGGTAGTGGTAGAAGCAGATGTAGGAGGGACATTTAAAAGACTCCTAGATAGACACACAAACATAAGAAAAGATTGAGGGTTACGGGTTGTGTAGGAGGGATGTGTCAGATTGATCGTGGAGTGTATTTATATAGGTTAGCAAACAAAGGATGCTGAGGGCCTTATACTGTATAGGGTCATGGAGCAGCATAGCACAGTTATAGGCACTTCGACCAGACCATGCCAAACCATTTAAACTGCCTAGTCCCATGATCTGCACTCAAACCATAGCCCTCCATACCCCTCCCATCCAGGTACCTATCCAATTTCTTTTAAATGTTAAAATCAAATCAACACTTACCACTCTCGGCTGGCAGCTCATTCCATACTCGAGCCAACCTTTGAGTGAAGAAAATCCCCCTCATGTTCCCTTTTCACCTTTCACCCTTAACCTATGACCTCTGTGTGTGTTAGAGTGGTGCATAGTTGAGATAGGAGAAGTTTAAAGGAGCTTTATAAAGCAAGGCCCACACAAAATACTGGAGGAACTCAGCAGACCAGGCCACTTTGATGGAAAAGAGTAAATAGTTGATGTTTTGGGCCAAGACCCTTCATCGGGACTGGAAAGGAAGGGAAGAACTCAGAATAAGAAGGTGGAGGGATTGGAGGAAGAAGTGCAAGGTGGTAGGTGATAAATGAAACCAGGAGAGGAGGAGGGGTGAGTAAAGAGCTGGGAAGTTGATTGGTGAAAGAGATAAAGGGCTGGAGAAAGGGGGAATCTGATGGTTGAGAACAGAAAACCATGGAAGAAAGAGAAGTGGAAGGAGCACCAGAGGGAGGCGGTGGGCAGGTAAGAACTGAAGGTGTGAGAGGGAACCAGGAATGGGAAAATAAAGCCAGCTTTTTTTTCACTGAGTGGCAGGTACCTGGAACAGGTTGCCACGAGGGAGATACAAAAGTAATATTTAACAGGCATTTAGGCATACAGGAAAGAAAGAGATATGGACCTTGTGCCGGCAGATGGGATTAGTTTGGACTGGCGTTATAGTCAGTGTAGACACTGTGGGCTGCAGGGCTTCTTCCTACATTGTATTGTCCTATGTTCTATGCTCTGTGCTTTGTGTCCTGTGTCCTGTGTCCTGTGTCCTGTGTCCTGTGTCCTGTGTCCTGTGTCCTGTGTCCTGTGTCCTGTGTTCAGTGGTGGTACCAGCCTACCTACCATCAGGGACATAAATACAGAAAGGTGCTAGAAATGTCCAGAATCATAAGGGATTCCTCCACCCTGCTCATGGACTGTTTGTCCCACTCACATCAGGGAGGAGGCTATGTAGCATCCATGCCAGGACCACCAGACTAAAAAACAGTTACGGTACTTTCCCCAATTCAGGCAGGTGGGGCTCGTCTGCCTTGGACAGCAACCCGCCCAGGAGAAGGAAAACTCTGATTGTAAAACTCCACTGCCTTACAGCCATACCCATCCATGGGAAAGGTTTTGGGAGTAAACCCCAAAGAAGAAAGTTGAAGCCAGGGTCCCTAAAGCAGTTTGGTGTTGTTTACAACTTCACTCTGGCAACCTCTGGGACGACACTGGTGCCAAGCTGTATCAGTGCTTGCCCTTCCCTTGCACTACGTCAGTGACGTGGAGAGGGGGAACACGCTGCATGGGCAACAGCCGGTTCTTCAAATCTTCCCGCCCAGGCTTGCGCCCTGGAGAGGACACAGTCCACCAGAGGCACAAACCCAAGATCCCCTGAGATTGACAGCTGCCTACACTTTCCACAAACAGTAAGGCTGATTAACACACCCCCACAAACCCACCACTCCACACTCCACACTCCATCTACCACTACTTTATCATTTCCTGTCAGTCACCTTATGTACAGACACTCCTGAGCCTAGAGTCACTTTATGGACATACAATCAATCTATGTACAGTATTGTGCAAAAATCTTAGGCACATAGTCACAGCTAGAATGCCCAAAACTTTAGCACAGTACTGTAGCACTGTATGTATTGCACTGTACTGCTGGCGCAAAAAAAAAATGACATACGTGAGTGATGATAAGCCCAATTCTGATATTGTGGAATGAGAGTGGGAAGAGGGCAGGGAGAGGGGAATCATGGTTGGGAAAAGGGGAAAGGAGAGGGGAGGGAGCAGGAAGCACCATAGGGACATTCTGTAATGATCAATAAACCAATTGTTTGAAATCAAATGACTTTTCCCGGTGTCTCAGGGCTGGGTGTCTCTGTAGCCGTGCCACCCTGGCATCACCCACCCCGGCACCACCAACCCCGGCACTCCTTCTCTGCCACTTGTCCCATACCCCTTCCGCGATGCTCCACCCTCACCATTCCTAAAATGCTTAGCTCCTGCCTGATTTCCAAACTTGCTCTCCACTCTACGTTCACAAATGCAGTACCGTGCAAAGGTTTTCGGCACCCTGGCTATACACCACGGTGGTTGGTCAGAGTGACGATACGGCCCACAGGGACGAAGTCCAGCACCTGGCCGCGTGATGTGCCGACAACAACCTGGCCCTTAACACCCAGAAGACCAAGGAGATTATTGTTCGGGCATGCTAGGAGCCACACTCACAACCCCATCTACATCAACGGAGCTGTAGTGGAGCGTGTATCAAGCCTCAAACTCCTTGGCGTCCACATTTCCGAGGATCTCACCTGGTCCCTGAACTCCTCCATCCTGATCAAAAAGGCGCAACAGCTCCTTCATTTCCTGCGGAGCATCAAGAAAGCTCACCTCTATCCCAGGATACTGACAGACATTTACTACTGTACCATTGAGAGTATACTCACCAACTGCATCTCAGTGTGGTATAGCAATTGTCCCGTATCGGACTGCAAAGCATTCCAGCGTGTAGTTAAAACTGCCCAACGGATTATCAGTACCTAGTTGCCCACCATTGAGAACATCTACCATAAACGCTGCCTTGGCAGGGTGAAAAACATTATCAAGGATGCATCTCACCCTATCCATGAACTTTTTACTCTCCTCCCATCCGGTAGGTGCTACAGGAGCCTCCGCTCCCGCACCAGCAGGAACAGGAAGAGCTTCTTCCCTGAGGCTGTGACCCTGCTGAACCTCATATCACAGCGCTAAGCAGTGTTGCACCCATATTGTACTGTCTCAGTGCTTTTATATTTGTGTGCTGTAGCACTTACTTTTTATTTGCAGTTACTTTGTAAATAACACTATTCTTTGCATTTCTGGTCAGATGCTAACTGCATTCCATTGGCTTTGTATCTGTACTTGGCACAATGACAATAAAGTTGAATCTAAAAAAATTTGTGCTGAATACTTCTGCACAGTACTGTATATAAGCTAACTTATGTCTGTTTATTTATTGTGTATTTTTAAGTGTTATTGTACTCTTTATCTTATCGTAATTTTTTATGCTGCATAAGATCAGGCGTAACAATTATTTTGTTCTCTCTTGCACTTGTGTACTGAAAATGGTTGCTACAGCCAGGGATGGTAACGGGGACAAGCTCCCACTTCCTATTAAATTCTCCCAAGGTGTGCACCTCAAATAGCCTCTGACAACCAAGTCCAGCTCCTGGCCCTCACATGTTGCTTAACTACTAAGCCCAGCAGAACCGTTTCTACTGACAGGAGAAGGGGCAAAGGCTCGTTACTGGCGCCTTAATAACAGTTACATCGGGAAGATGGAACTCGTCAGCCGTGGTTGGCAGCTCATCTAGGAGAAGGAAAACTCTGATCTCAAAACTCCGCTGCCTTGCAGCTAAACCCACTCATGGGGAAGGCTTTGGGAGTAAGCCCTAAGGGAGAAGTCCGGAGCAGCCCCACACTGAGTTCAATGTTGTCCGGCGACTCCTGCGACTCTGCTGGTACCAAACTGTATCGGTATCCGCCGTTCCTTTGGGTTCATCAGATGCGTGGAGAGCGGAGCCTGCTGCATTGGCAACAGCTTGCTCCCCATATTGTGCTGCCCTGACTTGCGTACCTAGTCAGCTAGGATGCAATATCCATGGACACCTCTGACTGATGGAGACCCTCACCTCTCCTCACCTGACTGGAAATGACATTAACCAATCTTGAATTTTATCAAGTCTTGAATTCTGTGTTCCATGCTCAGTATTCAATCAGAGTCAGAATGAGAATCAAAAACAGGTTTATTGTCACCGTCTGACATGACATGCAATTTGTTGTTTTGCAGCAGCAGTACAGTGTAAAGGCACCAAATAACTATAAATTACAAAACAAATAAACAGTTTAAAAATACTGTTCGTGAGTCCATGAAATCAGATGACAGAGGGGGAAAGGAGCTGCACATCCACCACTGAGTGTGGGACTTCAGGTAGTGACGAGGAGAGGGCATGTCCCTGAAGGTGAGGGTCCTTCCTGATGGGCGCCACACGTTGCTTGTTCTGTGTTCAGGGTTCAGCACAGGGCAATGAGCAAACAGTTGAAGGATGCAGAGGACCTTGTGCAGGTTAGGTCATTCATACAGGGAGCAGAGACAGAGGGTCTGTCCAGGAGCCCACCGGAACAGCAAACTCTCGAGGTAACACAGATGGCTCATTATCCACAACACATTAAAATGTGAAAAGGGGTCTATCAGTATGCGAAGGCTGTCACAGAGATGTTGCTACTTCATTGTCAGCAAATTATCTTGATGCTTTAAGTCACACATGAAGACTGCAGTAAAATTAGTCAATTACCCATGACTTCAGTAATTTAATTGGACCAAGGCAAAGAGAGATAAAAAGACCTCCCAGGAATCCTTATGACTTGTACTCTGACCCAGACTCAACCTCACTTTGTGATCCAAGGGCAGAACTGATGTTATAAATCGCCACCTGGCTAGAGAGTCTCAATGTACCAAACCCTTCCATTCTGAAGCAACACACACAGAATGCTGGAATCGTCAGTATATACTGAAGTATACACAATACGTAAGACACTTGACGTGCTTGTGCCATCAGGTTATAGACAACCCAAGTGTGATAGGAAATTCTGTTCCGCTGGTTTGATTTTGTCCTCACCCTGGCGGTAGAGGAGGCTGACGACAGACATGTCGATGTGGGAGCGGGGAAGGGAATTAGAAAGGCCAGCAACAAGGAACTCTAGATGGCAATAGTTAACAGAACTCAGGTGACTGTCAAATTGGTTGCTCAGTCCACAGCTGGTTTCACTGCTGAGACCAGATTGTGGAAGCTTTCTGGGCCCAGATAGCCTGCTCCATTTCCTACATTGCAGTATTTCACTTTTGCTCACCCGCTAACAGGATAGTCATAGTCATACTTCATTGACCCGGGGGAAAATTGATTTTCGTTACAGTTGCACCATAAATAATAAATAGTAATAAAATCATAAATAGTTAAATAGTAATGTGTAAATTATGCCAGGAAATAAGTCCAGGACCAGCCTATCGGCTCAGGGTGTCTGACCCTCCAAGGGAGGAGTTGTAAAGTTTGATGGCCACAGGCAGGAATGACTTCCTATGACGCTCTGTGTTGCATCTCGGTGGAATGAGTCTCTGGCTGAATGTACTCCTGTGCCCACCCAGTACATTATGTAGTGGATGGGAGACATTGACCAAGATGGCATGCAACTTAGACAGCATCCTCTTTTCAGACACCACCGTCAGAGAGTCCAGTTCCATCCCCACAACATCACTGGCCTTACGAATGAGTTTGTTGATTCTGTTGGTGTCTGCTACCCTCAGCCTGCTGCCCCAGCACACAACAGCAAACATGATAGCACTGGCCACCACAGACTCGTAGAACATCCTCAGCATCATCCGGCAGATGTTAAAGGACCTTAGTCTCCTCAGGAAATAGAGACGGCTCTGACTCTTCTTGTAGACAGCCTTAGTGTTCTTTGACCAGTCCAGTTTATTGTCAACTCGTATCCCCAGGTACTTGTAATCCTCCACCATGTCCACACTGAACCCCTGGATGGAAACAGGTGTCACTGGTACCTTAGCTCTCCTCAGGTCTACCACCAGCTCCTTAGTCTTTTTCACATTAAGCTGTAGATAATTCTGCTCACGCCATGTGACAAAGTTTCCTACCGTAGCCCTGTACTCAGCTTCATCTCCCTTGCTGATGCATCCAACTATGGCAGAGTCATCCGAAAACTTCTGAAGATGACAAGACTCTGTGCGGTAGTTGAAGTCCGAGGTGTAAATGGTGAAGAGAAAGGGAGACAGGACAGTCCCCTGTGGAGCCCCAGTGCTGCTGATCACTCTGTCGGACACATAGTGTTGCAAGCACACGTACTGTGGTCTGCCAATCAGGTAATCAAGAATCCATGATACCAGGGAAGCATCCACCTGCATCACTGGCAGCTTCTCCCCCAGCAGAGCAAAGCCCCCAAAGGCATTGTCGAGCTGGAGATGGTGCAGAAGAGGATTACCAGGAAGGTGCCTGGACTAAAGGGCCTGACTTTTCGGGAGAGTTTGACCAGAGGGTATTGTAATGGTTAGCATAACGTTATAACAACCCTGGTGTCCCAGGTTCAATTCCTTCCACTGCCTGTACGGAATTTGTATGTTCTACCCGTGACAGCATGGGTTTCCTCTGGTTGCTTTGGTTTCTTCTCACATTCCAAAGACACATGGATTAGTAGGTTAATTGATCACGTGGGTGTAAATAGGTGGTGCAGACTTATTGGGCCAAAGGACCTGATATTGTGCCGTATCTCTAAATAAAATGAATAAATGAAACAATGGATCTTTATTCTTTGGACTGTAGGAGTATGAATGGTGGCCTCTTAGGAGTACACTTATGCCAGCAACTACAGCCGTGAGATTCATTTTCTTGTGGCATACTCAGCAAATCTATGGAATCGTAACTATAACAGGATCAATGAAAGATCAACTAGAGTGCAGAAGACAACAAGCTGTGCAAATCAAAAAATATAAATAAGTAGCAATAAATAATGAGAACATGAGATGATGAGAAAAAAGATTCCTTAAAGTGAGATCATTGGTTGTGGGAACGCTTCAATAGATGGGCAAATGAGAGAAGTTATCCGCTTTGTTCAAGAGCATAATGTTTGTGGGGTAGTAACTGTTCTTGAACCTGGTGGTGCGAGTCCTGAGGCACCTGTACCTTCTACCTGATGGCAGCAGCAAGAAAAGAGCATGGCCTGTGTGGTGAGGATCTCTGACAACGGATGCTGCCTTCAGACGACAGTGTTTCTTGTAGACATGCTCAGCGGTTAGGAGGGCTTTACCCATGATGAAGTGGGCTGAATCCAGTATCTCTTCTGGGATTTGGCATTCAAAGGCATTGAAGTTTCTATACCAGGTTGTAAATACAATACACTCTCCACCTCACATCTATACAAGTTTGTCAAAGTTTTCGTTGTCATGCCAAACCTTCTCAACCTCCTCAGGAAGTACAGGCTCTCCCGTGCTTTCTTCACAATAGCACATCTGTGCTGGGTCTTGGACAGATCCTCTGAAATAGTAACGTGCAGGAATTCAAAGCCGCTAACCCTCTCCAGCTCTGATCCTCTGATGAGGACTGGCTCATGGACCTCTGCTTTCCCTCTGCTGAAGTCTACCATCAGTTCTTTGGTCTTATTGACAATGAGTGGGTCATTATTGATATCTGACTACTCAGTCAAATTTCCAGTCTCTCAGGTGGATGGTCATATCCTTTTCTCCAGGGTTGGGGTGTGCAGAACTAGATGGCACAGGAAGGTGGGCGGGGGGTGGAATTTAAAGAGCAACCTGAGAGGCTGCTTGTTTACTCAGTGGGTAATTAGTATCTGGAATGAGCTGCCCGGGGAGGTGATGCAGGTGAATGCAATGGTAACTTTTAAGAGGCACTGTGGGTAGGTTGTTCAATGTCACTCCACCAACTTGGACACCAGTTTCATCATTCAACACCTGAAGATTACCTCTGAGTAAATGTTAAATAATAAAGGGGAGACAATGCAGCCCTGGCAAGCCCTTTTTTGGATCTCAACTTCCGGTGAATTCCCACCACTGATGCAGAATGCAGAAAATTAGATGGGTGATGAAGGTCAGTAAAATGGAAGTGTTGAAGACAGCGAGGAGAGAAAAGGAGTAGCTGAAGAATGTGCAGAAAAGGAAGCTGGAATATGCCGGGCACTTGTTAAGAGGTGGTGGATTGCAGAAATTGTTATTGGAAGGGATGACAGAAGGAAAGAGGGAAAGAGGAAGGCAGTGAACCACTTGGTACGATAATGTGAGGCAACGGACTGGGGTGAGTTATGCTGAGGCCAGAAAAAGAGCGAAAGATCGAAGAAGATGGAGGTGCATAGCCGCCAACCCCAGATTCCGGACGGCACCCACTGACTGACTGACCTCCCTGTAGGTACATCAAGGGGTGGGGCTTGGAGAGTCATGGGGCAAACACAGACAACTGGAGGACATTGTGGGGTCAAGAGTCTGGTTCCGTGCTGTATGACTCTATTGTACTCACACTGGTATAGATTGGAGCCCAGAGAGGTGCTTCATAAATGCTGAGAAGCGCACACAAAATGCTGGAGCAACTCAGCAGGTCAGGCAGCATCGATGAAGGGAATAAAGAGGCCACATTGTGGGCTTAAGCCCTTCACCAGTCCTGCTGAAGGGTCTCGGCCTGTTTATTCCCTTCCATTGGTGCTGCCTGACCTGCTGAGTTGCTCCAGCAGTTTGTGTGCGTGTTATTCTGGATTCCCAGCATCTATCTGCAGAATCTCTTTCATTTACAAATGCTAGTTTTTCTTTCCAGACCAAAGTTTTTTTCTTTAAGCCTCCCTCAGAGAGAGAGAGGAAAATAAGACGAATAAAATGCTTCATAAGGGGAAAAGGCAGTTGTGAACCGAGGAGGGATGAGAAGGGCAGTGTAGAGGGAGCTTTTCGTTTAGCTGTGTTCCATCTGACATGGGTGCACGTGGACCTGCTTGTCTCAATTGCTTCCTATTGCTTCATATCAGTATAACTGATTGTTTTAAATGATGTGCTCGGTCATTACACAGTAAATGGAGACCTCCAGGGACGCATTTTAAAAACGTATATTACATATCTTCTCCATTAATTAAGATTATTTTCCGTGAAATTCCTTGTGACAGTTCAGTAACCATGGTGTGGAAATTAACCCAAGACGAATACTAAATGGTCTTTAGTGACTGTGACGCTGTTTAATTAAATTATTGCGACAAATGATAATCAGTTCTGAATAGGTACGCTCCTTGGGATGGCATGAAGTCGTTAGCTGTTTCTTTTCCGCTTAGAATTCGGTAGAATTGAACATGTCTTCAGCAGCCTTTATTCAGGATCAATTTATTTTTTTTCTAACTGTTCCCACCCCCATGTTATAACCGGACCATGACCCACCTACAGGTGGACGCTACAACCTGTAGAAAATATTGCCCAACGCATTACCGGCACCAGCCTAACCCCCATTACGGACATATATATGGAAAGGTGCCAGGAAAAAGGCTAACGCATCATGAAGTGTTCTACCCACCCTGCTCATGGACGGTTTGTCCCAAACCCATCAGGAGGAGGCTACGTAGAATACATGACAGGATCATTAAACTCAAAAATACCTGCAGGAAAATGAAGCTCAGAGCCGTATATGGTGACACATATGTACTTTGATAACAAATTTACTTTGAACTTTGAACTTTAAAAAAATAGTTTCTTCCTTCTAGCTTGTACTCCTTCCACTCCCCACCACCTTCTTATTCGGCTTATTACCAATTCCTTCCCAATCCCGATGAAGGGTCTCGTCCTGAAATGTCAACAGTTTATTCCTCTCCATAGATGCTGCCTGACCTGCTGAGCTCCTCCAGCATTTTGTGTGTGTTGCTCTGGATTTCCGGTACCTCAAAGTTCGAAGTACATTTATTATCACAGTATGTATACATTATACAACCCTGAGGTTCGCCACAAAATAAAGAAACCCTAGGGGTCAGGGTTGGTCAACAATCCCTCCCATTAACCCACCCCATCACAATCCCCCACCACCGCTGCTTTATCACTTCCTGTCAGAGTCACCTAATGCACAGATATACCTGTGCCTAGCACCACTTTATGGACATACAGTCAGTCTCTGTATATATGCTATCTTATGTATATATGGCAAGACTCAAACAGCTACCTGTGCATTATGTTTTATTGGGTTGCTTTTTATACTTATTGTGTTTTCTACACTTATTCTATTTTCTTTATGTGGCATCAGATCTGGAGTAACAATCATTTTGCTCTCCCTTACTCTCGTGCACTGAAGAATGACAATGAACAGTCTTGAATTTTGAATCAGAGCATTTTGGATACAATGTGTCCCAGAGAACCGTGCGGGCATCGTCAAAAGAGGAAGCACAGGTGAAGTGAGGTCATCCCTCAGTAGACTGGCTTTCCCATTCTGTAGGCAGATTCAGAACTGACATGCGGAGGAAAGGGTCTGCATGCCATTCTGATCCAATCCTTAGCTTCATGTGCAGGATGACCACAGTAAAGAATGTTAATAGGCACTGATTCATGATTCAAGTTCATTTGTCATGTTTACATTGAAACATACAGTGAGATAGAAACATAGAAAATAGGTGCAGGAGTAGGCCATTCGGCCCTTCGAGCCTGCACCGCCATTTATAATGATCATGGCTGATCATCCAACTCAGAACCCCGCCCCAGCCCTCCCTCCATACCCCCTGACCCCTGTAGCCACAAGGGCCATATCTAACTCCCTCTTAAACATAGCCAATGAACTGGCCTCAACAGTTTCCTGTGGCAGAGAATTCCACAGATTCACCACTCCCTGTGTGAAGAAGTTTTTCCTAATCTCGGTCCTAAAAGGCTTCCCCTCTATCCTCAAACTGTGGCCCCTCGTTCTGGACTTCCCCAACATCGGGAACAATCTTCCTGCATCCAGCCTGTCCAATCCCTTTAGGATCTTATACGTTTCAATCAGATCCCCCCTCAATCTTCTAAATTCCAACGAGTACAAGCCCAGTTCATCCAGTCTTTCTTCATATGAAAGTCCTGCCATCCCAGGAATCAATCTGGTGAACCTTCTTTGTACTCCCTCTATGGCAAAGATGTCTTTCCTCAGATTAGGGGACCAAAACTGCACACAATACTCCAGGTGTGGTCTCACCAAGGCCTTGTACAACTGCAGTAGTACCTTCCCTGCTCCTGTACTCGAATCCTCTCGCTATAAATGCCAGCATACCATTTGCCTTTTTCACCGCCTGCTGTACCTGCATGCCCACTTTCAATGACTGGTGTATAATGACACCCAGGTCTCGTTGCACCTCCCCTTTTCCTAATCGGCCACCATTCAGATAATAATCTGTTTTCCTATTTTTGCCACCAAAGTGGATAACTTCACATTTATCCACATTAAATTGCATCTGCCATGAGTTTGCCCACTCACCCAACCTATCCAAGTCACCCTGCATCCTCTTAGCATCCTCCTCCCTGCTAACACTGCCACCCAGCTTCGTGTCATCCGCAGACTTGGAGATGCTGCATTTAATTCCCTCATCCAAGTCATTAATATATATTGTAAACAACTGGGGTCCCAGCACTGAGCCTTGCGGTACCCCACTAGTCACCGCCTGCCATTCTGAAAAGGTCCCGTTTATTCCCACTCTTTGCTTCCTGTCTGCTAACCAATTCTCCACCCACACCAATACCTTACCCCCAATACCGTGTGCTTTAAGTTTGCACACTAATCTCCTGTGTGGGACCTTGTCAAAAGCCTTTTGAAAATCCAAATATACCACATCCACTGGTTCTCCCCTATCCACTCTACTAGTTACATCCTCAAAAAATTCTATGAGATTCGTCAGACATGATTTTCCTTTCACAAATCCATGCTGACTTTGTCCGATCATTTCACCGCTTTCCAAATGTGCTGTTATCACATCCTTGATAACTGACTCCAGCAGTTTCCCCACCACCGACGTTAGGCTAACCGGTCTATAATTCCCCGGTTTCTCTCTCCCTCCTTTTTTAAAAAGTGGGGTTACATTAGCCACCCTCCAATCCTCAGGAACTAGTCCAGAATCTAACGAGTTTTGAAAAATTATCACTAATGCATCCACTATTTCTTGGGCTACTTCCTTAAGCACTCTAGGATGCAGACCATCTGGCCCTGGGGATTTATCTGCCTTCAATCCCTTCAATTTACTTAACACCACTTCCCTACTAACATGTATTTCACTCAGTTCCTCCATCTCACTGGACCCTCTGTCCCTTACTATTTCTGGAAGATTATTTATGTCCTCCTTAGTGAAGACAGAACCAAAGTAATTATTCAATTGGTCTGCCATGTCCTTGCTCCCCATAATCAATTCACCTGTTTCTGTCTGCAGGGGACCTACATTTGTCTTTACCAGTCTTTTCCTTTTTACATATCTATAAAAGCTTTTACAGTCCGTTTTTATGTTCCCCGCCAGTTTTCTCTCACAATCTTTTTTCCCCTTCCTAATTAAGCCCTTTGTCCTCCTCTGCTGAACTCTGAATTTCTCCCAGTCCTCAGGTGAGCCACTTTCTCTGGTTAATTTGTATGCTACTTCTTTGGAATTGATACTATCCCTAATTTCTCTTGTCAGCCACGGGTGCACTACCTTCCTTGATTTATTCTTTTGCCAAACTGGGATGAATAATTGTTGTAGTTCATCCATGCAACTTTTAAATGCTTGCCATTGCATATCCACCGTCAATCCTTTAAGTGTCATTTGCCAGTCTATCTTAGCTAATTCACCTCTCATACCTTCAAAGTTACCCCTCTTTAAGTTCAGAACCTTTGTTTCTGAATTAACTATCTTACTCTCCATCTTAATGAAGAATTCCACCATATTATGGTCACTCTTACCCAAGGGGCCTCTCACGACAAGATCGCTAATTAACCCTTCCTCATTGCTCAAAACCCAGTCCAGAATAGCCTGCTCTCTAGTCGGTTCCTCGACATGTTGGTTCAAAAAACCATCTCGCATCGGTTGCGTTAACGGTCAACACACCCAAGGGTGTGCTGGAGGCAGCCCACAAGTATTGCCTCACATTCTGGAACCAGCATAGCATGCACACAATACTTTGCAGAACAGCACTGAATGCAGCAAGCAACAAAACAACAGCAGCAAAAGTAAGTTCCGTTCCTCCCTCCTACGGGGGCATGGTAGCGTAGTAGCTAGCAGAACGGTGTACAGTACCAGAGACAGGGTTCGATTCCTGTTGCTCTTTGGAAGGAGTTTGTATGTTCTCCCCGTGACTGCATGGGTTTCCTTCACGTGCTCCAGTTTCCTCCCACAGTCCAAAGACGTACCAGTTGATAGGTTAATTGGTCATTGAAATTTTCCCATGATTAGGCTACAGTAAATTGGGGGTTGCTGGCAGCATGACTTGAAGGGCCTATTCCATGCTGTATCTCAATAAATAAAGAATAAATAAATAAAAATCACACAAACAAAGACCCTTAAAACCAAGACATGCCTCCAGCCTCCAGTGGGCCCAAAGGGCTTTGACTTCCCCAGTGGACCTACAGAGATTCACAGACTCAACCCCAGCCTCAGCTTCCAGGCTTCCCATTTGCTCATCAGGCCTCGGTCCTCAGCATTAATTCCAGATCAAGGAGATCACCGAACACTGGGCCTTGAGCTGCAGTCTCACCGATGCACAAACTCAGGGGCAACGTCTATCATCAATGACCCCCACCATCAGGGCCATGCCATCTTCCCATTGCTACCATCAGACAGAAGGTACAGAAGCCTGAAGCCACAATGTGCGCTGGCAATATCGGAACCCAAGTGCGAAGGAAAGACAGACTCTAAGGTAGGGATGGTGAGAAGTGACATTCTCAATACTAAGACCCTGTGATTAGCGCTGGTTGGGTGGCTATTTAAATAATACAAGTAACATGTAATCCCTGAGCCTATTAAAATAAACTTAATGAGCTTAAACAGAAGGCACTAGGGGACCACATTACAAACAGTGAGCCACTCGAGAAAAATGCAAGGAACTCTAAACAATTACCGATTGTCGCTAAACAACAGTTAACCAATTCAGGTGGTCTAAAAACTTGACAGCCCGGTGCTCTCTGGCACCCCACACAGGCCTGAGCAAAGCTTGATCATTTTGATGACTTTGCTTGATAATGGACTGTTTTTATTTTTGCTTTGTTCTAGCTGTGTCCTTTCCTGTAAACGTGTGTATCATTTATGTTTAATTTGTTTTCCTTGTGAAGGGTGCTTACATAATGCCATGTGCCTGTGATTCTGCTGCAAGTAAATTTTTCATTGCACCAGTGCATCCATGGACTTATGACAATAAACTTGTCTTTGACTTTGAGAGAAAATAGTTTACTGAGAAATAAATACGTGCAAAAAGTGCTCAGAGGGGTGATTAAATCTGATAAGATTCTCTACTAGGGAATTTAAAAATATAAAATAAATGGAATCACTGAGCTTGTGAAGCGATTCCATTTGTGAAGCTAAATATTATTTTACATTTTAATATCTTTAATTATTTGCAGGGATTTGAAAATGATTTTAATTATATTTAATTTTTAATGACACTTTAGAAGATATTTTAATTTTCTCTGGACAGCTTTTAAACCCTAAGAGTCCTCTCAATGGACTATGCCTCTACTTCTCACTGCCTCAGTAAAGCAGCCAGCACTAGCCAAGATCTCATTCATTTGTGACATTCTCTCTACTTCCCTCTTCTATTGGTCAGAGGTTACAAAAGCCCGAAAACATGTACCATTAGGCTCAAGGACCATAAAACCATAAGACATAGGAGCAGAATTAGGCCATTCAGCCCCTCAGAATAGCTCTGCTATTCCCTCATAGCTGATTTATTATACCCATTCTCTTGCTTTCTCCCCATAACCTTTGATGCCCTGACTAATCAAGAACTAATCAATCACTGCTTTAAATATACCCAAAGGACAGGTTCTATCCTGCTGTTAAAACATTATTAAATAGTTTCTTCATTTGGTATGTTGGACATGTGGCCTCACAATCTATCCCATTAAGCCCTTGCATCTTATTCTCTACCTGCACTGCACTTTCTCTGTAACTATTGCACTTTATTCTGCATTGTTATCTTTTCCCCTTCAACTACCTCAGGATACTCATTCACTTATTCATTCATTATGTGCCCTGTCATATGACGTGGCCAATTATGGTCTTGACCGTGATTGTTCTTGGCAAATTTTTCTACAGAAGTGGTTTGCCATTGCCTTCCTCTGGGCAGTGTCCCTACAAGACAGGTGACCCCAGCCATTATCAACACTCTTCAGAGATTGCCTGCCTGGTGTCAGTGGTCGCATAACCAGGACTTGTGATATGCACCAGCTGTTCATACGACCATCCACCACCTGGTCCCATGGCTTCACATAACCCTGATCAGAGGCTAAGCGGGTGCTACACTTGCCCAAGGCTAGTGGAGAGAAGAAGCGCCTTAATCTACTTTAGTAGAGATGTATTTCCACCTACTACTCATCTCAGTGCACAATGTAATGAATCGATCTGTATTAGCGGGGTGCTAAGACAAGCTTTACACTGAACCTTAGTACATGTGAAAATAATAAATAAATTCTGATTCCAAATCCATTTACGGACAGTACAAAGTCTTTCAATACCTGGTGATATATAGACAGGGAGTGGGGAGAAACTTGGCTTTGTCTGCAGGGAGGTAGTGTGGGGCCCAGTGGGGGACCCAGCTGGACTGACCAGTAATCCAAGAATGGGCCTGAGTGACAGGACCTCAGTCCACCTCATGGATGGTCACCTTGTCCAGCCATTTGGAACAGATCTGTGTGGGGGAGTCAACGATGAAGAGATGAACAAATGCCTTGGGTGGAATTCAAGACCTATTTCAAATTTACCAGTTCATCATGAAAAAGTGCATTCCAACTCAGCTCTCACCCACCCCACACTTTCATAATCTACTTTGTAAGAAGTTTAAGGTGATTTGCTATGCAACCAAAGTTTCTTACAATTTCCTATAGGTATACAGAGCAGATCATTCTGACTGGATCTACTTCCATCTGGCATGGAGGCTCCAATGCACAGGATCTCAAGGGGCTACAGTGGGTTGCAGAATCAGCCATCTCCATCAAGGGTACAACCTTTCTCTCCATCGAGGGTATTTTAAGAAGCATTGCCTCATGAAAGTGACTTCCATCACAACAAATAATCTTCCCCTTACCACTATCAGTATAGTGGAACAGGAGCCTGAAGACCCACATTCACTGATTCAGAAAAACTTCTTCATCGGTTATCTCCATCTTAGGGTGGAGGAACAACACCTTATATTCCAGCCTCCAATTTGATCAGTTGAATATCAATTTCTCCTTCCAGTTAAAGAAATGTTTCCCTCCCCTTCCCCTATTCCTCTATTCCCCACTTTGGCCTTTTACCTCTTCTCACCTGCCTCTCACTTCCCTCTAGGTTCCCTCCTCCTTCACTTTCTCCTATGATCCACTCTCCTACTCTAGAAGATTCCTTCTTCACCAGCCCTTTACCTTTCCCACTCACCTGGCTTCACCTATCACCTCCCAGATAGTCCTCCTTCCCCTTCCCCACACCTTTTTGTGTTGACATCTTCCCCCTTCCACTCCAGTCCTGAAGAAGGCTCTTGGGCCCGAAACATTGATTTTTTTTAAAAATTCATTTCCATAGATACTGCCTGACCTGCTGAGTTCCTCCAGCACTTCGTGTGTGTTCCTTTGGATTTCATAAATGATGTTGCATGCAGGGGAAACAGATTCAGAAACAGAAAAATAATACTACAGTAATGTTTATGGGTTCATTGTCCTTACATCAATTTAATGGCGGAAGTGAAGAAGCTGTTCCTGAAATGTTGAGTGTGCGTCTTCTGGCTCCTGTACCTCTTCCTTGATGGTAGCAATGAGAGGAGGGCATGTACTGGATGATGGAGGTCCTTAATGATGGATGCCTTCATTTGGAGGCAACACCTTTTGAAGATGTCCTCGATGCTGAGGAGGTCAGTGCCCATGATGGAGCTGGCTGAGATTACAACCTCCTGCAGCTTTTTTCCAATTCTGTGCAGTGGCCCCTCTGCACCAGGTGGTGATGCAACCAGTAAGAATGTCTCCACGGTACATCTGTAGAAATTTGCTACAGTCTTTGGAGACTTACAAAGTCTCCACAGAATCCTAATGAAACATAGTTGCTACTGTGCATTCTTTGTAATTGTGTCAATATGTTCGGCCCAGGATAGATTCCTAAGTACATGTACCATGAAGAAGTGAAAGTGGGGGCTGACAACTAATTATATACAGTTATCAATGAGTTATAACCATAAGACCATAGAATATAGAAGCAGAATTAGGATATTCGGCCCATCGAGTCTGCTCTGCCATTTCATAATGGCAGGTCCATTTCTCTCTCAACCCCAATCTCCTCTCTTCTTCCCATATCTCTTTATACTCTGACTACTCAAGATTATATCAACCTTTGATTTCAATATACACAAAGACTTCACCTCCACAACTGCCTGTAGCAATGAATTCCACAGACTCATCACTCCCTGGCTAAAGAAATCCCTCCTTATCTCTATTCTAAAAGGATGCCCCTCTAATCTGAGGCTGTGTCCTCTGGTCCTAAACTCCCCACTGTAGGAAACATGCTCTCCACTTCCACTCTACTGAGGCCTTTCAACATTTAATAGGGTTTCAACGAGGTTACCCCTCATTCTGAATTCCACAGAGAGAGGCCAGAACCATTAAACGGTCCTCATATGACAAGCCTTGCGATCCTGGAATCATCTTCACGAATGTTTGAACCCTCTCCAATGCCAGCACGTCCTTTGTTTAGATAAAGGGACCAAAACTGCTCAGAATGCTCCAAGTGAGGCCTCATTAGTGTTTTATAAAGCCTCAAAGTTACATCCTTTTTAAAATATCCTAGTGTACATCAACAGGTGTTCAGCAAACATACAGTGAAAAGTGTCATTTGTGTTAACAACCAATGCACCTTAGCATATGCTGGAGATGTCCACAGTGTTGCCATGCATTGGCATTCCAATTCCAAGACAGCACGCCCACAAAGTTCAGCAGAACAACACAAAGCGACAGCAGCAGCAACAGATCAAATCAAGAGATCGGCAGCAAACAAGCCCCTTTCCACACATAGATAGGCCTCCAACCTTAGGACAGGTCGCCTCTGGTGCAAGGAACCTTGGGGTCAGTGTAACACACAAAATATGCTGGAGGAGCTCAGCAGGTCAGGCAGAATCCATGGAAAGGAACAAACAGTCAACATTTTGGGCTAAGACCTTACACCAAGACCGGAAAAGAAGGGTGAGGAAGGGTGAAGAAGGTGATGGGTGAAGCCAGGGGGGTGGAGGAGAGGGGATGACGTAAGTAGCTGGGAGATGATAGGGAGAAAAGGTGTACGGCTGGAGAAGATGGAATCTGATTGAAGAGGAGAGTGGAACAAGGGAGAAAGAGAAGGAGGAGAGGCATCGGGGGAGGTGGTAGTCAGGTGAGGAGAAGAGAAAAGGTAAAAGGGAGGCCAGAGTAGGGTAACAAAGAAGAGTGAAAGGAGAGATGGAAAATTACCAGAAGTTGGAGAAATCACTGCTCATGTCATCAGATTAGAGGCTGCCCAAATGGAATGTGGTGTTGTTCCTCCGAACTGAGAGAGGCCTCTTTGCAGTGGTAAAGGAGGCCATGGACTGACATGGGAATGGGGATTAGGATTAAAACTGGTAGCCACTGGGAAATCCTAATTCGACAAAGTGGTCCCCCAATCTACAATGTAGATCTCACCAATGTAGAGGAGTCCACGTCTGGAGCACCGGATGGAATAGAATGCCCCAACAGGGTCTCAGATGAAGTGTTGCCTCAACTGAAAGGACAGTTTGAGGCCCTGAATGGAAGTGAAGGAGGAGGTAAGTGGGCTTTCTTGCAGGGATAAGTGCGAGGTTCTGAGGAATCTCTAAAGCAATACACACAAAATGCTGGAGGAACTCAGCAAGTAAGGCAGTATCTATGGAAATGAGTAAATAGTCGATGTTTCAGGCTGAGTCCCTTCCTCAGGACTAAGAAGAAAGGGGGAAGATGCCAGAATAAAAAGGAAGGGGGAGGAGAAAGAAACTAGCTGCAAGGTGATGGGTGAAGTCAGGTGCATGGGAAATGTCAAGGGCTGGAGAAGAAGGAATCTGATAGGAGAGGAATGTCATAGGAGAAAGAGAAGGAGGAGGAGGGGAACCAGGTGGAAGTGATAGGTAGGTGAAAGATAAAAAGGTCAGAGTGGAGAACAGAGGAAGGGAGAGGGGGCAGTTTGTCTACTGGAAGGAGAAATCAATATTTATGCCATCAGGTTGGAGGGTACCCAGACAGAATATAAGGTATTGCTCCTCCACTCTGAGGGTGGCCTCATCTTGGCACAAGAGGAGGCTATGGGCTGACACGGCAGAACAGAAATGGGAATTGGAATGAAAATGTTTGGCTACCAGGAAGGCCCACTTGTGGTGGATGGACTGCCCATCACTTCCCATGGCTCCCCTCCTCCTTCCCTTTCTCCTATGGTCCACTCTCTTCTCCTATCAGATTCTTTCTTCTCCCGCCCTTGACCTTTTCCACCTACCTGACTTCACCTATCACCTTCCAGCTAGCCTCTTTTTACCCTCACCCTCATCTTTTTAATTCTGGCATCTCCCTCCTTCATTCTTAGTTCTGAAGAAGGCACTTGGCCCGAAGTACTGACTTTTTATTCATCTCCATAGATGCTGCCTGACCTGCTAAGGTCCTCCAGCATTTTGGGCATGTTGCTCTGGATTTCCAGCATCTGCAGACTTTCTGGTGTTTGTGATTTGCAGAATCTCTGGTGTTTATGAGCATACCCTATGCCTTCTTTACCACCCTGACTACTTGTATGGCTCTTGTGTCCTTGTATCTCTCCCATGTACAACACTGTTGTTTTCTATTTACACAAAGTGAATAAAAATAAGAGTTTTGCAATAAACTTGCCAGAAAACTGCCAGCTGAAATTGAAAGAAGCTTGTAATAGGCCTAAAGGTGGCTCCAACATCCAGGAGAAATCACTTTAAGGTTTATTGCCGAACTGCTGCATTTAGCAAGAACTCTGCCGGAACTGAATTAAATCAGACGTCAATAATAATATCAAAGGCAACAACCATAATGCTTCACGAGATACCCAGTGTTGATAACATCAGAGCATCTCCATTAAAGCAAATGCCTCCTGGGCTCTAGACAGGAGTCTATCTATGAGGGAACTGCTTGAAATGGAAGAACAAACCCTTAAACAAAGTGGCACATTAAAGGTTTAACACAGCGCATTAAGTGTTTCCTTTCCCCATTAAACCCACAACACAATTTGCAGTAACTCAGGCAAAGGAGCAAATTGAAAGAATGAAATCTGGCAAAAGATCTTGCTCCTTCGGAATAAATTTTCAAAAACAAGGCCAAGGTCTAATACTTTTTTTCTCTCTCTGGTTCTCCAGTTTCAATGACTAATTGGATAACCTTTGCTCTGTGTGACACACAAGGCAGGATCTCTCGGTGGCTAGCCATTTCAGTTAGACTGTCTACGGCCTCCTCTACTGCATGGTGAGGCCAAACTCAGGTTGGAGGAACAACAGCCCATATTGTGTCGTATTCCAATATTCTGTCATAACCTGATGGCATGAACATCGATTTCTCTAACCTGGGAATTTCTCCCCCCTCCCTCATTCCCATTCTTACCCCTTGCCTTCTCCTAACCTGCCTATTGGCTCTCTCTGGTTCCCCTCCCCCTTCTCTTTCTCCCATGGTCCGCTGTCATCTCCTATCAGATTCCTTCATTTTCAGCGCTTTACCTATTCCACCTAAGCCTTTACTGCTTCTTACCTCATCCACTTTCCCCCATCTACCCACATCACCCCTCACCTGGTCTCACCTGCCAGCTTATATTCCTTCCCATCCCCCCATCTTCTTATTCTGACTTCTACAATCCTTCCTTTCCAGTCCTGGTGAAGAGCCTCAGTCCAAAATGTTGACAGTTTATTCCTCCCCATGGATGCTGCTTGACGTGTTGAGTTCTTCCAGAATTTTGTGTGTGGTGTTCAAGATTTCAAGCATCTGCAGTACCTTTTGTGTTCTTAATTGGGACACCAGTTTTCCTGAATTCTCTGCCCTGGGATGCCTTACTCTTTTACAGTAATCACACAGTCTTCTTCTCACTCCATGATACTCCTTTATGTTATGGCAATAATTGCAGCAGCTGCCACAAATCTGAGATAAAATCAGAAAATGTTCTGGCGTACTAATTAAGCAAGAATTCCTGATTAGAACTATGATAGTTGTGACTGGTGTTCCTATAGTGTATACTGCTCCCAAGTGATCTATTTGCATGGATTAAACTTCAGACTTATACAAAATCTTTTGTTTTATTCAGAGAGTATAATGGGTTCTTTCCACCTAAGAAAATAAAGATAGGGCTATTATTAACTTCTAGGATGTAGGCAAGGCTAGTATTTATTTCATGCTTGTTTATTGTAATCTGTATGACATATATACAACAAAACGAGACAATCTTCCTTCAGACCACAATGCACACACAAAACCTACGATACACACAGCACATGAAACAAAATATTGCCACAGAGAGATTAATAAAATATAATTCGTAGAAACATAGAAACACAGAAAACCTACAGCACAATACAGACCCTTGGGCCCACAAAGCAGTACTGAACATGCTCTTACCTGAGAAATTACTTAGGGTTACCCATAGCCCTCTACGTTTATGAGCTCCATATACCTGTCCAGAAGTC
This sequence comes from Mobula hypostoma, assembly GCF_963921235.1. Lineage (NCBI taxonomy): Eukaryota > Metazoa > Chordata > Chondrichthyes > Myliobatiformes > Myliobatidae > Mobula > Mobula hypostoma. The sequence continues at coordinate 105,738,184 of NC_086108.1, forward strand.
TCTTAAACGATCCTATTGTATCAGCCTCCACCACTGTCGCTGGCAGCCTATTCCACACACTCACTATTCTCTGTGTAAAAAACTTACTCTTGATACCTCCTCTGTACCTACTCCCAAGCACCTTAAAACTGTGTCCTCATGTACTAGCCATTTCAGCTCTGGAAAAAAGCCTCTGACTATCTACACGATCAATGCCTCTCATCATCTTATACACCTCTATCAGGTCACCTCTCATCCTCCGTCGCTCCAAGGAGAAAAGGCCAAGTTCATTCAACCTATTCTCATAAGGCATGCTTCCCAATTCAGGCAACATCCTTGTAAATCTCCTCTGCACCCTTCCTATGGTTTCCACATCCTTCCTGTCGTGAGGTGACCAGAACTGAGCACAGTATTCCAAGTGGGGTCTGACCAGGGTCCTATATAACTGCAACATTACCTTGCATCTCCTAGACTCAGTCCCATGATTGATGAAAGCCAGTGCACTGTATGCTTTCTTAACCACAGAGTCAAACTGCACTGCAGCTTTGAGTATCCTATGGACTCGGACCCCAAGATCCTTCTGATCCTTTCCCTATCTCCCTATCTCTACTCCCTTTCTTGAATAATGGAACAACATCTGCAACCCTCCAATCCTCCGGAACCACTCCCATACCTCTTGATAAGGCACTTTGGTAAAAGAAACAATAGTACAGATTATTACCTAAATGGGGAGAATTTTCAAACATCAGAGGTGCAGAGGAGTTTAGGAGTCCTCATGCAAGACCCCCAGAAGGTTAATTCACAGGTTGAGTCTGTGGTAAAGAAGGCGAATGCAATGTTGGCATTTATTTCGAGGGGGATAGATTATAAAAACGAGGAAATAATACTCAAGCTTTATAAGACTCTAGTCAGGTTGCACTTAGAGTATTGTCAATAATTTTGGGTCCCTTATCTCTGAAAGGATGTATTGCCATTGGAGAGAATCCAGAGAAAGTTCACGAGGATGATTCTGGGAATGAAAGGGTTAACATATGAGGAGCGTTTGGCAACTTTGGGGATGTACTCACTAGAATTTAGAAGAATACGTGAGGATCTCATTGAAAGCTACAAAAGTTTAAAGTATTAGATAAGGTAGGTGTGGAGAGGATGTTCCCTCTGGTGCAGGTATCCAGAACTACAGGACACTACCTCAGAAATGAGGAGCAACCTTTTTGTACAGTGGTAAGGAGGATTTTTTTTTAGCCAAAGAATGGTGAATCTGAGGAATGTTCTGCCAGAATGCAGTGGAGGCAAAGTCTGTGGGTATATTTAAAGCAGAAGTTAATAGATTCCTGAGTGGTTGAGGCATCAAGGGATACGGTGAGATGGCAGGTGTAGGGGTTGAATGGGATCTGGGATCTGCGATCTGCCATGATGAAAAGGCGTAGCAGACTCAATGGGCTGAATGGCCTAATTCTGCTCCTATGTCTTACTGTCCAAACAAAATTATAAAGAATAATATAAAAATTGTGTTGGAGGTTATGTCACAGAGTCATACAGCAAGGCAACAGGCCTTTCAGCCCATCTGTCCATGCCTGGCCAAGATTCCCATCCAATCTAGTCCCATTTATCCACAGTTTGACTTCGTATGAGTATTGGTTTATTAATGTCACATATACCAAGAAACAGTGAAAAGCTTGTCTTGCGTACTGCTCGACAAGCAGATTTGCGGATTTTCTGACTGGGACAGAAGTCACTGATTGCAAATAAGCATGTTAACTATTTATTTACATGACATACAGTGAAATATTTAACCAAACTTCTAAGTCAAGCAAGTACTTAAATAAGCCTCGACGCTAACCATTCAATGAGTCTTCAAGCTAAACTGGTTAAAGATTTTTCTCTAAACTGAACACAGGAGGTGGCAGGACAAAGCAGACACTAAGCATACATATAGTGGCAAATAGTTAGCTACAGCATACCCACCCCCTAATGCTTACTGTTTCTGCAGCACTCTCGTTGAACTGGTCCACTGGATCTGACAGGAAAGAGAGCACATGGTTGCCGCGCTCTGAATTTAAACCCTACCAGTGCCATGGCATCATCAGCTAAACAGAAGCTAGTGAGAGGGGTTGCAATGCTCCATACATGGGCCAGTCCCTGCCTCCTATGGGGGAGTGGCAGACGATGAGCAGGCAAGACAATTACTACAACTCTCATACAGATCAAAGTTGTAACACAGTGCATTGAGCTAGAATAACATAAATCCATATCAATGAACAAAAAAGCCTAAAAGTTACTGAAAATGTGCAGTGCAGGTAACGGATAAAGTGTAGCTTTCGAAGGAGGTAGATTGAGAGGCCAAGAGTCCATCTTTGGCCCATATTCCTCTTAACATTTCCTATTCATGTAAAGGAACATACACAAAATGCTGGAGGAACACAGCAGGTCAGGCAGCATCTATGGAAATCAATAGTCAACATTTCAGGCCGAGACCCTTTGTCAGGAGTGAGAAGGAATGGGGAAGGTACAAGAATAAAACAGAGGGGGGAAGAGAAGGAGGTTAGCTGGGAGGTGATAGATGAAACCATGTGGATGGGAAAGGTAAAAAGCTGGAGAAGAAGGGATCTCATAGGAGAGGAGAGTGGACTACAGGAGAAAGGGAAGCAGGAGGGGACTCTAGGGGAAAAACAGGGAGGTAAAAGGTCAGAGTACCATGCACCTGTCCAAATATCTTCGAAATATTGTTAATGTATTTGCCTCAACTACTTTTGCTGGCAGCTCGTTCCACACACAGTTCACCCTTTAAGTGGAAAAGTTGCCTCTTAGGTCCCTATTATATTTCTCCTCTTCCACCTTAAACCTATGTCTTCTAGTTCTTAACTCTACAACCCTAGGAAGAAGACTGTGCATATTCATGCCACCTATGCCCCTCATGATTTAATACACCTCTATAAGATCACCTCTCAGGAATAAAGTTCTACCCTGTCCAACTTCTCTCTATACCTCAGTCCCTCAGTTATCATTAATACCCATACATCAGCAAAGGCTAAGAGGAGATACGATGGAGATGGTTAAAATCCATTTGTCCATCAGCTTCTAATGAAACCTTTTACAGCTAACCTTAAAACCATGTACGTACTGTGGAGAGCATTCTAATTGGCAGCTGCATCACCTTCTGGATTGCAGATTGCATGTGTAATATGTATTACACATACTGTAATTCATAGGTTTTCTCTCTATTATTACGGATTGCATTGTACTGCTGCCACAAAGGCAACTGATTTCACGGCGTATGCTGGTGATATTAACTTGATTCTGATTTTGGTAATTTTACAGCTCCATAAAAGTTAGGCCACACTTAGAATATTGTGATCAGTTTGGTTTGGCTCTTTACAGGAAAGAAGTGAAAGGTTTAGAGAGGGAGCAGAGGAGATTTACCAGGATGCTGCCTTGATAAGAGATTAGGTCCTATGAGCATAGGTTGAACTAGCTAGGGTTCTTCTCTTTGGAGTAAAGGAGGATGCACGGTGACTTGATAGAGACGTACAGGATGATAGGAGGCAAAGATTAAGTGGAAAGCCAGACAGAAATAGCTACTTTGAAGCAGCATAATTTTAGGGTGCTTACAGGAAAATTTAGGGGGGAAGTCAGAGGTAAATTTTTTTACAGCAAAACATGGAATGCATTACCAGGGATGGATCGTAGAGGCAGATACTATGGGGCATTTAAGAAACTCATACATAGGCACATGGTGGTTAAAAAAAAATGGAGGTCTATGTGGGAGGGAAGGGCTAGATTTAGCTTAGAGTAGGTTTAAAGGTTGGCACAACATCATGGGCTGCAATGTTCTGTGTTCTGGTTTTAGCTAGTTTTCGACCTAAATCCTCAAACTCGTTCCCTAAGAACAACATGGGGATGCCTTCACAGGAACAATGATATTGAAACAGATAAGGTTTTACGACAATCCACTGGATTCTGTTTTAAATTCTTTGTTATTTTCTATCATAACAAAACAAGAGTACCGTCCCTCACAAAGAGCATCTTCTTTGATTTTATGTAGGTGGAGTGAGCACGCTGAGATCCCATGATACAGAGCTGAGAGCATTAGCAGATAAACAGGTACAGGACAAGAGGTTGCGCATGGAATGCAACTTGGACCAAATGCTGGAGGAACTCAGCACGTCAGACGGCATCTATGGAGGGGAATGAACAGTCAACCTTTCGGCATGAAGCACCTCGGTTTGAAATGTCGACTGTTCACTTCCCTCCATACAAGCTGCCTGACCTGCTAAGTTCCTCCAGCATTTTAAGACCATAAGACCAAAAGACATAGCAGCCAAATTAGGACATTCGGGTCATAAAATCTACTCCACCGTTCCATCATGACTAATTTATTATCCCTTTTAATACCATTCACCTGCCTCTCCCTATTACCTTTGATGCACTGACTAACCAAGAACCTACAAACCTTCCTCTACTTTAAATATACCCAAAGACTTGGTTTCCACAGCTGTCTGTGGCAATGAATTAGACAGGTTCACCACTCACTGGCTAAAGAAATTTCTCTTCACCTCTGTTCTTCTACTCTGAGGCTGTCCCTCTGGTCCTAGACTTTTCCACTGTAGGAAGCATCCTCTTCACATCCACTCTGTCAAGGCGTTTCAAAATTCGATAGGTTTCAATGAAATCTCCCCTCATTCTTCTCAACTCCAGTGAGTACAGGCCCAGAGCCAACAAACTTTCCTTGTACTTTCATTCCAGAATTATTCTCGTGTCTGTGTTCTGTGTTTGTGTGTGTTGTTCAAGATTTCCAGCATCTGCAGAATGCTCTTGCTTAAAGTGGACAAATACTTGAAGCAGTACTGCGTAGTGTGGGAGGAGAGAATCTGAGACAATGGGATTAGCAGAGAACAGGCGCAAAGAAAACATTTTATGTGGCCCATTGACATGCCATAATATTTAATGGAAGCACAAAAAATATCAGATTTTAATTAAGTCATGTTGAATCATAAAATCCACCCATAATCCCTGATCTAAAGCCTGTTGAAGTGATGTTACTCTGGGAGAGATCAGGCAGCTTAAAGTATTTCCACTTTAGAGCCTTCACAATGGCTCATGTGTCCAGCGTGTGGTAGGATCACACTGAGCATTGTCTGAAGGAACAAAAGCCAGAAAGCGTTCTTTTTAGGCACTCAAACAGTGAAAAATATTGAGAAGAGAATTTTTTGCACTGGCTGTCAAGTCACAAGGCAGATGGGTGCAGATTTTTAAAGATAAAAAGCCAAACATAAAAGGGAGAAGCGGTAGAAAACAGATTGAAAGAGCTTTAATTTTAAAAAAACAATATTACTACAATATTAATTTTATTTTTATTTAATTTTATTCTTATTTTAGTAAAATACAGCACAGAACAGGCCCTTCAAGCCACACTGCCCAGTAATCCTCCGATTTAACCCTGGCCTAATCACAGAACAACTTACAATGACCAATTAATCTACAAATCAGTATGTCTTTGTACTGTGGGAGGAAACCGGGACACCCGGAGCAGAATATACAAACTCCTTACAGGGGTGATTTGAGTATCTCAGAGAGTGCTGAGTTTCTGGGAGTTTCATGCACAACAGTCTTTACACTGTGGTAAACCATATATATATGTTGTAACTGGGTTAACTGTCCAGACACGCCCCTCTGCTGACTGACCCTGTGGCTCCTCCCACAAATCCCTGAATAAAGGCGATTGCGCCATTGCTCCTCCTCCTCAGTCCAGGGGCAGATACTCAGCACGGTGGAGGTCAGATTTTACTGCTAATAAAAGCCTTTCAGCATTTACTGTACTTCCAGTCTTTTGGAGTTATTGATGGTGCATCATACACTTTACAGGGAATGATTCAAAAAAAAACAAAAAAAGCATAAGAACATAAGGACAAGGAGCAGGAGTAGGCCATCTGGTCCTTCAAGCCTGCTCCACCATTCAGTAAGATGTGGTCATGGACTTTTCTCCATAATCCTCAATTCCCCATCCAGTGAGCAGCAGTTCTGTGGGTAAGATAGACAGATAGATAGATAGATAGGTATACTTCATTAATCCCGAGGGAAATTTGGTTTCGTTACAGCCGCACCAACCAAGAATAGAGCGTAAATATAGCAATACAAAAAACCCCAACAATCAAACAACAAAATGTAAACTATGCCAGATGGAAAATAAGTCCAGGACCAGTCTATTGGCTCAGGGTGTCTGACCCTCCACGGGAGGAGCTGCACGTTCGATGGCCACAGACAGGAACGACCTCCCGTGCCGCCAAGTGTTGTATCACGGTGGAATGTGGCCGAAGTCCAACAGTAAAAAGTTCAATGTCCAGTCTGCAAACACGTTTCTCGATCGTAATATACCTCGGATTGCACCATCCGTTGTTAACCAGATCAGTAAGCACCCAACTCCTTTACAGTTACCGCTCTCAGTGCACTTCCGGTCAGCCGGAACGGTATTACCCACCGAACTCCTCTTCTCCAAAAGTCTCTGTTGTCTTGACCCGGTCCTCTTTCCTCAGCTTTGTGATCCCCCTCTGCATCCTCTGTGTGTTTTCCTCTGGATTTCAGCAGGGGTGTCTGCCACTCTGCTCGCTAAACCGGCCGGCATTTATTGGTCCGTGGAATACACAATGCGACTTTGCTTCTGTCCCGCGTGTTGGGATGTAACCATTTCCAGCACTAAAGAAAACCCAAATAAAACTCTCCCTACCAGCATGTTAGAGAGGGTGCAGCTTTGACGTGTTACCGTGAGAAAAAAAATACAAAAAATAATGTAAATTAAAAAGTAAGAAGAAGAAACTAAGAATAGATCGGAATGACTGTACCAGGCTGCATGCACGACTGGCACATGCACACTAATAAAAACACCTCGTTAATGAGAGAGGGTAGAGAAGAATGGCCAGACTGGTTCAAGCTGACAGGAAGGCGACAGTAACTCAAATAGCCGCACGTTACACCAGTAGTGCACAGATGAGCATCTCTGAATGCACAACACGTCAAACCTTGAAATGATTGGGCTATAGAAGCAGAAGCCCACAAACATATACCAGTGGCCACCTTATTAGGGAGAGGAGATACCCAATAAATTAACCACTGAGTGTACGCTATTAGTCTGGGCCAGGGACTGGAGATTGGTGGTCAGAAGCCTGGTAGTTTGAGAGCCCGAGACCAAGGACCGGAGGCCCGGAGGGATTGGAGATTTGCCTGTGTGTGTGAGTGGGTGGGTGATTGTGAAAGAGACATGTTGTGCTGTTGTTGTTTGTGTTGTTCTGCTGAACATTGTGAGCATGCTATGTTGGCGCCAGAACGTGTGGCGACACTTACGGCTGCCCCCAGCACACCCTTGGGTGTGTTGGTTGTTGATTGAAATGATGTATGTTTCAACATACAAGCGACAAAATAAAATCTGAATCAGAATCTGATTGCCTTCCACTGACTTCTAATAATCAAGGACACAACCCACCCAGCCAACACACTTTTCGTCCCTCTTCCCTCTGGGAGAAGGCTCAGGAGCTTGAAAGCTCGTACGGCCAGATTTGGGAACAGCTTCTTTCCAACTGTGATAAGACTGCTGAACGGATCCTGACCCAGATCTGGGCCGTACCCTCCAAATATCCGGACCTGCCTCTCGGTTTTTTTGCATTACCTTACTTCCCATTTTTCTATTTTCTATTTACGATTTATAATTTAAATTTTTAATATTTACTAATTTTAACTATTCTTAATATTTTTAATATTTAATATGTGTAATCCAGGGAGTGGGAAGCGCAGAATCAAATATCGCTGTGATAATTGTACGTTCTAGTAACAATTGTTTGGTGACAATAAAGTATAAAGTATTCTTGGATTGGAAATCCCTCAGTCTGCTGAATTGGCTTGAGACTATACTTCTGTGCTGTTCAACAACCTGAATCAAGTACATGAGGGTATTTATTGGTATTGGTATATTGTTGTCACATACTTCAAGATACAGGGGAAAGCTTGTCTTGCTTACTGATCATACAGGTCAGATCATTACACAGTGCACTGAACTAGAATAAAGTAAAATAATAACACTGCACAATAAAGTGTAAACTTTACCAGAAGTGTGCAGTGCAGGTAAGAGACAAAGTCCACAATCATACTGAGGTAGATTGTAAGGCCAAGATTTCATCTTATTGCAAAAGAGGACCATTCAAGGGTCTGATAACAGTAGGATGGATGCAGTCCAGGAGCCTGGTGGAATGTGCTTTCAGACTTTTGCACCCTCTGCCCAATGGGAGAAGGGAGAAGAGAGAAAGGGAGAAGGTGGATGGGGTCTTTGACTATGCTGGCTATTTAACTGGCGAAGCGAGAAGTCTAGACCAGGGGTCCCCAAACTTTTTTGCACCACGGATCGGTTTAATATTGACAATATTCTTGCGGACCGGCCGACCGTGGGGGGGGGGGGGGGGAACGTGTTCAAGTAGGGTTAAACTCACCTCAGCCTGTCTTTTACGGTTAGTGTTGCCAACTTTCTCACTCCCAAATAAGGGACAAAAGTAGCAGTCAAGTCCTGACGAAGGGTCTCGGCCTGAAACGTCGACTGCACCTCTTTCTATAGATGCTGCTTGGCCTGCTGCGTTCACCAGCAACTTTGATATATGTTGCTTGAATTTCCAGCATCTGCAGAAATCCTGTTGTTTGAGTCAAATCCCGGGACACTTTACCCCAGAAAGACTACCACGACCATGAAGCCTTGCGCGGGCACGTGTGCGCATGTGTGACATGCGCGTACGTGCCAATTCCCCCCCCACAAATCGGTTTTGCCTTCATCTTCCCGACCATACTGTACATACATTATTTCTACTTTATATAGACTGTGTATATATCATATTATTCCTGCTTTCACTATATGTTAGTGTTATTTTCGGTTTTATGTGTTATTTGGTATGATTTGGTAGGTTATTTTTTGGGTCTGGAAAAGCTCAAAAATATATCCCATATAAATTAATGGTAATTGCTTCTTCGCTTCACGCCATTTTGGCACGAAAGGTTTCATAGGAACGCTCTACCTTAGCGGGGGAAATACGGGACAAACCAATTTAGCCCAATATACGGGATATCCCGGCAAATACAGGACAGTTGGCAGACCTACGTCCAAGATTAACAGTGCGTGACAGGGAATGAGGAAAGGTGCAGCTGACTCATATCGTCTCCTCGTGGCCCGGTCGCACATTCTCTGCGGCCCGGTGGTTGTGGACCCCTGGTCTAGACAGTGTCCATAGAGTGAACTTGTCTGTATCTTGTCTCATATCTAGTCTGTTAACAAGACAGAATAAGAATGGATCCAGGATGCTGCCTGGATTAAAGAGCATGTTTTATGAGGATTGGTTGAGCTTGGGCTTTTCTCTTTGGAGCAAAGGAAGATGAGAAATGACTTAACAGAGGTATACAGGATGATCAGTGGTATAGATTGGGTGGACAGCCAGACACCTTTTCACCGGCAAAATGGGTAACATGAGAGGTCATAATTTTAAGATGATTGGAGGAAAATATAAAAGGGATGTCAGAGTTATGTTTATAGCATAGAGAATGGTGATTGCGTGGGACACCTGTCAGGGGTGGTGGCAGAGACAGATACATTAGGGCATTTAAGAAACTCTTAGGTTAGCACATGGATGATAGAAAAATAGAGGGCTATGTAGGAAGGAAGGTTTAGATTGACCTTGGAGTAGGTTAAAAGTTTGGCAAAACATCATGGGGAAATGGGTCTCTACTGTGAAGTACTGTTCTGTGTTCTATGTTCTAAAAGTGGCCTTATGAAGGAATTTCATCTGGAAAGGAGATAAAATATTTAAAATTATTTGCCTCCGAGGTTTGTTAATCCAAAATTAATCAGTTGCATAAATTCTGATCTCACTCTAAAAGCAGATGGTATTTATGCCAAAGATTTCCTTGTTGCCTTGCCATGCAGTGTGCGAACTTATATTAGTCATTTCAGTCTGTTAATGCTCACTGTGGTAGTGCTATCACTTGGCCTTTTAATTCCTTGATAAATGAGTTAACCTTAATTATAAAAATCTTCATTTAATTGGTGAGGACAAAGCAGATTTTAAGCAAAAGGCTTTAGCACATTTCTATATGTAAATCCTAATTTATCATTAATCAGGGAAGACTTATCTAGTTTAATCCTGTATATTAAACCTGGGCTTCTTCCTCCTGATGTGCTGTTTCATGTTCTTTGACTGAAGTTAACCAAGTCTTGAGGCACATTAATTTAATCTCTATCTCTCTCTCTCTCTCTCTCTCTGGTCTTTCTCTCTCTCCCCAGTGCCCAGTTGTCTTTCTACGTACAATTATATCGCAGTGCCTCCTCCCGGAATCTGGGCACATTTTACTGGCTCTCTCTAACATTCATTCAAGAGGAAATCCTTTTTGGAAAGATGGTGAAATCTGAAGGTTGCACTGAGAGGCTGTTGCTCATGGAATCCTGTTGAGCCACTAGGAACATGTAGAAACTACACTCAGTTGCCACTTTATTAGGTTCTTCCTGTACTCGAGGAGAGTATCTACCCCACAGTTATAAAATTACTCTTGATGTACTTACTCTTGACCTGATAATTTTGACTTTGCTTCTTACAAAATACACTTAATATCAAAGTCATCATCATTATTATATACCATGTCATATGATGTGGATGATCATGGTCTTTCCATGACCATGATTGTTCTTGGCAAATTTTTCTACAGAAGTGGTTGTCCATTGCCTTCTGTGCACATGGCCAAGTGGTTAAGGCATTAGACTAGTGACCTGAAGGTCGTGAGTTCGAGCCCCAGCCAAGGCAATGTGTTGTGTCCTTGAGCAAGGCACTTAACCACACATTGCTCTGCGACGACACCGGTGCCAAGCTGTATGGGTCCTAATGCCCTTCCCTTGGACAACATTGGTGGCGTGGAGAGGGGAGACATGCAGCATGGGCAACTGCTGGTCTTCCATACAACCTTGCCCAGGCCTGTGCCCTGGAAACCTTCCAAGGTGCAAATCCATTGTCTCACGAGACATTGCAAAACATAATAATAAAAATTGTAAATTACAGTAACTGTATATTAAAAAAGCTAACTCAAGTAAGTAGTGCAAAAAGTGAAAAAGAAAAGTGGTAAGGACATGTTTCCACAGGGATCACTCCCTATGCCACTCCCTTGTCTAATTGTCCCTCCCCACTATCTCCCTCCTAGCACTTATCCTTGCAAGTGGAACAAGTGCTACACCTGCCCCTACACCTCCTCCCTCTCTACCATTCAGGGCCCTAAATAGTCCTTCCAGGTGGGGTGACACTTCACCTGTGAGTCTGTTGGGGTCATATACTGTGTCTCCTGTATATCTGTGAGACCCTACCCAGATTGGGAGACAAGTTCACTGAGCACCTACCCTCTGTCTGCCCGAAAAATCAGGATCTCCCAGTCGCCACCCTTTTTAATTCCACTTCCCTTTTCCCATTCCGATATGTCAATTCATGGCCTCCTCTGCTGTCGTGATGAGGCCACACTCGTATCTGAGGAACTACAACTTATACTCCATCTGGGTACTCTCCAACCTGATGACATGAACATTGATTTCTTGAACTTCCGGTAATGGCCCCTAGCCATCTTCTTCACCATTTCCCGTCCCCTTTTCTCTCTCTCACCTTATCTCCTTGCCTGCCCATCACCTCTTTCTGGTGCTTCTAGCCCCTTTTCTTTCTTCCATGACCTTCTATCCCCACCTATCAGACTCCCCTTTCTCCAAACCTGTATCTCCTTCACCAATCAACTTCCCAGCTATTTACTTCATCCCTCCCCCTCCTGGTTTCACCTATCACCTTGTGTTTCTCTCTTCCCCTTCCCAACCTTTTAAAACTACACCTCATCTTTTTTTCTCCAGTCCTACCAAAGGGTCTTGGCCCGAAACATCGACTGTACTTTTTTCTATAGATGTTGCATGGCCTGCTGAGTTCTTCCAGCATTTTGTGTGTGTTGCTCGGATTTCCAGCATCTGCAGATTCTCGCTTGTTAGGTCTTGTTCATGGGTTCAATGTCCATTCAGAAATTTAATGGCAGAGGGGAAAAAGCTATTTCTGAATTGTTGAGTGTGTGACTTCAGGCTCCAGTTCCTCCTCCATGATGGATGCAGTGACGGATTAATAAATAAATAAACAGAAAACAAACAAACAAATCACCAAATAGGTAGGTAAATAAGTGAACAAGCACGGAGTGCAAGAGAGGAATGTTCATGAGTTTATGGACCGTTCAGAATGTGATAGCAGTGGTGAAGAAGCATTGAGTGTGGGTTGACTGTTGAGTGATGGCATTCTCCTCACCCTACTGCCTCAATCCTTCCTGGTGACAGGGCTGCGGGTTTCAAAGGTGCCACAGCAGTTGTCATAGAGTCATGGAGTCTTACAGCATGGAAACTGGTCCTTTGGCCGAATTTGTGTTAGAGATGGAGGAATTGGGAGAAAGGGATAGCATTTTTACAAGAAACAGAGTGGGAAGAGGTATAGTCCAGGTAGCTGTGAGAGTCCGTGTGTTTATAATAGACAACAGTAGATAATCTGTCTCTGGAGATGGAGACAGGCAGATTGAGAAAGGGGAGGGAGGTGTTGGAAATGGACCAGGTAAACTTGAAGGCAGGGTGGAAGTTGGAGGCAAAGTTGATGAAGTTGAGTTCTGCACGGGTGCAGGAAGAAGCACCAACGCAGTTGTCGATGCAGCGTAGGAAAAGCGGGAGAGTGGCACCAGTATACACGGGAGGTGAGGGGTGAGGGAACTACAGGATTGCTGCCAGTGGATGGCAGATCTCCAGAGTTAATACGGCCATTGATGGTGTGTAAGGCAATGATCTGGTGCTCCTTGGTGGGGTCCCCTTCAAGAGTTAAGTAAGTGGAAGTGTCTGACAGTTGTTGTCTGGCCTCAGCAAAGTAGAGGTTAGTCCGCCAGACTACTACAGCACCCCACTTATCTGCAGGTTTGATGGTGAGGTTAGGATTAGTGCGGAGAGAGTGGAGAGCAGTGTGTTTGCAAGGAGTGAGGTTCGAATTGGATAGAGGAGTGGTGCAGTTGAGACGATTGATGTCTTGTTGGCAGTTAGCAATGAAAAGATCCAGAGTGGGCAGAAGAGCAATCAGTCTGGGTAGCCTCCAACCTAATGGCAGGAACATTGACTTCTTGAACTTCCAGTAATGTTCCCCCCGCCCTCTCTCCTTCATCATTCCACATACCCCATTCCCATTTCTCTCTCTCTCTCTCCTTATCTCCTTACCTGTCCATCACTTCCCTCTGGTGTTCCTCCCCCTTCCCTTTCTTCCATGCCTTCTGCCCTTTCCTATCAGATTCCCCCTTCTCCAGCCCTTTATCTTTTTGACTAATTGACTTCCCAGCTTTTTACTTCATCCCTCACCCATCCTGAATAAGGGAACAAGAACTCACTCTTCAGTTTAAGAGGGAAAAGATAAAGTCAGATATGTCAGTATTACAGTGGAGTAAAGGGAATTACAGAGGCATGGGAAAGGAGCTGACTAAAGCTTATTAGAAGGGGACACTAGCAGTGATGATGACAGAATAGCAATGGCTAGAGTTTCTGGTGGAAATTAAGAAGGCACAGAATAGATATACCCCAAAGACAAAGGGGTATTCTAAAGGGTGAATGAGACAACTGTGGCTGACAAAGGAAGTCAAAGAAATCATAAAAGCCAAAGAGGCGGCATAGAATATAGTAAAATAATAGTGGAAATCTAGAGAATTGGGAAGCTTTTAAAATCTAACAGTGGTCAATTAAAAAAACCATAAGGGGGGAAAAAGATGAAATATAGATGTAGGCTCGCCAACAATATCAAAGAAGATCATTTCTAAAGATTTCTCCCAATTTACAAGTTAAACTGCTCGGGATTTGGACTGTAATATATTGGTGTGAAATGAGGATTGTTTACCAAGCAGAGAGGGTAGGACTGAACACATCATGTTTTGCTTAGGTGTCTGTGACATGAGATTTGGTACTGGGGACAAGCTAAATTTCAAGTCTATATTAACAATATTAATGAGTAAATCCTGTTCACTTGTAATTACTGGGTTTATCATACATCTATTTTGAACAAGGATGTAGCATTTTCAAGAAGAAAATAAGAGTTTACAAAAGGTTCAAAAAACTAGGTAATGATATGAATTTAGAAGATTATAAAGCTAGCAGGAAGGAGTTTAAGAATGAAATTAGGAGAGCCAGAAGGGGCCTTGAGAAGGACTTGGTGGACAGGATTAAGGAAAACCCCAAGGCATTCTGCAAGTATGTGAAGAGCAAGAGGATAAGACGTGAGAGAATAGGACCAATTAAGTGTGTATGGAACTGGAGGAAATAGCAGAGGTAATTAATGAAAACTTTGCTTCAGTATTCACTATGGAAAAGGATCTTGGTGATTGTAGGGATGACTTGCAGTGGACTGAAAAGCTTGAGAATGTAGATATTAAGAAAGAGGATGTGCTGGAGCTTTTGGAAAGCATCAGATTGGATAAGTCACTGGGACCAGATGAGATATACCCCAGGCTACTGTGGGAAGCGAGGGAGGAGATTGCTGAGCCTCTGGCAATGATCTTTGCAATGAGGATGGGAGAGGTTCAGGAGGATTGGAGGGTTGCAGATGTTGTTCCCTTACTCAAGAATGGGAGCAGGGATAGCCCAGGAAATTATAGACCAGTGAGTCGAACTTCAGTGGTTGGTAAGTTGATGGAGAAGATCCTGAGAGGCGGGATTTATGAACATTTGGTGTGCCTTAGGGATCTGTTCTGGGACCCCTACTCTTTGTAAGTTTACAAATGACCTGGATGAGGAAGTGGAGGGATGGGTTAGTAAATTTGCTGATGACACAAAGGTTGGAGGTGTTGTAGATAGTGTGGAGGGCTGTCAGAGGTTATAATGGGACATTGATATGAAGCAAAACTGGGCTGAGAAGTGGCAGATGGAGTTCAACCCAGATAAGTGTGAAGTGGTTCATTTTGGTAGGTCAAATATGATGTTAGAATATAGTATTAATGGTAAGACTCTTGGCAGTGTGGAGGATCAGAGGGATCTTGGGGTCCGAATCCATAGGACACTCAAAGCTGCTACGCAGGTTGACTGTGTGGTTAAGAAGGCAAACGGTGTATTGGCCTTCATTTATCGTGGAATTGAATTTAGGAACTGAGAGGTAATGTTGCAGCTATGTAGGAGGGTGGTCAGACCCCACCTGGAGTACTGTGCTCAGTTCTGGTTGCCTCACTACAGAAAGGATGTGGAAGCCATAGAAAGGGTGCAGAGGAGATTTACCAGGATGTTGCCTGGACTGGGGAGCATGCCTTATGAGATTAGGTTGAAGGAATGCGGCCTTTTCTCCTTGGAGCGACGAAGGATGAGAGGTGACTTGATAGAGGTGTACAAGATGATGAGAGGCATTGATCGTGTGGATAGTCAGAGGCTTTTCCCCAGGGCTGAAATGGCTAGCATGAGAGGGCATAATTTTAAGATGCTTGAAGTGGGTACAGAGGAGATGTCAGGGATAAGTTTTTTACACAGAGAGTGGTGAATGCGTGGAATGGGCTGCCAGTGGCGGTGGTGGAGGTGGAAATGATAGGGTCTTTTAAGAGACTCCTGGACGGGTACACGGAGCTCAGAAAAATAGAGGGCTCTGGGTAAAGCCTAGGTAGTTCTAAGGTAGGGACATTTTCGGCACAGCTTTGTGGGCCAAGGGGGTTGTATTTTGTTGTAAGTTTTCTATGTTTCTATACATTAGTCCTCATACATCACTTCTGAGTTGAGGCCCTTCACTGGTCGTTGTCCACTATGGATGTTGTGTCCTAGCTGTGTATGTAATGTGCCAGCCAGAGCAGTACAATAAGGAGAACAATCTTCTCCCATGCAGCAGACTCTCCCTCTCCATGCAAATGATGAATCCAAAGAAAGAGAACAGCACAGTTTGGCACCAGCAGTGTCGCAGCAGCTGCCAGTTCTGTTAAACTCAACATAAGACTGCCTTAGGGACCCCAGCTCTGGATATTTCCTCAGGGTTTACTCACAAAGCCTTCCCCATGAAAGGGTATAGCTGCAAGGCAGCGAAGATTTGAGATCAATTTTCCACTTAGACCCTTGAGTCTATAAGCGTTTACAAGATAATAGCAAGAGTTTTATACAGCTGTAACATTACCTCACTACTCTTGAACTCAATCCCCGAATAATGAAAACAAAACACCCTAACTACACTATAAAATTGCATGCTAACTTTGAAGGATCTCTGTCAAAGACCTCTGCTCCTCCACGTTGCTAAGAATCCCCCCAGTAAACTTGTGCTCTGCCTTCACATTTGACCTTCCAATGTGAATCACTTCACACGTTCCTAGCTTCAAATTGGCTTCTCCTCTCCATTTACAACCCCTTTTCTGTTCACAAGTCCTTTTGCGAAACTCCTCCTGTGTTTGCTGACAGCTCTTTTTCATGCTCTCTCTTTGCCATCCCGTATTTCTTTTTTTTTCATTTTGTTTCTGAACTTATTGCAATCATTAACATCGACAAACTGAGATCTATCATCTGCTCTTTGTTTCTTTGCTCTATTTCACTTTCTATCATTTTGGTCAACCGGGAAGCTCTGACTTTAAATTCCATACTTTCCCTGCGTAAATGTACCAAGACTCCAGCTGAGCCATCTCCCCTTTGAAACTTTCCTTTTGTTCAATCACTTAACATATTAGGGCATGGCATTGAATCAAGAGGTTCTGCAGATGTGGGAATCCAGAATAGCACACACAAAATGCTGGAGGAACACAGCAGCTCAGAAAGGAATATACAGGCAATGTTTCAGGTCGAGACCCTTCATCAGGACCTGTTATAACTCCTTTCCATTGATGGTATCAGACCTGCTGAGTTCCTCCGGTGTTTTATATATGTCAATATGGTATGACATTAAGTTGGCTATGTAGAGCTTGAAGATCTACAGTTTAAAGTGTGACTGTGTTAAGCGTTGTGGCTGGTGAATCATGGCCTGGTGAGGAAATTCCAATACATAGGAGCACAAGAGGCTACGGAGAGAGTTGGACTCAGTCAATTCCATCACAGGTACAGCTCTTCCTACCATCAAGGGCATCTACAAGAGATTAGATTAGATTAGATTAAATTCAACTTTATAGTCATTGTGCCGAGTACACTTACAAAGCCAATGAAATGCCTTTAGCATCTGACCAGAAATGCAAAGAATAGTGCTATTTACAAAATAACTGCGAATAAAAAGTAAGTGCTACAGCACACAAATATAAAAGTACTGAGACAGTACAATATGGGTGCAATACTGCTTAGCGCTGTGATGAGAGGTTCTGCAGTGTCACAGCCTCAGGGAGGAAGCTCTTCCTGTGCCTGCTGGTGCGAGAGTGGAGGCTCCTGTAGCGCCTACCGGATGAGAGGAGAGTAAAAAGGCTATGGTTAGGGTGAGATGCATCCCTGATAATGCTTTTCACCCTGCCCAGGCAGCGTTTATGGTAGATGTTTTCAATGGTGGGCAATTGGTTGCTGATAATCTGCTGGGCAGTTTTCACCACACACTGGAGTGCTTTGCGGTCCGATACGGAACAATTGCCATACCACACTGAGAAAACAGTACCCATAATCAAGGATCCCCATGCCCTTTTCTCTGACCCTGATGGAGCCAGAGGATCCACGTTTCTGGGTTCAACAGCAGCTTCTTCTCCACTGCCATCAGGTTCTCGAACTGATCTGAAAAACCCCTCACACTATCTCAGAATATATTTTATATTACACTCCCTCAACTTACACTGATGTTCTTATCACAATCAAGAGAAAATCTGCAGATGCTGGAAATCCGAGCAACACACACAAAATGCTCAAGAAACTCAGCAAGCCAGGCAGCATCTATGGAAAAAAGTACTGGCAGGAACTGATGTTCTTATTTTTATTTTGACAGAAGGTACTGGAAAAGGGCCAGTTTCATCATGAAGGATCCCAAACGCCCTGCTCATGGACTGTTTGTTCCACTTCCATAGTGAGGAGTTTATGTAACATCCACGACAGGACCACCTGTTACTTTAAACAGTTACTTTCCCCAAGCAGCACAGACAAAATGCTGCAGGAATTCAGCAAGTTAGGCAGCATCTATAGGAAAGAGTAAACAATCAATGTTTCAGGCCTGATGAAGGGTCTTGGCCCAAAATGTCGACTGTATACTCTGTTCCATAGGTGCTGCCTGATTTGCTGAGTTCCTCCAGCATTTCATGTATATTGTTCTGGATTTCCATTATCTGCAGACTTTCTCGTGCTTGTCATACTTTCCCCAAGCAGTAAGGCTGATCAACAAATCCACCCACTAACTCCACTACTAGTTTGTTATTTCCCATCAGTCACCTTATGTATAGCCTAACGTAAAGTTATGGACAGATAATCAATCTATGCATATAAGTTATCTTATGTATTTATATTATTGTGTGTTTTTATTATTATTGTGTTCTTTATCTTTTGCCTTTTTTGTGCTGATTTGGAGAACAATTATTTTGTTCTCCTTTCATTTGTGTAGTGAAAATAAAATCAAACAATCCCGAATCTTGAATCATGAATGTAAGTAAGTTCTATATAATTCATGTTAATTTATGCTTGCCCTGTTTGTAATGTACGGTGCTGCAGCTGCGTAAATGGCATTTTATGGCATTTGAATGCTGAATATGTATGTCCATACCAGTAGACTTAAACATTACTTAAACTTGAAGCAATGCCTAACATAGTTTACAACAAATACATACTGTACCCACTTAGGCCACAAAACACTAACTAGAAGCAAGTCATGTATCCATGGCTAACAAGAGAAATTAAAGATGACAGTAGATCCAAAAACAAAGGCCTGCAATGATGCCCAAAAATTTTAGAAGTTAGCAAAGGAGATCCTAGAAATTGTTCAGGAAAGAGGAGACTGCTTAGTGCGATGTTGTCACAGCCCCAGCGACCGGGGTTCCATTCCACTGCTGTCGGCAAAGAGTTTGTATGTTCTCTGCTAGACCGCGTGGGTTTCCTCCGGGTGCTCCAGTTTCCTCCCACAGTCCAAAGGCGTACAGGCAGGTGGATTAATTGGTCACATGGGTGTAATTGGGTAGCGCGGGCTTCTTGGGTCAGAACGGCCTGTTACCGTGTTGTATCTCTAAATTTAAAAAAAATGTGAACATGCAAACAGTGTGTAAACATAAACAGGAGAAAGTCGGCAGTTGCTGGAAATCCAGAACAATACACACAAAATGCTGGAGGAACTCAACAGGTCAGGCAGCAACTATGGAAAAGAGTAAACAGTTGATGTTTCGGGCCGAGACCCTTCATGACTGAAAAGAAAGGGAGAAGAAGCCAGAATAGAAAGATGGGGAGAGGGGAAGGAGGGCTAGATGGAGGGTGATAGGTGAAGTGTGTAAACACTTCCATACATAATAGAACATAGAACATATAGAACAGTACTGAACAAGAATAGGCCCTTTGATCCATAATGTCTATGCTGAACATGATGCTGAAGTAAACCAATTTTCCCCGGGCTGTACATGATCCATTTCCTCCATCCACTGCATGTTCACCTGTCTATCGAACAGTCTCTTCAATTCCTCTATTGTATTTGCTTCCATCACAATCCGCGGCAGCCTACCACTCTGCAAAAAATTCTTGGCCCAGAACATCTCCTTTAAACTTTCACCTCCTCACCTTTCATGAATGTCATCTAACAATAAGGCGCTGAGGGCGAGGGCAGAGTGCGAACTGGTGTTCAGTTCTCTGCTCCATGCCAGTCAGGATCTTCCACCTGGACCTGTCCTGTATGCATGTGTTTTGACCCACCTCCCTCTCTTCTCACTGCTACCACCAGGCCTTGGTTACATGCCACCAGCATTGAGGGCAGTTGTCCTGTAGCTTTTGGGCTCCTGGACCGACTTCACTCGCCTCAGTGTTTATCTGGTTCCGTGGCTGTGGACTCCCTATTGGGGAGTCTGCAGTTCATGTTCTGTGTGTTATTTGTTTACTTTGTTTCATTGTTTGCATAATTTGTTCACACATTGGATGTTTGATGGTCTTTGTTCTGTGGGGCGTTTTGCGGATTCTATTGTGTTTCTTTGTTTTGAGACCGTCTGCAAGGGGACAGATCTCAAGCTGTATGTGGTATGCATACTTTGATAATAAATGTACTTTGAATTTGAACTTCGATCTGATATTTCTGCCCTGGGTAAAAGATCCTAACTGTTTACTCTGTTTATGCTTTCCCTAACCTTACATAAAGAGTTAATATTGACAGAACCACTACCTATTTTTTCTCTCTTTAGAGATGTTCCAAGACCCGTTAAGTGTTTCTAATATATTGCCTTTTTATTCCAAGGGACACAGGCCTCCTCTACAACTAAGTTGAGGGTAGACCTCATATTTCACATTGGTAATATCCATCCTGATGTTTTGAACATCGATTTCTCTAAATTCCAGTAACCACTCCCACCCTCTGCCCTCCCCCCCCATTGTTTTAACTTATCCCACCGGCCCTGTCACTCCCTTCTCTTTACCCTTCCCCACACTCTCAATCTGTCCATCACCCAAACATTCCTTCATCTGGTTCCCTCTGTTGTGACTATGAACAAAGTCACCAGAGAGACTTTGAAGCTGCTGGATATAGAAGTCTTTATTCAGCCAAACAGCAAGAATCATACCGGAGACACTCTTGGAAGAAGAAGCTTATAAACTCAAAGTACATCACATTTTTTATACCCTTAAGATCAATGGTAACTCGATATAGTTTCAATAGCTACAATGACATCATTTACTTCAATACTTCGGGTTGACAATACTTCCTTTGAGTTATGTATAATTTTCAAACACCTAGATCTTCACACCAATTCTCCAGACATCCTAGATTGAATGTGGATCACCATTGTCTCTCGAGCTGCATTCATAGGTATGCAGACATCTCAGGTCAATTGGGTATGTTTCCTGGTTTGTAGTTAATCCCAGTCTGCAGCTCCAAGAACACCATTGCTCTGAGCTGCATTTTAAACTCAATCTACAATCCACATTCAGGTCTGAAGTCTGGTTTCTGTTGAAATTAATATTTGCTTTATACCATAACTCCAGAATATTTGCTCCATACCATAACTCCGTCCCTTTATTCCATGTTCTACTGTTCTTTCCTATCAGATTCCATCTTATTCACTCCTTTTGTCTGTTCCACCTATCACCTCGCAGCTTTTTACATCATTCCTACTACTCTCCCCACCTGCAGCAGGATTATTTTATCATCCGCCAGATCTTGCTCCACACCTACCCTCCACCCTCTTATTACTGGCTCTATCAAGAACATAAAAAATAGGAGCAGGAGTAGGCTCTTTGGCCTGTCAAACCTGCTCTGCCGTTCAATAAGATCATGGGTAATCTGGCCATAAACACATCTCTACCTACCTGCCTTTTCCGCCATAATCCTTAATTCCCCCACTATGCAAAAATCTATCCAACCTTGTCTTAAATATATTTATTGAGGTAGCCTCCATTGCTTCTTCGAGCAAGAATTCCACAGATTCACCACTCCTTGGGAAAAGCAGTTCCTCCTCATCTCTGTCCTAAATCTACTCCCTGAATCTTGAGGCTATGTCCCCCAGTTCTAGTCTCACCTACCAGTGGAAACAACTTTCCTGCCTCTATCTTATCCACCCCTTTCATAATTGTATATGTTTCTATAAGATCTCCTCTCATTCTTCTGAATTCCAGTGAGTACAATCCCAGGCAACTAAATCTCTCCTCATAGTCTAACGTGCTTCCTTTCCAGTGCTGATGATGGGCCTCGACCCAGAATGTTGGCTGTTCATTTTTCTTCGTAGATGCTGTCTGATCCTTTGAGTTCCTCCAGCAATCTGTACAGTGGTCCCTTTTCGTTCCTTATGAATTGAGGTAAGAGAAGTTACCCGTGGGAATAAGGAAGTGGCCAAGAAAATAAATAAATATTTTGTATCTGGCTTCTAAAAAAAGCACGAAGAGCTTTAGGAGAGAGCTTTAGACATGGAAACCATCACGGAAACCATCCTCCCCTTTGTCTACACTTATTTTTGCCTCAGTAGAGCAGCCAGTACAATCAAAAGCTTCACCCAACCTGGGCAATCCCTCTTCTCCCCTCTCCTGTTGGATGGGTGATAGAAATGTCTGAAAGCACGTACCACCAGGCTCAAGGACAGCTTCTATCTTGCTTTGTAAGGTTTTTGAATGGTCCCCTAGTGTGATAAGATAAACTCTTGACATCACAATCCACTTCATCATGGCATTGCACTGTGTTGTTTGTCTGCAATACGTTTTGTACCTCCAAGAGGTCCACACCCTTGTCGTGGTTTGGAGGCTTGCATACCTCAATGACCCAGAGAGCTATGCTGGCTGGAGTCAGTTCTTTATGCTTTGGCTCTTGGTAGTATCACCCAAGCCAAGCAGGTCATAGGTCCTAGGATGTTGTCCAAGTCGCATGCCATCTTGGACAATGTCTCCCATCCACTACATAATGTACTGGGTGGGCACAGGAGTACATTCAGCCAGAGACTCATTCCACCGAGATGCAACACAGAGCATCATAGGAAGTCATTCCTGCCTGTGGCCATTAAACTTTACAACTCCTCCCTTGGAGGGTCAGACACCCTGAGCCAATAGGCTGGTCCTGGACTTATTTCCTGGCATAATTTACATTTTACTATTTAATTATTGATGGTTTTATTACTATTTATTATTTATGGTGCAACTGTAACGAAAACCAATTTCCCCTGGGATCAATAAAATGTGACTATGACTATGTTAAGAGGCCAGACTAAGAGTGGTCCACTGGTCTTCCAGGTTCAGGGGTTCAGCTCAGCTAAAAAACACTGACTGGCCAAACAAAATTGTTATGAAAACAGCAATGAGGAATCCTTCTACATCTGAGTGGTTCAGGACAGACAACAATGGAGGACCTTCACCAGCAGGCGTAACGGGTAGTAAGTAAGTAAATGTGCTTTGTCTCACACACACACACACAAATAATTTGTGTGTGTTTAGCTCTGGATTTGCAGCATTTGTAGAATCTCTTGTGTTTATGATTCTGCGTTCTGTGGTTGTCTTTCCTTTGTACCACTCAATGTACTGATATGATTCATGACGTGTATGGATGGCATGCAAAACTAAGTTTTCCACTGTACCTTGGAACCTATCACAATAACAAATCAATCTGAGAATAATAAGCAAATTTAGCAATTCAATAATTTGTGGAAATAATGAACAGCGGCTCGTTAAATAGCAAGACCAAAAACTAATAAATTCTGAGCATCTGATTACCTGCTTCCTGGGATTTTGAAAGATTTTGCCAAGATGATGATTTTTTTCCCAAAATTCTATAGATTCCAGGATTTTTTTCCCCATAGATTCAAAGGTAGAAGGTACAACCCCCCTGTTGAAGAAGGAAGAGAGATTGAAAACAGGGAACCGCAGATGTTAACTTGAGATCAGTAGTCAAGAAAATGCTGGAACCTATTAAGGAAGAGGTAACAAGGCTCTGAGAATATAATACTAGCATTAGCAGGGTCAATGGGGATTTTTGAATGGGAAATCACATCTGACAAATCTTTTGGAGCTTTTTAAGGTTGTATCTTGCTGATTAGCTTGGGGAAACACTGGAATTACAGCGACTGGACTTTCTAAAATCATTCAATATGTTGCCTCACAAGAGGGTATTCAAAAAAGTTCGATTAATACTGTAGTGCACAAAACTAACTACTGGAATAACTCAGCAGCTCTGGGCCTGTATTCACTAAGGTTTAGAAGAATGAGGGTGGGGGTGAATCTCATTGAAACCTACTGAATATTGAAAGGCCTAGATAGAGAGGACATGGAGAGGACATTTCCAACAGCAGGAGAGTCTAAGACCACAGAATGCCAGGATATCCCCTTTAGAACAGAGATGAGGAGGAATTTCTTTAGCTAGAGGGTGATGGACCTGTGGAATTTATTGCCACAGACTGCAGTAGAGGCCAAGTCATTGGCTATATTTAAAGCGGAGGTTGATGAATCAGGTTGTCAAAGGTTACGGGGAGAAGGCAGGTGAGTGGTGTTGAGAGGGATGATAAATAAGCCAAATAGGTGGCACGTTAGCGCAGTGGCTGGCTGGCACAACGCTTTACAGTACCAGCTACCTGGTTCAATCCCTATCGCAGTCTGTAAGGAGGTTGTACATTCTTCCTGTGACTGCATGTGTTTCCTCCGAGTGCTCTGGTTTGCTCCCAGAGTCCAAAGATGTACTGACTGGTAGGTTAAATGGTCATTGTAAATTGTCCCGTAATTAGGCTAGGGCTAAATAAGGGATTGTTGGGCAGCACTGAAAGGACCTGATCCACACTGTATCCCAATAAATAAATGAATAAATAAATAAACAATAAATTGATAAATAAATAAATGTGGAATGGTGGAGCAATCTCGATGAGCTGAATGGCCTAATTCTGCTCCTATGTCTTATGTCTTAAAGAAATAACTGCAAAGGTTGCATGTAATGGTGCTTTATATACCTGCGGCCCTTGTTCTTCATGCTGGTAGAAGTTGTGGGTTTGGGAGATGCAGATGGAGTGTCCAGGGTGGGTAATTGCAATGCATTTTATAGGTGGATACAGAGCATCAATGGCAAACACTTACAATGACATGAGGCCACCTCGTTGCAGAGATCCAAATGAAGGTGATGGGAGGAAAGTGTAGGGGCGATGTCAGACATAAGTTTTTCATGTAGAGAGCAGTGGGTGCAGGGAACTCCATGCCAGGGGTGGTGGTAAGGGCAGATACGTTAGGGCTTTGAAAAACTTTCAGGTAGGCGTATGTTTGATAGAAAAAATGGAGGGCTATATAGGAGGGAAAGGTGAGATTGATCTTGGAATAGGTTAAAAAGTTGGCACAACATCAGGGGCCAGAGGGCCTGTACTGTGTTGTAATGCAAACAGGAATTCTGCAGATGCTGGAAATTCAAGCAACACACATCAAAGTTGCTGGTGAACGCAGCAGGCCAGGCAGCATCTGTAGGAAGAGGTGCAGTCGACGTTTCAGGCCGAGACCCTTCGTCAGGACTAACTGAAGGAAGAGTGAGTAAGGGATTTGAAAGTTGGAGGGGGAGGGGGAGATCCAAAATGATAGGAGAAGACAGGAGGGGGAGGGATGGAGCCAAGAGCTGGACAGCTGATAGGCAAAAGAGGATACGAGAGGATCATGGGACAGGAGGTCCGGGAAGAAAGGTGGGGGGGGGGACCCAGAGGATGGGCAAGAGAAATATTCAGAGGGACAGAGGGAGAAAAAGGAGAGTGAGAGAAAGAATGTGTGCATAAAAATAGTAACAGTTGGGGTACGAGGGGGAGGTGGGGCCTTAGCGGAAGTTAGAGAAGTCGATGTTCATGCCATCAGGTTGGAGGATACCCCGACGGAATATAAGGTGTTGTTCCTCCAACCTGAGTGTGGCTTCATCTTTACAGTAGAGGAGGCCGTGGATAGACATGTCAGAATGGGAATGGGATGTGGAATTAAAATGTGTGGCCACTGGGAGATCCTGCTTTCTCTGGCGGAGAGAGCTTAGATGTTCAGCAAAGTGGTCTCCCAGTCTGCGTCGGGTCTCACCAATATATAAAAGGCTACATCGGGAGCACCGGACGCAGTATATCACCCTAGTAGACTCACAGGTGAAGTGTTGCCTCACCTGGAAGGACTGTTTGGGGCCCTGAATGGTAGTGAGGGAGGGTGTAAGGGCACGTGTAGCACTTGTTCTGCTTACATGGATAAGTGCCAGGAGGGAGATCAGTGGGGAGGGATGGGGGGGACGAATGGACAAGGGAGTTGTGTAGAGAGCGATCCCTGCGGAATGCAGAGAGCCGGGGGAGGGAAAGATGTGCTTAGTGGTGGGATCCCGTTGGAGGTGGCGGAAGTTACGGAGAATAATATGTTGGACCTGGAGGCTGGTGGGGTGGTAGGTGAGGACCAGGGGAACCCTATTCCTAGTGGGGTGGCGGGAGGATGGAGTGAGAGCAGATGTACGTGAAATGGGAGAGATGCGTTTAAGAGCAGAGTTGATAGTGGAGGAAGGGAAGCCCCTTTCTTTAAAAAAGGAAGACATCTCCCTCGTCCTAGATTGAAAAGCCTCATCCTGAGAGCAGATGCGGCGGAGACGGAGGAATTGCGAGAAGGGGATGGCGTTTTTGCAAGAGACAGGGTGAGAAGAGGAATAGTCCAGATAGCTGTGAGAGTCAGTAGGCTTATAGTAAGCCTATACACGCTCTTAAACTTTTCGATGATTTTAAGTTCCCTGGCCCCCACCGCTTTATTTTCACCATGGATGTCCAGTCCTTATATACTTCCATCCCCCATCAGGAAGGTCTCAAAGCTCTATGCTTCTTTTTGGATTCCAGACCTAATCAGTTCCCCTCTACCACCACTCTGCTCCGTCTAGCGGAATTAGTCCTTACTCTTAATAATTTCTCCTTTGGCTCCTCCCATTTCCTCCAAACTAAAGGTGTAGCTATGGGCACCCGTATGGGTCCTAGCTATACCTGCCTTTTTGTTGGCTTTGTGGAACAACCTATGTTCCGTGCCTATTCTGGTATCTGTCCCCCACGTTTCCTTCGCTACATCGACGACTGCATTGGCGCTGCTTCCTGCACGCATGCAGAACTCGTTGACTTTATTAACTTTGCCTCCAACTTTCACCCTGCCCTCAAGTTTACCTGGTCCATTTCCGATACCTCCCTCCCCTTTCTAGATCTTTCTGTCTCTGTCTCTGGAGACAGCTTACCCACTGATGTCTACTATAAGCCTACTGACTCTCACAGCTATCTGGACTATTCCTCTTCTCGCCCTGTCTCTAGCAAAAATGCCATCCCCTTCTCGCAATTCCTCCATCTCCGCCGCATCTGCTCTCAGGATGAGGCTTTTCATTCTAGGACGAGGGAGATGTCTTCCTTTTTTAAAGAAAGGGGCTTCCCTTCCTCCACTATCAACTCTGCTCTTAAACGCATCTCCCCCATTTCACGTACACCTGCTCTCACTCCATCCTCCCGCCACCCCACTAGGAATAGGGTTCCCCTGGTCCTCACCTACCACCCCACCAGCCTCCGGGTCCAACATATTATTCTCCGTAACTTCCGCCACCTCCAATGGGATCCCACCACTAAGCACATCTTTCCCTCCCCTCATCTCTCTGCATTCCGCAGGGATCGCTCCCTACGCAACTCCCTTGTCCATTCGTCCCCTCCATCCCTCCCCACTGATCTCCCTCCTGGCACTTATCCGTGTAAGCGGAACAAGTGCTACACATGCCCTTACACTTCCTCCCTTACCACCATTCAGGGCCCCAAACAGTCCTTCCAGGTGAGGCAACACTTCACCTGTGAGTCGACTGGGGTGATATACTGCGTCCGGTGCTCCCGATGTGGCCTTTTATATATTGGCGAGACCCGACGCAGACTGGGAGACCACTTTGCTGAACATCTAAGCTCTCTCCGCCAGAGAAAGCAGGATCTCCCAGTGGCCACACATTTTAATTCCACATCCCATTCCCATTCTGACATGTCTATCCACGGCCTCCTCTACTGTAAAGATGAAGCCACACTCAGGTTGGAGGAACAACACCTTATATTCCGTCTGGGTAGCCTCCAACCTGATGGCATGAACATCGACTTCTCTAACTTCCGCTAAGGCCCCACCTCCCCCTCGTACCCCATCTGTTACTTATTTTTATGCACACATTCTTTCTCTCACTCTCCTTTTTCTCCCTCTGTTCCTCTGAATATACCTCTTGCCCATCCTCTGGGTCACCCCCCTTGTCTTTCTTCCCGGACCTCCTGTCCCATGATCCTCTCGTATCCCCTTTTGCCTATCACCTGTCCAGCTCTTGGCTCTATCCCTCCCCCTCCTGTCTTCTCCTATCATTTTGGATCTGCCCCTCCCCCCCCAACTTTCAAATCCCTTACTCACTCTTCCTTCAGTTAGTCCTGACGAAGGGTCTCGGCCTGAAACGTCGACTGCACCTCTTTCTACAGATGCTGCCTGGCCTGCTGCGTTCACCAGCAACTTTGATGTGTGTTGCCTGTGTTGTAATGTTCTATATTCTAGTGAAAGGGATTATCCTCCAAGCATTTAACCTCTAAAGTAGGGGTTCCCTATCTGGGGTTCTCAGACTCCTTGCTTAATGATATTGGTCTATGTATAAATGAAGTTGTGAACCTCTGCTCCAAAGAAATCTTGGAATCTAATATTTTTTGATAAAATCATCTTTCTTTCTCATATTTACAATGATTTTTATACTTAGCTCCAGCTCAATCTACATCCAATAGCTGGATATACACACAGGAGGCCACTTTTTTGGTGTACCTGTACACCTGCTCATTAATGCAAATATCAATCAGCCAATCACGTGGCAGCAACTCAATGCCGAAAAGCATGCAGACATGGTCAAGAGGTTCAGTTGTTGTTCAGACCAAACATCAGAATGGGTATGTAATGTGACCGAAGTGACTTTGACTGTGTAATGATTGTTGGTGCCAGACAGGGTGGTTTGAGTATCTCGGAAACTGCTCATCTGTTGGGATTTTCCCATTCAACAGACTCTAGAGTTTACAGAGAGTGATGTGAAAAACAAAAAGGATCCAGTGAAAGACAGTTCTGTGGATGAACAAACATTTTTAATGAGAGAGGTCAGAGGAGAATAATCAAACTGATTCAAGGTGACAGCAACACAAATGTCTACACGTTATAACAATGGTGTGCAGAAGAACATCTCTGAATGCACAGCACCTTGAATCTTGAAGTGGATGGGCTACAACAGCAAAAGACCAGAGACATACACTCAGTGGTCACTTTATTAAGTACAGAAAGCTATTGTTAGAATTTTAAGCAAAGGAATTATAATAAGTGCAAGGTATGCTTAACCTTGAGGTCAGATTTGATGTTTCTTACTGAAAATTGACATGTAAACACTTGGTTTCTGTGTCATCATTTTTGACCTCGAAGAATCTCAAATTGCTTTACAGCAATTCAGATACTTCATGTTGCTAAGAGAAATGTTAGCCGTATACAAAAAAATCTCACAAATGGCAGCAAGGGTGACTTGATATTCAGAACTGGTGATATTATACTGGACTTCAACTTACAATAAGAAACATCAAATCTGACCTCAAAGTCAAACAGACTGCACGCTTAATTTCTTGGTTTAAATTTCTAACAATAGCTGCCATATATTCACTGGCCACATTATTAGGTACCTCCTATGTGCCCAAGCTGCTGGAGGGAGAGTCCGGAGATGTACCAGTTGGTAGATTAATTGATCATTGTAAATTGTCCCATGATTAGGCTAGGGTTCAGTTGGGGATTGCTGTGCAGTGTGGCTCGAAGGGCTGGAAGGGGAAATTCCACGAAATATCTCTAAATAAAATAAAATAATTGTGTTAACCACTGAACAAAGTCTGTGCTATATAAGGCACAAAAGACTCAATGTGCATTTAATTCTTCCAGGCCTGGAAAAGAAGGGAGAAGATCACAATAAGTAGGTGGGGAGAGGTGAAGGAGTACAAGCTGGCAGGTGATGGGTAAAACCAGGTGAGGGGGAAGATGGTTAGGTGGATGAAGCAGGATGTAGTTTGATGCTGGGAGGAGGAAGTAGGCAGAGGTAAAGGGCTGATGAAGAAAGACACTGATAGGAGAGGACAGTGGAACATGGAAGAAAGGAATGAGGAAGGGTGCCAGAGGAAGTTGATAGGTGAAGAAAAGAGAGGGAGTGCAAGGGGAGCCAAAATGGGAATGTAAAAAGAGAGAAGGACGGAAGAGAGAGATATTTTCAGAAGTTCATGTATCAGGTTGGAGGCTATCCATTGAATATGAAGTGTTTCACGTCCAATTTGAGTTTATCCTCATCATGGCAAAAGAGAAGGCCATGGACCAACATGTCAGAATGGGAAGGGGAAGTCAATATGAAATGAATGGCCACTGGGAGATCCTGTCCTTTGTGGTGAACAGACCCAGTATAGACCCAGAGCTGAAAATGTTCTTCATAAGTTAATCCTTTCATTACCCTGACCATTCTTGTAATCCTCTGGATCCTCTCCAATGCTAGCATATATTTTCTTAGATAAGGGGCCCAAATCTGCTCATTATAATTCCAAATGTCGTCTGAGCAATGCCTTATAAAACCTCAGTTTGTATTCAACCCACAATAAAAGATAACATTCTGAATTTTTTTTAAGCTCAAGCTGGTAAAACCTGAGGTATAGGCAACGTGAAGCATGCTCATTTCTCAGTTGCTAGGAACTTTCGGACTATTCTGGTGGTGTTTAGTATTAGACAATAGACAATAGGTGCAGGAGTAGGCTATTCAGCCCTTCGAGCCAGCACCACCATTCACTGTGATCATGGCTGATCATCCACAATCTGTACCCTTTTCCTGCCTTCTCCCCATATCCCTTCACTCCACTATCTTTAAGAGCTCTATCTAACACTTTTTGTAAGAATCCAGAGAATTGGCCTCCACTGCCTTCTGAGGCAGAGCATTCCACAGAACCACAACCCTCTGTGTGAAAAAGTTTTTCCTCAACTCCATTCTAAATTGTCTACCCCTTTTCTTAAACTGTGGCCTCTGGTTCTGGACTCCCCCAACATCGGGAACATATTTCCTGCTTCTAGCGTATCCAATCCCTTAATAATCTCATATGTTCCAATCAGATCCCCTCTCATCCTTCTAAATTCCAGTGTATGCAACCCCAGTCACTTCAATCTTTCAACATATGACAGTCCCTCCATCCCGGGAATTAAAGATATTGTGAGAATATCTCCCTGCATGTTAAAATCTCCCATAACAACCGTAGAATTAACTTTGCGACACAATAATTTTAACTCTTGATTTAATTTGCACCCTATATCCAGGCTACTGTTTGGGGTCCTGTAGATAACTCCCATCAGGGTCCTTTTGCCCTTACAGTTTCTCAGTTCTATCCATACTGACTCTACATCTCCTGATTCTATGTCCCCCCTCGCAAGTGACTGAATTTCATTGCTCACCAACAGAGCCACTCCACCCCCTCTGCCAACCTGTCTGTCCTTTCGATAGGATGTATATCCCTGAATATTCATTTCCCAGCCCTGGTCCTCTTGCAGCCATGTCTCTGTTATTCCTACAACATCATACTTGCCAATTTCCAACTGAGCCTCAAGCTCATCCACTTTATTTCTTATACTTCGTGCATTCATACGTAATACTTTTAATCCTTTCAAAGTAATACTTCTACTCCCCTCACCTTTCACATCGATTCCTATTGCACTTGCCCATACTCTCCGATCCCTTCCTGATCTTTCTGTCCCTTTAATTCTGTTGTCTTTCTTAACTTTTCTTATTCTCTCATTCCCTTTAACTCAATATCTTTAGGTATTGTGGCTTTCTGAAGATTTTTACATAGATATTGCTGTATTGGCCTAATTGTTTAATGCTATTGTGTAGTGCTTTTGGGGTGATGCCAGTTGTAGATATTACTATCGGGACAACGTGTACCCTGTTCATGTCCCAAAGTCTTTCAATTTCTTCTTTTAATTCAGCATTTTTCTGGTGTTTTTTCACTTACTGATTTCTGTAGGTTATTATTATTATTTCTGTTTTCCTTTCTTCTGTGTTTGCACAGTTTGTTGTTTTTTGCACACTGGTTCCCTACCCTTTTGATGAGGTCTTTCATTGATTCTATTATTGTTATTTGACTTATTGAATAATAGTAATAATAACATTACTGAAAAAGTGGCTGAATTTTTGACAGAAGGTAAAACATATCTTTTACCTGAAGGGGAAATCACAAAAGATCCATCAAAATGTCACCCTATTACTTGTTTACAAACTGTAAATAAAATTGAAACATGATATATCTCACAACTAATCACCACTCAATTAGGTAACCACGATATACTTACAGAAGAGTAGAAAGGATGCCGCAAGGGTATGAAGGGATGTAAAGGGCGGCTGATAATAGATTCTGTAATTCTAAATCAAGCCCAGAAGAAAACCAGAAATCTTTCATGTTGTTATTTTGACTACCAAAAAGCATTTGATTCTGTCCCACACGCATAGTTAACAGAAGTTCTTAATATATATCAACTACACCCAATACTTGTGGAATTACTTCAACATTTGATGAGTATTGGCATATGATAATCACCCTATCTATTAACAATCAAAACAAAACAACCACCATTGTCAAAGTAAACCAAAGAATTTTCCAGGGTGACAATCTAAGCCCACTCTGGTTCTTCCTAGCTTTAAACCGGCTCTCTAATTGACCGAATCAGATGAAAATTGAGAATCAAATCAGAAACAATGAAATGGGCTATACTTTAACATACCTTCTGTAGGTGGATGATTTGAAATTATATGCTCCTTCATCAGTAAAGTTAAAGCAATTAATTCAAATAGTGGAGCGATTTTCAAAAGATATAAACATGAACTTTGGATTAGATATAAAGACATCTGTTAGTCTTGTGAGACCATGGATCTGCGCCTGGAAAGTCTTCACTCTCCAGAGCACAGGCCTGGGCAAGGTTGTATGGAAGACCAGCAGTTGCCCATGCTACAAGTCTCCCCTCTCCACGACACCAATGTTGTCCAAGGGAAGGGTATTAGACCCATACAGCTTGGCACCAGTGTCGTCGCAGAGCAATGTGTGATTAAGTGCCTTGCTCAAGGACACAACACGCTCCCTCGGCTGGGGCTCGAACTCACGACCTTCAGGTAGCTAGTCCAATGGATTAGATAAGTGCAGGACATTAAATATAAAGAAAGGTGCAATAGAGCTAATAGAACACAAAGCACAGCAGCAGAATACAATACAACCGATGGATGAACATGAAACATATACGTATCTGGGATATCAACAAGCAAAGAAAATGGATCGTAGTGCGATAAACGAAAAACTTTTGTCAGAATTTACTTCAAGGTTTGAGAAAATCTGCCATACAGAGCTCAGTAGTAAAAATATAACAAGGACAATAAACACTTTTGCTGCACATATATTAATGTATTCTTTTGGTGTAATATCTTGGTTCAAAACTGATCTGGAAAATTTACAAAGAAAAATAACTGAAATAACAAATTTCAGAAAACAATACGTACTCTCGAATATGCTTAGATTAACATTATCTAGGATAGGAGGAGGAAGAGGAATAATAGACATTAAAAATTACACAATGGTCAGATAAAACTTCCAAAAATATATTTTCATCAACGAAAATAGGATTGAGCACTCCACCTAACTAGATGTTGACAAGGAAGCATTGAACACCTGGCACAGAGTTGGAGACCACCTCCTTCCAAAAAACAGAAGGGTTCCTTGTGGCAAAACAGGACCGAGTGGTTAACACACAAAAAAAATCAAAAATAATTAATAAAAGAACAACAAATTCAAGACAATAAATGCAGAAAATGCCAAGAGAAACCAGAAACAATCCAACACATTACAGGACCCTGCAGCAGTTTAACTCAATCTGATTACTTATAGTCACAATCGAGTGGCTAACATCATTCACTAAAATCTTGCTTTAAAATACAAGCTCTGAAAAGAAACCATACAGTACTATAAATACAAACCTGATCCAGTTTTAGAGTCAGCTTTGGAGTACCACAAATTGTATTTTGAATGATACATTGTTACAGTTAGGACAATCCATAGTAACCATCTAGTAATACAGTATAAACAAGCAAGAGTAACTTACTTAATAGATATAGCCATTCCAAAAACACGTAACATACAGAAATCAAAAATACCAGAAATATGCTGAATTAAAAAAGGAAATTGAAAAACTATGGAACATGAACAGTGGACAAATTGGATTCTTCCAATTGTCCCAATAGTAATACCTAAAACTGCCATCATCCCAAAGTCACTACACAATAGGATTAAACAATTAGGGCTACACAGCAATATCTATGTAAATCTTCAGAAAGCCACAATACTGAACACACTAGAATAGTCCAAATGTTCCTTGCAATTGCGGAATGAGTGTGTTTGGCCCATACCTCAGGTTTTAATTGTTTGAGCTGAGAAAAAATAAAAATATAATAATAAAAAATAAAGAATAAATATCAAGAACATGAGATAAGGTGTCCTTGAAAGTAAGTGCATAGGGTGTGTTGGAACAGTTCAGTGATGGGCCAACTTAAGTTATGGGAAGTTATCTGCTCTGGTTCAAGACCCTGATGATTGAGGGTTAATGGCTGTTCATGAACCTGGTGGTGTGATTTCTGGGGCTCCTGTACCTTCTTCCTGATAGCAGCAGCAAGAAGAAAGTGTGACCTGGATGGTGGGTGCCTCTGATGATGGACGTTGCTTTCTCACAACCACACTCCGTGTATCTGTGCTCAGTGGTAGGAAAGGTTTTACCCGTGATGGACTGGGCCATATTCACTATTTTTTGCAGGATTTTCCATTCAAGGGCATTGGTGTTTCCATGCCAGACTGTGATACAGCTAGTCAATATACTCTCCATTACACATTCATGGAAATCTGTCAAAGTTTCAGATAACATGCCAAATCTTCACAAACTTTTAAGGAAGTTGAGGCACGGCCGTGATTCCTTCATAATTGCACTCACATGCAGGGCCTCTGAAGCCAGATTTTCAATCTCCGTCCTATATGCTAATTTGTCACCACCTTTGATTCTGCCAATGACAACTGTGTCGTCAGCAAACTTAAGTATAGCAGTGGAGCCGTGCATATGTGATACAGTCATAAACGTACAGCGAGCAGACCAGGAGACGAAGCATACAGACTTGTGCTGTAGGAGATTGTGGAGGAGATGTTGTTCCCAATCTGAACTGACTGGGGTCTGCAAGTGAGTAAATCAAGAACCCTATTGTACACGGAGGTATTGAGGCGAAGGTCCTGAGTGCATGAAAATTGTCCAGAACATGTCTAAGAATCCAATTTGATTACAGCTATTTCTATTTCTCATATTCCTAGTTTTGTCTGTCAAGCTTTGATTCGGTTGACTTTGTCCATATTTCCTGTTGCTAACATAATCAAGGATCCCTCCCATCCTGGTCATTACTTCTGCACTTGTCTCCCATTGGGGAGATGTTGCAAAGCTCGAGAACATGAACGACTAGATCAAAGGACAACTTTTATCCTCGTACTTGAATGGGCCTGTCAAAGTCCCACACCATCCCGATGTGGATCTGTATACTTCTACTTCATCTCTATGGGGTCCATCAACTTACGTTGTTATACAACAAGGAAACAGGCCCTTCGGCCCAACTTGTTCATGCCAACCAAGTTCCCCGTCTGATCCATCATCCTGAAGTTCTGATATATCCTCCACAAGGAGTTTCTTAGTAGTGTGGAGTAACAGGGGAATACATTGGTATGTCAACAAATACACTCAAAAACTTCTAAAGATGTACCATGGAGAGCATTCTGACAGGCTGCATCACTGTCTGGTATGCACAGGACTGAAAGAAGCTGCAGAATGCTGTAAATTTAGTCAGCTCCATCTTGGCTACTGGCCTACAAAGTACCAGGACATTTTCAAGGAGCAGTGCCTCAGAAAGGTAGCATCCATTTATTAAGGACCTCCAGCACCCAGGGCATGCCCTGTTCTCACTGTTACCATCAGGGAGAAGGCACACACTCAGTGATTCAGGAACAGCTTCTTCCCCTCTGCCATCCATTTTCTAAATGGAAATTGAACCCATGAACGCACTCGGCCTGAAACGTCGACTGTACCTCTTCCTAGAGATGCTGCCTGGCCTGCTGCATTCACCAGCAACTTTGATGTGTGTTGATTGAACCCATGAACATAACTTCACTTTTTTAAATATATGTTATTTCTGTTTTTTGCACAATTTTTAATCTATTCAATATATGTACAATGTAATTGATTTACGTATTTATTTATCTATTATTTTTATTTTATTTTTTTCTTCTATATTATGTATTGCATTGAGCTGCTGCTACTGTTAACAAATTTCACAACGCATGTCACTGATAATAAACCTGATTCTGTTCTGTTCTGTTCATAGGTCTCTGCACGTTGCCATGCAAGTTGATGGGGTGGTTAAGAAGGGGTATAGTGTGCTGGCCTTCATTAGTTGGAGGACTGAGCTACTTAAGGTTGTTACAGCCCAGTATGGTATGGGGATAAACTGCCACTGTGGCGACCCATTTTCTAGCACCCACGAACCGGCTCACGAAATAGCGCGCGCAGGCAGAGGGCCGGCCCCAAAAAGGGCGCCAGGCCATCCTCACCAACAGGGGGAAAATCCCGCGTGCGGAAAGGGTCTGGGAATATGCATTCCCCACAGCAGTTCCGCCCAGGGAGGGCGGGAACAGGAAGGCTTTAAAGCAGGCCGCGAAGTTTGAATAAATCTCTTTATCACAACTCCAACTCACCGTGTGGTTATTCTAGAGCTGTGTGTAGCACACCGCTACATTTGGAGACCCCGATGGCCCAAACGATATTTGGGCCAGAGATGACCGACGCTACATCTGTTCACGCAGTTTCGTTACAACTGCCAAGCTTTTGGCCGCTGAGACTCCGTCTGTGGTTGGAACAGGCAGAAGCACAATTCCACATTCGGCAGATAACCTCGGAGTCCACTCGCTACTACTACGTGCTGAGCTCCCTCGACCAAGAGACTGCTGCACAAGTTGAGGAGTTTATACAGTCGCCCCCGGAGAACGGCAAATACACAGCATTCAAAGCCCTGCTCATAAGGACTTTCGGACTCTCACGGCGCGAACGAGCACGCCGCTTAATGCATCTGGATGGTTTGGGAGACAAGCCGCCGTCAGCATTAATGAACGAGATGCTGGCCCTGGCTGAAGGACACAAACCCTGCCTCATGTTTGAGCAGGCGCTCCTAGAGCAACTGCCCGAGGACGAATGCCTGCTGCTGTCCGACGCAGATTTCAGCAACCCCCAGGAGGTGGCAGCCCGAGCAGATGTGTTGTGGAATGCCAAGAAGGAGAGAGGGGCGCCCGTCGCACAGATCACCAAGCCGCATGCCCAACGACAGACCAGACCAGGTCCAGCAGCAGAGCCCAACGAACAATGGTGCTTCTACCACCAGCGGTGGGGCACAGAGGCCCGCCGCTGTAGACCACCCTGCAAATTCCCGGGAAACACCAAGGCTCAGCCGCCGCCGATCGCTACGGCGGCTGGCCATCAGGACAGCTTCCTGTACGTCTGGGACAAGCAGTCGGGACGCCAATTTTTGGTCGACACTGGAGCAGAGATCAGCGTTTTACCTCCAACAAGTTACGACACCTGCAACAGAGAACCTGGACCCACCCTGAGGGCCGCAAATGGCAGCACAATACGAACCTACGGCACCCGCACGGTGCGGCTACAGTTCAGCTCCAGCCGGTTCACGTGGGACTTCACACTGGCCGTCGTGGCCCAACCACTCCTGGGGGCGGATTTTCTGCGAGTTCACAGCCTGCTGGTCGACCTGCAAGGGAAGCGATTAGTCCACGCCAAGACTTTTCAAACGTTCTCCCTGGGTGAAGCACAGTTGCCAGCCCCACACCTGGACTCCATCACACTGTCCAACGATGAATTCACCAGGGTCCTGGCGGATTTCCCATCAGTACTGACACCGCAGTTCACGGCAGCCATGCCCAGACACGGAGTACAGCACCACATCCCGACCCAGGGACCACCCCTCCACGCCCGTGCTCGAAGGCTTCCCCCGGACAAGCTCCGACTGGCGAAGGAGGAGTTCAAGCAGATGGAGGAATTAGGGATCATACGACGGTCCGACAGCCCATGGGCCTCCCCCCTTCATATGGTGCCCAAGGCAACGGGGGGCTGGAGACCATGCGGTGACTACCGCAGACTGAACGAGGCTACAACGCCAGACCGCTACCCTGTGCCGCACATTCAAGACTTCGCAGCAAACCTACATGGCGCAAGGATCTTTTCCAAGGTAGACCTAGTCCGGGGATACCATCAAATCCCTGTACATCCGGACGACATCCCCAAAACAGCACTTATCACCCCGTTCGGACTTTTCGAATTCCTCCGAATGCCGTTTGGTCTAAAGAATGCCGCACAGACTTTCCAGCGGCTAATGGACGCGACCTGGACTTTGCATTCATCTATTTGGACGACATCCTCATAGCCAGCAGTAGTCGGCAGGAGCATCTGTCCCACCTCCGCCAGCTCTACTCCCGCCTGAGCGAATTCGGCCTTACAATCACCCAGCCAAATGCCAGTTCGGACTCGACACCATCGACTTCCTGGGCCACAGGATTACCAAAGACGGGGCAACCCCGCTGCCCGCCAAGGTAGACGCAGTCCGCAACTTCCCCCGACCCAACACAATCAAAGGCTTGCAGGAATTCGTGGGTATGGTGAATTAATACCACCGTTTCCTCCCCTCAGCAGCCCGAACCATGCGCCCCTTGTTCACTCTAATGTCGGGTAAGGGCAAGGACATTACCAGGGACGAAGAGGCCGCAACCACTTTCGTTAAAACCAAAGAAGCCTTGGCAAACGCCGCGATGCTAGTGCACCCCAGAATGGACGTTTCTACTGCCCTCACGGTGGACGCATCCAACACAGCAGTCGGTGGAGTGCTGGAACAACTCGCGGGTCGCTGGCAACCCCTGGTGTTCTTCAGCAAACACCTACGACCACCTGAACTCAAATACAGTGCTTTCGACCGGGAGCTATTGGACTATACCAGGCAATCCGGCATTTCAGGTACTTCTTAGAAGGTAGGCCCTTCACCGCGTTCACAGGCCACAAACCGCTTACCTTTGCGTTCACTAAGCTGTCCGACCCCTGGCCGTCCCGCCAGCAGCGACATCTGTCCTACATCTCCGAGTACACGACGGACATCCGGCATGTCTCTGGAAAGGACAACGTCGTGGCAGACGCACTTTCCAGACCTACCATACAGGCCCTGTCCCAGGGGGTGGACTATGCAGCGCTGGCAGAGGCACAGCAGGCAGACGCTGAGATCCCCAGTTACAGGACCGCAGTCTCCGGTTTGCAGTTCCAAGACCTCCCCGTAGGCCCAGGTGAGAGGACCCTACTGTGTGACGTAGCTACTGGCCAACCCCTCCCCGTCGTCCCAGCAGCCTGGCGCCGGCGGGTGTTTGAATCCATTCACAACTTAGCACACCCCTTCATCAGGACAACCATCCGGCTGGTCGCCAACAGGTTCGTGTGGTATGGGCTTCGTAAACAGGTCAGTGAATGGGCCAAAACGTGCATGCAGTGCCAAACGGCCAAGGTGCAGCGGCACACCAAGGCTCCACCTCAGCGGTTCGAACCCACCCGCCGGAGGTTCGACCACATCCATGTGGATATCGTGGGGCCCCTGCCAGTGTCACGAGGAGCGCGGTACCTCCTAACTATGATAGACCGGTTCACCAGATGGCCAGAGGCAGTCCCGCTCAGCGACACCACCTCCGAATCCTGAGCCCGAGCACTGATCGCAACCTGGGTAGCACGCTTTGGGGTACCGGCCCACATTACCTCCGACAGGGGCGCCCAGTTCACCTCCAGCCTGTGGTCAGCTATGGCCAGACTTTTAGGAACACAGCTACACCACACAACTGCCTACCACCCACAGTCGAACGGACTAGTGGAGCGCTTCCATCGTCACCTGAAATCGGCTCTCATGGCCCGCCTGGAGGGGCCTAACTGGGTGGACGAACTTCCCTGAGTCCTGCTCGGAATCCGCACGGCGCCCAAACAGGATCTGCACACCTCGTCGGCCGAGTTGGTGTACGGCGCGCCCCTGGTCGTCCCAGGAGAGTTCATACCAGCCCCAAGGGGGCAAGAGGAAGAACCCACAGCAGTCCTGGACAGACTACGGGAGAGGCTCGGTAACCTGGCCCCCATCCCCACTTCACAGCACGGACAGAGCCCGACCTGCGTACCCAAAGACCTGCAGAACTGTAAGTTTCTTTTTGTACGACGGGGCGGACACCGGGCACCGCTACAGCGGCCCTATGAGGGGCCGTTTAAGGTGATCAGGAACAACGGGTCCACGTTCGTGCTGGACATTGGGGGGAGAGAGGAGGTTTTCACGGTGGACCGACTCAAACCGGCCCATGTGGACTTGGCGCAGCCGGTCCAGGCTCAGGCACCGCGGCGCAGGGGCAGACCTCCCAAACAGGCCGATCCAGACTGTGGACATTGGGGGAGGTATCGCCGGTTCTGCGGGGGGGGGGTTATGTGGCGACCCACTTTCTGGCACCCACGAACCGGCTCACGAAACAGCGCTCGTAGGCAGAGGGCCGGCAGCAAAAAGGGCGCCAGGCCATCTTCACCAGCGGGGGGAAAATCCCGCGCGCAGAAAGGGTCTGGGAATATACATTCCCCACAGTAGTCCCGCCCAGGGAGGGCGGGAACGGGAAGGCTTTAAAGCGGGCCGCGAAGTTTTAATAAATCTCTTTCATCGCAACTCGAACTCACCGACTCCGTGTGGTTATTCTAGAGCTGTGTGTAGCACACCGCTACACCACTACCTTTTAAATACTCCCAATGGTGTGTGCCTCAAATAGCCTCTGACAGATAGAACGCATTAGCTAAGGTTGGCAGCTCATCTAGGAGAAGGAAAAATCCGATCTCAAACCTCCACTGCCTTGCAGCTATACCTACTTCAGGAGTAAACCCTGAGGGAAAAATCTGAAGCTGGAGCTCCTAAGGCAGTCCTACACTTTCAATGCTGACTGGTAACTCCTGTGATGCTGCAGGTGCCAGACTGTATTAGTCTCTGACATTCCTTTGGGTTCATCAGATGCATGGAGAAACGGATTTTGATACAGCTTGTTCTCCATATCGTACTGCCCAGGCTTGCATATCTAGACAACTAGGATGCAAACCTCTGATCGACTGACCGACAGAAGCCTCACTCACTGAGTTCCACAGCCACAAGGTAATGCTGTAGCTCTATAAAACTCTGGTTAAACCACACTTAGAGTATTGTGTTTAGCTCTGGTCTCCTCTTTGTAGGAAGGATATAGAAGCTTAAGAGAGGGTGCAGAGGCCATTTACCAGGATGGTACCTGGATTAGAGAGCATGTCTTATCAGCAAAACTTGAGGAAGCTAGGTTTTTTCTCTTCATTATAGTTCATATAGATCAAATCATTAAACAGTTCATTGAGATGGAACAAGGTAGACCAATAACAATGCAGAATAAAGTAAAAGCTACAGAGAAAGTATGGTGCAGGTAAATGATAAGATGCAAGAACATAACGAAGCCGATTGAGATGTCAAGAATCCATATTATCATACAAGTGGACCATTCAAGAATCTGATACCAGTGGGGTAGAAATTGTCCTTGAGCCTGGTAGTATGTGCTTTTGGGTTTTTGTATCTGCAACCCGATGGGAGAGGGAAGAAAAGGGAATGTCTGGGGAGGGTGGGTCCTGGAGAAAGGTCTCGGCTTGAAACTCCAACTGTTTGTTTATTTCCATACGTGCTGCATGACCCGCTAAGTTCCTCTAGTATTTTATGAGTGCTGCTTTTACTTTGCTGGCTGCCTTACTGATGCAATGAGATGTGTAGATGTTGTCTATGGAGTGGAGCCTGGTTTCCATGATTTGCTGAGTTGTGTCTACAACTCTGCATTTTCAGGCGGTTATTGGCAGAGCCATTGCCAATGTAAGCCGTGATATATGGACGTCAATAAAGTTTGCTGAGGGTCAAGGGGGAGATTCCATATTTCTTCAGTCTCCCAAGTAAGTAGTGAACTTTCTTGGCTGTGGTATCAACATGGCCATTGGACAGGCTATTGGTGGGAAACCTGAAGCTCTCAATCCTCTCAACCTTGGCACAGTCGATGTAGACAGGAGCATGTGCACTGACCCCTTCCTGATGACAATCACCAGTTCTCTTGTTTTCTGACATTGAACGAAAGGTTGTTTTCATGTCACCATGTTGCTATGCTCTCGATAGCCTTCTGTACTTTGGTTCATTGCTATATGAGATATGGCTATGACAGTGCCATGATGTGCAAAGTTGTAAATGGAGTTAGAAGAGAAACCAGCCGGACAGTTGGGAGTGTATATACTGCTAGACCTGCTGAGCTTATTCCAGTAGATTGTTGCGACCTAAATTTACTGTGTTACATTCATCTGTCTGGAACTTCAATTTGTCTATCCTGCTAGATTGTTGACGTCCTGTTACTTGCTTCATGCAAACAACGTCAGCGAACTTGTCAATACCAGATTTTACATTTAAGACTGGTAGAGTCATAGAGAGTCACAGCATAGAAACAGGCCCTTCAGCCCATCTAGTCCTTGCCAAACTATTATTCTGCCTAGTCCCATTGACCTGCACATGGACCATAGCCTTCTATATCCTTTTCATTCATGTATTTATCCAAACATCTGCAAAATGTTAAAATCAAAACCACATCCTCCACTTCTGCGGGCAGATCATTCCACACCCTCACCACCCTCTGAGTGAAATTCCCTCTCATGCTATCCTTGAACAATTCGCCTTTCTCCCTCAACCCATGATCTCTACTTATAGTCTCACTCAACCTCAGTGGAAAAAGCTTGCTTGCGTTTACCCCAGTCATAATTTTGTATACCACTATCAAATCTCCCCTTATTCTCCTACACTCAAGGGAATAAAGTCCTCACTGACTCAACTTTTTCCTGTAACTCAGGTCCTCAAGTCCCATCAGCATCCTTGCAAACTTTCTCAGCACTTTTTCAATCTTATTGATAACTTTGCTGGTGGTAGGTGACCAGAATGGCACACAATACTCCAAATTAGGCCTCACCAACATCTTATATAACTTCAACATAACATCCCAACTTCTGTACTCACGACTTTGATTTATGAAGGCCCATGTGCCACAAGCTCTCTTTATAACCTTATCTAACAGTGATGACAATTCCAAATAATTATTGCTCCGTATTCCCAGATCCCACTGTTCAACCACACTTCTCAGTGCCCCACAATTTACTGTGTAAGTCCTTCCCTGGTTGGTCCACCCAAAGTGCAACACCTCACACTTGTCTGTATTAGAACCTATCTGCCATTTTTCAGCCCATTTTTACAGCTGACCCAGATCCCAATGCTATCTTTGATCATCTTCTTCACTGTCCATTACGCCTGCAGTCTTGGAGTCAAATTTGCTGATCCAGTTTCAGTCTAAATCTCCCCTGAATCTCCAACTACATGGACTGGATTTGAATC
Organism: Mobula hypostoma; assembly: GCF_963921235.1. Lineage (NCBI taxonomy): Eukaryota > Metazoa > Chordata > Chondrichthyes > Myliobatiformes > Myliobatidae > Mobula > Mobula hypostoma. Next base: position 105,781,362 of record NC_086108.1, read on the forward strand.
CATAATAGTTGCTCTTTAAGCAAGGCTGCGATACACTGAGTCTCAGCCGACAAAAGGAAAATCAAAGACGCATGGACAGTTCGGTGAGCCAGTAAGAAAATAATGGTTGCAAATAGCGGATAAAAAGCCATGTTGTAATCCTAATATATCAGTGGCAGTAAATTTATTTTTCCACTAAAGCCTATATTATCTTCAAAAGGCTTCAGCAAAACCATGAATTCTTTCTGTCTCCGTCTCACAGTATTTATTATATATGTTTTATTGGCTGGCTTTCAGATGCCTTGGTGTGCATTACCTACAGCAGATAAAAGTGATATCTCAAACATAACAGCCTTAATAGAACATACAACATTACAGCACAGAGGAGGTCCTTCAGCCCACAATGTTATGCCGACTTTTTCATCTACTCTAAGATCAATCTCACCCTTCCCTCCTACCTAGCCCTCCACTCTTCTATCGTCTATGTACTTACCTATGGAACAATGCCTATGACTCAAGCCCACAAGGTCAGCTGACATGTTAGTGAGGGTGGGAGGGGTGGCTAAGGTTCATTTCTTCATTGTGTACCATGTTCTATAATGTGGGTAACCATGGTCTTTCTATGACCATGACTATTCTTCCAAATTTTTCTACAGAAGTGGTTTGCCATTGCCTTCTTCTGGGCAGTGTCTTTACAAGATGGGTGACCCCAGCCATTATTAATACTCTTCAGAGGTTGTCTGCCTGGTGTCAGCCATGTTTTCACATGACCATAATTGGTGGGGGGTGTGTGTGGGGAGACTAAGCAGGTGCTACACCTTGTCCAAGGATGACTGGCAGGCTAGTGAAGGGAAGGAGCGCTTTACACCTCCTTTGGTAGCGAAGTATTTCCACCCCACCACACTTTAGGTTACACAAGCTATTCTAATGATGAATTGAACTGATTTAAATTGACTTTATTTCGTACATCCTTCAAATACATGAGTAAAAATCTTTACGTTACATCTCCCTCTAAATGTGCCATGTGCAATTTATAGTATGTAATTTATAATAAATCGTACGTACTACAGGACAGTCAATATAACATAGAAATACAATTGTATCAACATCAATTAATCAGTCCGATGGCCTGGTGGAAGAAGCTGTCCCGGAGCCTGTTGGTCCTGGCTTTTATGCTGCGGTACCATTTCCCGGATGGTAGCAACTGGAACAGTTTGTGGTTGGGGTGACTTGGGTCTCCAGTGATCCTTCAGGCCCTTTTTACACACCTGCCTTTGTAAATATCCAGAATAATGGGAAGTTCACATTTACAGATACACTGGGCTGGCTGCACCACTCTCTGCAGTGTCCTGCGATTGAGGGAAGCACAGTTTCCATACCAGGCAGTGATGCAGCCAGTCAGAATGCTCTCAAATTGTGCCTCTGTAGAAAGTTCTTAGGATTTGGGGACCAATACCAAACTTCTTCTGGTGAGGATTTCAGAGCATTCCCAGCCAAGAGGGGAGATTTATTGATTGAAATTTCTTCCTCAGCAAATGCATCAAATCAGAATGGAGTGTTGCTTATCTTGTTCCTGCTTCTTGGAGGGGAGAACGCTGCACATGGAATTCACCCGATGTATTTGAAATAGATTCTACAAATAGGGGCCAACTTTAGTTGTGGGGGGACTCAAATGTAAGGTTTTCCCGTTGTCTTTCTTCTTTCAGCCCTCTGGAGAGGGACACACACACACACACATTACTGAGCTAGATAGTCATGGCCACAAGAGATACAGCAGATGTTGGAAATGCAGAGAAACACACAAAATATGTTGGCGGAGCTCAGCAGGTCAGGCAGCATCTATGGAAATGAATAAATGGTCGATGTTTTGGGCCAAGATCCTTCATCAGGTCTAGAAAGGAAGAGGGAAGAAGTCAGAATGAGAAGGTGGGGGGAGGGGTGGTAGAAGTACAAGGTCGTAGGTGATAGGTGAAACTGGGAGAGGAGGAGGAGGGGTCAAAGTAAAGAGTTGGGAAATTGATTGGTGAATGAGATAAAGGGCTGGAGGAGGGGGCATCTCATAGGAGTAGAAGGCAGTGGAAGAAAGGGAAGGAGGAGGAACACCAGAGGGAGGTGATGGGCAGGTAAGGAGATAAGGTGAGAGAAGGAAATGGGAATGGGGAATGTTGAAGGAGATGAGTGGGGGTACTTACCAGAAGTTTGACAAATCAATGTTCATGCCATCAGGTTGGAGACTATCCAGACAGAATATGAATTGTTGCTCTTCCAACCTGAGTGTAAATGGTCATGGGTTCAAGTTCACTTCCACAGAGTGATGCATTCAATGCAATTTAGTGCTACATTGCAGTACTGAGGAGGGAGTTCCACACTTTGAGCTTGAATCTTTCAGAAGACACACTGAACCAGCCCTCTAAACCCATCGCACTTGCCAGGAATTCTTTCCCTAAAAACTATGTGAATAGAGCTTAACTAACTTTCAGAAAGGCTGACTTAAGAGTTTGCAAGTGCTGGAATCTGGAGCAACACACGGAAAGCTGGAGGAACTTAATGGGTCAGGCAGCATCCATGGCGAGATATGGCAGTCAATGTTTCTGGTGGTCCAGCTCCTTCATCTGGAGTTCAAAATCCCAGGTGACCTTCACCAATTACTGTAGATGCAGATGAACCATGAAGGTAGTTTTTTTTTGTACAGAGATTGTTGGGTATATTGAACACACTGCAGAGCTGGTGGTAGATCCGGGGTTTCCAACCTTTATTATGCTATGGACCCCTACCATTAACCAAGGGGTCTGTGGATGCCAAGGTGGGAACCTCTGTAGAGAGAGATACATTAGGGAATGGCAAATGGATGATAGAAAAACGGAGGGCTACGTGGGTGGGAAGAATTAGATTGATCTTAAAATAGGTTAAAAGGTCAGAAAAACATGGAGTGAAGCACACGTACTGTGCTGTAATTCCATGTTCATTTAAGCATTCCAACAGCATTATAGTTTGGTTTGGCAACTGCTCAGCCCGCGACTGCAAAAAAAACTGCAGAGAGTTTCATATTGATGCAGTTACGAAGAAAGCATGATAGTGGCTCTGTTTCATTAGGAGCTTGAGGAGGTTTGGTATGTCACCAAAGACACTCACAAATTTCTACAGGTGTACTGTGGAGAGCATTCTAACTGGCTGAATCCCCGCCCGGTATAGTCGGGGTGGGGGCGGGGGGTGGAATCTGCACAGGAATAAAATAAGAGGCAGAAAATTGTGAAAGTGAGCTTCATCGTGGACACAAACCTCCCCATCATCCAGGACATGCCCTCTTCTCATTGGGATTCCATCAGGAAGGAGGTGCAGGAGCCTAAAGACACACACTGAATGATGCAGGAACAGTTTTTTCCCTCTGCTATTAGATTTCTGAGTGGACTTTGAACCTATGAACACCACCTCACTACTGTTTTTTGCACTACGTCTTTGATTTAATTTTTATATATACACACTTGTTACTGTAATTCACAGCTTTATTATGTATTGCAATGCACTGCTGCCACAGAACAACAAATTTCACAACATATGTCAGTGATGTTAAGAGCAACAGACACAAAATGCTGGAGGAACTCAGCAGGCCAGGCAGCCTCTATGGAAAAAAGTACAGTCGATGTTTTGGGTCATAGATGCCCCCGGCCTCCTGAGTTCCTCCACCATTTTATGTCTGTTGCTCAGATTTCCAGCATCCTCAGATTTTCTCTTATTTGCGGTGATATTAAATCTAATTCTGATAAATGTGAACAAAGATCAGCACATCACGAAAACTAGTTGCCTTGTCCGCATTTCTTGCTACCTCAGTACAGTAGCCAATATAACTAAAGACCTCGCCCAGCCTGGACACTCTCTCTTCTCCCTTCTCACATCGAGCAGAAGACACAATAACTTGAAAACACATACCATCAGGCTCAAGGACAGGTCCTCTCCTGTTGCTATTCACTATTGAATGGACCTCTTATACGTTAAGGTGGACTCTTTGCCTCACAATCTACTCTGCTGTGCCCCTTGCACCTGATTGTCCGCCTGCTTGGGGCACTCCAGGGTTTGGTGATCAATTATGGCACCGTATGTAAAGAGTTGGTACGTTCTCCCCATAAACTGCAAGAGTTTCTTCTAGATGCTGCAGTTTCCTCCAATAGTGCAAAGACTTAACGGTTAACAGGTTAATTGGTCGTTGTAAATTGTCCTGTGATTCTGCTGGTGTAAATAGGTAGATTGCTGGGTGGTCCAGCTCGTGGGGCTGGAAGGGCCTGTTACATGCAGTATCTCTAAATAAAAAATAAATTATTATTGCTTTTCTCTTGCCCTACCTGTACTGTTATAATGAAGTGATCTTTATGGACGGCATGCAAACCAAGCATTTTCCGTGCCATTAGTAGACCAGTTCAGTAATTCCCCAGCATTCCCTGCTCAAGGTGAATTTGTAGTGGGCAGTACAGTTTCAGCTTGGTGATAACCATAACCCTTAAATGAGTAACACACACAAAATGTTGGAGGAACTCAGCAGGTCAGGCAGCATTTATGAAGAGGAATAACCAGTCAATGTTTTGGGCTGACACCCCTCATGCAAATGAGACCCATCGATGAATCAGGGTCGGCACAGTAATGTAGTGCTTAGCAGAAAACTTTATAGTACAGGTGACTGGGGTTCAATTTCCCCTGCTGCCTGTAAGGAGTTTGTAGATTCTCCCCGTGACCGCGTGAGTTTCCTCCAGGTGCTCAGGTTTCCTCCCACAGTCCAAAGATGTACCGGTTGGTAGGTTAATAGTTCATTGTAAGTTGTCCCGTGATTAGGATCGGATTAAATCGGGGGACTGCTGGGCGGTGCAGCTTGAAAGGCCAGAAAGGCCTACTCTGTGCTGTATCTCAATAAATAGGCAGCACCTTTTGGGTATTCACACTTAAACTCTTTTACTGCCCTTCCCTTGAAGTCTCTGATAAAGGCAAGAATTCTGTAGATGCTGGAAATCCAGAGTGTCTCACACACACACACACACACCTCGCGGACCTCAGCGGGTCAGGCAGCTTCTATGGAGTGGAAGGGGAGGAAGGGCAAAGCCTCCTCTACTGCCATGATGAAGTCAGTCTCAGGTTGGAGAAACAACACCTTGGATTCCATTTAGGTAGCCTTCAACCTGATGGAATGAACATCAATTTATCTAACTTCTGGTAATTTCTCACCCCTCTCTCTCTTCTCTATTTTTCCATTCTTTGTTCTGCCTCCCCGTTACCCTTCCTCACCTACTTATCATTTCCCTCTGGTTTCCCTCTTCCTTCCCTTTCTCTCATGGTCCACTCTCTTCTCCTATCAGATTCCTTCTCATTCATCCCTTTACTTCTTCCACCTATCACCTTCCAGCTTCTTACTTCATTCACCCATCACTACCAACCCATCTTCCACTTCACCTGGCTTCGCCTATCACCTTCCAGTTTATACTTCACCCCTTGACCACACGTTCTTAATCTGACTTCTTCTCTCTTCCTTTCCAGTCCTGATGAACGGTGTCGGCCCGAAACATCGACTGTTTATTCACCTCCATAGATGCTTCCTGACTTATTGAGTTCCTCCAGCATTTTGTGTGCGTCGCTCGAGGCCTCTGTACTTTTTATACATGAATAATTCAGATTTTATTTTACCTCAATGTTTTTCTGACAGCAAAACTTTCAAGAAACGTTGCTCGTAACTCAAAGTAGCAACACAGAGAAGTGAAGCAAAAGTGTCAACGTTCCTCCTCCTTTAAGCAGGCTTTTGCTGCTCCCTTTCAATCTCTGTTTGATGGCAGGCATCTTCACTGATGTGGGTAACAGGCAGGCAGGCTGCTTTGCTTTATGTCATCCAGCTCGCCGTCAGCTCCAGCAGCGATGGTGTCAGCTCCCATTCCCATCCACAAGACAAGCTGAGTGCAGGTAGTTGGTGAGAGGGAGTGAGGGTGGTGAGGCACGGGCCAGGATAATGAGGCTGCAAGACAGATGCTTAAAGCAGCCCGTGCCTAGGGGCCGATTTCTGACTTCTTAAGCAGGGCTGGCGCTTGAAGAGAACAAGGCCCATGAGAATGAGCAACTTTGACTGCCAATCCAGCTATTGCAGTTTCTTTTAAAAGCCTGAGGTAGATATAGAACATAGAACATCGAACGGAACAGCACAGAAACAGGCCCTTCAGCTCATGCTATCTGCACTGAGTTGACGCTGAGTTAATCTAAAAACATCCACATGAACTGTATCCCTCCATTTTATGCATATTCATGGACGTAAAAGTTTTTTAAATGGCAACATTGTACTTGCTTCCACCACTCAGGGCATCACCATAGCATAGCGATTAGTGTAATGTTAATACTGCACGAGCGCTCACTCGTTGGGGTTCAATTCCTGTCACTGACTGTAAGGAGTCCATTTGGGTGAGGGTTGTCAGAGGTAAGTTCTTCACACAGAGAGTGGTGAGCATGTGGAATGCCCTGCCTGGGGTAGTGGTAGAGGCAGAGACATAAAGGACATTTATGAAACTCTTAGATCGGCACATGAATGATAGAAAAAAATAGACTGCTACGTAATAGCGCTCATGACCGTGTGGATTTCCTCAAGGTGCTCCAGTTTCCTTTCATGTTCTAAAGACGTACGGTAAGGTTTGATGAGTTGGAGGCATGGTATGTTGGCACCAGAAATGTGGCAACACTTATGAGATGTCCAGCGCAATCCAGTCTGATTTGATTTGATGCAATGATGAAGTTCACTGTATGATTCAATGTACTTGTGACTAAAAAAGCTAATCTTTATCTTATCTAATCTTCATCTTTATCTTTTTGCCTTTTCCTTGGCAGACTGTTCCAAGCAGCTGTGTAAAAAGACTTGTCTCTTCAAACGTTCCACCTCTCACCTTAAATACGCGACCTCTAGTATTTGATGTTTCTATCTTGGGCAAAAGATTCTAAATGTCTATCTTATCAATACCTCTCATTATGTTATAAACTTCCATCGTCTTCCCTCAGCAGCTGCTGTTCCACAGAAACACAACACAACTTTGCCCAACTACTCCCAATAGGCAATATCCTCTAATCCAGGCAGCATCCTGGCAACACTCACAAAATACTGTTGAAATCGAGCGGATCAAGCAGCATCATATGGATAGGAATAAACAGACAATCTTTCCAGACCTTTGGTAATGCTAGGGTTTCCAAGATCTTGGATGCCGGTGAAATTTTATCAAGGATTATAGTATGACATCTGTATTGAAACAGAATCCGAATCTGGCGTCTGTCATGAAATTCATCGTTTTATGGCAGCAGTACATTGCAATACAAAATAATTTTTAAAACTATAAATTGCAGTAGGAAATATATTTCAAAAGACTTGCCCCACACATCATCTCAAACTATGCACACACACATTATATGTATATTCACATATATACAGATATGCACAAAATTCAATTAAATAAATAGAGCAAATAGAGAGCAAAAGAAATGAAAATAATAGTGAGTTTGTGTTTATGGGTTCATGGATCATTCAGAAACTTGATGGTGGAGAGGAAGAAGCTGTTCTAAGACCTTAAGAGTGCATCTTCAAGCTCCTGTACCTCCTCCCTGATGGTAGTAATGAGAAGAGGGCAACTCCTGGGTGGTGATGGTCCTTAATGATGGATACTGCACTTGCCCCATCATTGAAGTGTTCCTACAACCAGAGATCTCACTTTCAGGACTCTTAATCTCATTATTGCATGTTCTAGTGATTTATTGCTATTTATTTATATTTGCATTTGCACAGTTTGTCGTCTTCTGCACTCTAGTTGATCTTTCATTGATCGTGTTATAGTTACTATTCCATAGATTTGCTGAGTGTGCCCTCAAGAAAATGAATCTCAGGGTGATGTATGGTGACGTATACGTACTTTGATAACAAACGTACTTTGAACTTTGAGGAATTGACTTTTGAAGAAGTCCTCAATGCTGGGCAGCTACTGTCCATGACAGAGCTGGCTGAGTTTACAGCCCTCTGCGCCTTTTTTCCAATCCTGTGCGTTGGTGCCTTCTTCTTATAATAGGAAAGTGGGAACAGGAGGTGGCCAGTAACCCTGAAGGCTGCACCGATAATTGTTTAAAATACAGGCTAATTCATTTCTCAGCTCTATTTATCTGCCTTGGGCACAGAAGCATAGTGATTAAGTAACTGGGCAATTGATTCAAGGATAGGAATACAAATCGCACCACAGGAGCTCAGCAATTTAAATTCAAATACTTAGATTGTGAATACCAAAGCCAGACTTGGTATGGGTAAACATGAAACTAGTGGATTGTTGCTGGTGGGAGGTACACGACACAACTAGTAGAGTCCTTCTTCTCTCCAAGACCTAGATTCAAACCTCCACCTCAAGTACTGTTTGTGTGGTGTCCACACCTTTTTCCCACAGCATAAGGTTCCTCTATGAACAAGCTGCCTCTCACATCCAGATGTTGGTCAAAATAATCAGACTAAATTTATGATCAAACTATGTATACATTCAGTGACTACTTCATAAGGTACACTTATAGACCTGCTCGTTAAAGCAAATATCTAATCAACTAATTATCTGGCAGCAACTCAATGTGTAAAAGCACATGGACATGGTCAAGATGTTAAATTGTTCAGACCAAACATCAGAATAGGGAGGAAATGTAATCTCAGTGATGTTGATTGTGGAATGATTGTTGGTGCCAGACGGGGTGGCTTGAGTATCTCAGAAACGGCTGATCTCCTGGAATTTTCTCACAGAACTGTCTCTGGGGAATGGTGTGAAAAACAAAAAAAGAATCTAGTGAGTGGTAGCTCTGTTGCCAAAACTGCCTTGTTAATGAGCGAGATCAGAGGGGAAAGGCCAGACTGGTTCACGCTGACGGGAAGGTGACAGCAACTCAAATAACCACGTTACAACAACAGCGTGCAAAAGAGAATCCCTGAATGCACACTGCGTCGAACTTTGAAGTGGATGGACTACAATCCTGTACCTAATAGAATGGCCACTGTATGCCTGTCACCATATACCATCTTGAGATTCATTTTCTACAGGTATTCACAAGACAATAAAGAAATACAATAAAGTTTATGAAAAACTATGCATATATAAAGGCTGATAATCAGCTAATGTGCAAATTAAAAATAAAGAATTAAGTAAATAAGAATATATAAACAAAGAAACAATCAAATAAATAAATAAACAATACTGAGAACAATCAGGAATCTATCAAGTTCTGCTTTAAATATACCTACAGAATTGGCCTCATCTGCAGTCTGTGGCAGAGCAATTTACAGACTCACCGCACTTTGGTTAAAAGAATTCCTCTTTACTTCTGTTCTATATTGTCGCCACTCAATTTTGAGGCTCTGCCCTCTAGTTTTGGATACGCCCACCAGAGGAAAGATCCTCTCCACAGTCACCTTATCTAGCCCTTTCAACATTTGGTAGATTTCAATGACATGCACCCACAGTCTTCTAAACTCCTCAGTAATGGTCACCACATCCGGAGCAGCAGCTGTGAGGGCGGCCCATGCATAGTCAGAATCAGACGCAGAATCAGCTTTATCATCGCCGGCTTGTGACGTGAAATTTGTTAACTTAGCAGCAGCAGGACAATGCAATACATGATATAGAAGAATAAATAAATATCAACCAATTACAGTATATATATATATATATAGAATAAATTTTAAAATCGCGCAAAAAATCAGAAATAATATATATTAAAAAAGTGAGGTAATTTTCATGGGTTCAATGTCCATTTAGGAATCGGATGGCAGAGGGAAAGAATCTGTTTCTGAATCGCTGAGTACATGCCTTTCGACTTCTGTACCTCCTCCCTGACGGTAACACTGAGAAAAGGGCATGCCCCAGGTGCTGGGGGTCCTTAATAATGGATGCTGCCTTTCTGAGACACAGCTCCTTAAAGATATCCTGGGTACTTTGTAGTCTAGTACCCGAGATGGAGCCGACTAAATTCATGACCCTCTACAAATACTTTTGGTCCTGTGCAGTAGCACCCCCCCCCCCCCCCAATACCAGACAGTGATGCAGCCTGTCAGAATGCTCTCCATGGTAGATCTATAGTAGATTTTGGGTGTTTTTGTTGACATACCAAATCTCTTCAAACTCCTAATGAAGTAAGGTTGCTGACTTGCCTTCTTTATAGCTGCATCAATATGTTGGGACCAGGTTAGGTCTTCAGAGATCTTGACACCCAGCAACTTGAAATTGCTCAATCTCTCCACTTCTGATCCCTCTATGAGGATTGGTATGTGTTCCTTTGTTTTACCCTTTCCTTCCTGAAGTCCACAATCAGCTCTTTCATCTTACTGACATTGAGTGCCAGGTTGTTGCTGTGACACCACTCCACTAGTTGGCATACCTCACTCCTGTACTCCCTCTTGTCACCATCTGAGATTCTACCAACAATAGTTGTGTCATCAGTAAATTTGTAGATGGTATTTGAGCTATACCTAGCCACACAGTCATGTGTATATAGACAGTAGAGCAGTGGGCTAAGCACACACCCCTGAGGTGCACCAGTGTTGATGGTCACCAGGAGGAGATAAATGACCCTCATGATCCATGTCCCATCCCCCTTCCACACCGACTGTTATAGTGGGAGATGGTAGGACTATAGAGAAAGAAGGAGATGAGAATGGCACTTACTGACTTGCTCCTTAATAGTTGGCATGGACCTTGTGCCACAATAGACTAGTGGTTAATGCAATCACTTTACAGTGCCAGTAATTACCACTCAGGGTTCGGTTCCCACTGCTGACCGTAGGGAAATTTTACGTTCTCCCTCTGTCTGCATGGGTTTCTTCTGGCCTCGTTGGTTTTCTCCCTCATTCCAAAGATGAGCGGGTTGGGGTAAGTGAGTGGTGGGCATGCTGTATTAGTGTTGGCGATACTTGTGGGCTGGCAGCACAATCCTTGCTGATTTGATTCAGTGCAAGTGTCGCATTTCACTGTATGTTTCAATGTACATGTGACAAATAAAGCTAATCAAAGATTCAAAGTACAACTATTATCAAAGTATGTATGTAGTATACAACCCTGAGATTGGTCTTCACACAGACAGCCTCGAAACAAAGAAACACCATGGAATCCATTTAAAGAAAAACATTAAACCTCCCCCACAAAAAAAGAACAAATCACGCAAATGGCAAGAAAGAGTTAAAAACACACAATATAAAACATCAGACCACAAAGTCAATGACAGAGTCCAGGAATGGTCAGTTTCAGCTCAGTTCAGTACAATCTAGCGCTGTGTTGATTGTTGATTCTTAAAATCTTTAATTCTGCTGGATGACTCCCTACTTCTGTGTCAGTTTGACTATGAGCTAAGACCACAGTATTTTGTTTCCAGCTTCAGTGGGTTGATTAGCTGATGTCTTACAATGCAACAGTGACAGCACTTAAAAAGAGCAATGGGTTTTTGTACCTTGGCAATCAAATGTGAGAAGTCCTAACTTAGAGGAATCTTTTATTTTCCCTCAGTTGTGGTATTAGTCAAGAACTCGTCTTAACTTCAAAATTTCAACTTGATATTTTTGTTTGAAAAAAATCCTCTGCACGTTTGCCAACCTACGTCCTTCAACTGAACCGAGCTCCTGGGTTGGCCTGTCCACAAGTCAGAGGCCCAATGTCAGCCTGCCTACAACTCCAGGACCAAGGACTGGGAGTGGAGGCCTGGTGGTGTTCTGTCCTGCTGCTGGAGGCCTGTCTTAGTGTGTGGGTTGGGAAGGGGACTTGCCTTGCTGTTATTATTAAGTTTTGTTGTTGCTGTTGCTTGTGCTGATCTGCAGAACATTTTGGGGCATGAATATGTGGCAATGGTTGTGGGATGCTCACAACACATCCTTGAATGTGTAGTTGCTGATGCAAACGACACATTTCACTGTATGTTTCGACATTACGTGTGATAAATACGGTGCAAAAACATTTTTATATATCTTATTCCATATCTGGCCTTTAACATCAAACTTAAATGTTTTATATAATTCTTACTCTTTATAATGGTTGAATGTTGCTTTTTTTGTTACATGTTGTGCCCTGTCCAACACATCACTGCAAATTCCAAATACATGTAAATGTATATGGCGAATAAAGTTGACCCTTCATTCTGATCAATGAATCTGCATCTGAGTCTGAATCTGATTCTGAATTATCATCAGGGGCCCTCAACCATCCATGCCATGCTCTCTTCTGGCTGCTACCATCTGGAAGGAGGCACAGGACCCTCTTGTCCCACACCACCAGGTACAGGAACAGTTATTACCATTCAACGATCAAACTCCTGAACCAGTGTAGATAACTTCACTCACCCCTACACTGAACTAATTCTACAACCTACAGCCTCACTTTCAAGGACTCAACAACTCATCTTCTCAGTACGATTTATGTATTTTAATTTGTCTTTTTTGCATTTGCACATGAAATCCCCTTTCACTAGGCATCTTGCTAACAGCCACTGGATTCCACAGCGAGAAACCCACCTTTCCCAGGCTTTGTACATCAAGGGTTTATGTGACTTTGGTCCCACCAAATCTGTGAGGGTGTGATGATTCACCCACCCAAACCCCCGTTTGTGTGAATGCTGTGTGATTTACTGCCCCTGGCAGGAAATATCAGATCATACACTGCATACAATTAATAAGTATACTTAAGAATGTTAGCTTAAGCAAATAGTTATTAAAGGAAAGAAAGAAAAAGCAAAAAGGGCCATTATACTTCAATATTCACACATGCATGTGGAGCTGAAATCTTGAACTTCTCTTTAACTCACACACTGGACCCTTGGTCTGCATGGAAGCACGCACCATCTTCTGAAGGTCACTCAAAATCCATCTTGAACAAATGGGCTCTCCCACGGAAGTATTGGATCTTCCTTCTTGAGGCACTTTGTGCAACAGGGATAGCATCTTCCACCATCTTCCCTCCCATATCTCCCAGGTCCAGCCAACAAAGACCTCTCCTTCCAGCATTGTCTAAATCTAGAACCTTCTCTCAAACCTACCATCCTGATTGGCTGACATCACATTCCTAAGGCGAATAACGAAGCCTCTTATCTCAGCTCATGCCCAAACAAGCTGAAAGCAGGACAGACTGTTCTTGCAAAACTGCTAAAATAAAATGCCTGCAGCCTAACAGTAACAGTCCTAACTAGGGCATTAGACTCTCGGCCACCAAAAATAGTCATGTCCTTATGATTTTGAAACTTATTAACCCATCATTAATAACACAGTTTTCAAAGGAATTTTGAGATGTCAGGACCTCCAATCCATTTGTGAATAGTAGTGACATATCTCACTAGGGGGATAGATGCAACACTCTATACCCCTGGTGCATCATAGGCTGGCCTATCTGGGGGTATTTTTGAGACTTCCTTATACAACCTTCAGCTCCTCCATCCTCAACCACACCTTGTGACCCTTCCTGTCTACTAGAGGGTGCCTCTCCCTCATATCACTCATGTCATCCGACGGCTCAGTCCCCCTTGCCCCATGGCCAAATTTAACTTCTGTCGGTTTAAGCCAGTGTGGCCAAACATCCTCAGTCTCTGCTGGTGCTAACCGGTGAGATCTCTCTCGGAAAGGGGTGTCCTCAGTCGCTCCAATAGTGTGGCAAGTACTCCTGGTGTAACTTTATCAGCCTCGTCAGTAGAAGATGCATCTTCATGTCTCAACGTTTTCTCAGTTAAGCTTCTTCTCTGTTCCTCAGACATTCCGGCAAATTCAGGGGTTCCTGTCATGCTAGCTACTCCTCCAGGATGTAACATGACAGGTTTAGACTGGGTGCACCAAGCAGTTCCTCATTTCTGCTCATCATCTTGGTTAGGAGGAACTTGCACCTTCTCAAAAGCAGCTCTGAAGACAGGGTGAATGGAGAAGGCTTTCAAAACATTTGCTCCATACCTCTCCTTGCATGCTCTCAGGAGCCTTCTCACAACAGCAGTATCTGTCCCCACAAGAATGGAAGCTCCACTCTTTGTAACTGGATCTGGACAGACCAACACAGGTGTGTCAATAGTCTCAGTTACTCCAACATCTGCTTCTGAAAACTTCAACTTCAACAACAAGTTATCATCGTATGGGTACTCATCAGTGGTAAGGCCCTGAAACTCAAGGGACCTGAGAGTCATGACTGGTGAATGCGTCAAATACTGCTTGTGAAAGCATCTATAAAGCAGATAACCCGAGAATCTGTGTCAAGTACGGCTCCGGCATGAACACCTTCAATATTTATAGATGCATCAGAGCTTGGTCCCACTAAACCTTCGGGAATAGCATTAAAAAACGCAGACATGAGGAAATCTGCAGATGCTGGAAATCCAAGCAACACACACAAAAAATGCTGGTGAACACAGCAAGAATAGCATTTGGTACTTTAGCAATTCTCTTCATACGCTGATAGGAACGTATCCTTTCCAAAATGTCAGCCCGTTCCTTTACTGGGTCCCTCCATTGTTTTACCTTTTTTCTTCTCTGTTTGATTAACTGTTGATTTACTTTCTGAAGACTTTCTCATCCTTCACACTCCTGCTTGAAATGTCCATCTTTTCCACAGTGGCAACAGAAAATACCAGTCACTTCTCTGGTCAATTCAGCAGCAGTCCTCTGTATGTTCATCAGCAGGTCTGATCCGCTATCGGCTTTGTTGTACTTGGTGACAGCATCTGCCGATATCAACCAGGATATCTCAGCTCTAAAATCTTTCATGAAATCCTGTAAAACCTCCACCTGGACATCAGGGGTCACTTCGGCAACAGTGGCTACTACCAAGGACTGTGCTCTGCCGACGGAGGCCTCATGCTCCTCCATCATGTGTTCCTCCTCTCTAAGTAACTCGGTAAAGGATGGAGGAGGGCGCATCTTGTGGGTCATTCAAATATGTAGAGAAATCATGTCATGTGACAAGGTGCCCTTCACAACTTGCTCCGTCCTGAAGCTATTTCTCTCAGACAGTTGGATGCCTCCTTCGTGGCACAAACAGTGCAGCAGCTTCTCCAACCTCAAAATGGAGGCAGACAACTTCTCCACTTTATACTTTATTGTTGCCAAACAATTGATACTAGAATGTACAATCATCATAGCGATATTTGATTCTGCACTTCCCGCTGCCTGGATTACAAATCGATAGTAAATATTAAAAATTTAATTTATAAATCATAAATAGAAAAATTAGAAAAATGGAAAGTAAGGTAGGATAGTACAAAAAAACTGAGCGGCAGGTCCGGATATTTGGAGGGTACGGCCCAGATCCGGGTCAGGTTCCGTTCAGCAGTCTTATCACAGTTGGAAAGAAGCTGTTCCCAAATCTGGCCGTACGAGTCTTCAAGCTCCTGAGCCTTCTCCTGGAGGGAAGAGGGACGAGAAGTGTGCTGGCTGGGTGGGTCGTGTCCTTGATTATTCTGGCAACACTGCTCCGACAGCGTGCGGTGTAAAGTGAGTCCAAGGATGGAAGATTGGTTTGTGTGACGTGCTGCGCCGTGTTCGTGATCTTCTGCAGCTTCTTGCGGTCTTGACCAGGACAACTTCCATACCCAGGTTGTGATACACCCTAGAAGAATGCTTTCTGCAGTGCATCTATAAAAATTAGTGAGGGTTTTAGGGGACAGGCCATATTTCTTTAGTTTTTACTTTCTTCCTCCTGGAATGTGTGCTTAAACCTCTTCCTTAGATCAGCTGCTCTTCCAGCAGTGCCAAAATCATCTTCCAGAACCTGTAGGTAATTAATTGATGTGGCTAATGGATTTTCTGCTTTGCAGAACCTCATTATATCGGCCATTGGCCCCCAGCCCCTTTAAGGTCTCTAACAGGTCTCAATATTTTCATATTATCTGGGCACTGCCATTCATCCAATAATTGGGATGTCTGCTCAGCCCAAACCTCACATTCGTCTTCCCCATCGGGTGTGGTCTTGACTCCAGAGAACACTCTCAGCCTACAATAACGTCAGCTCTCTGCAGATACAACCAGTGATGTAATAGCCAAAACGAGCTCGGAATTTAATTCAATAGCTGAAGGATTCAGCAGGCCTATCACATCAGACAACTCCTTCCCCTCACTCCGCAGAAGCAAGAGCAACTTTTCTTTAAAGTCTCCGCCCTCAGCTCCGGGAAACTCAACTTTCATCTTGGCATCCTTGCCTACACTCTCCCCTTATCTGAAAATATGGATGGCCGATGGCCTCTCCGCTCCGGGTACTACAATGGTACCCATTACATCAGCGCTGGTCTGAACTAACACCACATCTTTTCCCTCCATTTGGTCAAATTGCCACTCCATTATTGTAGTTTTCCCTAACACTCTTAACAGTATTAAAACCCTAATCAACAATTCATCTGGGCTGCCAATATCCACCCACACAGAACATAAGCTTTAGTTATGGGCAATCTCTTTGAATCGCACCAACACTTAATCGTTGCAGTGTCCATAACCACGTATCTTAATCACTTTCCCAGACAATAGCTTAACACAGGCTTAAACAAAAACCCACTTATTCAATTCTTTGGAAGGACAAATCAAGGTAGGACATACACAGTAAATGGTAGGGCACTGAGGAATGTGGAGGAACAAAGAGATCTGGGAGTTCCCTGAAAGTGACGTCACAGGTAGACAGGTTTGTAAAGAAGGCTTTTGGCATCCTGGCATTCATAAATCAAAGTATTGAGTATAGGAGTTGGGATGTTATGGGGAGGTTCTATAAGACATTGGTGAGGCCAAATTTGGAGTATTGTGTACAGTTCTGGTCACCTAATTATAAGAAGGATATCAGTAAGATTAAAAGAGTGCAGAGAAGATTTACTAGGATTTTGCTGGGTCTTCAGGAGTTGAGTTACAGGGAAAGATTGAACAGGTTAGGACTTTATTCCTTGGAGTGTAGAAGAATGAGGGAAGATTTGATAGAGGTTTACAAAATTATGAGGGGTATAGACAGAGTAAATGTGAATAGGCTCTTTCCACTTAGATTAGGAGAGATAAATACGAGAGGACATGGCTTTAGGGTGAAACGGGAAAGGTTTAGGCGGAACATTAGGGGGAGCTTCTTCACTCAGAGTGGTGGGAGTGCGGACTGAGCTGCCATCTGACATGGTAAATGCGGGCTCACTCTTGGGTTTTAAGAATAAATTGGGGAGGTGCATGGATGGGAGAGGTCTGGATGATTATCGACTGGATGCAGGTCAATGGGACTAGCGGAATAATATTTCGGCACAGACTAGAAGGGCCAAATGGCCTGTTTTCTGTGCTATTGTATGCTATGGTTCTTAGGGCAATCACGCAGCGTCCAACAAACTCAATCTGGGATGATGCCACTACAATGTGAAACCACTTTTACTGGGCATCAAAGACCTCTCCCCCCCCACCCCAGTGTTCTCGAACCTTCTCCCAATTTTACCATCCTGATTGGCTGACACCACATTCCTAAGGTGAACAACAAAGCCTCTTATCTCAGCTCTAATCCAACAAGCTGAAAGCAGAATAGACTGCTCTTACTGAACTGCTGAAATGAAATACCTACAGCATAGCGGTAACCAGGTGCTATACACAGTTTGTCTTCTTTTGCACATTGCTTGCTTGTCCATCTTTGTGTAAGGGGTTCTCTTTTATGCTGACTGCTAAGGCTGATAAAATGGCTTCTCTGTAATGCTAACTGCTGAGGTAATGGGTTCTCTGTAGCTGCAATGTTTGGTTTATAACTACAGATAACAGGGAACTAACCAATGGGCGACATGTTATTCTATCTTGTATATCTGGGGATTGAGTTGTCTGCGCATTTTGCAGGCGAGGTGAGCAAAGAGGGAGGATGAGTGCAGGAAGCGCTCAGTGATCATGGAGCGGTGGGAATGGAAATTCAAGGATCCAAAGGTTGGCGGGATTTCGGCAGAGGTCGTTAATGGAAGGACACCGGAGGCGTGAGCTCCAACGATCTCTTTCCTGTGCACAAACTGATACTTTTAATAAGAGTGGCATCTTCGTCTTTTATAATTTTGTTTCTCTATTAATCACATCACAAAATAAGATTTATCAAGTGTAATCATTTAATGGCTTATTGTGTACCGTCTGATTTTTGCATTGTGGGTTTGTACTGGGGTACATTACACAACTTCAGTTTGGCGGGGCTGAAGGCCGCTTCCCCTAGATGAACCTGAGCCGAGCGAGCCTGAGGCTGACATTTGCTTGTGTGTAGTTTTTCATTGATTCGATTGTATTTCTCTGTATCCACAGCAAGTGCCTGCAAGAAAATGGATCTCCAGGTAGTGTATGGTAACATATCTGCATTTTGATAACAAACTTACTTTGAACTTTTAATCTGAATCATCAAGGCCTGTATACAACTCCCATCAGATTCATTTTACCCTTGCAAGTTTCTTAACTCTACCCACAAGGATTCTATATCTTCTGATCCTACGACATCTCTTTCTCAAGATTTGATTTCATTTTCTATCAACAGAGCCATGCCACCCTCTCTTGGCTACCTACAGTGGCTACAAAAAAGTATTCACCCCTCCCCACCCAGAAGTTTTCATGTTTTATTGTTTTACAACATTGAATCACAATGGATTTAATTTGGCTTTTTTGACACTGATCAACAGAAAAGACTCTTCTGTGTCAAAGTGAAAACAAATTTCTACAAATTGGTGTAAATTTATTACAATTATTAAACACAAAATAATTGATTGCATAATTACTCAATCCCTTCATCAGTACTTGGTAGATGCACCTTTGGCGGCAATTACAGACTTGAGTCTGTGTGGATAGGTCTCTATCAGCTTTGCACATCCCGACACTAATTTTTCCCCATTCTTCTTTACAAAACTGCTTAAGCTTTGTCAGATAGCATGCGGATTGTGAATGAACAGCACTTTTCAAGTCCAGGCACAAATTGTCTATTGGATTGAGGTCTGGACTCTGACTTGGTCACTCCAGGATATTAACTTCATTGTTTTTAGGCCATTCCAGTGTAGGTTTGGGACCCAGTCATCGCACTAGCCTCAGGGTGCTGTCGGTCCTGGCCTAACCTGCTTGGCGCTGTGGCAGCAGTGATAGACCAGAGGCAGGGCGTTCAGCACATGGGTGGTGGGACCAAGCAGGGTTATAACTCTGGCTACTGGCTCCAACAGGCTGTCCCACAAAAGCTGCAGCAGCGGCTTGAGCAACAAATAGCCCACCGCACAGTATTGGTGCCTCTGCTGCATCAAATGCAGCTCATTCAACAGCTGCAGGAAACCCACACCCATCGCTGGACTGCGTGCACCCACCCAGCTTCACCGATCACCTTTTAGCACATCTTCCTTTCCCCTCTCCCCACCTTTTCACTCTGGCATCTTCCCCCTTCCTTTCCAGTCTTGATGAAGGGTCTCAGCCTGAAATGTCAAGTGTTATTCCTCTCCACAGATGTTGCCTATCCTACTGAGTTCCTCCAGCATTTTGTGTGTGTTGCTTTAGATTTCCAGCAACTGCAGGATCTCCTGTGTTAAACAAATCCTTTTTTACTCCTTCCAATTTTTTTCTTCTCATTGTTATTCTTTTTCTAACTATATCTAATTGCCTTTCGACAATCAAAATGAGGTCACTTTTTCAGTCTCTCGAGAATCAATAGACACCTGTGGAGCGCTTAGCATAGTCTTTTTCTTTGTAAAAATTGACTTTGTTTTCATCTCCATGTCGTGCCAAATCATACAATGTGAATCTGCTTGTAACCAAACTTCTGTCAGTAAACATGACTCGAACAAGCCAGTGAGAAAATAAATTACATTGTACAGATTAGAGAGGGTTGTCGTGCTCTGAAAGGATCAGGCTGTAGATAAAGCTTTTTAGGAACTAATCATTTGAAACAACATTTTGGTTAGGCAGAACTATAATGGACGGCATTAATTCTCTGCTTATTTAAAAAATCCACACATCACATTTTGACAGGGAAATCACAATATGGACCATGCAATCCCCATTAGCCTCACTCGCGTTGTACACCTGCAACATTATCTGCACAGCAATACCCTTGTGTCAGTCTTTGCATTGCACAGTATTTTGCCTTATTTGTTCCAGTGTCTGAGGAACAAAATCACGTGAAGATGTCATTGTTGTGCATGTTATATTCACCAGCTGCTTCTGAGACTGGCTTTATTTGTCACAAGTACATTGAAACCTACAGTGGAATGCGTCATTTGTGTCAAATCAAATCAGGTATCCCGCCAGTGTCACCGGCGCTGACATAGCAGGCCCACAATCACTAACCTTTTGAGATTTAGACCAATGCAGCACAAAAAAAGCACAAAAAGACAAAAAACACAATGGTAAGTAAAAGAAAACACTGTAAATATGAAAACATATGATACTGTAGAAGGGTTTCGGCCCAAAATGTTGGCTGTTTATTTATTTTTTATAGATTTTGCCTCACCTCCAGCGCTTTTGTGTGTGTTGCTTTGGACTTCCAGCATCTGCAGATGTTCTTGTGTTTCGTCGTCGTCATGGCTATCCCTTGAGGTCGAGGATGATGGTCTTCGTTCAGAAGAACTGGCCCACAGAGCGAAGATGCCTGTGCGTGTATTTGTTTATCGTGTACTTGATGTTGCACTCCAAGATGCACACGATACTTTACAAATCGACCAACTGATTCCAATGGCATGGAAACCACAATGATTGGTGTTTAGGATACTGAAGATTCTATAAATATAAACACATACTGCATCTCTTTAGGACCTATGGAGTTTTTACATCCTCCCCATGACCATATGAATTTCCTCCAGGGTCTCTGGTTTCCTCCCACAGTCCAAAGACGTACAGGTTAGGGTTAGTGAGATGTGGCCATGCTCCGTTGGTGCCAGAAGCATAGGACACATCCTATGATGGTTGTTGACACAAACAACACATTTCACTGTATGATTTGATGTACAGATGACAAGTAAATCTAATTTAATCTTATCTACGATAAACACGAGAAAGTCTGCAGAATTTCACAGATCTGCAGCACCTACGGAAAAGAGTAAACAGTGGATGTTTAGGGCTGAGAACCTCCTTCAGGACTGAGAAGGAAGGGGAAAGATGACAGAATAAAATGATGGAGGGGAGATGGAGAGGAAAGAGGCTAGCTGAAAGATGAAAGGTGAAGACAGGTGGGTGGGAAAGGTCAAGGGGCTGGAGAAGAAGGAATCCAATAAGAGCGGAGAGTGGACCATAAGAGAAAAGGAAGGAAGAGGACCCGGATGGAGTAATAGGCTGGTAGGTGAGAGGAGATAAAAGGTCAGAGTGGGGAATAGGGGAAGGGGGGGGGAAGAAATTGTTAGCTGGATCTTTATGATTGTTTCATTCATTTGTCTGCTGTCCACAGTGAAGATGTACACTGGGATATCAAAGCACAGTTCATTTCTCCTGAATTTCACAAATTGGCATCCTCTGTTTTCTGAGGAAGCTGAAGAAAATCTGGATTTTGCACATCTATACTGACATCATTTGAATTTTCTCTCCATTTAGAAAATAATCTACCCTTTCATTTCTTTTGTCAAAGTGCATGACCATACACTTCCTGACACTATATTCCACCTGCCACTTCTTTGCCCATTCTGATCTAAGTCCTTCTGTAGCCTCTCTACTTCCCCAGAACTACCTATTTTATCACATGCCTTCAAGTACTGTAAAACTACATCCTGAACAATTGACTCCAGCATCTTCCCAACCTCTGAGGTCAGACTAACTGGCCTATAATTTCCTTCCTTCTACCTCTCTCCCTTCTTGAAGAGTGGAGTGACCTTTGTAATTTTCCATTCCTCTGGGACCATGCCAGAATCAATTGATTCTTGAAAGATCATTACTATTGCCTCCACAATCTCTTCAGCCACCTCTTTCAGAACCCTGGGTGTACACCATCTGGTCCAGGTGACTTATCTTCCTTAAAACCTTTCAGTTTCCCAAGAATCTTCTCCCTAGTAATGGCAACTTCACACATTTCTGCCCCCTTACACCCTTGCACTTCCAGCCTACAACTTGTGTCTTCCGTGGTAAAGAATGATGCAAAATACTTATTCATCTTGCCTGCTGTTTCCTTGTTCCTCCATTACTATCTCTCCAGCATCATTTTCCAGTGGTCCGATATCTACTCTTGCCTCTTTTTTACACTTTATGTATCTGAAGAAACTTTTGGTATTCTCTTTAATATTTATGGCTAGCTTTCCTTCATATTCCATCTTTTCCTTCTTAATGACTTCTTTAGTTGACTTCTGTTGGTTTTTAAAAGCTTCCCAATCCTCTACCTTCCCACTATTTTTCTTCCATTATATAAGACCATAAGGGAATAAGTCATAGGATCAGAATTAGGCTAGTTGGCCCAATGAATCTACTCCGAATTTCATCATGACTGATCCCATCTTCCACTCAACCCCCATCTCCTGCCTTCTCCCCGTATCCCTTCATACCTGCATATTGAAATCACCCATGACTATTGTAACATGGCCCTTTTGGAGTGTATTTTCTATCTCCCATTGTAATTTGTAGACCACATCTTTACCACTTTTTGGGGGTCTGTATACAAGTCCCATGAGGAATTTTTTACTCTTCCAGTTCCTTAGCTCTACCCACAATGATTCAACACCTTCCAATCCTATATCACCTCTCGCTAAAGATTTGGTTTCATTTTTTACCAATAGAGCTACGCCGTCCCCTCTGCCCATTTGCCTGTCCTTTCAATACAATGTGTATCCCTGGACATTGAGCTCCTAGCTGTATTCTTCTTTCAGCCATGATTCAGTGATACCCAATGTCTTACATGCCAATCTGTAACTATGCTATAAGTTCATCCTCCTTATTCCGTATATTGCGTATATTCAAATATAACACATTCAGTCCTGTATTCACCCTTTTCAATTTTGACTACCTTTTACTTTGAAACTCATCCTGTTAATTATAATTTTGCCCTCTCATCAGCATCTCCTTGTGAGCAGTCTCACTACACGCTACCTCTGTTTGTAAACCCACTACCTCATCCTCAGTACTATCACTCTAGTTCCCATCCCTCTGCCAAATTAGTTTAACCCTCCCCCCACCACCAAGCAACTCTAGCCAACCAGCCTGCAGGGATATTGGACCACCTTGGATTCAGTTGTAACCTGTCCTGTTTGTGTAGCTCATACCTTCCCCAGAAGAGACCCAGTGATCCATAAATCTGAACCATTGTCCCCTGCACCAGTTCCTCAGCCACACGTTCACCTGCCAAATCATCCTATTCACTGGTGTATGGCATGTGCAGCAATCTAGGGATTACTATCCTGGAGGTTCTGTTCTTTAGTTTTCTACCTAGCTGCGTAAAACCTCTCTTCAGGACCTCCTCACCTTGTCTACCTGTGCCAATATGTACCAAAATCTCTGGCTGCTCACCCTGCCCCTTCAGAATACCATGGACACAGTCCAAGACATCCCTGATCCTGGCACCAGGGAGGCAACGTACCATCCGGGTGTCTCTGTTGTGCCAATAGAATCTTATTTCTGTTTCTCTGACTATGGAATTTCCTAACACCACTGTAGTCCTCCACCTCTTTTCTCTTATACCTGTGTACAGAAAAGTGCTAATAAAATCATGAACAATCCCACCTACCTTGATCATGGACTGTTTGTCTCATTCCCATCAGGGAGGAGGCTATGTAGCACCCATGGCAGGACCATCAGACACAAAAACATTTACTATCCCCAAGCAGAAAGGCTGATCAATAATCCACCCCCCCCCCATACACTCTCCAACCACCAATCATGTCCTGTCAGAGCCACCTTATGCACAGAGAGTCCTGTGCCTTGCATCACTTTATGGACAGACAATCAATCTATGTGTATAAGCTATCTCATGCATTTCTATTTATTGTTTGTGTTTTTCTTATTATTGAGTTCTTTATCATATAGTTGCACTACTTAACCCTAGTCTAATCACAGGTCAATTTAACCTAGTAATTGGTACATTTTTGGAATGTGGCAGGAACCAGAGCAGCCACTGGAGGAACGTACAAACTCATTACTGATGCTGTTGGAATTGAACTCCGAGCTCTGATGCCCCGAGCTGTAATAGTGTCATACTGATTGTTACATTATTGTGGCACCCTATGAGATCCGTATCTCTCCATTGGCTGCATACTCAGTTGCCAATGTTAAATGCTACTGACTTACCTGCTTCTGCAACCACAATATAGGCACCCTATCTGCAAGACTCCCAGAAGGTTAATTTACAGGTGAAATCTGTGGTAAAGAAGGCAAATGCAATGTTAGCATTTATTTCAAGGGGAATAGAATATAAATGCTAGGAGATAATGACGAGCCTTTGTAAGACAGTAGTCAGGCCACGCTTAGAGTATTGTCAACAGCTTTGAGCCTCGTATCTCGGAAGGGATGTGTTGACATTGGAGGAGGTTCACGAGGGTGGTTCTGGGAATGAAGGGGTTAACATATGAGGAGCACTTGGCAGCTTTGGGCCTGTACTCACTGGAATTTTGAAGAATGAGGGTCATCCCATTGAAACCAAGGTCTTGTGTTAAAATTTGCCTCACATGTCTCCTTTAAACTTTCCCCTTCTCATCTTAAATGCATTTCAACCCTGGGAAAAAGATCTTGAATGTCCACCTTGAAGGGCCTGTTTCTGCACTGTGGTGTACAATGACTCTCTGACTCTATCCTTTCCGCAACAGAACAACCGGAACTGCACACAATGCTCCAAGTGCAAAGTTTATACAACCCCACATTGACTTACTTAACACCCTCCCCAACAATGCAAACAAGCATCCCTTATGCCTTTTTTACCACACTATGCTTTGCTATATTCAGATATGGACTTGGGTCCTAAGATACTTAATTGGGAGCTTGAGGAGATTTGGTTAGTCACCAAAGACTCTAACAAGTTTCTGTGGTGTTCGAGGATGTACTACGGAGAACATGCTAACTGGATGCATCACCATCTGGTGTGGAGACACTAAGGCACAGGATCAGAAAAAGTTATAGAGCATTGTCAACTCAGCATTCTCCATAATGGGCACTAGCTTCCCCAGCATCAGGAATATCTTCAAAAGCTGATGCCTCAAGAAGGCAGCATCCATCATTAAGGACCGCCACCGCCCCAGGACATGCTCTCATTTCAGTGCTACCAACAGGAAGTGGGCACAGAAGCCTACAGAACCCAAATACAATGTTTTCGGATCAGTTTCTTCACCTCCACTACCAGATTTCTGAACAGTCTATCAACCCATGAACACTGGCTGATTATTAGAAACATAGAAACATAGAAAATAGGCGCAGGAGTAGGCCATTCAGCCCTTCGAGCTTGCACCACCATTCAGTATGATCATGGCTGATCATCCAACTCAGAACCCTGTACCAGCCTTCCCTCCATACCCCCGATCCCTTTAGCCACAAGGGCCATATCTAACTCCCTCTTAAATATAGCCAATGAACTGGCCTCAACTGTTTCCTGTGGCAGCGAATTTCACAGATTCACCACTCTCTGTGTGAAGAAGTTTTTCCTCATCTCGGTCCTAAAGGGCTTCCCCTTTATCCTCAAACTGTGACCCCTCGTTCTGGACTTCCCCAACATCGGGAACAACCTACCTACATCTAGCCTGTCCAATCCCTTTAGAATTTTATACGTTTCAAAAAGATCCCCCCCTCAATCTTCTAAATTCCAACGAGTATAAGCCTAGTTCATCCAGTCTTTCATCATATGAAAGTCCTGCCATCCCAGGAATCAATCTGGTGAACCTTCTTTGTACTCCCTCTATGGCAAGGATGTCTTTCCTCAGATTAGGGGACCAAAACTGCACACAATACTCCAGGTGTGGTCTCACCAAGCTCTTGTACAACTGCAGTAGTACCTCCCTGCTCCTGTACTCGAATCCTCTTGCTATGAATGCCAGCATACCATTCGCCTTTTTCACCGCCTGCTGTACCTGCATGCCCACTTTCAATGACTGGTATGTAATGACACCCAGGTCTCGTTGCACCTCCCCTTTTCCTAATCGGCCACCATTCAGATAATAATCTGTTCTCTTGTTTTTGCCACCAAAGGGGATAACTTCACATTTATCCACATTAAATTGCATCTGCCATGAATTTGCCCACTCACCTAACCTATCCAAGTCACCCTGCATCCTCTTAGCATCCTCCTCACAGCTAACACTGCCGCCCAGCTTCATGTCATCCACAAACTTGGAGATGCTGCATTTAATTCCCTCGTCTAAGTCATTAATATATGTTGTAAACAACTGGGGTCCCAGCACTGAGCCTTGTGGTACCCCACTAGTCACTGCCTGCCATTCTGAAAGGGTCCCATTTATTCCCACTCTTTGCTTCCTGTCTGCCTTTATTCTTATTATTCTTTTGCCCTATTTATTTCTTTATCCAATCAGGCAGCAGAAACCTTCGTCATCAAAACATCATCAGTTAAGATCGACACATGTCGTCGGCTGGAAGCACAAAAAGGGTTCAGTCAACATATGACAGTGATAGCAACACAAACAAAGTGCTGGAAGAATTCAGCAGGTCAGACAGCGTCTATGGAAATGAATAAACAGTTGATACTTTGAGTTGAGATTCTTCATCAGGAATGGGAAGTGGAGGGGAACAATGCCGGATATAACAATGTGGATGAAGGGGAAGAAGGACATGCTACAAGGTGATAGGTGAAGCCAGGTGGGTGGGAAAGGTAAAGGGCTGGAGAAGAAGGAATCTGATAGGACAGGAGAGTGGACCATAGAAGAAAGGGAAGAAGGTGGGGCACGATGGCAAGGTGATTGGCAGGTGAGGAGAAGAGGCCAAAGGGGGGAAGAGAAGAAAAGGGAAAATGGGAGGGAAAAACTACCAGAAGGAGAAATAACAACATACATCAAAGTTGCTGGTGAACGCAGCAGGCCAAGCAGCATCTATAGGAAGAGGTGCAGTCGACGTTTCAGGCCGAGACCCTTCGTCAGGACTAACTGAAGGAAGAGTGAGTAAGGGATTTGAAAGTTGGAGGGGGAGGGGGAGATCCAAAATGATAGGAGAAGACAGGAGGGGGAGGGATAGAGCCGAGAGCTGGACAGGTGATAGGCAAAAGGGGATACGAGAGGATCATGGGACAGGAGGTCCGGGAAGAAAGACGGGGGGGGGGTGACCCAGAGGATGGGCAAGAGGTATATTCAGAGGGACAGAGGGAGAAAAAGGAGAGTGAGAGAAAGAATGTGTGCATAAAAATGAGTAACAGATGGGGTACGAGGGGGAGGTGGGGCCTTAGTGGAAGTTAGAGAAGTCGATGTTCATGCCCTCAGGTTGGAGGCTACCCAGACGGAATATAAGGTGTTGTTCCTCCAACCTGAGTGTGGCTTCATCTTTACAGTAGAGGAGGCCGTGGATAGACATGTCAGAATGGGAATGGGATGTGGAATTAAAATGTGTGGCCACTGGGAGATCCTGCTTTCTCTGGCGGACAGAGCATAGATGTTCAGCAAAGCGGTCTCCCAGTCTGCGTCGGGTCTCACCAATATATAAAAGGCCACATCGGGAGCACCGGACGCAGTATATCACCCCAGTCGACTCACAGGTGAAGTGATGCCTCACCTGGAAGGACTGTTTGGGGCCCTGAATGGTGGTAAGGGAGGAAGTGTAAAGGCATGTGTAGCACTTGTTCCGCTTACACGGATAAGTGCCAGGAGGGAGATCAGTGGGGAGGGATGGGGGGGACGAATGGACAAGGGAGTTGTGTAGGGAGCGATCCCTGCGGAATGCAGAGAGAGGCGGGGAGGGAAAGATGTGCTTAGTGGTGGGATCCCGTTGGAGGTGGCGGAAGTTACGGAGAATAATATGTTGGACCCGGAGGCTGGTGGGGTGGTAGGTGAGGACCAGGGGAACCCTATTCCTAGTGGGGTGGTGGGAAGATGGAGTGAGAGCAGATGTACGATGCGTTTAAGAGCAGAGTTGATAGTGGAGGAAGGGAAGCCCCTTTCTTTAAAAAAAGAAGACATCTTCCTCGTCCTAGAAAGAAAAGCCTCATCCTGAGAGCAGATGCGGCGGAGACGGAGGAATTGCGAGAAGGGGATGGCGTTTTTGCAAGAGACAGGGTGAGAAGAGGAATAGTCCAGATAGCTGTGAGAGTCAGTAGGCTTATAGTAGACATCAGTGGATAAGCTGTCTCCAGAGGCAGACAGAAAGATCTAGAAAGGGGAGGGAGGTGTCGGAAGTGGACCAGGTAAACTTGAGGGCAGGGTGAAAGTTGGAGGCAAAGTTAATAAAGTCAAGGAGTTCTGCATGCGTGCAGGAAGCAGCGCCAATGCAGTCGTCGATGTAGCGAAGGAAAAGTGGGGGGCAGATACCAGAATAGGCACGGAACATAGATTGTTCCACAAACCCAACAAAAAGGCAGGCATAGCTAGGACCCATACGGGTGCCCATAGCTACACCTTTAGTTTGGAGGAAATGGGAGGAGCCAAAGGAGAAATTATTAAGAGTAAGGACTAATTCCGCTAGACGGAGCAGAGTGGTGGTAGAGGGGAACTGATTAGGTCTGGAATCCAAAAAGAAGCGTAGAGCTTTGAGACCTTTCTGATGGGGGATGGAAGTATATAAGGACTGGACATCCATGGTGAAAATAAAGCGGTGGGGGCCAGGGAACTTAAAATCATCGAAAAGTTTAAGAGGGTGAGAAGTGTCACGAACATAGGTCGGAAGGGATTGAACAAGGGGTGATAAAACAGTGTCGAGGTATGCAGAAATGAGTTCCGTGGGGCAGGAGCAAGCTGAGACAATAGGTCGGCCAGGACAGGCAGGTTTGTGGATCTTGGGTAGGAGGTAGAAACGGGAAGCGCGGGGTGTGGGAACTATAAGGTTGGTAGCAGTGGATGGGAGATCCCCTGAGCGGATAAAGTCGGTGATGGTGTGGGAGACAATGGCCTGGTGCTCCTTAGTGGGGTCACGATCGAGGGGTAAATAAGAGGAGGTATCCGTGAGTTGTCGGTGCGCCTCGGCAAGGTAGAGGTCAGTACGCCAGACTACAACAGCACCCCCCTTATCAGCGGGTTTAATAATAAGGTTAGGATTAGTGCGGAGGGAGTGGAGAGCAGAGCGTTCCGAAGGAGTGAGGTTGAAATGGGGACAAGGTGCGGTGAAGTCGAGACGGTTGATGTCCCGTCGGCAGTTGGCAATAAAGAGATCCAGAGCAGGCAGAAGACCAGAGCGGGGTGTCCATGAAGAAGAGGAGGGTTGAAGACGGGAGAAGGGGTCATCGGTGGGGGTGGAAGAATCCTTGCCGAAGAAGTAGGCTCGGAGACGGAGACGGCGGAAGAAGAGTTCCGCATCGTGGCGAACACGGAACTCGCTGAGGTGTGGGCGAAGGGGGACAAACGGGAGGCCCTTACTGAGGACAGAGCGCTCTGCCTCCGACAGTTGAAGGTCGGAGGGGATGGTAAAGACCCGGCACGGATGAGAGCTGGGATCAGAGAGGGGAGGGGGAGGCTGGTGGTGTCAGTGGAGAGGGGAGGGTTGGGGTGAGAGGAAGATGGAGCCTCTGAGTACCCAGGAGCTGACGGTGGGATCTGAGGGAGACGGAGTTGCAGAGTGGTGGTGGGGGAAGGGGAGACGGGTGTCACAACAGCAGCACATAAAGACCCGGCCTGGAGTTCAAGGCTGGAGTCGCAGTTGGTGGTTGTGCAATCACTGTGAAGGTGTCCATGGTAGTTGCTGGAGTCCGGGTTTTGAATATGTCCTGAGGTGTTGGAGCCGGTGAGATCAATGGCAGGGCCGCAATTGAAAGTTCATGCCTGCTAGCGTCGGGGCCGGCAGGCTCTGGAGTCCGTAGATGTAGGATCTTGCGATCTTTGCCTAACATGACAAAGTCAATAAAACGGCGATTGCAGGCGTGAATCCGACGGAGGATGAAATAACGGGTAGGACCATTACAGACGGCGAAGAAAGTGTCCCGAAGGTGTGGAAGGGTCTGGGATAGGGACACCAAGTACCTCCTCATGGCGGAGAGCGTCGCCTTCAGAGCTTGACGGGAGAAGCGGCGAGAGGCAGAGTCAATAAAATGTGAGTACCTGGGATCCTCAGAAGGTCCAAATTGAGAGGCTTGGAAACGAATCCTAAAGCCAACTGGAGTAAGTTGGCGACGGAAGCACGTTCCAAGAAAGGATATATGGCTGTGATAGCGAGTCTGAGTCAAAGTGTGGTCGAAAAGTTGAAGAGCCGAAGAAATTACAGATGGGGAGCAGTGAGAGATGGTTTCACTGAACTCCCATCGAAGAGAGGATCTAAACTTCTTCGGTGTAGGCATCACCGGAAGAGGCTTCGCAGTAGTGAATTTAAACGCAAACACAGGAATTCTGCAGATGCTGGAAATTCAAGCAACATACATCAAAGTTGCTGGTGAACGCAGCAGGCCAAGCAGCATCTATAGGAAGAGGCGCAGTCGACGTTTCAGGCCGAGACCCTTCGTCAGGACTAACTGAAGGAAGAGTGAGTAAGGGATTTGAAAGCTGGAGGGGGAGGGGGAGATGCAAAATGATAGGAGAAGACAGGAGGGGGAGGGATAGAGCCGAGAGCTGGACAGGTGATAGGCAAAAGGGGATACGAGAGGATCATGGGACAGGAGGTCCGGGAAGAAAGACAAGGGGGGGGTGACCCAGAGGATGGGCAAGAGGTATATTCAGAGGGACAGAGGGAGAAAAAGGAGAGTGAGAGAAAGAATGTGTGCATAAAAATGAGTAACAGCTGGGGTATGAGGGGGAGGTGTGGCCTAGCGGAAGTTAGAGAAGTCAATGTTCATGCCATCAGGTTGGAGGCTACCCAGACGGAATATAAGGTGTTGTTCCTCCAACCTGAGTGTGGCTTCATCTTTACAGTAGAGGAGGCCGTGTATAGACATGTCAGAATGGGAATGGGATGTGGAATTAAATTTCTCCGTAACTTCCGCCACCTCCTACGGGATCCCACCACTAAGCACATCTTTCCCTCCCCCCCTCTCTCTGCATTCCGCAGGGATCACTCCCTACACAACTCCCTTGTCCATTCGTCCCCCCCATCCCTCCCCACTGATCTCCCTCCTGGCACTTATCCGTGTAAGCGGAACAAGTGCTACACATGCCCTTACACTTCCTCCCTTACCACCATTCAGGGCCCCAAACAGTCCTTCCAGGTGAGGCATCACTTCACCTGTGAGTCGACTGGGGTGATATACTGCGTCCGGTGCTCCCGATGTGGCCTTTTATATATTGGTGAGACCCGACGCAGACTGGGAGACCGCTTTGCTGAACATCTACGCTCTGTCCGCCAGAGAAAGCAGGATCTCCCAGTGGCCACACATTTTAATTCCACATCCCATTCCCATTCTGACATGTCTATCCACGGCCTCCTCTACTGTAAAGATGAAGCCTCACTCAGGTTGGAGGAACAACACCTTATATTCCGTCTGGGTAGCCTCCAACCTGATGGCATGAACATTGACTTCTCTAACTTCTGCTAGGCCCCACCTCCCCCTCGTACCCCAGCTGTTACTCATTTTTATGCACACAGTCTTTCTCTCACTCTCCTTTTTCTCCCTCTGTCCCTCTGAATATACCTCTTGCCCATCCTCTGGGTCACCCCCCCCCGTCTTTCTCCCTAGGCCTCCTGTCCCATGATCCTCTCGTATCCCCTTTTGCCTATCACCTGTCCAGCTCTCGGCTCTATCCCTCCCCCTCCTGTCTTCTCCTATCATTTTGCATCTCCCCCTCCCCCTCCAGCTTTCAAATCCCTTACTCACTCTTCCTTCAGTTAGTCCTGACGAAGGGTCTCGGCCTGAAACGTCGACTGCGCCTCTTCCTATAGATGCTGCTTGGCCTGCTGCGTTCACCAGCAACTTTGATGTATGTTTCAGGTGATAGGCAAAAGGGATACGAGAGGATCATGGGACAGGAGGTCCGGGAAGAAAGACAAGGGGGGGGGGTGACCCAAAGGAAAAATAAATGTTCATAACATCAGATTGGAGGCTACCTAGACAGACCATGAGGTGTTGCTCCTGCACCTTGAGACTGGCCTCATTGTGGCAGAGGCGGCGGCTATGGACCAACACGGAATGGGGATAGGAATTAAAATTGTAGGCCGCCAGGAAGTCCAGCTTTTGGCAAATGGAGAATAGGTGCTGGACAAAGTGGTCCCTCAATTTACATTGGGATTCACCTAATGTATGGGAGGCAGTATCTGGAACACCAGATACTGTAAGCGACCTAACAGGTTAGAAACATAGAAACATAGAAAATAGGTGCAGGAGTAGGCCATTCGGCCCTTCGAGCCTGCACCACCATTTATTATGATCATGGCTGATCATCCAACTCAGAACCCAGCCTTCCCTCCATACCCCCTGACCCCTGTAGCCACAAGGGCCATATCTAACTTCCTTTTAAACATAGCTAATGAACTGGCCTCAACAGTTTGCAGTGGCAGAGAATTCCACAGATTCACCACTCTCTGTGTGAAGAAGTTTTTCCTAATCTCGGTCCTAAAAGGCTTCCCCTCTATCCTCAAACTGTGACCCCTCGTTCTGGACCTCCCCAACATCGGGAACAATCTTCCCGCATCTAGCCTGTCCAATCCCTTTAGGATCTTATACGTTTCAATCAGATCCCCCCTCAATCTTCTAAATTCCAACGAGTACAAGCCCAGTTCATCCAGTCTTTCTTCATATGAAAGACCTGCCATCCCGGGAATCAATCTGGTGAACCTTCTTTGTACTCCCTCTATGGCAAAGATGTCTTTCCTCAGATTAGGGGACCAAAACTGCACACAATACTCCAGGTGTGGTCTCACCAAGGCCTTGTACAACTGCAGTAGTACCTCCCTGCTCCTGTACTCGAATCCTCTCGCTATAAATGCCAGCATACCATTCGCCTTTTTCACCGCCTGCTGTACCTGCATGACCTGTAGGTTGACAGGTGAAGT
Source organism: Mobula hypostoma (assembly GCF_963921235.1). Taxonomy (NCBI): domain Eukaryota; kingdom Metazoa; phylum Chordata; class Chondrichthyes; order Myliobatiformes; family Myliobatidae; genus Mobula; species Mobula hypostoma. Next base: position 105,814,270 of record NC_086108.1, read on the forward strand.
GTTACCTTACCTGGAAGTACAGTTTGGAGCCTCGAATGGAGGTGAGGGAGGAGGTGAATGGGCAGGTGGAGCACTTCTGTCACTTGCAGAGATATCTGCCAGGATGGAGATTGGTGGGGAGGGATGAATGGACAAGGAAATCATATGGGGAGTCATCCCTGTGGAAGGCGGAGAGTGAGGGGTGGGAGGTGAAAATGTGTTTGAAGGTAGGATCCTGTTGAAATTGCAGAGAATGATGTGTTGAATGCGGAGGTTCACAGCGTGGTAGATGCTCCGGGCTGTATCTCCAACCAACGAAATAACTAATTAACTAGATAGATAGAGAGAGAGAGATAAGTAAATGAATCTCACAGTGACAAATGGGCAGGAGATACAGAAGCCTGATTCCCACACAATTTACAAAGGTTTCTGTGCAGGTAACTACATTCCCTATACACAGGTAAACATTCTCTTCTAGCAAGGCTGTTGTATTCATCATGTTAGCTACGCTTCAGAAGTAATTGAACCTCTCTATAATATACTCGTGCTTCCTTAGGTCATGAACCACATCTCATAAATACAAATTCTTTCTCTGTGTTTAGTGACAATAACCTTAACATTCTTAACAAGCAAAGTAACTTGCTGGAATGGGATTGCATTATTCCCTTGCAGTGAAGGCTCACAGCACAAAGGCTGCAATGATCAATGATAATTTGTTGGTCAATAGGAAATATTACAAACTTGAAATTCAGATTGACAAAGAGGTAAGAGTAAATCTAACACTCTCTACCTCATGATGAGAAGTTGCACTTGAACGTAGACAATGATCGCACTGTTGTCTTATTTCTACTCGGTATTTCCTAGCGTGCAGCTCCTTACAGCAGACAGATGATTTTATTTCGAGATACAACATGGCAGAAGGCCCAAAGAGCCCGTGCTACCTAGTTACACCTATGTGAACAATTAACCTATTTAAAATACAGGAGGAAACCAGAGCATGTTGAGGAAACCCACACAGTCACAGGGAGAACATACAAACTCCTTTCAGACAGCGGTGGAATTGAACCCAGCTAAAATGTCGTAGTTGGTGCCATCTTTCATTGATTCTGTTATGGTTATTATTCTATTATGGATTTGCTGAGAATACCCACAGGAAAATTAATCTTAGGGTTATATATGGTGACATATATGTACTTTGATAACAAATTTACTTTGAACTTTGAATGCTAGCTGCTACATCGGATTTCCCAAAAATTCTCCAATCTGAGAGGCCCAGAATTTGGTAATAGGTTCTTGTTTGTTATTGTCACATGTATCGGGTTAGAGTGGGCATTCTTTATTCGAGTGCCATCCATACAGTCTGTTGGCGTGTGGCCAAGTGGTTGAGATGTTCGTCTAGTGATCTGAAGATCGCTAGTTCGAGCCTTGGCTGAGGCAGCGTGTTGTGTCCTTGAGCAAGGCACTTAACCACACATTGCTCTGCGCCAACACTGGTGCCAAGCTGTATGGATCCTAATGCCCTTCCCTTGGACAACATCGGTGGCATGGAGAGGGGAGACTTGCAGCATGGGCAACTGCCAGTCTTCCATACAACCTTGCCCAGGCCTGCGCCCTGAAAACCTTCCAAGGCGCAAATCCATGGTCTCACGAGACTAATGGATGCCTAAAGATCCATACGGATCATTCCATATGGAAACACATTGATGTAGTGCAAAAGGAGAATATAGTGAGCCTAAGGTCTACACACAACGATTTGGGATCAGCTTCTTCACCTCTGTCACCAAATTTTTGTATGATCATGAACACTACCTCCTTATTCCAGAGTTTTTTTGCACTATGTATTTATTTTGGTAATTTATTGAATTTTTATGTTTGTGCACTATTTATTTATTTATTTATTATTGATTTATTGAGGTACAGCATGGAGTAGGCCCTTCTGAATTTTTGAGACACATTGCCTAGCAACCCCCGATTTAACTTAGCCACAGGAAAATTGACAATGAGCAACTAACCTATGAACCGGTACGTCTTTGGACTGTGGCAGGAAACTGGAGCACCTGGAGGAAACCCACATAGCCACAGAGAAAACGTGCAAACTCCTTAAAGGCAGTGGTGGGAATTGAACCTGGGTCTCTGGTACTGCGAAGCGTTGTGCTAACCACTGCACTACCATGCCATTGGCCCGTGAACCCATAATTCCATGTCATGCTGTATACGTTAGTGACAATAATTATACCTGATACCTGCTACCTCACTGTACCTATTGGCTTCCCAACAGGCACAGTATCTCTTATTTATGCCGGAATCTGAACATTATTAGTTGGCACTTTACAGGAGCATAATTAGATAAAGATTAGTGGAAGGGGACAACGGTGGAAAGGGTGAATAGTTTCAAGTTCGTCTCCTGGGCCCAACGTATTGATCAATTATGAAGAAGGCCCCTCAGCAGCTATATTTCTCTAGGTGTTTGAGGAGGTTTGATCTGTCACCAAAGACTCGTGCAAAATTCTACAGATGTACCATGGAGTGCATTTTGTCTCATTCCTTCACCGTCTGGTATGGGGGTGGGAGTATTGCACAGGATCAGTAAAAGCTGCAGAGAGTTGTAAATTTAGCCAGCTCTATCTTGGCCACCAACTTCCCCTGCATCGAGGACATCTTGATTCGGTGATGCCTCAAGAAGGCAGCATCCATCACTAAGACTCTTAATCCAGGATAAGTGGATGTCTCCGTCCAGAACATGCCCTCTTTTGATCACTACCATCAGAGAGGAGGTACAGGGGCTTGAGGACGCACACTCAATATTTTAGGAACAGTTTCTTCCCCTCCACCATCAGATTTCTGAATGGCCCGTGAACCCATAAATGCTACCTTGCTTTTTGCCCTCATGCAGTACTCATTTATTTAAAAATATTTCTTATAGCAACTTGCAGTAATTTTTTAATGTATTACTGCACTGCTGCTATAAAACAACAAATTTCATGACATATGTCATTGGTAATAAACCTGATTGTGTGTGGAATAAGCTGTTCGAATGGTATGCAAATCTTTTCACTATCTCGTTACATGAAGACAATGATAACTCGACACCAAAATCACAAACACTGTGACCATCGTAATTTGAGAAACAGAGTTACAAAAATTCACAATGCACTGAGCGAAAAGAAACTTCATCTCACCTCCGAGGAAAGCATTTCTGTCTCTACAGTGATCAGGAAGCCAAAAGGAGGTGCTCTTCTTGTGGGATTAGACAAGCAGATTAACTCTTGAGCAATCAGCTTTATCTGCGATCAAGGTGGAAGATGAATTTGTATATTATGTCCTGGACATGAAAAAATGATTCAGGTTATGTTGAGTGTGAGGAACAATTTCTGTGCATTAGGCATTGTTTTGCTCAGTAATAAGTTTCAAGGCTCCACTTAATATTTGGGAATTTACAGATACAGCACGGAACAGACCCTTCTGGTCCAATAGGCCGCATCACCCAGCAATCCATCTATTTAACCACAGGGCAATTTACAATGACCAAGTAACTTACTAACTGGTACATCTTTGGATTCGAGGAAACCAGAGCACCTGGAGGAAACCCACACACTCACATATAAACTTCTTACAGATAGCATCAGAATTCAACCCCAAACTCCAACGTCCCCTGAGCTGTGATCGCATCAAACTAACCGCTAATGTTACCATGGCACACTCTCATAATGAGTGGACTTCATCGAAACAATCATCTTGTGAATGGTCTTTGATCTCATTCTGAATATTGCACCCTTCTTTTGTAACAATAAACACGCAGGGTAAATCATCAATGGTTCATCTGCATGCGGCCATCTTTATCTCGTTTCCTTCTTACTCCGCTGTTATTTAGACAGCACTGTGGCAATCCAAGGCAGACAAACAGAATAAATAACACAGCTCAGTTTGGATGAGTGAACTAGGGCTTTTCTCTTATAGACTGAAGCAGATTGTGAGGTGACTTTGTAGTGATGTACAAGATGATAAGAGACATTGATCGAGTGGACAGCCAGAGACTTTTTCCCCAGGGTGAAAATGGTCAATACCAGGGGCATAGTTTTAAAGTGATGGGATTGAAGTATAGGGGGAGATGTCAGATGTACAGAGAGTAGTGGGGGCGTAGAACACCCTATTAGGCTTGGTGCTAGAGTCAGATAGATTTTGATTAATCTTAGAGTAGGTTAAAATGTTGGGCCAAAGGGTTTGTACTGTGCTGTAATGTTTTGCATTGTATGTTCTCTGGTCAATTAACACTTTTAAACAGAGTTGTTCAGTCATTCAGCATGGAATCAAGCCCCTTGGCCTGACTTGTCCATTCTGTTCAAGATGCTCTTCCGAGCTAGGCTCATTTGCCTGTGTTTCAAAACAAGTTGAGTTTATTGTCATGTGCACAAGTACGCTGTGGAACAGGTACAATGGAAATCTGGCTTGCATTGGCATCACAATCACAGAGGGACAGACTACATACAGGATACCAATTATACATAAAATTATACCACACAGAGAGAAGTAACAAAGACTACAAAAAAAGCCCCTTAAACCTTTCCTGTCAACGTATCTGTCTAAATGTCCTATTGTACCAGCCATATCTACAATGAAGAGGAAAAAGATTGCTAGGACCCCATCGCTGAACTGATTTAACAAGCTATGGACTCACTTTCAAGGACTCTTCATCTCATAATCTCGATACTTATTGATTATTATTTATGTTTTATTTTTTACTCAGCTCAACCTGGTAAAACCTGAGGTATGGGCATAGCCAAGCACACTCATTTCTCAATTGCTCGGAACTCTCAGACTATTCTAGTGGTGTTTAGTATTGTGGCTTTCTGAAGATTTACATAAATAGTGCTGTGTAGCCCTAATTGTTTAATGCTATTGTGTAGTGACTTTGGGACAACACCAGTTGTAGATATTACTATCGGAACAATGTATACCCTATTCATATTCTGTAGTCTTTCAATTTCCTCTTTCAATTCAACATATTTCTGTTTTTTTTCCCACATATTAATTTCTGTTTGTTATATGTGTATGGAATGGCTATATCTATTTAGTAAGTTGTACTTGTTTGTTTATCCTGCAATATTATATCCAGAGAGTTATTATGTACAGCGCCTTTACTTCCTGAGAAAACTAAAGAAATTTGGCCTGTCCCCTAAAACCCTCACTAATTTTTTATAGATGCACCATAGAAAGCATTCATCTAGGGTGCATCACAACCTGGTATGGAAGTTGTCCTGTCTAAGACCGGAAGAAGCTGCAGAAGATCGTGAACACGGCGCAGCACATCACACAAACCAATCTTCCATCCTTGGACTCACTTCACACCGCACGCTGTCGGAGCAGTGCTACCAGGATAATCAAGGATGCGACCCACCCAGCCAACACACTTTTCATCCCTCTTCCCTCCGAGAGAAGGCTCAGGAGCTTGAAAACTCGTACCGCCAGATTTGGGAACAGCTTCTTTCCAACTGTGATAAGACTGCTGAACGGATCCTGACCCGGATCTGGGCCGTACCCTCCAAATATCTGGACCTGCATCTCGTTTTTTTTGCACTACCTTACTTTCCATTTTTCTACTTTCTATTTATGATTTATACTTTAATTTTTAATATTTACTATCAATTTGTAATCCAGGGAGCAGGAAGCGCAGAATCAAATATCGCTATGATGATTGTACGTTCTAGTATCAATTGTTTGCCGACAATAAAGTATAAAGTATTGTCCTATCTGTAATAATAGATCTGTTGTAATATAATTTGTAGGACTTTGGCTCTAAAACTGGATCAGTCTTTTGTTTACAGTAAGGTATGGTGTCTTTTCTGAGTTTGTATTTGAAAGCAAGATTTTGGTGAATGATGTTTGCTATTTGATTGTGCCTGTGTAAGTAATCAGATTGAGTTAAACTGCTGCAGGATGCTGTAATGTGTTGGATTGTTTCTGGTTTCTCTTGGTATTTTCTATATTTATCACTTTGAATTTGCTGGTCCTTTAAGTATTTTTGATAATTTTTTGTGTTAACCATCTGGTCCTGTATTGTCACAGGGAACCTTACAGTTTCTGCGAAGAGGTCTCCAACTCTGAGCCAGGGGTCTGTCACCTCCTTGTCGATGTATAGTCTGCTCTGATCATTGGAGGGTTATGCTCTTCCATTGGTTAACTTTTTCTTCAATAGTGATAATGTCTTCATTTTTCTGGTTTATGCTCTCATGTAAATTTACTGGTGTGTACTTCTTATCAGAATTCCTGATGCTCGGATGGAGTGCTGATTCATGTTTTCATTGATGAAAGTATATCTGCAGAAGTTTTATCTGACTGTTGTGTAGATTTTTAATGTCTGTTATTCCTCTTCCCCCTTCTGTCCTAGGTAGTGTAAATCTAAATGCATTCAAATGTACATTATGTTTTCTGAAACTTGTCATTTCAGTTGTTATTTTTCTTTGTAAGTTTTCCAGTTCGGTTTTGGACCAAGATATTATGCCAAAAGAATACATTATTATCGGTATAGTGAAATTGTTTATTGCCTTTGTTATATTCTTGCCGTTGAGCTCTGTTTGGCAGATTTTCTTAAGCCTTGAAGTAAGTTCTGTCAAAAGTTTTTCCTTTATCACACTATGATCTATATTCTTTGCTTGTCAATATCCCAGATACATATATGTTTCATGTTCATCTATCGGATGTATTATATCCTGCTGCTCTGTTTTGTATTCTATTAGCTCCATTGCACCTTCCTTTGCGTTTAATTTTCTGCATCTATCCAGTTCAAAAATTCATGTTTATATCTTTCCAAAATAGTTCTACTATTTGAATTAATTGCTTTAGGTTTGCTGATGAAGGAGCATATGATTTCAAATTGTCCATATATAGAATGTATGTCAAGGTATAACTTATTTCATTGATTCTAATTTGATACCTTATTTTTGTCCAATTCAGTAAATTTGAGAGTGGGTTAATAGCTAGAAAGAACCACAGTGGACCTTTAGAGTCACCTTGGAAAATGCTTCGGTTTATTTTGATAACAGTGGTTGTTTGGTTTTGGTTGTTAATAGATATGATGAATATAATATGCCAATGTTTCATCAGCGGTTGAAGGAATTTCACAAGTATTGGGTGTCGTTTATATATATTAAGACCTTCTATTAACCATCCGTGTGGAACAGAATCAAATGCTGTTTGGTAATCAATAAAACATCATGAAAGATTTCTGCTTTTCTCCCAGGCTTGATTTAGAATTATGGAATCTATTATCAGTTGTTCTTTATATCTTTTCATTGTTTCTACTTTTCTGTAAGTATATTGTAGTTATTGAAGTGAGTGGTGATTAGTTGCGAGATGCATGATACTACAATTTTTTATATAGTTTGTAAACAGGTAATAGGACTGTAAGCTGGTGAACAGGTCCTGGCCTTCACGTGTGGCTTAGCTTCTAAGCCCAGCCAAATCTTTTCTACTGACAGGAGAAGGGGCAAAGGCTGGATAGTGACACCATAAAACCAGTCGCTTATGGCAGTTGGGGCTCACCAGCTGTGGCTGGCAGCTCATCTTGGAAAAGGAAAAATCTGATTTCCAAGCTCCACTGCCTTGTGGCTATACCCACTCATGGGGAAGGGTTTGTAGATAAACTTCGATGGAAAATTCCAGAGCTGAAGTCCTTAAGGCAGCCCTACATTGAGGTCAACACTGACTGGCGACTCCTGCGACACTGCTGGTACAAACTGTATCAATCTCTGATGTTGCTTTCGGTTCATCGGCTGCGTGGAGATGGGGAGCTTGTTACGTGGGCAACAGATTGCTCTCCATATTGTATTGCACTAGCTTGCATATCTAGACAGCTAGGACCGAAGGAGACCTCATTTCAATAGGACTGTATTTTGATGGGTCATTTTGATTTCTCCTTTAGATAAGAGTTATCTTTTACTATTTGTCAAGAATTATTGTTTTTTTTCTTTATTGCTGTATTTCCACAGTTTGTTGTTGTTTGTCCATTGGTTGTTTGTCTGTCTTATTGTGTGTGGTCTTTCATTGTCTTTCATCGTATTTACTGTGAATGCCCGCAAGAAAATTAATCTCAGGGATGTATAGAGAGACATATGTACTTTGGTAATAAATTTATTTTGAACTTTGAACTCTATGGTATCAGAGAGGGAACAGCTCCTTTCCCTCCACCTCACTGTGTAGGTGTAGAAATGATTATACAAATTGCTTCATTATTAATTCGATTGGCCATAGACCACAAGATATAGGAGCAGGATTAGGCCATTTGGCCCATCAAGTCTGCTCCACCATTTTATCATGGCTGATCCACTCTGTCTCGGCCTCAATCGAGAGGGGAGGAGAAGATGGCGGCGCAATGCAGCACACGCGGCCGCTCTGAAATGGTATCATATTTGTAAGTAGGATGCCATTCACAATCCTGATTTGATGGAGACAGATGTGAGAAACACCGAGGAACATCTGGAGAAATTTCTGAAATGTCCACTTCGCTGCCGCTGCTACTGTGCGATCGAGAATCTCCGGAGGGGAAGGCCCCAAATCCTCGGCTTTGCCTATTGCCTGTTGCTGGGGCCGGGATCGAAGCGCTCGGCAGAGATGATACTCGGTGCTCGGTATCGGAGGGCTGCTCAGAGGCTCGAAGTTTTTGGACGGACTCAAGAGTTGGCTGTGGTCGGGTGCTTCCAGGGCGCTGCATCGGCAAGTTTGCGGCGCTGGAAGCTTATGGCAGGGAGAGTTTTTTTCTTCCTTCTACCGTCTGTGTGAGATGATGGGGCTTTCGAGAGACTTTGAGACTTTTTTTTTACCATGCCCGTGGTCTATTCTTTATTAAATTACGGTATTGATTTGCACTGTTGTAACTATATGTTATAATTATGTGGTTTTCGTCAGTTTTTTTAGTCTTGGTTTGTCTTGCGTTTCTGTGATATCATTCTGGAGGAACATTGTATCATTTCTTAATGCATGCATTACGAAATGACAATAAAAGAGGATGGCGTGTCCTCATAATCTAATCTAATCTAAATCTCCATAATTTAGAGCTTAATTTGGAGTACACTGGGAAAGAAACACATTGCAAGTTTATGAATTCAGAATCAGGTTTATCATCATTCACATATGTCAGCTGGATAAATGTTGATTCTGTACAATAGTGTAAAAAGGTAGCACTCATTTATTTACTTATTTAGAGATCCAGTACTGTGCAAAAATCTTGGTCACATTTATATATCTCGGGAGCCTAAGACTTTTGCACAGTACTGTAGTAATTTTATGCATTGCACTGTATGCTGCTGCAAAAACAAATGTCATGATATGAGTGATGATAAACCTGATTCTGATATTTGTCTCTATCGTGGACTGAGAGTGGGGAAATCATGGTTGGGGAAAGGGGAAGGGAGAGGGGAGGGAATGGGAAGCACCAGAGAGACATTCTGTAATGATCAATAAACCAGTTGTTTGGAATCAGATTGTCTGGAGTCTCAGGGTTGGTTGTGTCTGCACCCACATCACCACACGCGCCTGGCACTCCTCTGCCATCTGTCCCATGGCACCCACCCCTCACCATTCCCAACAACCTTTGTTCCCAACAGATTCACAAACTCGCTGTCCGCTCCACGTTGACAAATACGGTACTGTGCAACAACCCCCGATTTAACCCAAACCCCATTGCAGAACAAACCTCTTTCAGTAACCATTTCCGTGCTGATGTGAACTGCGAAGCCCAGTTTCTTCAGTCTATTGAGCTGGTCATCACTGGGAGAGCAAGCCTTTATTGCCCCTTAATCAAGGGGTTTGCCAGGCAGTGAGGCGAGAACTACATTGCTTTTGGACTGGAGTCACAGTAAGTCTGGAATGAATCGGAAGAGCAATTTCTTTCTCTAATGGCCCTGAATTAACCAGATGGCCACCATCAGTTTTAAAATTGACTGAATTAATTGTATTTAAATTCACTGTGTTGACAGGATTTTAACTTGATCATTAATGTGGGCTTTTGTATTTCAAGTCTCTTGTCCTGATCTAATCCAGTTCTTCCTACGCCCAGTTCCCCAGCACCCTATTTCTTGTATTCTTCACCCAATTCTTCCGCCCATTTCCCCTACACTCTCCTTCCCACTGGGTCTCCTTCATCCACCATCCTCCCCAAACCACAATGTTTTCATCTGCCCTTTCCTATCAGTCTCCATCATCAGCCCCGTGTCACCTCCACCTCCCAGCTTCTGTTGTTATATCCATTCTCCTGTCCTCCCATCCTCCATCTGTCTGTCACCCCTTCACCTGCCTTCACCAACTTTTACCCCTCACCTTCCCATCACCACTTTTTACTGGCCACCCCTCCTCTATCATTCAGCCCAAGTCTCAGATTGACCAATTAACCATGCAATTGTATGTCTTTAGATGTAGAGGAAAGACGTCTATGAGGAAAAACCCATGCATTGTGTGTGCAGGCTTCACACCGAAGGCTCAGCAGCAGATGTACTTCTTGCAGCGATTGGCAGAATTCCATCTTCCCCCAGAACATACTGCTGCAATTCTACACTGCCATCATCGAGAGCATCCTCACTTCAGCCATTACTGCCTGGTTCGGTATGGCATCCTCTCACAATCTACAAAAACTACAGAGGACTGTCAGGACAGCGGAAAACATTGTTGGCTGCAGTCTGCCATCAATGCAAGACTGGTACGTGACAACGGCAAAGAAGTAGAAAGGTAAAATTATTGTGGACACCATCCACCCTGCAAGATGCCTTTTTCTCTTCTGGAAAGTGCTATATAAAACAAAAACTTCACACCATCTTAAAAGCTTCTTTCCCCAGGCAGATAATCCGATCAACCATTCTAGTTACCACCCACCCCTTTTATCTATTGCCTTTTAGTCACTGCACTATGTTGTAAACACTTCAAACCATTTTTTTTATAATGCTGTTTACATTGCAAATACATGCCGGGATTTATGTATTTATGCACATTTGATTCCATTGCCCTACTTTAACCTCCAATTTTGTATTTGTGTAATCCTTTATTTTTTTATGATTGTTGAATGTTGTTTCTTGTTGCATCTTGCACTCTGACCAACCCACCACAGCAAACTCCTAACACATGTAAATGTACGTGGTGAATAATGTTGATCTCTTATCCTGGATCTCAGATCTCAGGAGAACAGAACAGAACTCTGGTCTCTGATGTTTGATGTCAATGGCTCAAGTTCAAGTTCATTGTCATTCCACACATATGTGTATACTATCAAACGAAACAACGTTCCTCTGGATTAAGATGCACAACACACTGCATACAACTCACAAATAAATTAAAAAATAAAACATATATTCCCCAAGATCGACATTTAGCACAAGGTGCATTTACGAGACAAGTTGAAAAATAGACAGGATAATGCTACTGGCGGTTCACACATGATGAGACCTGGGTGGTAGCAGGGAGTTCAGTAGTCTCACAGCCTGGAAGAAGAAGCTGTTTCCCATCCTGACAGTCTCTGTTTTAATGCTATGTTACCTCCTGCCTGATGGTAGGGCGACAAAGAGATTGTGGGTCAGGTGGGAGAGATCCTTGCCAAAGCACTCTCAGCAGTACCGTCGAAGAGGACTGGCAGAGTGTATCTGATGCGGGAGAGTGGACGCAATGTAATTAATCTACTGGATGATTATTGAGAGGAGTGGTGCAGGGCTCTGATGACTTGAGCTCAAATTTCACTCCAACAGATGGAACTTTAAATTTAAGCATTACATAAATCTGGAATAAAGAGTGCCGTCGGTAAACTTGAAAAAGCCAGATGGTTGTGAAAACCCAACTGGGTTCCAAATGCCTTCTAGGGGATATTAATCAGCCTTTCCTATCAGGTCTAATCTGTTTGTGACTTCAGATCGACCAATATGGTTGAATTTTCACCAATGATAATTCACTTAGGGGGCAATATGGACAGACACCTAAAGCAACCCCAGCATTTGTTGTGAATAAACATCATACTTTACAAAGACATTTGGCAGAGAATGGAGCTGAAGTAGGAGGGATAGGAGGTGTCAGAGGTGTCATCCTACCTCTTATACTGGATTTTGTGTGTGTATGGAGCAGATACTTGAGGTTCCCACGCCCATTCTCAATGCTCTTTCTCTACATAAGACCGTAAATCATAGGGGCAGAAATAAGCCATTTGACGCATGGAGTCTGCTCCACCATTTCATCACGGCCGATTTATTATGCCTCACAACCCCATTCTCCTGCCTTCTCCCAGTAACCTTTGATACCCTCTGCCCAAAGGCTTGGCCTTCATAGCAATGAATTCCATAGATTCACCACCCTCTTGCTAAAGAGATTTCTTCTTATTTCTGTTCTAATGAGACGTCCTTCTATTCTGAGCTTATGCCCTCTGATAAGAGACATCCCCACTATTTGAACCATCTCCTCCCTATCCATTTTGTTCATTCTTTATGTGCTGTGTCTTGTTCTTGGAAATTTTTTCTATAGTAGTGGTTTGCCATTGTCTCCTTCTGGGCAGTGTTTTTACAAGACCAGTGACCCCCAGCCATTATCAATACTCTTCAGAGATTGTCTACCTGGCGTCAGTGGTCATATAACCAGGACTTGTGATAAGCACCAGCTGCACATATGACCATCCACCACCTGCTCCCATGGCTTCACTGACCTGTGCACTACTAGAGGGAAGGAATTCCTTCGCCTCCTTCAGTGGTGATGCAGCGCCACCCCACCACACACTGCTCTATTAGCCCTTTCAGTGAGAATCCTCGCGCCCCACCATGATTCTAAACTCTAGGAAGTTCCAATGGATCAGAAAGATTTTTTTCCAAGGAGGCTTTGAAGACATCTTTTCTTCCCCTGTTCACATGGTAACCCCGTAGCATCACACGATTGTAAATCTGGTATTGAGCACAAAGACACTGAGCTGTCGGCTGAATTAATTGGGCCCCGAATGTTGCGGATGTTGGCCTGGGAGGTGGCACTGCCGCTGGTGCACTAATCCTAATGATGGACCTGGAGGGCTTTGCAGAGACCACTTTAGCAGTAACTTTCCAACTCTGATCTCCACCTCCTTTCCCAAACATTCCAGTGCTTTAGGATGCCTAGAGAAGATGGACGCTGTGCTTGAGTCTGATGGTACAACACATGATCTCTTAGGCTACCTGCTCATGACCATTGCACCTAAGTATCTACCTACACTGTACATATCTCTGTGACCATAACAACCTGTGCACTTACGTTGGGAATGATTTGTACATATGACATGCAGAAGAAATTTTTTCACTGGACCTTATAACTGTATAACAATTACAGCATGGAAACAGGCCATCTCGGCCCTTCTAGTCCGTGCCGAACTCTTACTCTCACCTAGTCCCACCGACCTGCACTCAGCCCATAACCCTCCATTCCTTTCCTGCCCATATAGCTGTCCAATTTAACTTTAAACGACAACATCGAACCTGCCTCAACCACTTCTGCTGGAAGCTTGTTCCACACAGCCACCACTCTCTGAGTAAAGAAGTTCCCCCTCATGTTACCCCTAAACTTTTGCCCTTTAACTCTCAACTCAAGTCTTGTTTGAATCTCCCCCACCCTCAATGGAAAAAGCCTATCCACGTCAGCTCTATCTATCCCCCTCATAATTTTAAATACCTCTATCAAGTCCCCTCTCAACCTTCTACATTCCAAAGAATAAAGACCCAACTTGTTCAACCTTTCTCTGTAACTTAGGTGCTGAAATCCAGGTAACATTCTAGTAAATCTTCCCTGTACTCTATTTTGTTGACATCTTTCCGATAATTCGGTGACCAAAACTGTACACAATACAGACCTTGCGACAGGTGAAAATAATAAACCAATTATCTGCTGTCAGTCTTTAGAACCATCTTCCCGACAGAAGAACCAAGGAGAAGGAATGAGAAGGATGTGACAGGGATGCTGCATTATGCTTTCCTAAAGTCAGCAGCACAAGTAGATTGCATTTGAGTCAAAGTTCAAGTTTAATTATCATTCAACCAGACATGAATACTCATGAATACAGAATTTCTCCAGGGGTGAGGTGTAAAACACAAAACACAGCTCTGATGGTTATACGCAGCACAGGCACGTTTAGCACATATACTATTAGATTGGATTAAATTTTTCCACCAGTCCAAGTTGGGGGGTTCAGCTCTGGCCTAACAATCTTGACTGGTAAAACAAAAGGAAACAGCAATGAAGAATCCTTCTACGCCTGAGTGTAACGGTATTCCTGAGTCTCCATCCGAGACTTGCATGACTGACAGCCATGAAAACCGAGAAGAAGTTGCTGACATGATGAAGGAAGCCCTGAACACCATCAGAGATGGAGGACCTTCATTGCTGCCCTAAATGCCAGTGATATAATGGACAGCAAGTAAGATTGAATATATTTATTACACGTGCATTGAAACATACAGTGAAATGCATCTTTTGCATTAACAACTCAATGGAACTTACAGATGTGCTAGGGGCAGATGTGTTGTTGTCACACATTCCAGTGCCAACATGGCATGCCCACATTGTTCAGCAGAACAATGCACAGCCAACATACAACAAACTACAATAACAAAACAAGCCCCTTTCCCACTATAACATCCACACACACACACACACACAATTGGGCCTCCAGTTCCAGGACAGGCCATCTCTGGTAGTCTGCCCTCCATTCCTTGGGGAGCAAGCATCTTCACTCAGCTGATGCATCCAAAGGAACGGCAGAGATTGATACATTTTGGCACCAGTGACATCACAGGAGACCTTTGAGCTCAACGTAGGACTGCCTTAGGGACTCCAGCTCCAGGTTTTCCCCTCAGGGTTTACTCCCGAAGCCTTCCCCGTGTGTGGGTGTCATCACAAGGTAGAGGAGGTTTGAGATCAAAGTTTTCCTTCTCATAGTTGAGCTGACAAGCCCCATCTGCTCAAAGCGACTGGTTTTCAAGGTGCCTGTAACCCAACTTTTCCCCATCTCCTGTCAATAGAAACAGTTTTGTTGGGCTTATTAGCTAAGCTACACGTGAAAGCCAAGAGCTGGACCTGGTTCTCAGAGGCTATTTGAGGAGCACACCATTGGGAGCATTTAATATGTAGTGGGAGTTAATCCCCCACGACTCCCCCCAGCTATAACAATCTAAGGAACCATCTCCTTATTACCCTAACTATCCTGCCACAGTGTAGGGTAGACACCAGGGGACAGTAAGGCACAACAGAGAAGAGACAATCACAACCAGTGAGCCTGGAGACCATCTGGTGAACATGATTAAGTCCAGCCATCATGCATCTTGATTTTGTGCAGTTCGCCTCCCTGCCATAGGAACTGCTCAACAGCAAAATAAATAAAGCACACTTAAAAGCAGTCCATAACTGATTGCTTTATGGACTTCCTAAACAAAACAGTGTGTGTGAACTAAAAAAAATGGAAAAAAAAAACTATTTTCGAGAGTTGCAAATGAATGGAATAATAGCTAAAGTAAAAATGAGATCTGAAAGGCCTCTGGAATGGCAAAGGCTGAGGGAAGACCGCAAAGAGGTTTATAAAATTAGCTGGAGGAAGGTGAATCTGTGGCATTCATTACTACAAGCAAACGTGGAGGTCAAGTCATTGTGTACATTCAAACTGGAGGTTGATTGGTCTTTGATTAATCAGGGCATCAAATTTTTTGTTGAGGGAGACAGTTAATCAGCCAAATGACCTAATTCACCTCCTATGTTTTATGTTCTTTGGTTTACGATTATGAGAGGCATTGATAGAGAGGACAGTTGGCATCTTGTTCCAAGGTCAGTATCTCTAGCACCGGTGGGCATGTATTCATGATGAGGGAGATTAAGCTCAAAGGAGATGTGTGGGACAAGTCTAGTTCACAGGGAGTGGCAGGTGCCTGAATACGCTGTCAGGGGTGACTGGTAGAGACAAAAACACTCAGTGGCTACTTTACTACTGTCTTCCTGTACCTAGTTAGGCAAGTGATCACTGAGTGTATGTTTGTGATCTCCTGGTGTTTTAATCCATCCACTTCAAGGTTTGACATGTGTATTCAGAGATGATCTTCTGCACATCACTGTTGTAATGAGTGGTTATTTGAGTTACTGTCACCTTCTTGTCACCATGAATCGGTCTAGCCATTCTCACCTGACCTCTCTCATTAAAGCATTTTTGCACAGAGCTGCCGCTCACTGGATTTTTTTTTTTTTGTTTGTTTTTAGCACCATTCTCTGTAAACTCTAGAGCAGGGGGGTGTTCGGCCTTTTTTTTTTAATGCCATGGAGTCCTAGCATTAACCAAGGGACCCCAGTTTGGAAACCCATGCTCCAGAGACTGCTGCGTGTGAAAATCCCAGGAGATCAGCAGTTTCTGAGATACTCATACAGCCCTGCCTGGCACCAACCATCAATCTAGAGTCAAAGTCACTTCAATCACATTTCTTCCCCCATTCTGATGTTTGGTCTGAACAACAGCTGAACCTCTTGCCCATGTCTGCGTGCTTTTATACATTGAATTGCTGCCATGGGATTTGGCTGATTATTTGAATTAGCAAGCAACTGTACAGCTTTACCTCATAAAGTAGCCACTGAGTGCACGATAGTAAGCGAGGCAAAATGGGAATCATTAAGAGAGAGGTGAAGGGCAGATGACACCAGTTAAGGAGAGCAGTGTTAGGGGTGAGACCTATGTCCCCACTTCTCAGCTGTTTACCTATGGTCATCTCTGCCTTGGCATAACCACGAGAAGCAATGAATGCAGTCCTTTTGCCCAGGGCACCCGTGGCCAATACCAGATTACATCTGTTTAAGGTGAGTGGAGTAAAGATTTGGGGGAATTTCAGAGATAAGGTTGTTTGTTTGTGTCAGGTTTCAGTGGGACTCAAGTGCAGACCAACAAATACTTTTTCACCAGGGTTTATTAGGGAGCACAAGGGCAGACGTCTTTCAAAAACAGAAGGCAGGCACGAATCCAAAATGGCAGGCAGAGGTCTTACCAGGAAAGGCAGTCAGGCGAGGGCAGACAATCCAGAGCGCACAGGCAAAAATCAGATCCAAGAACAGGTAAAATCCCAAAAAAAAGCAGGCAAAATCAGTTGGCAGAAGTCACAATGACAGGCTAGAATGACACAGGTCAAAACTGGGACAAACTAGCAGAGAATACTAGTCAAGGCAGGGTTTAAATGGACGGGGTAATGAGTGAAAATTAGAAACAGGTGGGTGCAAATGAGGAGACAAGCAGGTAATTGGAGAAAGTCCAAAAAGGGAAGGGGCTGGGCCAGAACCCACATGGCCAGGTGAAAGAA
Organism: Mobula hypostoma; assembly: GCF_963921235.1. NCBI lineage: Eukaryota > Metazoa > Chordata > Chondrichthyes > Myliobatiformes > Myliobatidae > Mobula > Mobula hypostoma. The sequence goes on from NC_086108.1 coordinate 105,831,549, forward strand.
AACAGAAATTAAAGACAGTGGTGATCCAGAGCTACCAGCAGAGGCCCTTTGACCCAGTGTTCAGGCCGGATCCTTAACAATTTGTTTGTTTTTTTTTACACAGAGAGTGGTGGGTGCCTGGGATGCCCTGCTGGGGTGGTGATAGAAGCGGATACATTAGGGACATTTAAAAGAATTTTAGATGGGCACATAGGTGTAAGTAAAATGGAGTGTTGTGGGCTGTATAGGAGGGAAGTGTTAGATTGATTTTGGAGTGAGTTTATATAGGTTGGCCCCAACATTATGGGCCAAAGGGCCTGTACTATATTCTCTTCCCCTGTGGGTCTTCACCTTGTTGTGGTGGAGAGGCTTGTGTGTTTCTGAGATCCTGAGAGTGATGTTCTCTGGAGTTTAGCCATCTGGTACTTAGCTCCTGCTAGGGTCACCCAGGGTAGTAAGGCCAATGGGGAGATTCCAGATGAAGACCAATTCAACCAAGACCTCAGCAGTGGAACTGGTGGGAGATAATGACATGTCTCAATGGCAGTGAAGGCAGAGGAAGGCTGCAGCAGTGAAGAATCACCAGCCACCTTGCGTTCCACGCCACTGGATGCACTGTACACTGTAGTGGCTGTCCATGCTTCAGCCTCCCCACAATAAGCAAAGTCACACACAGGCATTGTCCATTAAGGGAATCCACACTGACATACCAACCAGATAAAATCCCACGGCAATCAGCAAGTGGTGAAGGGGGTAGAATTATGAGTCTGACCCATATGTGGATCCTGGATCGGCCTCTATAGCCACCCAAAGACCCACCAATAGGCAACCCTTTAGAGAAATCATACTCGACTTCAGGGACCATGTTAATACTACTACTACTACTGTACTGTGCTGTTCTATGTTGATAAACACCATATTCTGCAAATGCTGGAAATGTGAAGTAAAACAGACAAAGTGCTGAAGGACCTCAGCAGGTTGACCCATAAGACCTTAGGACATTGAAGCTGAATTAACCCATTTGGCCCAGCAAGTCTACTCCACCATTCCATCATGATTGATTTCTTATTCCCCTTACTAAGCAAGATCCTATAAAGCTCTGCACTAAATATACCCAATGACTTGGCCTTTTCAGCTGTCTGTGTAATAAATTCCATAGATTTACCAGCCTCTGGCCAAAGCAATTCTTCCTCATTTCTGTTCCAAGTGGACATCCTTGTATTTTGAGGCTATGCCCTCTAATCGTAGACTTCGCACATCCACTCTATCTAGGCTTTTCAACATTTGATAGGTTTCAATGAGATCCTTCTTATTCATTTAAATTCCAGTGAGTACTGGCTCAGCGCAGTCAAACACTCAGTGTACATTAACCCTTTCATTGCTGGGATCATTCTCATCAACCTCCTCTGGACCTTCTCCAATGTCAGCACACCTTTTCTCAGACAAGGGGGCCAATACTCCAAGTACAGACTGCCCAGTGCCTTATAAAGCTTCATTAGTACACCCTTGCTGTTATATTCTAGTCCTCTCAGAATGAATGCTAACATTAGCACCGACTCAGTCAACAAGTTAACCTTTAGGGAATCCTGCACGAGGACTCTGAAGTCCCTGTGTATCTCTGAATTTCTGAATATGCTCCCTATTTAACAAATGGTATGTCTATTCCTTCTACCAAAGTGCATGACCAAACACTTCCCTAAACAGTATCCCTTCTTTGCTCATTCTCATCATCTAAGTCCTTCTGCAGACTCTCTTCCTCAACACTACGGCTTCCTCTACTGTAAAGATGAAGCCACACTCAGGTTGGAGGAACAACACTTTATATTCCGTCTGGGTAGCCTCCAACCTGATGGCATGAACATTGACTTCTCTAACTTCTGCTAATGCCCCACCTCCCCCTCGTACCCCATCCATTATTTATTTATATACACACATTCTTTCTCTCTCTCTCCTTTTTCTCCCTCTGTCCCTCTGACTATACCCCTTGCCCATCCTCTGGGTTTTCCCCCCTCCCCCTTTTCTTTCTCTCTAGGCCTCCTGTCCCATGATCCTCCCTTATCCCTTTTGCCAATCAACTGTCCAGCTCTTGGCTCCATCCCTCCCCCTCCTGTCTTCTCCTATCATTTTGGATCTACACCCTCTCCCTCCCACTTTCAAATCTCTTACTCACTCTTCCTTCAGTTAGTCCTGATGAAGGGTCTCGGCCCGAAACGTCAACTGCACCTCTTCCTAGAGATGCTGCCTGGCCTGCTGCGTTCACCAGCAACTTTGATGTGTGTTGCTTGAATTCCCAGCATCTGCAGAATTCCTCATGTCTGCCCCTCTTCCTATCTTCATATGGTCTACAAAGCCATTAATTCACCTAAATCATTGACATATAAGGTGAAAAGTAACAGACGCAACGCTGACCCCTGTGGAACATCACTAGTCACTGGCATCCGACCAGAAAAGGCCCTCTTTACTCCTACTGTTTGCTTCCTGCCAGGCAGCATCTATGGAGAAGATAGTCAATGTCTCAGCCTGAAATGTTAACTGCTGTACGTTCTAAAATTACTTATTGCCACAGTGCAAATTTCTGCAACTCTTCAAAGACTTCTGAGTATCATTTCAGCTGTATCCTGTAAGATTTCAACCTCCCAATTATAATCAAGTTCATCTTTATTGTCATTCAACCGTATACATGTATACCGCCAATCAAAACAAGGTTCTTCCAGACCTAGGTGCACAACACAGTATGAATAACTTACACACAACACAAAGCAATATTACCACAAACAAATAATAAAATATATTACATAAGATTGACATTTAGCACAAGATACATTTATGACATATGTTAAAAAGTAAACATTTTAATGTTAGTGATGAGACCTGGGTGGTGACAGGGAGTTCAGTAGTAGTCCCGTAGCCTGGGGGAAGAAACTGTTTCCCATCCTAACAGTCCTTGTCCTAACAAACCGAGTTAGGGAACTGGAGCTGGAGCTGGATGAACTTTGGATTATTTGTGAGGCAGAGGCAGAAATAGACAGGAGTTTCAGGGAGACAGTCACCCCTGAAAGTCAAGAAGCAGGTAGCTATCAGGTGACTATCAGGAGAGGGAAGGGCCGTTTCCACCAACAATAAGTATACTGTTTTGGATACTGTTGGGGGGGACAAGTTGCAGTGGTCGTGTCTCTAGCACCGAGACTGGACCCTCAGCTCAGAAGGGAAGGAGGGAAAAGAGGAGAGTAGTAGTGACAGGGAATTCGATAGTTAGGGGGACAAATAAGAGGTTCTGTGGAAGAGATCAAGAATCCCGGATGGTCTGTTGCCTCCCTGGTGCCAGGGTCCGCAATATCTCGGATCGAGTTCCCGGTATTCTTAGGAGGGAGGGTGGGCAGCCAGATGTCGTGATCCATGTAGGGACCAATGACATGTATAGGAAGAAGGAGGAGGTCCTGCAAAGCGAGTTTAAGGAGTTAGGTGCAAAGATGAAGGACAGGACCTCCAGGGTTGCAATCTCAGGATTGCTACCCATGCCACGTGCTAGTGAGGCTAGAAATAGGAAGATAATGCAGCTAAATACGTGGCTAAGGAGTTGGTGCAGGAGGGAGGGCTTCATGTTTCTGGATAATTGGGCTTTGTTCCAGGGAAGGTGGGACCTGTTCCGATGGGATGGGTTGCATCTGAACTGGAGGGGGACTGACCCTTGCGGGAAGGTTTGCTAGTGCTGCTCTGGGGGGTTTAAACTAGATTTGCAAGGGGAGGGGAACCACAGTGTTAGAGCAGATAGTGAGGTGGAGGAGGATAATAGTCATGCGAGAACTGCAAGTATAGTGCATGGAGTAAAGCCAGATCTAACATATAAAGAGGTTTTCAGGAAAGAGAAGCAGAATAAAGGGTGTAAAGGTGGTAAGGTAGAAGGGCTAAAGTGCGTGGACTTCAATGGAAGAAGCATCAGGACAAAGGTGATGAACTGAGAGCTTGGATACATACATGGAATTATGATGTAGTTCCATAACAGAGACTTGGCTGGCACCAGGGCAGGAATGGATTCTCAATATTCCTGGATTTCAGTGCTTTAAAAGGGATGGGGGGGAAGGGGAGGAGGGGTGGCATTACTGGTCAGGGATACTATTACAGCTACAGAAAAGGTGGGTCATGTAGCAGGTTCCTCTTTTGAATCAGTATGGGTGGAAGTCAGGAACAGGAAGGGAGCAGATACGCTATTGGGGGTATTCTATAGGCCCCCTGGTAGCAGCAGAGATACAGACGACCAGATTGGGAGGCAGGTTTTGGAAAGGTGCAAAAATAACAAGGTTGTTATCATGGGTGACTTTAACTTCCCTAATATTGATTGGCACCTGAATAGTTCCAATGGTTTAGACGGGGCAGAGCTTGTTAAGTGTGTCCAGGACGGATTCCTGTCATAGTATGTTGACAGGCCGACTAGGGGGAATGCCATACTAGACCTATTATTAGTTAGCAAACCGAGTCAGTTCACAGATCTCTCAGTGGGTGACAATCTGGGGTCAGTGACCACCGCTCCCTGGCCTTTAACACTATCACACTATCATGGAAAGTGACCGGAAATTTTTTAATTATGAGGCTATAAGGCTAGAACTTGTGGGTGTGAATTGGGATGATGTTTTTGCAGGGAAATGCACTATGGACATGTGGTCAATGTTGGGGATCTCTTGCAGGATGTTAGGGATAAATTTGTCCCCGTGAGGAAGGTAAAGAATGGTAGGCTGAAGGATCCATGGGTGACAGGTGAGGTGGAAAATCTAGTCAGGTGGAAGAAGGCAGCATACATGAGGTTTAGGAAGCAAGGATCAGATGGGTCTATTGAGGAATATAGGGTAGCAAGAAAGGAGCTTAAGAAGGGGCTGAGGAGATAAAGAAGTGGGCATGAGAAGGCCTTGGCGAGTAGAGTAAAGGAAAACCCTGAGGCATTCTTCAATTATATGAAGAACAAAATGATGACAGAAGTGAAGGTAGGACCAATTAGAGATAAAGGTGGGAAGATGTGCCTGGAGGCATGGAAGTGAGCGAGGTCCTCAATGAATTCTTCTCTTCACTATTCACCAATGAGAGGGAACTTGATGATGGTGAGGACAATATGAGTGAGGTTGATGTTCTGCAGCATGTTGATATTAAGGAAGAGGAGGTGTTGGAGTTGTTAAAATACATTAGGATGGATAAGTCCCCGGAGCCTGATGGAATATTCCCCAGGCTGCTCCACAAGGCGAGGGAAGAGATGGCTGAGCCTCTGGCTATGATCTTTATGTCCTCTTTGTCCATGGGAATGGTACCGGAGGATTGGAGGGAGGCAAATTTTGTCCCCTTGTTCAAAAAAGGTAGTAGGGATAGTCCGGGCAATTTTAGACCAGTGAGCCTTACGTATGTGGTGGGAAAGCTGTTGGAAAAGATTCTTAGAGATAGGATCTATGGGCATTCAGAGAATCATGGTCTGATCAGGGACAGTCAGCATGGCTTTGTGAAGGGCAAATAGTGTCTAACAAGCCTGATAGAGTTCTTTGAGGAGGTGACCAGGCATCTAGATGAGGGTAGTGCAGTGGATGTGATCTACATGGATTTTAGTAAGGCATTTGACAAGGTTCCACATGGTAGGCTTATTCAGAAAGTCAGAAGGCATGGGATCCAGGGAAGTTTGGCCAGGTGGATTCAGAATTGGCTTGCCTGCAGAAGGCAGTGGGTCGTGGTGGAGGGAGTACATTCAGATTGGAGGATTGTGACTAGTGGTGTCCCACAAGGATCGGTTCTGGGACCTCTACTTCTTGTGATTTTTATTAATGACCTGGATGTGGGGGTAGAGGGGTGGGTTGGCAAGTTTGCAGACGACACAAAGGTTGGTGGTGTTGTGGATAGTGTAGAGGGTTGTCGATCATTGCAGAGAGACATTGATAGGATGCAGAAGTGGGCAGAGAAGTTGCAGATGGAGTTCAACCCGGAGAAGTGTGAGGTGGTACACTTTGGAAGGATAAACTCCAAGGCGGAGTACAAAGTAAATGGCAGGATATTTGGTAGTGTGGAGGAGCAGAGGGATCTGTGGGTACATGTTCAGCGCACCATGAAAGTTGCCTCACAGGTAGATAGTGTATTTAAGAAAGCTTATGGGGTGTTAGCTTTCATAAGTCGAGGGATAGAGTTTAAGAGTCGTGAGGTAATGATGCAGCTCTATAAAATTCTGGTTATGCCATACTTGGAGTACTGTGTCCAGTTCTGGTCACCTCACTATAGGAAGGCTGTGGAAGCATTGGAAAGGGTACAGAGGAGATTCAACAGGATACTGCCTGGTTTAGAAAGTATGCATTATGATCAGAGATTACGGGAGCTAGGGCTTTACTCTTTGGAGAGAAGAGGATGAGAGGAGACATGATAGAGGTATACAAGATATTAAGAGGAATAGATAGAGTGGACAGCCAGCGCCTCTTCCCCAGGGCACCACTGCTCAGTACAAGAGGACATGGCTTTAAGGTAAGGGGTGGGAAATTCAAGGGGGATATTAGAGGAAGGTTTTTTACTCAGAGAGTTGCTGGTGCGTGGAACGCACTGCTTGAGTCAGTGGTGGAGGCAGATACACTAGTGAAATTTAAGGGACTACTGGACAGGTATATGGAGGAATTTAAGGAGGTGGGTTATATGGGAGGCAGGGTTTGAGGGTCAACACAACATTGTGGGCCGAAGGGCCTGTACTGTGCTGTACTATTCTATGTTCTATGTCCTAATGCTACGGTACCTGTACCCGAAGGTGTGGGGGGGGGGGGCACGGGAATCAAAAGGATTATTGGATGAATGGGAGGGATCCTTGACTATGTTATGGATCCTGCTTATGAAGCAGTCCAGATAAATTTCTTGGATGGGTGGAAGAGAGACCCCGAAGACCCTCTCAGGAGATCTTGCAATCCTTTGTCCGGTCTTGCAATGGGTAGGAATGATGGTCGAGAATACAAAGAGTATGTTGTACTGAAGGGTCAAGATCTGAGAAATGCCTCCCAAACAGTATTGCAGAAATGCCCTAACCGAATGGCTGAAAATATCTTGCTGCCATCCAGTGCATGTGAAGATCCACACTGCTGTAAATCTGCTTTTTAAATAGGGCAATGTTATTTGTGTTAATGTGATGATGGCAAAGTTACTACAAAAGGGTGATGACAGGCTCAAAATTGAACTGACAGCTTAATAAAGTGTGTAATATGAAATGGCACACAAAATGTCGATCATTAGGAACTTTAGTGATGGATGAAATGGAGTTCTCCTGTGGATTAAAACAGGAGCAGCGACTGTAACTGATTTTTCAGCAGCCGCTCAATACTAACTTGATATTTCACATGAACAAGGCTCCTTGGTGGATGCTGTTGATCTTTAATTAATTAATTAGTTTAGAGAAATAGCGTGGAACAGGTCCTCTGGTCCAGTGAGCCACACTGCCCAGCAACCCACCTATTTAACCTAGCCTAATCAAAGGGTTCAATTCAATATCAGAGAATGTAGACAGTAGCCAACCCAAAATTCTTACTCTTCACAGACATCCACAAAGCAGAAATGAAATCAGTGAATGAACTGAAATGACTCCACAGCATACAGACAAACCTTCAAGGACTTCTCACAACCCAAGTTCTTAGTATTTGCCTCTTTTTATTTTCACAGTTTGTCTTTCTTTGCATAATTTTTGCTTTTCAGTCTTTGTGCACATTTTCATAAAATTCCATTTTTCTTCTATTTTGATAGATAGGGTAAGAGTATATAGGTAGGGTAAATCTAGATGGGGCTGCCTTTTTCTGCTGAGGGTGGATGGAACTACAACTAGAGGTCCTGGGTTAAGGGTGAAAGGTGAAAAGTCTAAGGGGAACATGAGGGGAAACTTCTTCATTCAGAGAGGAATGAGAATGTAGAATGAGCTGCCAGCACAAGTGATGCTCGATTTCAATGTTTAAGAAAAGTTTGGATAGGTACATGGATAGCAGGGGTATGGAGGGTTATGGTCCCAGTGCAGGTTGATGGGACTAGGCTGCTTAAATGGTTCGGTATGGACTTGATGGGCTGAAGGGCCTGTTCCTGTGTTGTACTTCTCTATGAATCTGTGACTCTCAAGAACATGAATCTGAATGTAGTATATGGTAACTGTAACAACAAACTGGAAAAAAATCACATGTAGTTGGTGTTCAAATAACGGGTGATTTATTAAAAACGTGTGTGCAGCAGGCGACGAGCCAAATCTGATCTACCTGAGCATGAATTTGGTAAGGCTTTTACACTCTGCGTTAATGACCAGTAAGTCTACATTTTGAATACTGAATGGTGGCTACATTCTGTAGACTTACTTAAGTAACAGACCAGCTCCTAATTACAGAATAAAACAACTATCTGAAGGTCAGCAGCAAACCCAATTTTCTATGATAACAATGGATGCGCGCTATAACATGATAAATGAAGTTCCTGAAACTTGGGTGTTGTCCATGTCTCTGCTTTCGTTTGTGGTTCCCTGCTACCAATTAGACACCATCCACATCACTATTAGCCTTCACTCTCTTTCTCCTACAACAGTAACATATTCATGGCTTAATAATAAGTTTACTTTGAACTTTGAAAGGGATAAAAGAGACAATAGGCTCACCAGCAATTCCTCCTCAATAGTAAGAGGGGAAGGCAAGAGAAGGATACAACTCGGGCTTGCATTCAGGCCCTGTGAGTCTTAGGTCAAAGGAATTCCTATGTAGGGAGCAGTCAGTATCTAAAGGGCAGGCTAATGAGAAACTAGGACTTTTCTCTTTGGAGTGAAGGATGATAAAAGGTGACTTGTTAGAGGTGCACAAGATGATAAGAGGCAAAGATGAAATAGATAGCCAGAAACTTCTTCCCAGGGTGGGCAAGGAAAATATGAAGGGCCATTTTATGGTGATTCAAAAAAAGTAGAGGGGATTTATTTTTAAGTAAATAAGTAATTTATTTACTTATTTGTTTTTACACAGAGAGTGGTGGGTGCATGGAACACTCTGCCAGGGGTGGCGGTAGAGATAGATACATCAGGGGCATTTCAGGAACACACAGATATAGGCACGTGGATGATAGAAAAATAGAGGACTATGTAGGAAGGATGGGTTCGATTGACCTTAGAGTAGGTTACAGAGGATGTCGTTCTTTTGTGGCAGCAGTACAGTAGAAAGGTATAAAAATCTATGAATTACAGGAATAAATAGTAGGAACTAAAGGAATTATGAGGAAGTGTTGATAGGTTCAAGGACCAAACCAGAAATCTGATGGTAAAGGGTAAAAAGCTGTTCCAAAATTATTGAGTGTTTGGCTTCAGGCTCCTGTACCTCCACCCTGATGATAGTGACAAGAAGCAGGCATGTCCCAGATGATGACATCTGAAACACTTTAAAACCTTGGGCTGCAATGCTGGTGCTATACAGGTTTTCTGGGAAATATTAACCAAATCATAACCAAGTAAGTACAAGCAAGGAGTTGTAATCACTGTAAATCTTCTTAACTCAATAAAGTCTTTGAACATCTCCACTGAGGCTCCGGAGGGTTCCTGTACTGTGGAAGATGTCCTGCCTCGACCCTGTGCCGAAGATGCCGCGCCCCAGCGGCCTCAATGACTACAGACCGGTGGTGTTGACCTCTCACATCATGAAGATCCTGGAGAGACTTGTTCTGGAGTTGCTCTGGCCTATGGTCAGGCCTCACTTAGATCCCCTCCAGTTCACCTACCAGCCCCGACTAGGAGTTGAGGATGCCATTGTCTACCTGCTGAACCGTGTCTACGCCCACCTGGACAAGCCAGCGAGCACTGTGAGGGTCATGTTTTTTGACATCTCCAGTGCGTTCAACACCATCCGCCCTGCTCTGCTGGGGGAGAAGCTGACAGCGATGCAGGTGGATGCTTCCCTGGTATCATGGATTCTTGATTACCTGACTGGCAGACCACAGTATGTGTGCTTGCAACACTGTGTGTCCGACAGAGTGATCAGCAGCACTGGGGCTCCACAGGGGACTGTCTTGTCTCCCTTTCTCTTCACCATTTACGCCTCAGACTTCAACTACTGCACAGAGTCTTGTCATCTTCAGAAGTTTTTGGATGACTCTGCCATAGTTGGATGCATCAGCAAGGGAGATGAGGTTGAGTACAGGGCTACGGTAGGAAACTTTGTCACATGGTGTGAGCAGAATTATCTGCAGTTTAATGTGAAAAAGACTAAGGAGCTGGTGGTAGACCTGAGGAGAGCTAAGGTACCAGTGACTCCTATTTCCATCCAAGGGGTCAGTGTGGACATGGTGGAGGATTACAAATACCTGGGGATACGAATTGACAATAAACTGGACTGGTCTAAGAACACTGAGGTTGTCTACAAGAAGGGTCAGAGCTGTCTGTATTTCCTGAGGAGACTGAGGTCCTTTAACATCTGCCGGACAATGCTGAAGATGTTCTATGAGTCTGTGGTGGCCAGTGCTATCATGTTTGCTGTTGTGTGCTGGGGCAGCAGGCTGAGGGTAGCAGACACCAACAGAATCAACAAACTCATTCGTAAGGCCAGTGATGTTGTGGGGATGGAACTGGACTCTCTGACGGTGGTGTCTGAAAAGCTGTCTAAGTTGCATGCCATCTTGGTCAATGTCTCCCATCCACTACATAATGTACTGGTTGGGCACAGGAGTACATTCAGCCAGAGACTCATTCCTCCGAGATGCAGCACAGAGCGTCATAGGAAGTCATTCCTGCCTGTGGCCATCAAACTTTACAACTCCTCCCTTGGAGGGTCAGACACCCTGAGCCGGTAGGCTGGTCCTGGACTTATTTCATAATTTACTGGCATAATTTACATATTATTATTTAACTATTTATGGTTCTATTACTATTTATTATTTATGGTGCAACTGTAACGAAAACCAATTTCCCCCGGGATCAATAAAGTATGACTATGACTATGACTATGACTATGTTTTATTTTCTCAATAAAATAAACAACTAGTTCCCCTCCACCACTACCCTCCTCTGTCTGACAGAACTGGTCTCACCCTCAACAATTTTTCCTTTAGCTCCTCCCATTTTCTCCAGACTTGAAGGGTAGCCATGGGCAACTGCTCAGGTCCCAGCTATGCCTACCTTTTTGTTGGCTACATCGAACATTCAGATCCAAGCTTTCCTTGATAACGCTCCACAATTGTTCCTCTGCTACATTGACAACTGCATTGGTGCTGCTTTATGCACCCAATCTGAGATTGTCAATCTTATCAACTTTGCCTCCAATTTCCACACTGCCCTTAAATTCACTTGGTCCATTTCTGACACCTCTCTCCCTCTTTCTTGATCTCTCTGTCTCCATCTCCGGAGACAAACTGTCGACCAACATCATTTATGAATCTGCTGATTCCTACAGCGATCTTGACTATACCTCTTCCCACCCTGTCACCTATGAAAATGTTATTTTCTTTTCTCAGTTTCTCCACCTCCACCACATCTGTTCCCAGGATGTGGCTTTCTGTTCCAGGACATCAGAGATGTCTTCTGTCTACAAAGAACAGGGTCTCCCTTCCTCCACCATAGATGCAGCCCTCACGTGCATCTCCTCCATTTCCCAAATATCTGCACTCACCCCATCTTCCCACAGTCTTAACAGTGATCCTTAACAGAGTTCCTTTTGCCATTAACTACCTCCCCATCAGCCACTGCGTCCAACACATCATTCTTCACAACTTCCAGCCATCTCCAGAGGGGTCCGACCAACAAACATATCTTTACGTCCTCCCTTCTCCACTTTCTGCAGGGATTGCTCCCTCCATGATTCCCTTGTCATTTCATCCCTCCCCACTAATCACCCTCCCTGCACAACCCTGCAAGCAGCCAAAGTGCTACACCTGCCTGTTCATCTTCTCCCTCACCTCCATTTGAGGCCTTCCAGGTGAGGCAACACTTCACCTGTGAATCTGCTGGGGTCATTTGTTGAATACAGTGCTCCCAGTGCGGCTTCCTCTACACTGGTGAGACCACTCACAAATTGGGGGACTGCTTTGTCTAGCCCTCTGCTCCATCTACCAGGAGTGGACCTTCCCGGTCCCCTAACATTTTAATTCCAATTCCAATTTCCACTCTGACATGTCAGTCCACGGCCTCCTCTTGTACCACTGTAAAACCATCCTCAGGGTGGAGGAGAAGCAACTTAAATAAGACCATAAGACATAGGAGCAGAATTAGGCCATCTGGCCCATCAGTTATGCTCCACCATTCAAGCATGGCTGATCCTTTTTTCCTATCTCCTTCTCAACCCCAGTTCCTGTCCGTCTCCCCGTAACCTTCGATGCCTTGTCTAATCAAGAACCTATCAATATCTGCCTTAAATACACCCAACGACCTGGCCTCCACAACTGCATGTGGCAACAAATTCCACAAAATTCACCACCCTTTGGCTAAAGGAATTCTGTCTGGCTAGCCTCCAAACTGATGGCATGAATATCAATTCCTCCTTCAGGTAAAAAATGCTTTTCCACCCCTTCCTCTCTATGTATATTCCCCTCTCTGGCCTCTTATCTCTTCTAAATTTACCTATCACCTTCTTGCTGTCCTCATTTCCCTCTCCCCACCTTTTCATTCTCGGGTCTTCCCCCTTATTTTTCAGCCCTGAAGGAGGATTTTGACCCAAAATGTTGACTGTTTGCTGATTTCCCTGGATGCTGCCTGACCTGCTGAGTTCCTCCAGCATTCTGTGTGTGTTACTTCTAAGGCATTGTTCACTGCTGGGTCCTCAGGTGGCTGTAGAAGCCAATCTGGTATCCACATATTCTGGTGCAGTGTGGGTAAGAATAACTGGTTGGGACTTCGCTAACCTTCCACAGCTACCACTTTTACTCTGTGGTGCCACGGAAGTCGTTTTCATGTAGCATAGCTCCCTCTTGAACAGATTTCCTCCAGGTATATCTATTGAGTGCCACGTCTTCTCAGATTTTAGTTGTAATGGCGGGAGGAGAAGATGGCGGCGTGCCGTGCGTGCGCAGCCTTCCAATGAAAAATGATGTCGTATCTGTTAAATAGGGGCCGTGGACAATTCTGATTTGATGGAGAATGGACATGAAAGCACAGAAGAACATCTGGAGACATTTCTGAAACGCCCGTTCACTGCTGTCATTACTGTGTGGTCGGGAATCTTTCGGAGGGTAGGCCTCAAAATCCCCGACCTTGCCTGCTTTTGGTGACCGAGAAGGAGGTCGAATCGTTCGGACAGAGATGACGCTCAATACTCGGTGTCGGAGAGCTGATCAGAGCTCAAAGTTTTCGGATGACTCAGGGTTGGATTGTGGTCGGCATGGCAGAGAGAGTTTTTCTTCCTTCTCCCGTCTGCGTGAGATGTGGGACATTTGAGAAACTTTGAACTTTACTGTGCTCACGGACTTCTTCATCAAGTTATGGTATTGTGCACTGTGGTAACTATATGTTATAATTATGTGGTTTTGTCAGCTTTTTTCAGTCTTGGTCTGTCCTGTGTTTTGTGATATCACACCGGAGGAAATAATGTATCATCTCTTAATGCATGCATTACTAAATGACAATAAAAGAGGACTACGTGTCTTCATAATCCTAATGGTGATTTTGCTTCTTCGAAGCATTTCTTTAGTCCACCAGGGGCTTGCTTACCTTCCTTCAAATGGGAGCAAGTGATCTGTTTGGGGAGGCATGAGTTAGGCATCTGAATGACACAGCCTACCCACCCTATGAGCCTGTCCTGTGCTGTCATGTTCCATGTTCTGCATTCTACATTCTAACTGCCCCACCTCTATCTGTTGGCCATCTAATTTTACCATAAAAATTGAATTGAGGAAAATTACATCCAACAGTACTTCTGTGCTCATTGAGCAATCCCACCTGGAAGCTTTTCTTCTGGAAGCTTCTATTCTGTTCATCAACTTCTACCTCATTCTGGTGCTTCAAAACTGGTGTCAATTGCAGGGAATTAAAACAATGTGCAAATCAAGTCACTTATTGAGCAAATTTGCATTCCCAATTAACTACTGATTAACATGAATTTAACAAGCAAAAAAGCAATTAACACAAAGTCAGTGCATTAATGTGTATTATAAAAAGGAAGGAGAAAAGATCTTACATTTTAAATTATGCCATATATGTCCTTGGGGCTTCCCAAAGCTTTTAATGGCCAGTGAATTATTTTTGATGGACAGTCCTCGACACTGCGGATGGGCCTTGATTTAACATCTTATCACTCGAGCACCTTGTCAAGAACACCCACTCCTTCCACACAAACCCTCAATATTAAGCAACGTGCAGGCTGTAAGAGTGCTTTTCAACACCACCCCCTCCTCTAACAAATACCTGTAATTTCTCAGAGAGACCTGGATAAATATATCCACATTCTTGTCGCATCTGCCATTTTGAGACAACTCATTGAAAGCTGTTACAGCTTTGCAAGGTTGGTAGGCAACCAGAGAGCCTCGGGAAACGTATAACATTTAAATCCGTGATTCCTGCAGTTTGCATGTTTACTGATACCATCAGTGCCCAGTGTTCTGATTGAAAATGTATCCAACAATATCAATTAGAACCAGTCCTTGCTAATCCTCCAGGTTTGCAGTGATTAAACAGGTAAATTAGCAAATAAATAAGAAAAGAAGTCTTTCCCTTCATAATCCCGGGATTCACAAGCAGCAGAGTACTTCTACATTGTAGGCACTATAGTGAAATGCACAGCAAGATGCCGCAAACAATAATGAGACTATCAGGGAATATTGTCTCTTTTCTCCTCTCCCATTGGGCAGAAGATACGAAATCCTGAAGACAAGTATCACCAGACTCAAAGACAGTTTCTACCCCACTGTTATCAGACTCTTGAATTGTTCTCTTGTCTGCTAAAATGAACTCTTAACCTCACAATCTACCCCATTATGACTTTTCACCTTATTATTTGCCTGCAATTTGTAGGTGTTATCATATCAGAAGATCTGTCCTAAGATCTGTGCGTAATTGCTATTTCAGTGAAGGCACGCCAGAACTGCTACCTTCTTAGAAGTTTGCACAGATTCGGCATGTCATCTACTAAAACTTTGTGGACAGTGTGGAGGGCTGTCAGAGGTTACAGCGGGACATCGATAAGATGCAAAAGAAGTGGCGGATGGAGTTCAACCCAGATAAGTGTGAAGTTTTTCATTTTGGTAGGTCAAATAGGATGGCAGAATATAGTATTAATGGTAAGACTCTTGGCAGTGTGGAGGATCAGAAGGATCTTAGGGTCCGAGTTCATAGGGCGCTCAAAGCAGCTGTGCAGGTTGATTCTGTGGTTAAGAAGGCATATGGTGCATTGGCCTTCATCAACCGTGGGATTGAGTTTAGGAGCTGAGAGGTAATGTTGCAGTTATATAGGACCTTGGTCAGACCCCACTTGGAGTACTGTGCTCAGTTCTGATCACCTTTCGACAGGGAGGATGTTGGAAACTACAGAAAGGGTGCAGAGGAGATTTACAGGGATGTTGCCTGGATTGGGGATCATGCCTTATGAGAATAGGTTGAGTGAACTTGGCCTTTTCTCCTTGGAGCGACGGAAGATGGAGAGGTGACCTGATAGAGGTGTATAAGATGATGAGAGGCATTGATCGTGTGGATAGTCAGAGGCTTTTTCACAGGGCTGAAATGGCTAGCACAAGAGGGCACAGATTTAAGCTGCCTGGAAGTAGGTACAGAGGAGATGTCAGGGGTAAGTTTTTTACGCAGAGTGGTGAGTGCGTGGAATGGGCTGCCTGCGACAATGGCGGAGGCGGATACGATAGGGTCTTTTACGAGTCTCCTGGATAGGTACATGGAGATGATAAAAATAAAGCGTAATTTCTAAAGTAAGGACATGTTTGGCACAGCATTGCGGGCCGAAGTGCCTGTATTGTGCTGTAGCTTTTTTATGTTTATGTTTTCTATAAAGCCCAGTTCATCACAGGAAAAGCTCTCCTACCATTGAGAATATCTACAAAGAACTTTACCTCAGGAAAGCAGCATCCATCATCAGGGTCCCTCAATATCCAGGCCATGTTCTCTTCTTGCTGCTACCACTGGGAAGGAGGCACAGGAGCCTCAGATCACATACCATCAGGCTTAGAAACCTTCAAAACAGAGCTAGATGGAACTGAACATTCCTGGACTGTTTCAATGGCTTTGTAGTTTGATATTTTGTATTCTGTATTTTTTCACTCGTTTTTATTCAATTGTTCTTTTGTTCAATTTGTTCTTTTTTTGCGCATTGGGGGAGTGATGCTTTTCTTTGTGGGGGTTCCATGATTTTCTTTGTTTTGTGGCTGTGGGTGGACGAATCTCAGGTTTGTATACTGCACACATACTTTGATAATAAAGGTACTTTGAATCAGTTCAGCAGGGGATTAAGGTAAAATAAGCTCAGCTTCATTTGTCACAGGTACATCGAAATATGTGGTTAAATTTGTCATTTGAATCAACCAGCATCACCTGTGGATGGGCAGGGGTCAGCCCGCAAGTGATGTCATGTGGGCTGCCAACATAGCATGCCCACTGTAAGGTATGGATCTGGACAGATAGATAGATAGATATACTGTATTGATCCCGAGGGAAATTGGGTTTCGTTACAGCCTCACCAACCAAGAATAGAGCATAAATATAGCAATACAAAAACCACAAACAATCAAACAACAAAATGCAAACTATGCCAGATGGAAATAAGTCCAGGACCAGCCTATTGGCACAGGGTGTCTGACCCTCCACGGGACGAGCTGCAAAGTTCGATGGCCATAGGCAGGAACAATGTCCCATGACGCCCAGTGTTGTATCTCGGTGGATTATGGCCGGAGTCCAACGGCAAAAAGTTCAATATCCTGTCTACAAACACGTTCCTCGATTGTAATATGACCCGGATTGCACCATCTGTTGTTAACCAGAACAGTAAGCACCCAACTCCTTCACGCTTACCGCTCTCAGTGCACTTCCGGTCAGCCCAAACAGTCTGGAAGCCGACCATGGAAAAGATTGATTAGATATGTCCTTGTGCAGCCCCGTTCCAGTGAAACACATAACACTGCCCTCCCAAAATGTTCTCTGACGCCTGGCTAGCGCTGTGAACTTGTCCATTTTACTACCCACCGAACTCCTCTTCTCCATAAGTCTCTGTTGTCTCGACCCGGTCCTCTTTCCTCACCTTTGTGATCTCCCTCTGCATCCTTTGTGTGTTTTCCTCTAGATTTCAGCCGGGGTGTCCGCTGCTCTGCTCGCTAAACCAGCTGGCATAAGCTCAATCAGCTGGTCCCTGGAATAAACAATGCGATCTATATCTTTCAGAGCAATGACCCCCCCTCCTCCTCTGTTGCCTGTTGATGCGCTGTTGTCTACACATGCGTATTGTTCTCTCTCTCTCTCTCTCTCTCCCTCTGTGCGAAGTGAATACACTAGTCAAAGCTGTATCCTGTGAGTTTGTCTTTATTTAGCTGATATGTAGTTGTGCACAGACACAACAAATTGGTGATGAATATGAACCTGAACATCAGACAATATCAACAACTACACCAAACGTTATGGGCTGAAACACAAGAAATCCAAAGGACCTGTAAGTAATAGTGAAAGAAGTGCTGAATTTGAAGTCAAAATAATGTAGTGATGGCTTCATTCGGGAAGGTTGACAAATTTGATAGCACTAATGAAGACTGGGAGTCATATATCAAGAGGGTTGAACTGTATTGTAACGCGAACAACAAGGAAGAGCAAAACCCGCTACACTTCTTAGCTTAGTAGGCCCAAGAACATACAGTCTCTTACACAACCTCGTAACCCCTGCAAAGCCAGCAAGCAAGATGTTCGTCGAAATTGTTACAATTTTACAAAATCACTTGAGCCCTAAACCACTGGTAATAGCTGAGATGTTTAGATTTTACAAAAGGAACCAGTCAAAAGATGAAAGCCTTACTGAGTACATTGCAGAATTGTGCAAACTTTCCCAGTACTGTGACTTCCTGGTGCATTAAGGGACAGACTTGTATGTGGCATGTATTATCAAGGCACTCAAGAGAGCTGCTGTCCAAAAGAGACCTAACTTTAGAATAAGCATTAACCATTGCAATATTATTAGAGACTGCAGGAAAGGATGCAGCAAAACTACAGAAAAGGCGGTTAGAATGGGAAATGCACAAAATGTCCCGAATGGAGAAAAAACCAAAGATATTACTGATGTGGCAAATCCTCCCGTGATGCAAATGACTGTTGGTTCAAAGAAAAAGTTGGAGAAAGTGTCACAGACAAGGTCACATGGAGAGAGTGTCTAAGGCAGACAAAAAGCACAACTGAGTAAAAAGTCTCAAACACAAAACTAAACAAACGCATGAAATTACCAAATATAAAACAGAATCAGACAACATAGAGCCTGACAAAGGTGAAATATCATGCCTAGAACTGCATTGTATAAATGAAACAGATCATAAAAATCTGGATTACAATAGATGTGTCTGGTATAAGACTAAAAAAGGAGCTGGATAGGGGGTCAACTGTCATAATTACAGAGGCTGAATACAATAGACTGATTTCTAAGACACCATTAGAGAAGACCTTGGTGATGCTAAAGACCTACAGAGGTGAAAAAGTGTCTGCCAAGGGCAAACTGAGAGTAAATGTGATGAAAAGAGGCCAGACACAACAATAGAGCTTTATGTATTACAAAGTGGAGGGTCAGGACTTTTCTAATGTGACTGGTTAAGAAAAATCCAATTAGACTGGCACTCAATCAAAGCTCTCAGTGTGGCATCAACAGGCAATTGCAGCCCAGATGGTAGCACTAACCAGAGACTGGCACAGCAGCTTAATGCTAATGAGAAGGTGTTTGAGAAAAGGCTTGGGAAATTCAAAGGCATGAAGGCCAGACCTCAACTGAATGAAACAGCAACACCAAGATTCCATAAAGCACTTCCAGTGCCTTGTGCACTACATCCTAAAGTGGGTATTGAATTGCAGAGCTTGGAGGCATCTGTAATTCTCTTCAAGGTTGAGTGAAGAGATTGGGCCATGCCCATTGTCCCAGTGATCAAGAAAGGGAAGGCTCAAGCTGTCCCCCTCAGGTTTGGCCGGCTGCGTTAGTCTAGGGAAGACAGTCCTCGGCCTCGCCAAACGTGTGAAATCTCATTTGTGTGGATAGATAGATAGATAGATATACTTTATTGATCCGAGGGAAATTGGGTTTCGTTACAGCTGCACCAACCAAGAATAGAGCATAAATATAGCAATACAAAAGCCACAAACGATCAAACAACAATATGCAAACTATGCCAGATACTGCGTGATGTGTTACCCTGTAACAAATCAGTGCCATGAAATATCGGAAAGTATCCATATGCAGTTAAATGATTTAGTTTTATAATTCCTAATTTGACTAGAGGGTTAGTAAAGAAAAACAAAAAGAAAAGGGCCCGTTTTAATGAAACAGTCTAATGTGCACGTTGGAGCTCACGGTTTCCCATCCCTTAATTGCCCCTGTGCGTCGTCGACTCCCAGCCTCTCACTCCAAGTCCACACGGTCCTGCGGTCTATGGCCTCTCCCTTCTCACATCTTCTCCCTTCATCTCTCGCCCAACAAAAAATAAACTATGAATACCTCACTCTGGGACAGACAACAAGAAAAAACACTTCCCTCATTTGGGCACATCCCAAAGCCCCCGTTATCTCTAGTCATAATCCAAACACTGCTGCTACAGAAAAACCATTACATTAGCAGTGAAACCTTTCTTAGGATGTTACATTCTCTCCCCACCACATTTAGTCATGTCCTCATGACCTTGAGATAATTTGCCAGCCCTCTTCATTCAGGGCCAGTAGAACCGGTCTCTGAGCAAACCATAGGTCTTTTCAACCCCCAAATGTCCAGAACCATCATGAAGTTACTTCAACACCATCCTCTGATGCTTCTCAGGCAGCACCAGCTGGGAATGCCGAGGTTGGTCTGGAGGTGATGTGACCTGGTGTAGGATCCGGTTCCTCAACTCCAATCTGGGCCATTCTCTCAGTAATGGAGGCACCGCAGCGTGTTTCGTTTTCTCCGCCTGAGCCATATCTCTCTTTTCGACCGCTGACCAAATGGTACCGATGCCCAGGTCATCTCGCTGAGCAGTTGACAGAACTCAATTCCGGCAACTGGTGCTGTAAGGTGTTACAATAACCACCAGGCTACTGTGTCTCTCCTACGGGATGGAGTGATTTGGAAGCATCTCACTGGTCTCAGGGGTCAGCTTTTAAGTGGTTGCCTGAGCAGCTTCTGCTAGTTTTCCAGGTGTCTGTCTGTCTGTCTGTGGTGATTACCGAGGCAGGGTAAAATGAGTTGTCTCCCCTGGGGCCCAAATTGAGTCCCAGCAGAGGGTGGCAAGTGCACTAGTTAAAACAGCATCACAAAAGAGCCACTCTGCGAGGGACTTTATTCTTGTGATGGCGGTGCTAAACAGAGGGCGGCTCTGATCAGTGCCCTGCAGAGCCAGATGGTGTTGTCAGATGGAAGAGGAGAAAGTATCGTTGATGTGAAAAGCCATTAATAATTCAGGTTGTAAATGCAGTGGGATAAAAGCATACCAGTCAAAGCTGGAAACTCTCTTCGAGTTGGCAGCAAGCGTTTGAATGCCTTTGAAGATTCTCCGCATTGACACAGCTGGGAAAACTAGTGTGAATGAAAGATTGGTGATAAAAGATGATGGGCTTGGGTTATAAACACAAGTATATCTCGTGTTTATCGTGTTTGCCATCTTCTTGAGCAACTTCGCTCCAACCACAAAAAACAGGATTTCCCAGTGGCCAATCATTTTAATTCCAATTTCCATTTCAAAATTCTGTCATGTCAGTCCATGGCCTCCTCTACTACCACTCTCAGGTTGGAGGAACAACAACTCATATGCTGTCTAGGTAGCCTCCAGCCTAATGGCATGATCATTGATTACTCTGACTTCCAGTAATTTTCCCCCTTATCCTACTCTCTTCTTCAATTCCCCACTCTGCCCACCTCATACCTCTTTTCTTCTGTTCGCCTGGCCACCACCTCTTCCTGGTTCTCCTCCTTCCCTTTCCTCCATGGTCCACTCTCCTCTTCTATCAGATTTCTTTTTCTCCATCCCTTTGCCTTTTCTACCTGTCACCTCCCATCTTCCTGTTTTGTACTATACTGGTCTATGTTCCAATCTGTCACACTCCTGGCTTTGACGTCAAAGTTGAAAGGTCACTCAACTACTGAATGTAGACACTGAGTCACACTAGACGTTGCTCTGGGAGAGTCTGGACATTTGCACCAGGGAGGAGTCTACGTAACATCTATGCCAGGACCACCAGACTCAAAAACAGTTACTTTCCCTATACAGTAAGGCTGATCAACACCTCCACTTACTAACCCACCCCTCCAGACCCCCCATCACCACTACTTTATCATCTCCTGTCAGTCACCTTTTGTACAGACACTCCCGTGCCTAGTGTCAGTTGATTTATATAAAATCAATCTATATAGGTTATCTTATCACAAACGAGAAATTCTGCAGACGCTGGAAATCCAAGCAACACGCACAAAATGCTGGAGGAACTCAGCGGGCCAGGCAGTGTCTGTGGAAAAGAGTATAGTTGATGTCTCGGTCCTGCCGAAGGGTCTCGGCCCGAAACGGCGACTGTACTCTTCTCCATAGACGCTGCCTGGCTCGCTGAGTTCCTCCAGCATTTTGTGCGTGTTGATAAATTATCTTATGTATTTATATTTATTGTGTATTTTTATTATTGTGTTTATCTTATTGTGTTTTTGATGCTGTATTGTATGGGGAGTAACAATTAATTTATTCTCCTTTACACCTGTATACTGGAAATGACATTAAACAATCTTGAATTTTGAAAATGACAATAATAAACCAATTAGCCACCCATCACTCCCACACTCCTCCCAATAGTTCCTCTCCCTTTGTTGTAAGCTGCACGTTTCTCTCCTCTTTAATTCCATCATCTTCAGTTCTTTGTCACTTCCACCTATCACCTAGCAGATTCTGACATCATTCCCACCCTCCCTCCTTCACCTGCCTATCAATCCCTCCCCCTCACTAGGATCCACCTGCTGGCTTTTGCTCACTCCACTTCCCTCCATCTTTTTATATACTGCTGTCTCCCTACTCTCTTTCAGTCCAGACAGAATGAGCTGCAATTTCTGCTGTTTAATCCACTCCATAGCTGTTCCCTGGCCGACTGAGTTCCTTCTGCGATTTTGTGTGTTGTACCAATTACATTGTGTCTGATGTACTTTTTAAAAAATTATTATTGTGCTCTTTATCCTATTGTGATTTTTTTGTGCAGCATCGAATCTGGAGTAACAACTATTTCATTCTCCTTTGCCCGTATGTTGGAAATGACATTAAACAATCTTGAATCTTGAATCTTGAATCTTGAGTTGTGTCCTGTGCACTTTACGATCAATTGGTTGATAGGAAAGACAGTATTTGTACAACGTCTACTTTGTCTGTCTTTTGAAAAATGTTATCTTATTGCGGGCCGGAGCCTTCTTCCTACCAGCCAGGCCAATATTTTTTCTTCATTGTTTAATGCAGCCAGGCATTAATATTCTTAAAGAATCAGAATCTGGTTTATTATCACTGGCATATGTTGTGAAATTTGTTTTTTTTTTGTGGCAGCAGTACATTGCAATGCAAAATAATAAAATGTAGGTAGTGCAAAAAGAGAGCAAAAAAAAGCTAGCGAGGTAGTGTACTGTACATGTGTAAAACATAGAACAGTACAGCACAGTACAGGCCCTTTGGCCCACATTGCTGTGCCGACCCTCAAACCCTGCCTACCATATAACCCCCCACCTTAAATTCCTCCATATACCTGTCTAGCAGGCTCTTAAATTTCACTAGTGTATCAGCCTCCACCATTGACTCAGGCAGTGTATTCCATGCATCAACCACTCTCTGAGTGAAAAACCTTCCTCTAATATCCCCCTTGAACTTCCCACCCCTTACCTTAAAGCCATGTCCTCTTGTATTGAGCAGTGGTGCCCTGGGGAAGAGGCGCTGGCTATCCACTCTATCTATTCCTCTTAATATTTTGTACACCTCTATCATGTCTCCTCTCATCCTCCTTCTCTCCAAAGAGTAAAGCCCTAGCTCCCTTAATCTTTGATCATAATGCATTCTCTCTAAACCAGGCAGCATTCTGGTAAATCTCCTCTGTACCCTTTCCAATGCTTCCACATCCTTCCTATAGTGAGGCGAGCAGAACTGGACACAGTACTCCAAGTGTGGCCTAACCAGAGTATTATAGAGCTGCATCATTACCTTGCAACTCTTAAACTCTATCCCTCGACTTATGAAAGCTAACACCCCATAAGCTTTCTTTACTAGCCTATCCACCTGTGAGGCAACTTTCATGGATCTGTGGACATGTACCCTCAGATCCCTCTGCTCCTCCACACTACCAAGTATCCTGCCATTTACTTTGTACTCTTCCTTGGAGTTTGTCCTTCCAAAGTGTACCACCTCACACTTCTCCGGGTTGAACTCCATCTGCCACTTCTCAGCCCACTTCTGCATCCTATCAATGTCACTCTGCAATCTTTGACAATCCTCTACACTATCTACAACACCAGCAACCTTTGTGTCGTCTGCAAACTTGCGAACCCACCCTTTTACCCCCACATCCAAGTCGTTAATAAAAATCACGAAAAGTAAAGGTCCCGGAAGCAATCCTTGTGGGACACCACTAGTCAGAATCCTCCAATCCGAATGTACTCCCTCCACCGCGATCCTCTGCTTTCTGCAGGCAAGCCAACTCTGAATCGACCTGGCCAAACTTCCATGGATCCCATGCCTTCTGACTTCCTGAATAAGCCTACCATGTGGAACCTTGTCAAATGCCTTACTAAAATCCATGTGGATCACATCCACTGCTCTACCCTCATCTATATGCCTGGTCACCTCCTCAAAGAGCTCTATCTAACTCTATTGGTTCGACATGATCTGTCCTTCACAAAGCCACGTGTTCAATGTCCATTTAATACCCTGATGGCGGAGGGGAAGAAGTGGTTCCTGAAAGTTAAGAAACAATAAATATTAAAAACTCTGGAGAACTTCAGAGAGAAATGATGTTGTATAGTGAGCTAAAAACACAGTCACCGTCATCATCTCACATAGGCAATCACAGAAATGATTTGCTGTTGCCTTCTTCTGGACAGTGTCTTTACAAGACGTGTGACCCCAGCCATTATCAATACTGTTCAGAGAATTTCTTCCTGGTGTCAGTATTTGCATAACCAGGACTTGTGATATGCACCAGCTACTGATATGACCATCCACCATCTGCTCCCTTGGCTTCAGGTGACCCTGATTCGGGGAGGGGGGAGGGGGCGGGGAGGTGTGAGTCTAAGTAAGTGCCACACCTTGACCAACGGTGACCTGCAGGCTAGTGGAGGGAAGGAGCACCTTACGCTCAAAGCTGCAGCCACCCAAAAATAAAAGGTAGGTCGTGTTAAACAAAATGAAAAAAATAGTGAGAAAGTGCTCATGGGTTCATTATCCATTCTGAAATCTAATGGTGGAGGCAATGAAGCTGTTCCTGAAAGTTAAATACCATAAACATTGAAACATTCTGGAGAACTTCAGAAAGAAATAATGTAAATGAGCTACAAATACATTGGTGAGATAATAAAATACCTGTTTGGCTGCTCTTTACCAATATTGCTGATATGTTGACATTGAGCTAATATTTGAATCACATCTCTTCTTTCCTTTTCAAGGTGGCTGGAGCCTTGTTGGAGTCTGTGATCTACAGCTGCACTTAAATTGTGGTTCTTCACAATGGTTCCTGCCCTTTACCAAGGTTGTTGACATGTTGGCATTGAACTAATATTCAAATCACATAATTTTAGAGGTAATTTTGGATGGTGCTTTTTTTCTTGTTCTCTTCACATAAAGATAAAGAATAAATTTAACACTGGGGACCACATTTTATCGAGGAGAAGATCCTTCTTTGAGATACCCCACAAAATTTAAACATATTTATTCTCTCATTGAATTCCAAATCCCATGCTACTCAATTAGCAATTTTCACAATAACTAATTCATCAAAATATTGTAGAGGATTGACATCCAACTGTTTGAAGTAGTTCCATTTTCATAAAGAAAGCATTTTTCTTAGTTCAAATTACATTTTTTAATCTTGTATTAATTTACAAGCAGTGACTTCAGTGTAAAGGAATGTCAAGAGAAAAGTCCACGCAGAAAACGCACTGTAGAAATACGGTCCCATATAGAGTTAAATCTAATTGAACATGCACGCTCACTGCATGTAAGGAGTTTGTATGTTCTCCCCTTGACCATATGGTGCTGTGTGCTGTGGTATCCTCCTACAGTTCAAAGGCTGTTGCAAGGTTAATTGATTGTTGTAAATTGTCCCATTATTAAACTAGGATTAAATCAGGGGATTGCTGGCTGGCATGCCTCGAAGGGGTGGAAGAATCTGTTCCATGCTATATCTCAATAATTAAATAAACTTGCTGGAAAAACTCAGCGGGTCAGGTGGCATCTATGGAGAGGAATAAACAGTTGATGTTTTGGGCCAAGACCATTCATCAGGACTACACCCATAGATGCTGCTTGACTGGCTGAGTTCTTCCAGCACTTTGTGTGTGTTCCTCAAGATTTCCAGCATCTGCAGAATCTCTTCAGTTGAATATAATGTTCCCTTTCTTCATTGTTAGAATTTTAACTTGGATATCAATCATAAAATTTCAGAAATGTTCTTATTATAAAAGAAACATTTGAAAAATGGTAAGATAATATTCAAATATCATATCAGTAGTCTGGAAGGAAATTAGTAGTTTCATCAGGACTGGAAAGGAAGGGGAAAGAAGCCAGAATAGGAAGGTGATGGGAGGGGAAAGAGTACAAGCTCTTGTATTAAAAAGATAGGAAAAAGATAGGTGAAGCAAGGAAAGGGGGCAGGTGAGTTGGGGAGGGTTGGATGAAATGAGAGGATTTATGGTAGATTTATCCAGTGGTTGGGTACTAAGATGAATCTTTCCCTCTCTAGCAATGTAGCAAGCTGAACAGTTTTGTTAAAACTGCTCTTGTCTGAAGATTTATTTGACTGTGTGCATTAAATAGATTAAGACTTCTTAAATGATTTGATGTTGAACAGTGTCTGATTGACCCATGGATGACAAGGCTGATAATGCAGTACAGAGCTCCTCTTGTTGGAAATTTCCAGATTCCTGCAGCTCTTGTGTTATGACATTGTACAATCATTCAATAAACTCTGCTGCTGAGGGACTGCTCATAAATATGCCCCAGAGGAACTGGAGAAACTCGAAGAAGATGAGATGTTAATCAACCAGATGTGAGTTTTTATTTTTCAAGTGCGATTGCTAACCATGATATATAACCATTCTGTAGTGCAATCAGAAGACGTAAGATCACTGAACTTATATACAAATGGATTTAATTTCTCTTCCTAGAGCAGTTGAGGGTTTGTTCATACACTCAGTGGCCATTTTATTAGGTACACCTGCTTGTAAGTGCAATTATCTAATCAGCTAATCATGTGGCAACAACTCAGTACATAAAAGCAGGCAGACATAGCTAAGGGATTCAGTTGCTGTTCAGACCAAACAGCAGAATGGGGAAGAAATGTGATCCAAATGATTTTTGACTGTGGAATGATTGTTGGTGGGCTGGAGTGGTTTGCGTATCTCAGAAACTGCTGATCTCCAGTGAGTTTAGTGCACAGTAGTCTCTAAAGCAAGGGTTCCCAATCTGGGGTCCATAAACCCCTTGTTTAATGGCATTGGTCCATGGCTTAAAAAAGATTGTCAACCCCCTGCTGTAGAATTTATAGAGTATGGTGCAAAAAACAAAGAAAACATTGGGTAAGCAGCAGTTCTGTGGATGAAAATACCTTGTTAATGAGAGAGAGGTCAGAGGAGAATGGCCAGGCTGGTTCAGGCTGACAGGAAGGTGACAGTAACTCAAATAACCAGGTGTTACAACAGTGGTGTGCAGAAGAGCATCTCTGAATGCACAACACTCAAACCTTGGATGGGCTACAGCAGCAAAAGACCATGAACGTGTATTCGGTGACCAATTTATTACATAAAGAAGGCACCTAATAAAGTGACCATTGAGTGTATTTTGGAAAGGAATGGTCTTGCAGTGTTAGAATGTTTAACTGTTTAGTAAAGTTTGCAACAGCATAATAATTTTTTAAAAGTCCTTGTATCCACAAAGTGACTTTGAAAGTGATTTTTATTTTCAAATTGGAGATGCATTTGATGGCAGATAATGGAATCTTAAGCAACACACAATCTACTGGAGAAGCTCAGCGGGTCAGGCAGTATCCATGGAGGAGAATGGACAATTGATATTTCCAGTCAGGACCCTGTCGCCTGGACTGTTAACCAGACATGAATCAACCTAGTAAAACTTCTCTCTTCAAAGCGAGTAAAACATTCCTTAATTAAGGAGATCAAAACTGTCACACAACAATTCTACTTCCCGTTTCAATTCTGCTTCCCATTCCCATTCCGACATGTCAGTCCATGGCACGTCTTGAAGTTGCCACACTCAGCCTGAAGAAGTTACACCTTATATTCCCTCTGGATAGCCGCCAAACAGATGGCATGAACACGATTTCTCAGACTTCTGGTAAATGTCCCTCCCCCTCTTCACTATTCCCCATTCCTGTTTTCTGCTCTCATCTCATCTATTTATCCACCTGTCACCTCCCTCTGGTGCTCCTCCCCTTCCCTTTCTTCCATGATCTTCAACTCTCTCCTATTAGATTCCCCCTCCTCCAGCCCTTTATCTCTTTCACCAATCAACTTCCCAGCTCTTATGTTCACCCCTCCCCTCTCCTGATATCACCTATCACCTTGTACTTCTTCCTCCCCTCCCCCCACCTTCTTATTCTGACCTCGTCTTTTCTTCCAGTCCCGATGAAGGGTCTCAGTCCGAAACGAATACTGTTTACTCTTTTCCATAGATGCTACTTCGTCTCCTGAGTTCCTCCAGCGTTTTGTCTGTGTTGCTTTTCAGTTCCAGCATCTGCAGATTTTATCATGTTTGTGACACTACATCACCCATAGTCCTCGCAATTCCATAGCAGTTAGCATAATGTGTCAGAGCGTTAGCGATCACCGGTCGGGCTTCGGTTGCTGCCACTGTCTGTTTGTTCTCCCCATGCCCAAGTGTGTTTCCTCCAGGACCGCCAGTTTCCACCTGCGTTCCAAAGGCGTATGGGTTAGTGAGTTGCGGACATGCGATACTGGTGGCAGAGGCATGGCAACATTTGTGGGCTGGCCCGGGTCTCTCCTAGGACTGATAATTCAGTCGTTGACGCAAAAACCATGCCATTTCACTGTATGTCTCCATTTTTCAATATATATGTGACATAAAACTTATAATATCCTTTTCCATATCTATAAAACTGCACGAAAATTTCTTAACCTTCCTAATTATTTGATACAACTGATCACCTATCACCTGTTAGGTAGACTCATTCTTCTCCCCCTGCTGCTTATTCTGGCACCTCACCACTTCCTTTCCAGTCTTGATGAATAGTCTCGGCCAGAAATGTCAACTGTTTATTCGTTTCCATAGACGGTGCCTGGCCTGCTGAGCTCCTCCAGCGTTTTGTGTGTGTGTTGCTCTTGATTTTCAGCATCTGCAGAATCTCTTATAGTCAGAAATAATTTTTTATAGTGTGTCATTATGAATGTGTTCTCATCAGAACTTGCTGCTCTTATACCGTAAAACTTAATGATGTTTAATCTGCAGCTTTAACCTCCTTTGAGCTATTTGAGAATTTCTTTGCCAGAGATAATGAATAATAATCATGTGACATTTTAGAATCAGAATCAGAATCAGGTTTAACATCACCTTCTTATTTCACGAAATTTGTTTATTGTTTTGTGGCAGCAAAACAATAAATAAACAGAACTATAAATTACATTGAGGTATATTAAAAAAATAAATAAGTACTGTAATGCAAAAGGAGGGCAATGAAATAGTGGGGTAGTGTACATGGATTCATTGTCCATTCAGAAATCTGATGGTGGCGGGGAAGAAGCTGTTCCTAAAACATTGAGTGTGTGTCTTCAGGCTCCTGTATGTCTTCCCTGATGGTGGTAATGAGAAGAGGCCAAGTCCTGGATAATTGGGGCCCTTAATGATGGATGCCACATTCTTGAGACATCCCTTTTTGAAGATGTCCTTGATGCGGGGGAGGCTGGTGCCCAATTATACAGCTGGCTGGGTCTGCACCGCTCTACAGCTTCTTTCCATCCTGTGCAGTAGCCCCTCCATGCCAGATGGCGATGCAACCAGTTAGAATGCTCTCCAGTGTACATCTATAAAAATTTTCAAGTCTTTGTTCCTATCCAAAGATGGCGCGGTGTGCGGCAGCTATGTTGCAAGCTCCATTCCAACTTTACAGCATACTTTTAATTTCTTTGATTTGCTTTGCATTTCTTGTCCAAGTCACATAAGGTACGATAGACTGACTCTCCTGACATCGTGAAGACAGCATTTACCCCCTACGTGCCACCTTTTCTACACCGGGATCCCCTGCTTTTGTGATCAATGACAGGCTCACCTACTACACCGCCACTACCTCGGAAGCGACGTAGGAGGGAAGGGAGAAGGGCCGGCGTCCTGGTGAGGTTGAGACGGGGTGCTAACAGGCCACCACTCCCTGGTATACTCCTGGCTAACGTTCAGTCCCTGGACAGCATGCTGTGTGAACTGAGAGCCAGAATCTCCTACCAGCGGGAAACAAAGGAATGTAACGGATTGTGCTTCATGGAGACCTGGCTGACGGATGAGATACTGGATCATGCTATCGAACCCTTTGGGTTCTCCCCGTTTTGGACGGACAGGGGTAAAAACTTCTCTGGGAAGAGTAAAGGAGGTAGGGTATGCTTCATGGTCAATAATGTCTGGTGTGACCACTGGAACGTGCACGCCCTCAAATCCTTTTTCTCCCCGGATCTGGATTATCTGGTGCTGCTGTGTAGACCTTTCTGGCTACCTAGGGAGTTCACAGTTGTTATTATCACAGCTGTATATATTCTGCCACAAGCTGATACTGACTTGTCTCTCAACGAACTGTATGAGACCATCAGCAACTGGTGACTGCACATCTGGAAGCCTCCTTCATCGTCACCGGTGACTTTAATAGAGCGTCACTGACTAAAGTCTCCCCAGAGTTTTGCCAACACATCCAGCTGAGCACACAGGGAGATAGCATACTTGACCACTGCTTCTCTCCCTTCCGCAATGCTTACAAAGCATTCCTCCACCACCCCACCACCCCCTCTTTGGAAAATCAGATCATTCCTCCATTTTGCTATTGCCAAAGTACAGGCAGAAGCTGAAACAAGAGGCAATAGACAATAGACAATAGGCAATAGGTGCAGGAGTAGGCCATTTGGCCCTTCGAGCCAGCACTGCCATTCGCTGTGATCATGGCTGATCATCCACAATCAGTATCCAGTTCCTGCCTTATCCCCATAGTTATCCTCATAGGCGGCCATAGTTAAAACTGTCCATTGTTGGTCCAGCCAATTGGCCTCCATGCTATAGGACTGCTTTGATGACATCGACTGGAATATCTTCCACGATGAGGATGTCTCCGAGTTCACGGAAGGGGTCACGAGTTTCATGCAGAAGTGCATCGAGGATGCTGTCCCCCTGAAATCGGTCAGGGTCTATCCAAACCAGAAATCCTGGATCAACAGTCGTGTGCGAGACAGCGCTCACATTGCTGGTAATTAGCAGGAGCTCAAGAAGTGCAGCTACAGTCCGCACAAAGTCGTCAAGGCAGTGAAACAACAATAGAGAGACAAGATTCAGACTCAACTTTCCACCAATAACACACGCAGCTTATGGCAAGGACTGCACACCGTCGCAGGCTTCAAAGCTAAATGCAGGGGAGTTTCCAGCATCACTGCCTCTCTGCCAGAGGAGCTAAATCTTTTTCACTCTCGATTCAATGTCGCCAATACTGAGCCCCTGAGGAGACCTGCAGATGATGCGACCGGCAGCTTGGTCATCTCTGAGGCCGAAGTATGCAGGTGTTTCCAACAAAGACTGTCGCAAGGCCACGGGACCGGACGGCATCCCAGGGCGGGTATTCAGGATGTGCGTGGCACAACTGGCAGGTGTGTTTACAGAAATTTTTAATCTCTCTCTCTCCCAGTGTAGAGTGCCCTCCTGCTTTAAAACATCTACCATTGTCCCTGTACCTAAAAAGACCAAGATAACATGTCTGAATGACTGGTGTCCTGTTGCGCTCACCTCAATAATAAGCAAAAGCTTTGAGAGGCTGGTCAAGGACCACATCTGTAGCATGCTGCCTCCCATACTGGATCCCCTACAATTCACAGCCGATCAACAGATGACACAATAGCCACAGCTCTACACACTGATTACACATCTGGAGAAGAGGGATGCTTATGTGAGAATGCTGTTCTTGGACTACAGTTCAGCATTCAGCACCATAATTCCCACCAAGTTTGACAATAAGCAGGGAGACCTCAGTCTTCACCTTGCCTTGTGTAACTGGATCCTGGACTTCCTGTCAGGTGGTAAGAGTGGGCTCCCTTACCTCTGCCCCTTTGACCCTCAACACAGATGCCCCTCAGGGCTGTGTCCTAAGCCCCCTCCTTTACTCTCAGTATACCCATGACAGTGTCGCCACCCAGAGCTCCAATCTGCTAATTAAATTTGCTGATGGCACTACACTGATTGGCCTTATCTCAAATAATAATGAGGCAGCCTTCAGAGACAGTGGTGTCAAGAAAACAACCTCTCCCTCAATGTCGCAAAAACAAAGGAGCTGGTTGTGGATTACAGGAGGAATGGAGACAGGCTAACCCCTATTGACATCAATGGATCTGGGGTTGAGAGGGTGAACAGCTTTAAGTTTTTCGGCATAAACATCACCAAGGATCTCACGTGTTCTGTACATACCGGTTGTGTACAAAAGCGCCTCTTTCACCTCAGAACTGTACCTCCTTTAATCGCAGGACTCTACAGAGTGTGGTGCAGACAGCCCGGTGCATCTGCAGATGTGAACTTCCCATTTTTCAGGATATTTACAAAGACGGGTGTGTAAAAAGGGCCCAAGGGATCATTGGGGACCCCGTGTCACCCCAACCACAAACTATTCCAGCTGCTACCATCCAGAAAACGGTACCACAGCATAAAAGCCAGGACCAACAGACTCCGGGACAACTTCCTCCACCAGGCCATTAGACTGCTTAATTCATGCCGACACAACTGTATTTCTATGTTATATTGACTATCCTATGGGAAAAATATTTATTTTGAATTGCTATAATTGCACATTGCACACTTAGACAGAGCCATAACGTGAAGTATGAAGGAAGTAAGTAATAAAGTCAACTCAATTCACTGCAATTCAACTCCTCAAGCTCTAATGGAATATAACTGTTGCCATGTCTTCTTTGTAATTGCATCAAAATGTTGGACCCAGGACAGATCTTCAGAGATGTTCACATCCAGGAACTTTAAAACTGCTCACCCTTTCCACTGCTGACCCCTCGATGAAGACTGGTGCGTGTTCCTCAACTTCCCCTTTCTGAAGTCCACAATCAATTCCTTGGTCTTTCTGACATTGAAAATGTTGTTGTTGGAAAACCACTTAAACAGCTGATCTCTGCCCCTCATCATCATTTATCATTTGAATTTCCTCCAATGATAGTCGTTCTGCCAGCAATAGAGCTCCAATATATAAGATGTACTGAATGCAAATTCAGCAGGACCTGAGTTGGGAATTGAGTGCATGAGCTGTAGGGAAATTTGTATACCTTAGGACTTTATTTTCTGGAACATAGGAGAATGAGGGGGGATTTGATAGAGATATACAAAATTATGAAGGTTATAGATTGGATGAATGCAAGTAGGCAAACTAGAGGTCATCGGTTAAGTGTGAAAGATCAAAAGGTTATGAGGAACATAACGGGAAATGCGTCAATCAGAGGGTGGTGAGAGTGTGGAACGAGCTTCCAGTGGAAATAAAGGCTGTGTATTGATTTCAACATTTAAGAGAAATTTGGACAGGTATATTGATTGGAGATGTATAGAGGGCTATGGTCCAGGTGCTGCTCGATGGGATGAGGTAGAATAATATTTTAGCATGGAATAGATGGGCCAAAGGATTTGTTTCTGTGCTGTAGTGTTCATGATTCCATGACTCCATGAAATTTTCCAACCCCGTTGTCCAGCCTTTGCCTTGTTACCCTTAACCCACTTATCAGTCAAAAACCTGTCAATCGCTTTCTTAAATATACCCAATGACTTGGCCGTCACAACCCTTTGTGACAATTAACTCCACAAATTCACCATCTCGGGCTGAAGAAATTATCCCTCATTTCAATTCTAAAGGGGCACCATTTTATTCTGACGCTGTGCCCTCAGATCCTATACAGCACCAGAAGCTCATATGAGCATTCACAACCTGCTCCCATGGCTTCATGTGACCCTGATCTGGAGACTAATCAGGTGCTACATCTTGCCCAAGGTTGACCTACAGGCTAGCAGAAGAAAGGAGCACCTTTACTTCCTTTGGTAGAGATGTATCTCCACCCATCAACATTATTGCTGAATCTAAATCTTGGAACTCCTGGCCAATGGCAATTATTCTTCTGCAGAATAATTGTATTTCAACGAGGCTGCACACCACTTCATTCCCATGAGCGGCAAGATTTTGATGGCCAATGATACTGATGACAATTAACAAATAATTTTTTAAAGGAATGACAAAAATTAATATAACATTTCTTTCTATAATGGTGTTTACTTGTTGAAACAACATGGTTTAGGAGGTTGGCATTACTCTCCATAAGTTTTTCCTCCACTTGGTCCTTTGTTAATATTTCAGCAGGTGAGACACACCCTTCCAGTCCAAAAAGCCTGCGATGCCCAATCACACCCATGTGACCAGTTAACCTACTAACAGCTACAACTTTGGAATATTGGAGGACACTGGAGCACAATGACGAAACCCACATGGTCACAGGAAGTATGTACAAACTCCTCACAGACCGTTGTAGAATTGAACCCAGGTTGCTGGAGCTGTAACAGTGATGCTAAGCTCTACACTACCGTGTCACCCCATACATCCAAGATACTCTGCAGTTTTGGATTCACTGGTGGATTCATCTATAAAGGCTCTGGCTATGCTGCTTCTGCAATTGATGTGGGGATTTCAGCCAACAATGGGGCAATTTCTTCACGCAGAGGTAGTGCGTGCATGGAGTGAGCTGCCAGAGGAGGTGGTTGAGGCAGGAACAATAGCAACAACTAAAACACATTTGGACAGGTACATGGATAGAAGGGGTTCAAAGTTCAAAGTAAGTTTATTCTCAAAGTAGGTATATATAACCGTATACTACCCTAAGATCCAATTTCTTGCAGACATTCCTGGTAGAACAAAGAAATACAATAGATTTAATGAAACATTCTCTCTCTTCTCTCTCTTCGGTTATCCATCAAAATCCGATGACGACGTCCACTCCTTTAACGGTGAGATCTTTGATGATTATACAGTCCTATCCTGGACCCACAGACTCTATTGCAGGTGGGACACGTATATGTGGTAGTGGTGGCAACCATGGCACCATTATGAAACATTACACTCAGACTAACAAACATGCAGTCAGTGTGCAAAAGAACACAAACTGCGGAAA
Organism: Mobula hypostoma; assembly: GCF_963921235.1. NCBI lineage: Eukaryota > Metazoa > Chordata > Chondrichthyes > Myliobatiformes > Myliobatidae > Mobula > Mobula hypostoma. The sequence goes on from NC_086108.1 coordinate 105,866,243, forward strand.
TATAAAAATGATAAATAAACAAATAGATATTGAAAACATAAGCTGTAGAGTTCTTGAACATGAGTCGATAGGTTGTGGAAATCAGTTCAGAGTTGTGGTGAATGAATTACCATAGAACCATAGAAACTACAGCACAGAAACAGGCCTTTTGGCCCTTCTTGGCTGTGCCGAACCATTTTCTGCCTAGTCCCACTGACCTGCACACGGACCATATCCCTCCATACTCCTCCCATCCACGTATCTGTCCAATTTATTCTTAAATGTTAATAAAGAACCTGCATTTACCACCTCATCTGGCAGCTCATTCCATACTCCCACCACTCTCTGTGTGAAGAAGCCCCCACTAATGTTCCCTTTAAACTTTTCACCCCTCACCCTAAACCCATGTCCTCTGGTTTTTTTCTCCCCTTGCCTCAGTGGAAAAAGCCTGCTTGCATTCACTCTATCCATATCCATCATAATTTTATATACCTCTATCAAATCTCCCCTCATTCTTCTACGCTCCAGGGAATAAAGTTCTAACCTATTCAACCTTTCTCTGTAACTGAGTTTCTCAAGTCCTGGCAACATCCTTGTAAACCTTCTCTGCACTCTTTCAACCTTATTTTTATCCTTCCTGTAATTTGGTGACCAAAACTGAACACAATACTCCAGATTCGGCCTCACCAATACCTTATACAACCTCATCATAACATTCCTGCTCTTATATTCAATACTTTGATTAATAAAGGCCAATGTACCAAAAGCTTTCTTTACGACCCTATCTACTTGTGACGCCACTTTTAGGGTATTTTGTATTCCCAGATCCCTCTGTTCTACTGCACTCCTCAGTGCCTTACCATTAACCCTGTATGTTCTATGTTGGTTTGTCCTTCCAACATGCAATACCTCACCCTTGTCAGTATTAAACTCCATCTGCCATTTTTCAGCCCATTTTTCCAGCTGGTCCAAGTCCCTCTGCAGGCTCTGAAAACCTTCCTCACTGTCTACTACACCTCCAATCTTTGTATCATCAGCAAACTTGCTGATCCAATTTACCACATTATCATCCAGATCATTGATATAGATGACAAATAACAATGGACCCAGCACTGATCCCTGTGGCACACCACTAGTCACAGGCCTCCACTCAGAGAAGCAATTCTCTACCACCACTCTCTGGCTTCTTCCATCGAGCCAATGCCTAATCCAATTTACCACCTCTCCATGTATACCTAACGACTGAATTTTCCTAACTAACCTCCCATGCGGGACCTTGTCAAAGGCCTTACTGAATTCCATGTAGACAATATCCACTGCCTTCCCTTCATCCACTTTCCGGGTAACTTCCTCGAAAAACTCCAATAGATTGGTCAAACATGACCTGCCACGCACAAAGCCATGTTGACTCTCCCTAATAAGTCCCTGTCTATCCAAATGCTTGTAGATTCTGTCTCTTAGTACTCCCTCCAATAACTTACCTACTACCGATGTTAAACTCACCGGCCTATAATTTCCCGGATTACTTTTCGATCCTTTTTTAAACAACGGAACAACATGAGCCACTCTCCAATCCTCCGGCACCTCATCTGTAGACAACGACATTTTAAATATTTCTGCCAGGGCCCCCACAATTTCAACACTAGTCTCCTTCAAGGTCCGAGGGAACACTCTGTCAGGTCCCGGGGATTTATCCACTTTAATTTTCCTCAAGACAGCAAGCACCTCCTCCTTTTCAATCTGTACAGATTCCATGATCTCACTACTTGATTCCCTCAATTCCATAGACTTCATGCCAGTTTCCTTAGTAAATACAGATGCAAAAAACCTATTTAAGATCTCCCCCATTTCCTTTGGTGCGGCACAAAGCCGACCACTCTGATGGTTCCACACGTAGCCGACCACTCTGAAATATCCCCATTCATTCAGGACCCTGATTACTGAATGGTAGTAACTGTTCCTGAACCTGGTGGTGTGGGGCCTAAGGCTCCTGTACCTCCTTCCTGATGGTAGCAGTGAGAAGAGAGCCTGGCCTAGGTGGTGAGAGTCCTTGATGATGGAGGCTGCTTTGTTGTGGCTTCTTTAAGGTGTGCTTAATGGTGAGGAGAGCTTTTCCTGTGGTGGTCTGGGGGGTGTCTACTACTTTAGAGGTTCAGAGAGACATGGACCAAAAGCAGGCAAGCACATGCAAGATAAGAGCCAATGATATCATCTACTTCAGCATCATCAGTGCCAACTGGACAGAGGGATTACTGCCTTTGTACCTGACGCCTCTCAAGAAAGGATCCATCCAGCTCAGATGGTCCAACACTTCTGGGACCTTTTTTTTTACAAAACTACACAAGTTTATTCACTCACAAAATACACGCAACGATCAGGGATTTTACAATTTCAAATTGAAATGTGGTTACTATCATCTACAAAATATGCAGTTCCCTGGGGGGGGAGGGGTATGCCAGCATTCTGGGAAATTCCACAATCTGTCCACAGTGACCACGTACTCCCTCTCCAAGGACATGAATATAACCCCTGAAGAGGAGCAAGCAGTCAGCTTGGGCAGAGCCCTTGACTGCCCACAATCTGGATCACATGAAGAGATGGCTATCTTAGCCAGCCTCAGGACCGAGCCAAAACAGCAGATTCTCCAAGCGACCCCCCCCCCCCGCTCCATACTGGATGACCTTTGCAGCGCTTGGACTTAATAATTCTTTCAACTCAAAACAAAAGGCAAAACTAAACAACGCCAAAAAAAAGACCTTGGCAAACTTGAGAAGATTGTGGGCAGAATTCATGGGAACCAGACCTGAATAACAACAAAAATAAAACAATTTAGATATATTTCAGGAGACTGTTCTTATGAATTTGAGAGAAAAAGCATGGGAACAAGAGAATATAGATAAGATTTCAATTATCTAAGACAAATATTTGAAAGGAAAATATTTAGTGTGAGAACCACAGATAACTAGTGGTACAAAAGTCAAATTTTGAGGGGTTTTGGTCTCACCTTTGACCCCTTGGGTTGGAGTGCATTACCCACCATGGGGAAGAAAGTTGCATCTATAAGGGAGCTGCCTTAGTCCAGTTCTAAGCTGGCCATGGACCTAAAGATAGATTTAAATTGTCATAGAGAGATATAATATGGAAACAGGCCCTTCATCCCATCAAATCCATGCCAAGCATCAACTACCCATTAACACTAATCTTAAATGAAGCTCATATTTTTATTCCCTCACATTTCTATAATTTCCTGTCAGGTTCTGTCACTCATCTACACAATAAGATCAATTTATCATGGACAATTTATCTACTACTCCACACATCTTTGGAATACGGGAGGAAATTAGACACATGGAGGAAACCCAGGAGGTCACCGGAAGAGTAAGTAAACTCTATAAGGACAATACACAAGGTTATTATCAAACCCAGATCTCTGGTGCAGTTGAGTTTAAGGCTCTACCAACTGTACCACTGTGCTGCCGTCCCATAAGTCCATAAGGCATAAGAGCAGAATTAGGTTATTTGGCCCTTTAAGTCTGCTCCGCCATTTCATCATGACTATCTATTTTCCATTTTCAGCAGTTTTCAGCCTCTTATCTAAGAAGGAATATGCTAGCATTGGAGAGGATCCAGGGGAGATTCACAAGAATGTTCCCAGGGGTTAATGTATGAGGAGTGTTTGCTCCTCGTTAGAGTTTAGAAGAATGAGAAGGATCACCTTGAAACCTCTCGAATATTGACAGACCTGGATGGAGTGGACATAGCAACACACAAACAAAATGCTGGAGGAACTCACCAGGCTAGGTAGCATCTATGGAAAAAAGTATAGTCAATGTTTTGGGCCGAGACCCTTCAGTCCTGCCCCTGCAGATTTCTTCTTGTTTGTAGAGTGGACAACGAATAGTTATGGAAGGCTATCTGTCCATTAAGGATGCCTGCCATAGGACCAAAAGGCAAAGAAGCAGAATTAGACCATTTGGCCACTCTTCAATCACGATTGATTTATTATCCCCCTCAATCCCATTCTCCCGCTTTCTCCCTGGCCTGGAGTAATGCACTTTGAAGAATGTCTGGATGAAGGTATGTGATGACCCTGGATGGACTGGGCAGTGTTCACCATTCTCTGCAGGCTCCGTCGGTCCACTGCGAAGCAATTGCTGAGCCACCCTGAGGTGCAACTTGTCAGGATACATCCTGTAGCACAAGTGTAGAAACCTCATGAACAATCCAAATTTTCTCGGGAGCCCAAAAATATACATGCATGGTTACATTTTCCAGATCATCACATTGATGTGGAGGCACCAGATGATGGTATCGCTTGACTGGTGCTTGGCAGGAGCAAGGTGAAATGTTGGTGATCTGGTTGGGAACACGTGTCCATAGTTAGAAGCCGAGGAGGAAAAGTTTTAAGTTCCATACATTCGTTCTCTACCTGCCTGAGAACTGTGCACCTTGGCTGAAAAACGTTCTGTTTCTCAGAACTATTACCACTCACCTTGAGTTATAAAAGAAAATTAAATTGTAGAGAGCAATAACAGAAGCCAAAGGACATTTTTGTTTGCTCTCCGTATAGCAGGCAGGAAGCTAAAGATCAGATAGAAGTTTTTTCAATGATTAGTTAAGAAGAAATATTGCAACAAGGAAATAGAAGCTGGGTCTTTGATGGAAGACATTCATCCTCTGAGCCATTGCAAATGAAAGTTTGGATTCTGTCCTTCTGCTTTGTGAATCTAATTCAAGTCTTGCCGATGCTTAGAGAGATTTTGATGTCTACTAGGTGTGTAAGCCAGGTGTGATATACCATAAATCTTCAAGGACATCAAAGTGGATCTGAGCCAAAATGTGGAAAATTATTCCCAGACATTCATAAATGCTGGACATGTCCCTCAGGAACATCAGGAGACGATTAATATCTTGAGATAGGAAAATAGGAATAAAAGAAGCTCATTTATTTCCCCAGTGCTTATTTCTCTATTCAACATGATCACGACCCACTGGTGACCTCATTCCACAGATCTATCTGTACTAATTTTAGTTAACAATGATCCATTAATTTTGGCTTTAAAATTAGCAATTGACTGAGAATTAATTGCCCTTTATTGAAATGTAGTGGAGATTGTCATGAAAAAAAATGTAGGGGACAAATCATCTCAGACTGACATTGGATGAAATATGAGATGCAATCATATTTCTCCTAAAGATGATTAAAATGTTCTGATTTGATCTTAAAACCAACAGGTTAAGTCACATTAACTTGCTGCAAGGTAACCAAAAGATTACAAGACCACTGGCTGGATATATCAAAGTTCAAAGTACATTTATTATCAAAGTCTGTATACATTATACAACCTTGAGATTGGCCTCCTAATAGGCAGCAAAAAGCAAAGAAATCCAAAAAAAGCATTACAAAAGGAAGAGCATCAACCACCCAAAGTGCAGAGGAAAAAAACAAATCATGCAAACAATAAACACAACTGAAATCCACGACGATAGTCCTACGCATAGAGCCTTAGTTCAGCTCAGAACGGAGCTGTGAGTGGAACTGGCTCACCCCTTTCCTTGGACCCTGACACCCTGACCTTTCCAATCTCGCCCGGCGCTTAAATCGTCTAAACATCAAGTTCTGTCACTTCGATGCGCTCTGGGATCCGGACCCCACCTCTTTGATTTGGCCTGTACCCGACCTTCCTGATTCGGCTTGGCACGTAAATCAATTCAACCTTTGGTCTTCCTCGCTCTTGGTGATGTGCCCACTGCCCCGTCTCACCTCGGTTCTGTCACATCAAATTGCCTCCAAGTCCAAAGGGAAGTTACAGGCTATTGTTTGCGGTGACCGTTTGCACAGATTAGATTAGATTAGATTATGAGGACACTCAGTCCTCGTTTAATGTCATTTAGAAATGCATGCATTAAAAAATGATACAATGTTTCTCCAGAAAGATATCACAGAAACACGGGACAAACCAAGACTAAAACTGACAAAACCACAAATTATAACATATAGTTACAACAGTGCAAAGCAATACCGTAATTTGATAAAGATCAGACCATAGGCACGGTAAAAAAAAGTCTCAAATATCCGTTAGCCTCATCATCTCACGCAAACGGTAGAAAGGAGGAACTCTCCCTGCCATGAACCTCCAAGCGCTGCCAACTTGCCAATGCAGCACCATTAGAAGCACTCGACTGCAGCGGACTCTGAATCCGTCCGAAAACTTCGAGCCTCCGACCAGCCCTCCGACACCGAGCACCGAGCACCATCCTTTGCTGAGCATATCGACCCCGCCCCGGCCGCTGAGCAACAAGCAAAGCCGAGGACTCGGGGCCTTCCCCTCCGGAGATTCTGGATCACACAGTAACAGCGGCAGCGAAGCAGGCATTTCAGAAGTTTCACCAGATGTTCCTCCGTACTCTCACATCTGTCTCCATCAAATCAGGATTGTACACGGCCCCCTACTTGACAAATAACAGACATCACCACCGGAGTGTCCGTTGCAAGCTGCGTCGCGCCGCCATCTTCTCCTCCTGCTGTGATTATCAAAGTATTTGACTGTTTTCTTTGTTGCATAGCCTCCAGCCAGAACTTGTTGAGATTAACCGATGCCATTTTAAGCAAGTATTTAAATGGTAAATTAATTTAGTGTGGGCATGTGGCCAAGTGGTTAAGGCATTGGACTAGCGACCTGAAGGTCGTGAGTTCGAGCCCCAGCCGAGGGAACGTGAGGTGTCCTTGAGCAAGGCACTTAATCACACATTGCTCTGCGACGACACTGGTGCCAAGCTGTATGGGTCCTAATGCCCTTCCCTTGGACAACATTGGTGTCGTGGAGAGGGGAGACTTGCAGCACGGGCAACTGTTGGTCTTCCATACAACCTTGCTCAGGCCTGCGCCCTGGAGAGTGAAGACTTTCCAGGCGCAGATCCATGGTCTCGCAAGACTAACGGATGCCATAAATTAATTTAGAAAGGTCACTTGTACTAAAGTGCAGTGAACAATTTTAGAAAGTGCAGAGCAAGCAGACAAAATGCTGCAAGGCCATGACGAGGTAGATTGTGAGGCCAAGAGTCTATTTTATTGTCCTGATGGATGGTCTCTGCCAGAAACGTTGACTGTTTAATCCTCTCCATCAATGCTGTCTGAGCAGCTGCGATTTGTGTGTATAACTCTGGATTTATAGCATCTGCAGAATCTCTTGTGTGCTCACCTTATTGTAATTGGGAACCTCGTATTAGTCTTATATCAGGGGATAGAAGCTATTCTTGAGCTTGCTAGTACGTGCTTTCAGACATTTTTGCATTCAGCCTGATGAGAGGATTGTGGAAAGAGAATGGGGTGGGTGGTGTCTTTGATTATGTTTGCTGTTTTACAGAGGTGGCAAGGAGAGTAGACGGAGTCCACGAGGAAGGCAGGTTTGCATGAAATATTGGAACACACATCATGGATTATTCCTGCCTCTGTGAATTTTGAATAAAATTTGAAGTGCGAGACAGCAATCATTAATGAACAATAGGCTATATTACTAAAATAACTCAAGAAAAGAGAAGCAAGACCTGACCACTTGACCCCTTATACCAGCCTTGCTTTTTAAGATAGCCAAGGCTGATCTGTCACAAGTCTCGGGACCCGGGATGAGAGCTGATTTTGCTCGTTCTTCGCGATGGTCACTCCACTCTCTTTATGCTGCTGAGGCTATGAAGACTGACCCAGATGATGTGTTTCGTGCATGATGAACAAATAAGTGAGACTTTGGGCCTATTCCGGGCTGTTCCGGGGTTTGGATCTGAGGATTCAAGTTTTGGTTTGGATTGTTATTGTGTACTTCAATTGTTGGCATAAGCTGCTTTCCTTTCTTTGTTTTGTACATCAGGTGTTGGTCTTTTTTTATTGTGTTTTCTTTAATTGGGTTCATTCAGGTTTCCTGCTTTGTGGCTACCTGTGAGCAAGCAAATCTTAAGGTTGTATAACTTATACATTCTTTGATAACAAATGTATTTTGAATCTTTGAATCCTTGAACTACCTCTATTGAGAAGAGTGCTGCTTGAATGAGACATGTCATATGAGGAATGATTGAGCAAACTAGATCTTTTCTCTTTTGAGCAAGTGGAGATAAAAGGAGGTGACTTGATAGAGATGTATAAGGTGGTAAGATAGGTCACACCCTTTTCCCAAGGGTGGCAATGGCTAATAGGAGGCGGCATAATTTTGAGTAATTGGTGGAAGATAGATGGTTATGTCACACACAAAATGCTGGAGGAACTCAGCAGGCCAGGCAGCATCTATGGAAAAAACTACAGTTGATGTTTTGGGCCAAGTCCTGCCGAAAGGTTTTGGCCTGAAACATCGACTGTACTTCTTTTCTATAGATGCTGCCTGGCTGCTAAATTCCTCCAGCATTTTGTGTGTGTTGCTTGGATTACCAGAATCTGCAGGTTCTCTCTTGTTTCAGATATGTAAGAGGTAGAGTTCTTCTTTTGCATAGAGAGTGGTGGGTGAGGCAGATACGTGAAAGAAATGTGACGCATAGATAGGCACACATATTGTAGAAAAATGGAGGGCTCTGTCGGAGGGGAGGATTTGATTGATCTTGGAGCAGATTGTGGGCTGAACAGCCTGTTCTGTGGTGTACCGTGTTTAAAACCTTCCAGCACTTCAAGATTCGCAGGAGTAGATGTAGGACAGAGATGAAGAGGAACTGCTTTTCCCAGAGGGTGGTGAATCTGTGGAATTCTCTGCCCAATGAAACAGTGGAGGCTACCTCAGTAAATATATTTAAGACAAAGTTGGATAGATTTTTGCATAGTAGGGGAATGGGGAAAAAGCAGGTAGATGGAGATGAGTCCATGGCCAGATCAGCGATGAATGGTAGAGCAGGCACGATGGGCCAAATGGACTACTCCTGCTCCTTTTTTCTACTTCTTATGTTCTTTCCAAATCGGACTGGCACCTAGACCTATCCAAGCTCTCAATTTAGGTGGACAAGCTCCGAAACTCCTCTGCTCCAACTTTTTCTTTTTTGTCTGCCTCAGCCCCATCTCAACAATGTCTCAAGCTTGCTCAGACCTCTTGTTCATCAACATGCCTCAACCTCGTTCCGACTTTACATTGCACCTGCACACTTCAACCCTCACTCAACCCTTCATCGTTTGGGGTGATTGGTTACCTCAATTTTGCACCGAACAATTATTATTAATAAAGTATTTTGTTATACTTCTCGCTTTAACCTATCACCTGCCTTCAATAGTGCCAATTTAAACTGGAGAAGGGAAGAGAATTCCAGTGACCCAGCGTCAGTAACTTTCAGCCAATGTGAATTCCAGTGATTCATCACCTTTGTGAGAAGAAATTTGAACATAGCTTTACATGATTGACCTGATCTTGAAATTATGTCCCTACATCAAGGCTCTGCCACTAGCCTAAACATCTCAGCATGCAGAACTATCTAGGACCCAGGAAGGTGACAATCAGTTATGAAGATAAACGGGTCAAACTAGCCAATTTCATTGACTTGGACGTGAAGTTTCCAACCTGAAATGCTCATTCTGTTTCACTTTGCACACACACAAGCTAACTTGTGGAGTATCTCCAACATTTTGTGTTTGGTTTTTATTTCTGTACTCCAAGGGAATTTATCTCAAAATGTCCCTAATGAATCTGCCTCTACCTCCACCCTTGGATGAGCATTCCATTCACCCACTACTTTGTGTAAAAAAAACCTGACTCTAACATTCCTCCATATGCTTTCCTCCAATCACCTTAAAATGATGCCCCATCGTTGTTGTTGGGATTGATGTGCCTGTGATGCTGCTGCAAGTTTTTCATTGTTCCTGATCTTTGCCATAGCTGGTATAACAATAAACTTGCATTAATGTAAGCAATAGAGTCTGTGTGTCAAACCCAACATTTATTCAAAGTTCAAAGCAAATTTATTACCAACGTACATATATGTCACCAGATACAACCCTGAGATTCATTTTCCTGTTGGCATAATCAATAAATCCACAATAAAAAACTAACCATTACAGAATCAATGAAAGACCACATCAACATGGGCATTCAACCAGTGTGGCAAAAACAGCAAACTGTGCGAACACAAAAAGAAAGAAACTATAATAATAAATAAATAAGCAATAAATATAGAGAACATGAGATGAAGAGTCTTCAAAAGTGAGTCTTTGGGTTGTGGGAACTTTTCAGTGATGGAGCAAGTGATGTTGAGTGAAGTTATCCCCTCTCGTTCAAGAGTCTGATGGTATTCTGTGTGTTGCTGAGATGTCTGGAGATAAAGCTCTGGATGATCCCTTCCAATCTCCTCTACCTCTTTCTCTGTGCCAAATTAAAATGCTCCTTAAATCTCTGCTCAAATATTGGATCTTATGTCACAAACTATTAATCTCAGAATCAACATCAGATTTATTATCACTGACATATGTCATGAAACATTGTTTTGGAGCTACAGTACGATGGAAGACATAAATGACCATAAATTACAACAAATAAGTAAAAAGTGCAAAAGAGGAATGGCATGATGGTGTTCATGGGTTCAAAGTTCAAAGTACTAAGATCAAAAAAGTTAATTTTCAAAACACACCTCACCAGCAGGTGGTAAAAGTGGGTTCCCTCACCTGAGTCTATCTGACCCTCAACACAGGAACCCCTCAGGGCTGTGCCTCCCCCGTTTACTCTCTGTATACCATGACTTTGTCGCCACCCACAGCTCCAAACTGCTAATTAAATTTGTTGACGATACTACATTGTTGGCCTTATCTCAAATAATAATGAGACAGCCTACAGAGAAGAAGTCATCACCCTGGCACAACAGTGTCAAGAAAAAAACCTCTCCCTCAATGTCGCAAAAACAAGGGAGCTGGTTGTGAACTACAGGAGGAATGGAGACTGACTAACCCCTATTGACATCAATGGATCTGGGGTTGAAAGAGTGAACAGCTTTAAGTTCCTTGGCATACACATCATCGAGGAGCTCACGTGGTCTGTATACACCAACTGTCTGGTGAAAAAGGCGAACTTCCCACTGTTCAGGGAGACAGGTGTGTAAAAAGGACTCAAAGGATCGTTGGGGACCCGAGTCACTCCAACTACAAATTGTTCCAGCTGCTTCCATCTGGGAAATGGTATCACAGCATTGAAGCCAGATTCAACAGGTTCCAGGACAGCTTCTTGCACCATGTCATCAGACTGATTAATTCACGCTGATACAATGGTATTTCTATGCTATATTGATTGTCCTGTTGTACATACTATTTATTACAAATTGCTATAAATTGCACATTGCACATTTGAACAGAGATGTAAAGATTTTTACTCCTCACATATGTGAAGGATATAAGAAATAACAAAGTCAATTCTTCTTTCCCTGTATACAATCCTGAGGTTCATTTTCTTGTAAGCATGTGCAATTCTGAGGCCTCCACTGGTGAAGGCATCCTAGCTGTCTAGATACGCGAAGCCAGGGTGGTATAATATGGAGAACAAGCTGTTGCCTCTGTAGTAAGCTCCCCTTGTCCACACATCTGATGAACCCAAGGGAATGGCAGAGACCGATACAGTTTGGCAGCAGCACCGTCGCAGGAGTTGCCAGCCAGCTTTGAACTCAACGTAGCCATCGGATCTCTAGCTCCAGATTTTTCCCTCAGAGTTACTCCAAAAACCTTCTCCATGACTGAGAATAGCCGCAAGGGTTCGAGACCAGAGTTTTTCTTCTCCTAGATGAGCTGCCAGCTTCAGCTGACAAGCACCACCTGCCAGGTGCGACTGGTTTTAAGGCACCAGTAAACTGCCTTTGCTCCTCCTGTCAGCAGAAACACTTCTGCCGGACTTAGTAGCTGAGCTACACATGAAGACCAGGAGCTATAGCTGGTAATCAGAGGCTATATGAGACACATGTTATTGGGAGCATTTAATAGATTGTGGGAGCTTATCCCCACTACCATCCCTGGCTATGACAACCTTAAGGGACCATAATCTACAAGTCCATAAAATAATAACCATAAGGTGTATAAGATGATGAGAGGCATTGATCGTGTGGGTCGCCAGATGCTGTTTCCCAGGGCTGAAATGGCTAACACGAGGGGCCATAGTTTTAGGGTGCTTGGAAGTACGTACAGAGGGGATGTCAGAGATAAGTTTAGCACACAGAGAGTGGTCGGTGCATGGAACGCACTGCCGGTGATGGTGGTAGAGGTGGATACAATAGGGTCTTTTAAGACACTCTTAGATAGGTACATGGAGCCTAGAAAAATAGAGGGCTATGCGGTAGGAAGTTCCTAGAGCAGGTTACAGGTTGGCACAACATTGTGGGCCGAAGGGCCTGTAATGTGCTGTAGATTTCTATGTTCTATGTTCTAATTGAATCAATGAAAGACTGTCCAACTAAGCTGTTCAACCAGAGTGCAGAAGAAAACAAACAATGCAAAAAGAAATAATAATAATAATAATAATAAACACTAAATAGGAAACATGAGGTGAAGGGTCCTTGAAAGCAAGAACAGTTCAGTGATGGGGTCAGTGAAGCTGAGTGAATTTATACCCTTTGGGTTCAGAGCTTGATGGTCGAGGAGTAATAACTGTTCCTCAGCCTGGGGCTCCTGTACCTTTTTCCTGATGGCAGTAGTGAAAAGAGAGCATGTCCTGCACAGTTGTGAACCTGATGATGAATGCTACTTTCCTGTGACTGTGTTTCATGTAGATGTGCTCAATGGTGGGCTTTACCCTTGATGGCCTGGGCCGAATCGGCTATCTTCTGCAGAATTTTCATGGTCCATTTAGATACAGATGACAGAGGGTAAGAAACTGTTCCTGAAATGTCTGAGAGTAGGTCTTCAGGCTCCTGCACTTCAATGTTAAGGTGAATGTTAAAGCCCACTAACAGCATTAAGGACCTCACATTAAATGAGAGAAACTGTGCCTGTTGGGAAGCTAGCACTGTGTTTATGACATGGAATTTAATCCAGAACCCATATAACAGAGTTGGAGTACTGCTGGTTTGTTGGTGATGACACTGATATAAATTTCATGGCCCTGCTCTCGGCAGTTTCCAAAGGGACTTCCTGTTTATTACAGATATCAAAGAGAAGAACTGCTACGGCTGTTGGCAATGTTTAATATGTCTTTATTTCTTCTAGTTCTCCCTGAATGGTATCATTCATAATTGGTTATACAATCATTAAATTGAAGACACATGTTAAGCATGCTGTCTAAGCTCATTTACAACAAGAATTACATGGGTTATTTTTGTTTAAATAAAATCAGATTTGAAGTTATTTATGGCAGTAATTA